>NC_053160.1:86867068-87502901 GCF_016835505.1 Polypterus senegalus
GTCTAAAAGGCATCACCCAAAACTGGAACAATCCCTCTGGGATAATTAGAGAGGTCTTTTCAATTACATTCTTCCCCATCCTCACCTGGCAATACCCAGACTTCAGGTCCAGGGAGCTGTCACCCTTTGCAAAAACTCTAAGATGTCATGGACGAGTAGTATGGGGTAAGCTTCCGATACTCCCCACAGAATCAGTAGGTCCCATTGGGCTTTTTTACGAGCACTACATGACTAGCCCACTGTAAGATGGAAGGCCCAATTACCCCATCCGCCAAAATCTGGTCGAACCACTCCTTGATTATATCCCTTTTCAGAGGAGAGGTGACACTCTATTAGCTCTGTGTCGCACAGGGACTGGGTCAACTGTGTGGATGTGATGACACATTACCTCAGTCCAACCCAGTTTGTCCATCCACACAGAGTGCCACCTCATAAGCATTGGTTGAATGAGCTCCGGCTGTTCAAGGATTGACTTCTCTACTGGGCTAGACTTATCAGCCACTTGTGCAAAGTAATAATCGCTGAATCAATAAACATCAGCCCAGAGCAACTCATGCTCCAGTCGCGACAGGTGGATGGACGTCCCTTCTGACCTTAGTGAGTCCATACCAAGCAACAAAGGAATTGACAGCTGGGCATCTTCCATGATGTAAACCTCTGTTTCCCAGTGCGTCTTCTGCAAACAGAGACTCAAGGGCACCCTGCCTTTTGCCTCATGCACTGGACCATCAGCAAGATAAAGTTTTACTTTCACACTTCCCCTAAGTTGCTTATCAGGCACTTTAAGCTTTTGCCACAATCCTACGATGAGTCTGGAGGCAGGAGAAAAAAATGGATTAAAGACTCATAGGTGAGAGAAAGTGACACAGGCATGAAAGTTCTTTATGTTCTTCTTAAGAAGAGGGCGACCCTTCAGTAACACTCGTAGAATCTCATAGAGGCAGCAGGTTTCTTGATTTGTCAAGGTTCCTATAATACATCATTCTGTTTTGTGTAAACATTTATTTTGTGAGTTTTACGTATTTGAAATTATCGTCCCCTTTTTGGATATGTTTGGACTCAATGGTTTTTAATCCAGACCTCAGGAGAAGCTAAGGTTCCCTCTACCTCTCCTGCCAAATGTTAAATTTCAAACAACTTCTAGGAACCACATTGTAGTCAAAATATCCTTTTTATCAATTTTTATTAGAATCCTCTTCTACGTTGACCTTGTTATGAAATGAACTACAGGTCTGTATATTACTTTGTTTATCAAATAGAACCCCCTATAATATTTTTCTTATACTTTCATTGTACTCCTGAGTTCTTTACCTTTATCATCTTATTTGCTCTGTAAAGTACATAAAATTATGCATACTCTAAATAATGCTGCATAAAATAAGGATTTATTAAATTCTCATTGAACAGAAGATAGTATACACTTCTTTTTCCCCAGTTCTTTCTACTTTGAAAATGTAATGTCTCAGATGGCTCACTTTAGTTGTCTCATCATCTGTGATGTATTCATTCCATTTTTAATAGATGTCAATTTTATACTTTAACTTATCAATCCCCATAGTATTTTTTTCCTTTATACTGAAGAGGCCATTAGAAAAAAAAGAATTCTGTGATAGTAAGAAGCTCTTGTGGCGACCACCTACACCCCATATGATGCCAAAAAGACCAGCTGTATAAAAAATGTTATGTTTATTCAACACAAGAGAAAAGGGGAGACTACACTAGAGGCAAAACACAAGGAACAAAGTAAAAAAGAACTGAAACAAAACTTTGCTGCCAAATTAAGTCTGCTTATCTCCCTGTATGGGTGGCTTGACCATTTGTCTGTCTATCGTGTCACTTTCAACCAAGTACATTGCTTCTCACCTCTGATACATCCCTCTATCTTGCTGTCTATTTTAACTTTTGCCTCTTTTACCCGTCAGATGAACCTTCGCCCCAAACTCTCCGCCTTACTCAAAGACCACTCTTTTGAGAGACAGCTTTCAACTAAGACCTGGAACTACTTCCAGAATTATAAGAAGCCCTATTTTTGCTATGGAGACACCCTAAATTTGCAGTTCACCTTGTCTTCCAGGTGCATTTGTGTCAGTTCCTTAAAGGAATAACCTTGTAATGCCCTGTAGGAGGTGGATGGATAACTACAGATCTCCTTGACCTTACATTGGCTATGCGCTGTCACCTGTTAGACAGGAGGTCTTGCAGGAGCTTTCCAGCCCTCTCTGCTGTCTAATGTTCTGAGAGAAAAATATTTATTTGTGCTATCTCTTCTTATCGCTCTCTCTCACACTTCCTTTTCTTGACCATTCAGTACTCACACATATTTTACATGCTCCCACGATAGTCCACTCTGTTAATTTGAAGCTTAATACAAAAGTGTTGGTGCCCTGCCCATGACCCCTTCTAGCCAATGCAGAATCCCTTTGTCATGATCTGGCTTTTGATTTTGATTTTTTCCAGCTGTTCCTTGGCCTCTAAAAATGATTTGAGTATGGTCTTCAGGGTGATTGATGCAAAGGAATCTAGTGGATATATTCATTTTTTGTTTCCTTGTGTTTTTAACATAGCTAGATATGATTAATTTTCTCCCGTGGTGACATCTTGTTTTAGTTGTTGAATGCTGCCTAAAACTTGTTGTTAGGTCACAACACCTAACACCACATGAGCAGACCGAACTGCTCTGTACACACACACACACACTCAGGGGCCTTTCATTTATATATGTCTAACAGTCATGGTAGGTGACCAATGCAGGACAATAGCATACAATATCAAAACATCCATAAAGAAATCTCACATTACTCATGTTGCAACCTCCGTTGCTGGAATGCTGATCCTGGAGGTCACAGGTCATCACGTCACTAACGTGATGTTTTAAGATCTGGTGACACCGTTTCTTGGTCATCCAAGAATGGCTTCACAAAGGCAAAGCCAAACCTTGGTGTCATTTCATAGTGTTTCTTTCAAATTTCCTTTTCCTACTCTCTGATTACAATTTACACTTTGTGTTTCTTAGCTCTGGTTACCAGTATCCTTCTTGGTTTCCTGCTCTGTTTTTGGCCACAGTTCTGCCTACATGCCCTGAGTTTTGTTTATTTACCCCTATGTGAATTCTGACATCTTCGTGCCATCTTCTGATTCCATTCACTCTTAAAACTGCTGTGATCAAAGAAAGTTAATTAATGTGGGGATTTTAAAGAAATGCTATACTCCTAAAACAGTATTTTTTAAAATATTATTTAACCCATATTTTACTCACTTATCTGCTTTATAGTGACAGCCAAAAAAATTTTATCTCATATTTTCTTGAAGAGAGGTCGTAAAAAAGTTTATGATTCAACTAGCTGTGTGCAGTCTTCAGGACAAAAAACGACCTTAAGACTATCTAGCAGTTTTACTATATTGGTGAACTTGCAGATTCGTCAACTAAGAAGGCCAGGACAATTCATATCCTGTCCAAAACGGACGTGTAGTCGAGTGCAACTGTGGCACAAATTGAGCACAACAGGCTGGAACCTTTCTCAGGCAAACGTGGTAGCTTGTTGTGTGAATGTACAATGTGCTTGTACCACAAAGCTGAGTTTGTCTGCTTGGTTTGAATGAGAAGTGTGAGAAGGTGAATGCTAGCTCCTAAAAAATGTGCATGCATGCTTCCATCTCACCAAGTGCAAGTCACACTTGCTTAAGCTTCTACATCTTCCATATAATTCACAGCAATTCCCATGGCTGTGGTTGAGTGTGACCATAGCAGACTGCTTCATATACAAACTCACACACAAACACGTCTTTTGTAGTGAAAACTGAGGTGCATGCGAGCAGCGAAAAAATTTAAAAGTTCATGCATGTGCTGTTTAGTGGCTGTGGCTAAGCATGAGCAGACCGAACTGCTCTGTACACACACACACATACACACACACACACAGGGGCCTTTCATTTATATATGTCTAACAGTCATGGTAGGTGACCAATGCAGGACAATAGCATACAATATCAAAACATCCATAAAGAAATCTCACATTACTCATGTTGCATAATCCGCATACAATGTCATCTATTTGTTTGCTCAGAACATCGCAAACATGTATTTTTACTAAAATATTTTTAAACAAACCACTTGTGGGAAATGAACTCAAGAACAAGGAAACTTACGCAAAATGTTGTCTATATTGAAGACCCACCTCTCCCACTCATTCATTGGTAAAAAACCCTGTTTTCTTTTCAAAGACACAAAATTATTGGAACTGTTGTACTGAAACAAAGAATGGTGTTTTTTCAGGAAGTAAATATTACTAATATTTTAGAAAAATATGTATACTTTTTGCACCTTTAAAGCATTCTACTGGAAAATGGACTAATCGATTATTTGATAAGAGTAACTTTGAGAATTTTTTTCTTTGTTCCATGGACGTTTTTCATGTTGTTTGATGTTGTCCGGCATAAATGACCATTAGGTTCCATTTTATGATAAAACTATTTTCTCCTGTTTTGCAAATTTTTCTAGTCCATTCCTATAAAGCACGTGGGATAACATTGAAACAAAGTATCGTTTTTGGGCAGATTATTCACTTAAGAAAGAAGGGAATCATCTGTTACTCACTCAGCCCGGAATTCTCTCTTATTTATCTTTCTTCATTCAGTTATTTGTGAAGTTTTAAATCTTATTGAGCTGAATGATTACACACTATAGATTTAAAATAATCACAAAAATTTTAAATCATTCCATGTTTGTATAACCTGTTTTGTCACAAATTCTTGTTTAACCTCTAAGCATTCAGTTGTTAAGTATCCTAACTGATCATGGCTCACTCACCATGTTTTGGTCAAGATAATTTGGAATTTAATTACCAATGGAAGGTCTAAGGGACAACATTTTTTATTCATTCTCAAAATAATAACTCCAGCTGTTAATGCCTATGGTCCATCTTCTTTTAAACACTGCATTTATATGGCACTTTTTTGCTGCAAAGGTTCTCAGTAAGGCTATAATAGCCAAACATGTCTTACAAAGCAATGACTCATATCTGAATGTGGTGTAGTAGTTTAATGTGTTTTGACTGGTGCTTGGAAGGAGACTGGTTTACAAGGTTGTATTGCAATTGGGTGGTATAAATGCGTGTGCCAAAAAGTAAGCAGCTAAAATATTGCTTTTGTAACCTTCTTTTCTTTACTTAGCATTTGAAAAATCGTAACTTTTCTTTTCCGTTTTGCAGATGCATGTTAACATAGTCCTTCTTTACATATATATTTAAATGGAGAAGCAAAGTATGAGTAGGTGTATGTACTAGTAAGTCATGAATAAGTCCACAGATGATGTACAGTCATATGAAAAAGTCTGGGAACCCCTCTTAATTCTTTGGATTTTTATTTATCATGGCTGAGCTTTCAAAGTAGGAACTTCCTTTTAATATATGACATGCCTTATGGAAACAGTAGTATTTCAGCAGAGACATTAAGTTTATTGGATTAACAGAAAATATGCAATATGTATCATAAAATTAGACAAGTGCATAAATTTGGGCTACCCAACAGAGATATTACATCAATACTTAGTTGAGCCTCCTTTTGCAAATATAACAGCCTCTAGATGCCTCCTATAGCCTTTGATGAGTGTCTGGATTCTGGATGGAAATATTTTTGACCATTCTTCCATACAAAATCTCTCCAGTTTAGTTAAATTTGATGGCTACCGAGCATGGACAGCCTGCTCCAAATCATCTCATACATTTTCGATGATATTCAAGTCAGGGTCTGTGACAGCCATTCTAGAACATTGTACTTCTCCCTCTGCATGAATGCCTTTGTAGATTTCGAACTGTGTTTTGGGTCACAGTGTAACTTCAACTTTGTGACTGATGTTTGAACATTATCCTGAAGAATTTGTTTATATTGGGTTGAATTCATGCGACCCTCTACTTTAACAAGGGCCCCAGTCCCTGAACTAGCCGCACAGCCCCACAGCAAGATGGAACCTCCACCAAATTTGACAGTAGGTAGTAGGTGTTTTTCTTGGAATGCGGTGTTCTTCTTCCGCCATGCAAAACGCTTTTTGTTATGACCAAATAACTCAATTTATGTCTCATCAGCCCAACGCACTTTGTTCCAAAATAAATCTGGCTTGTTTAAATGAACATTTAAATACAACAAGCGACTCCGTTTGTGTTGTGAATGACATACAGATGTTCTTGGTGCAAATTGTGCTGAATTATAGAATGAAGTACAGATACACCATCTGCAGCAAAATGTTCTTGCAGGTCTTTGGAGGTGATCTGTGGGTTGTCTGTAAGCATTTTCACAATCCTGTGCATATGTCGCTCCTGTATTTTTCTTGGCCTGCCAGACTTGGGTTTAATAGCAACTGTGCCTGTGGCCTTCCATTTCCTGATTACATTCCTTACAGTTGAAACTGACAGTTTAAACCTCTGAGATAGCTTTTTGTAGCCTTCCCCTAAACCATGATACTGAACAATCTTTGTTTTCAAATCTTTTGAGAGTTGCTTTGAGGATCCCATGCTGTCAATCTTCAGAGGAGAGTCAAAGGAAAGCACAACTTGCAATTGACAACCTTAAATACCTGTTTAAGGCTTCAATTGTTCAAGTCTCAAACAATTTGGTGTTGCAAGTAATCAGTATTGAGCAGTTACATGCATTCAAATACAGCAAATTTACAAAGGTACCCAAATTTTTGCACAGCCAGTTTTTCACATTTGATTTTATTTCCTACAACTAAATACTGCTTCACTAAAAATCTTTGTTCGGAAAACACCCCAGTATTCAGATGTTCCTACGAAATGAAAGACATACCACTGTTAGAGTAAATTATTATGCAGGATGAGAGGGGTTCCCAAACTTTTTCATATGACTGTATATATATGACATGATTAAACTGAAATGTAATGAAAATTTATCTGCTAAAACATTCCACCTCTGGCTTCCTTCCTGACAATGAGAAAATACAGTACATTTGCCATCCTCTCTGAATTGTCTGTCTTTTCTAATTAAACTGGACACTACAAATGCAGACTCTTGGAGATCTTTACCCAGCTCTGCCCTACAGCACAGCTTTAGACAGGTTGTTATACAGTGAGTGCAGGCGATTGCATGCATTAGGTAAATAATGAACCTCCAATATCTATCTTTTGTGTCAGTGGTGAACCTCTGTGGAATGGATTGATGGTATTTTCGAATTTATGACTTGGAGCAGCCATCACCTACTCATATTTAAAAAAATATGTGTCTGTAATTTGAATTTCATTGTACAGAAAACAAAATAAAAATATGGCATTCATATTTTTTCTTTCTTACAGACTAATGAGATGTCCATGAGGTTTTACTGAGATTGTATTCTTTTACATTATAGTATAAAACAGAGAATTAGTAAGTTTTCAATAAGTCCCATTATTCTAATATTTCTTTTAAATCTTGAGTTCATTTGAGACCAACATAATTTATACATTTTAAAACATCCAAAGAAATACATTAACACACAATCCCTGTCTCCTTGTCCTTAGGCTGCACTGCACAGTATGTTCCCTATGCGTAAATTGTGTTTTACCCCAGGCTTTTTTATAGGTCTTATTTAGCGCCCTTAGCATTTTTTGAGGATAATGTAAAATGTCACATCACAGTTAATTTTATGTCAATCCTGCAACATACAACACTGACGGCTGTTCGGCTTGTTTGTGTCTTCTCCAGCAGACATGTGCATACTGTTTTAAATTCTTGTTATACTCATCTTAACAATCTAGTGGGAAAGTTGGAAAGACTTGACAGTCCATGAGGTCTTCTTTTAAATATGGTATCAAGGGAGTCACACAATATCTTAAAGTTGTTTCCAAATGCAGCACTTCACAATGGTTTAAAATAGAAGTAGGAAGATAACATGAAAAATATAATATGAATGTGAAGGATTAAGCTTAATTTTCAAATAAATGTAGTTTGTTTTGACACCAGCAATATCTTTTCACTTACATGGTCATGTGCTTGGCTAATAACTTTATAGTGAAATGCATATATGACATCAGTAAGTAAACACGGAAAGTATAAGAGTATTGTTTAGGTACAGACTTCATTAAGTCTTTCAACAAATATCCAGCTTATCTTGCCCACTATTATATTTGGCTTTTCCTACACATTCACATGTCTGTTTTCTATATACATTGTTTTATATATGTATGTTAAACATGCAGTAGTCCATATAAACTCTCTATTATCTGTATATATAAAAGTCAATGTGTGTATGTATGTATGTCATGAACCTCACATCTTGGTAGGGTGGGGGGTGATCTTGCGGTCTTGTATGCATGTTATCATCCAGTTGACAAGTGGATCGACCACCAGATGGTGAAATGGAGGTGACTGCCAGCATTCTTTATGTTTGAGTGCCACCGCGCCCCTGTTACTATTGAAATTAAATGAGTTCTATGCGTTCAAGTGTGTGTCTGTCCAGCACGGAAGTGAGACATAGAGTTGGGGTGAGGGCTCCAGCTCCGAGGATATGCAAGCGAGGCCAGCACACTGACAAAAGGAAACCTCCTAAGAAGACCATTTGCTTAGCTGATAATGCACAAACGATGCAAGCACTTCAGCAACATGAATCCTCCTAGGAGAGAGATGCCCAGAGTAGTTCTGACTATTTCAGTACTTTGTAGGATCTCGTGCGGCTTACATAGTTAGTATATAGCAGGCAACTGCCAGTATTATTTATGCTTGTGCGCCACCACAACCCTGTTGCTTTTGAAATTAAATAGAGTTGGCTGGTTCTGAGTGTCAACTGGATGATAACATACATACAAGACCGCAAGACAAGGACATTAGTGACTCTTTATTGTTTGTTAATTTATTTTTATCTTTTATTTTTTATGTTTTTCTCAAAGAATTAAAAAAAAAACACTTTATTTTCCTCCCGGGCAACGCTGGGTATTTCAGCTAGTTTGATATAAATTTCCATTGATTTTCTAATAGGGAAAATTAATGTCCTATACATTTCAGTGTACTCCAGGAAAGTACACTGATAAATAAAACCATTGAATAAATGATGTTGACATCACACTGAACGGAAAATATTTATTTTAGTTGTCAGAATATTTAAAGTTTTAAGTGAGCTTTTTGTGTAGTACAGTGGTAGTTGCTGATTACTATACACTTTAAATAATATGTTTTCTTCTATAATTTTATATAATATTATAGTATTATAGCAGCATTTGCACGTCATCAAGGTTTAGATCATTATTCTGATTCTTGAATGTAGCAGCTTGCCTTTGGGTTGTGTATATTCTCACTGTGTTCTTCTTATTTTCATGTTGGGGTTCCAATTTTAGTCCAAAGTACAACCATATTCACTGCCTATTGTCTCTAGATCAAACCCCATATAATACTGAAAAAGGTAACTGGGTGCAGAAAAAAAGAATGCTCTGTAATTATGGAAAGTAATTTGTATTGAAATGTAAAGCTATTATTTATCAGGTTCAAAGAAAAATGTGAATGATCTCAAACAAACATAAAAGTGCATAATGAAATCAAATACAAAACCTAGGTTTAGTTTTAACCTCCAAATGCACTACATAACTTAAAAAAGCATTAAAAGAAAATCAATTAGGAAATTGACCAATGGGTATGGTGGAGTCTTTATAACAAACAGATATTACGGAACGTTATAGCAGACCATCTATGCTTAACACGTCACCTAAATAGTAAAAACTTCCCCACTTTCTCTAAAACAATGCCTTTGCTGATAGTTACAGTATATTTACACATATACATCTACACTCTTTCACAGACTTCCTATAAGCAGAAGTTACACTTGCCATCTGTAGGCCGCCCTTCACACCCCCAGATCTTTTATGCATCCACTTCCAACAAACTTGTAGAGTGAACTGAGCTTATCTGAATGCCTTTACCCAAGATGAATACAACTTTTATCCTGAAAATCATTCATCGGGGTAGTCTGGCAGAAAGGCCTTTATATTGTAGAAGCATTTAAACAATTCTCAAATATAGCGGCCTATCTTCCCCTGACACAGGATATGATAGATGACTACCAGCAGAGGGTAAGTTCTACCATTTCTCTTCTAATCAGCAGAAAGACATTATCTCCCAATGCTAATCCTCATTGTTGGAAACATTCAGATATCTCAGTTTTACATTCTCCCCAAAATTCACAAACCACACGATCCTGGACGCCCAATTGTTTCTGCATGCAATTGTCCCACTACTCATATTTCAGCTTTCCCCAACAGTCTTATGAGGCCAATAGTTGAAAATCTCCCTTCAAACTTAAAAGATTCTAACTATACTTTCCAATTGTTTGACAGCTTTAGGTTTCATAGTCCTGACTGCTTTATTTTTATCATGGACTTCTCTGTACATAGTCATTCCTCATAATGAAGGTCTCATTGTTCTCAGACAGACATTAAACTGACATCCAGCCCAGAAAACCCGAATGAACACCCTTATCAGACTACCAGAACCGGTTCTTAACCTCAATGCTTTCCCTTTTGACAACAAAGTTTTTCATAAGGTCAGTGGAGTTGCAGGGGGTACTAGAATGGGACCTAGCTATGGAAGAGTGACTCTTTTCTTCAGACTAAGCCTTTGTACTAGACCTGTACAAAAGATATATTGATGATTGCGCCAGTGCTGCCTCTTGGTCTAGAAACCAGCTACAGAAATTAATTAACACTGGAATCCTTGAAGTTTACAATTTTTTCATTCTCCCTGATATCCTTAAATTTTCCTGACATACTCCAAGAAGGTCGTAGATCCTTATCACTGCACTAGCAGCCCGCTTTTGTTTTGCAAATGTGCGGTTTAGCAGAATGCAGCCTGTGACATCCCCATTGAGTTGTGTTCATGTGTCTGCTTTTATCCCTTTAGCACTAATTTTACAAGTAGCATAAATTTACACCGGCTGTTACAGGCTCAAATCAAATTTACGTTTTTTATTATATAAAAGTTATAATAATAGCAGCTCACTACTCAAAACAGTATATGCGAGGAGGAACCGGGATCAAACCCACAACCTCTTGATTATGAGGCAGCATTCCTTATCTCTGCACCAGCCAAGCAGATGTGTCATTTTTGTATCGATTGATAGTTGGACTTCAGTTTTTACACATTGCCAGTAACATGTAAACTGAACAATTTATTTTTCTTCATTTATATTCTTGAATAAATGTGCACATGTTTTGTTATACCTTTTGTGAAAGTGTTTATTTAATATTTGGACTTCAGTCTTTCACATTATAAACTTCACATCAACATTTTGTCAATTATTACTATAACATGAAAAAAGGTTCTGTTTTAGTTATGTTTTCAACATTTCTTGACCTCGCATTTTCTGTCATCCTACATTTAAACAGATTATTGTAGATACGGAACACACATGAAATGTATGTATTCCAAATAACAACATATTATTTATTCTATACAATTCCAGACACCCTGCTCCCACATAAACTGACTTTAGCTCTAATAATTTCTTGTCTGACTTCAGCTACATCGATGGAGGATGGGATGGCAGGCTGCTTGCGGCTTGTGCTGATTGATGTATTTGCAAAAAAAGATGCTAATGACGAGGTGCAAGGTAATTTAAGTTGGTCCAGCATTACAAATATTTTTGATTGATAGACAATACCCTTCTCAGATTGTGGACAGGGCCCTCAATCAAGCCAGGAGTAGACCATGGAACATCCACTCTAAGAGGAACCCAACCTAACACTTCACCTTCCTCACAGGTCATCAAGCAATTCCCAGTTTTTCAGGCTGATCCTTCCATAGGACCCTTTTCCCATGATTGACTTCCATTGACACAAACTTGTTTTCTGCAAGCTATTTCACAGAGGATAGCCATATTCCTCACCAGGCACTTTGAGCTGTAACAGGAGCCGTTATATCACTTACAGATGTGTCACCAATGATACTCTTGTATCTGCTCCCTCTGGTAAATTCAATATCAAAAGGCCTCTTGCCACTCTAAAATTCTTATATAGTGTATTTCCTGAAGGAATTGTCCAGCCTTTTACATAGGTAAAACATGGAGATGGCTAGCAGACCAGTTCAGGGAGCTTTTTTGAGCCTAGGACACAAAGACATATTAGACTGGTCACACCCAGAAGGTAATGGAAACATCTATGTCAGAAACACACTTCATGAGGACTAATACTGGAACTCTTAGGGCCAACAGTTCTGACCATGTAATCTACACAATGACAACAAAGGGGACCAGCAGGAGAGAAACAGGCAGTTCACTTCCTGCAGCCAAATAGAAAAGTCCATGCATGGTGCTAATCATGTATAAGAGTTTGAAAAGTTAGAAAAACTTGAGAAAAGTGTTTTGACGGAACTTACATATTTCAAAGGGTATAACACAATGCACTCAGAATGAAGCCTTGGCCTTTAATGAGTAAACAATTGAAACAAGGACATCAGGCAGGAGCTCCATTTGTTAGCTCCTTTTGTTCTTAAACTCTCAAATCTTTCTATTGGCCTTTTAGAGCCAGATTGCTCTCTAGCACATCGCCTTGAGTGTTTTTTGTTTGGTGTCACTCTTTGTCATGGTAAAGGAAGATTCATGGAGTCATGGAGGAAAATGAGAGGATTCCACCTAGGTCACACCTCTACCTTTTTAATGCTGACACCCCTGTGTGTTGTGCTTCCTGCGCACCCAGCACACATAAATCATGCCACCATCTGGTAGCACCTACTGTATGTTGTCACATTAAGATGGCAGCTTACCAGCATGAATAACACATCTAAATGAACAAAAACCAACTGTTGTTGACTTATGCTCACATATTTTCATGCAGATGTTCATGTTTCTCGAATTATTTAATTTCCAGTACCTGAAATAGGTAGTTATCACCATAAAAATAACACTGCCAATAAGTATTTTGGAGACACTAGGAAACATAAACATTTATCATAAACACATAGTGGCTGAATGGGAAGCTGTTCCCATAGCAACCCTAGTAAATGAAGTGGAACTTCAAGTCTTCAGGCCGAATGAGCAAATCCAGTATTCACACCGAATGCACAGATCTCCATTCTAAACTTTACTTTTGTCATGGTTTACCTCCATGTAAAATATATGCAACAGCTGAGACTCTTTCTCTCAGAGACCATGCACTTCACTGTTATTCTTACAGGTGAGTTCAAGCAGCTTATAGTAGTCAGATTCAGTTAAATTCTAAGCAAAGATTGTGAACCACCCTTAAAAAAACAATACTTTTTTCAAGAATTTTGGACAGGATAGTCACTTCATGGTTGTAATGGACTATTTTAGCACAGGCTTCAAACATCACATCAAGACTTCCCATGAGTGAATTTGTCCATGATATGATTCTGCATCCTGTCATAGGGTACATTTACCAACTTATTCTTCATGTAATCATAAAAATTAAGCTACACAAAATAAAAACAACAAAATGAGCAGATTCTAAACCATGTGAAATTTGCTATTTTTTCTGTCAAAATTATTCATTAGCATGCTACTGGAGATGCCAGTTGACATAAGCATTTCAATATGTGAACAGAACAACAATCATGTATATGCTGTGCAGGTGAAAATAATAATGTAAAAATATTTTATGTAAGTATACTTCAAAGTAATATTCAGTTGCTAAAAAATTCTGTTTATTTCAATAGATTGTTTACATTTGCTGGCCACAGGGACATAACAAATGAAGAACTAAGATGTAGTATTTTAATAATCAAAGAAAGAAAAGTACTGCTGATAGCATGACACACCAATTTATTCTTGAAAATTACTGTGAATGAGAGGAAGTTTCTTTCTTTTAACTAAAGACAAGCTCCAGCAAAGATTCTTCACTGTAAATTTCAATTTATCTGTTAAACATTTGTGGAACACCGAATAAAAAAGAATGAGATATAGGAATATGTATTGTCATGCACATGTGCATAGGGGACAGCTGAAGGGTTCTAGTGAATGTAATTAGGCCATAATAATACAATAATGTCTTTCTCTCTTCCTCCCTCTGCAGACCTGTTGACAGACAGATAGAACCCCTCTGATGTTCCGGTGTCAATCTGGACCACCTTTTCCTGTGAGAAGGGCCCAAAACAGGAAGCTCAGCCATCTTGGGACAGTTCTGCCTTGAACTCACATCTACAAAGACGACTCTTCAATAATTGCATGTTCTCTTGTTTTTTTGCTGAATCCAGTTATAAAATGTGACCAGGTTAGCACCCCAATTCTTGATTATTGTTGTATCTTTCTTTTACAGTATACTATGTGTGCATGTTACCCCGTGACCCTAAATTGGATTAAGCATGTTGTGATAAGAATGAGTCGGAGACATCATAAAGATTTGAGGCAGCCACCCGTATAATTGAATCGGCTGCGAAAGTAGTTGTAAATAGCACAATGTGCTTAGTTCAGAGTCCAGAACAGAACTGCCTGTACTGAGGCAAGATGGCAGTTTTAAAGGGCTGGAAGGGAAGTGACGTCATCTATGCCGGAACTGGGAGTGGTGTCCTTGTGCCCGGAAGTGACATCATCCTTGGGGCCGGCAACAGGTGGGATTTCCCGGGAAAGGTCTGCAAGGGACTGAGAGAGAAAGTCAGTATACTCCGCCACCCCCTGGCCTGGCGTAGAATTACTAGTGTTTAGGCCCTTCAGCTGGTTCCCATGCGCACGTGTGTAACAATGTATAAATGAGGGATTATTCTGTATCTCACTGTGCATATTTTCTTTTCCTTAGGTTTGATTTTTTTAGATTTTATTTGTTACATACATACCCATGAGATTTTTTCATTTGCAGAAGCATAAAATAAACCTTGACAGGTGTCTAAAAACTGGTGCTGTAAGAAATGACAAGATATTTTGTACAGTTTCAAAAACTGCCTTTTTTGGTAGTACTATATATTAAATTTCATAATTAATTTATCAACAATTACTATCTAATGCTTCCCAAGATCATGTACACTTAAATAGTTATAAATGTCATTAAATGATAATTCATTCATAAATTATTGGTTTATACAGTATTCATAATATTCATGTTGAAAGATTCATTAATTAATGTTTTATTGATTAAAGCACAATTACAGCAATTTTATTTATCATAAACATTTTGTTTAGGAGTTAAATTGTAAAACTGGCTATTTCATGCAAGCTTTTACACTTTACTTCTTTACAATATATTTAGTCATAATCATTAATTGTAGATCTTTTTGTAGTACTGTACCTACCAGTAATCTAAAATTGAAACTATCCATTGATTGTAAATGTCTGCAGAGGTTTACTAATCAAAGTTTTAATAAAGTTTTACCCATATTTTTTTAATACTATTTTTTGTGCTTCATATCTATGTATGTTTTAAGAGAACCAGATAATTCAGTTTTGTTTGTAACTATTACTCTTTTTAACAAACATTGTTGCTGTACTAACTTCTATGATCCCCAGAAAGAACAAGTCAGAAAAATGATGAAAATACAAATGATATATATTGTGACAGATAGAGGACGCTATCGTCCTCTTAAACCCTCGGACAATACGTCAGACACCAGGTAAAAGTCCAAATATTGACTTTACTAATAAACAACAGTGCACAAAGCACCCTCCACTCCACAATACACATTAACCACTACAAAATACACAATAAACAATTCCTCCACTCTCCCAGACGTGTTGCCCACCTTTCCACCCAGCTCAGCTCGTCATCTGGGAATTTCCCATAGTCCTTTATAGTCCTTGACCCGAAAGTGTTTCGTTCTCTCTATTCCTGTGACTAGGAACACTTCCGGGTCAGATAAAACTCCTTTTTCTTCAACCCAAAAGCACGTCATTCCTCTTGTCCATGTGACTCGGACGTACTTCCAGGTTATAGGGCAAATAATCGCTGCTCCTCACTGCAGTGTCTTCTAGTAACCCCCGTGGTATCCAGAAGGCCTGTGGATAAAAATTGCATTGTCCATAATTCCCTGCTGGTATTTGGGGCACCTCCATGCTGCAAGGAGGGCTCCACCTGGCGGCCTGGGGGTATTAGCCAGCCATATTCCACTATATATATATATATATATATATATATTGTGGCCCCCGGCCGACGCCCAGGAGGACGTGAGGAGGGCTTGTGCCTCCTCCGGACCGCGAGGGGGCGTCCGTCCTGATTTTGTTGGGAGCCACGGGTTGAGGGCATGGAAGCCCTACCCTGTAGGGGCCCGTGGTTACCGCCAGGCGGCGCCCCGATGCCGGTTGATCCCAGGCAGTCGCCGCGCGGAGCTGGAGCCCGCCGGGACGCTTGGAGGACGAGAGGAGGGCTTGTGCCTCCTCCACACCCAGGCGGCGTCCGTCCTGGTTCTGTTGGGGACCACGGGTACAGGGCATGGAAGCCCAGCCCTGTAGGGGCCCGTGGTCACTGCCAGGCGGCGCTCCGATGCCGGTTTATCCCGTACGGTCCGCGGCTGGGGCTGGAGCCCGGCCGGGACACCTTGGAGGACGTGAGGAGGCGAGTGCCTCCTCCAGACAGAGTGGGGCGTCCGTCCTGGTTCAGGGGCCTCGGTACAGGGCATGGAAGCCCAGCCCTGCAGGGACCCGTGGCCACCGCCAGGCGGCGCCCAGTGCCTAATTATCCGGGAGCCCGACACTTCCGCCACACCAGGAAGTGCCGGGGAAGACTTATTGTGGCGACGGAGAGCTGCGGAGGACAGCCGGCACTTCCGCCACGCTGGGGCGTGGCCAAGGAATGGATGCCGGAAACACCTGGTGCTCATCCGGGAGCACTATATAAGGGACCGCCTCCCTTCAGTCTGGGGTGGAAGTCGGGAGGAAGTAGACGGAACTGGAGAGAGAGGACGGGAGGCGGCCAGGAAGGCACAAGAGACTGTGGGCCTGGATTTGGGGAAATCGGTGCAAGAAGGCACTGGGGGTGCACGTGAGAACTTGTAAATAGTGTAAATAAAAGTGTGTTGGGTGCAAAAATGTTGTCCGTCTGTCTGTGCCGGGGCCAGGTTTCACAATATATATATATATATATATATATATATATATATATATACTAATAATAGGCAAAGCCCTCACTCACTCACTCACTCACTGACTCACTCACTCACTGACTCATCACTAATTCTCCAACTTCCCGTGTAGGTAGAAGGCTGAAATTTGGCAGGCTCATTCCTTACAGCTTACTTACAAAAGTTGGGCAGGTTTCATTTCGAAATTCTATGCCTAATGGTCATAACTGGAAGGTATTTTCTCCATTAACTGTAATGGAGTTGAGCTGCAATGACGGGGGCGGAGTTTAGTGTGACATCATCACGCCTCCCACGTAATCACGTGAACTGACTGTCAACGCAGTGCGTAGAAAACCAGGAAGACCTCCAAAAGCGCTTAAGAAAACATGCATTATATAATTGAGAAGGCAGCGAAACAATAAGAAGCAGCGAGTGACATATACTACCATATTCATGAGTGCTGCTACCTCGGAAAGAAAGCAAGGTGTAAACCTAAACTTTAAATTAAGTTCATAGACAGGCTACCGCTGGCGTTTCACATGCCCACAGGTAATGCGGGATACAAGTTTAATGAGAGGGCAGGATATAAACGAGAGTTTTGATCACTTTGTAACTAAGTTAAAATTGTAGGTGAAGGGGTGTGCTTATGCAAATTCGAGACTGTGTTTGTGGGGATTGACAGTTAAGGCGGGTGGGGAGTCACGTCATCATCTCCCCCCATTCATCTCATTTCACTCTGAGCTGAGCTCAGCTAACGCCGTCTTCGAAGCAACCGTCAGACTGCCACCAAATACTCACAGAAAAATCCACAAGTTAATACACACGCTCTCTAGAGTTTCTCCACACTGAATCCTCCAGGCACTACTTACAAAAGGTTACATTGACAATCGTGTTACGTTATTTTTAAAATCTTTCCTTTTCTTAGCACAAGCACAGCTGAGAAGCTTGATGCATGTGCTCCATAACGCGTTAAAAATAATGCATTTAATCACACTTTGCATTACAAGCAAAGGGAGCTTTTGTCAATGCATGATTTCCTGGTACACGATTACATTGATCAGCGCATCCCGATTCATTTTACCCTCGCACCACCTTAGTTTGAGAAGAAGTATGAAAAATATGAGGTTAACACAGAAAAACAGATCACCAATTCAAGCTTTATGAATAATCGATTAAGCCATCAATAATTGTTTTGGTAAAGCCATCCTCCTTCCATTTTATAATTTTTCCGCCATTAGCCATGATTAAATGAACGGTAAATAAAGTAAGAGCAAAGCGAGGTGACTTATTTAGGCAGGCATATATATGACAGCAACACTCATGACAATGTCAATCATGTTACGTTATTATTAAAATGTTTCCTTTTCTTTTCATTACTTCTTTAACACACTACTTCTCCGCGAGGTAGCGGGTATTTTGCTATATATATAATATATGAATTACCTCCAAAGAGCGCTGAGACTTTTGATATCATGAGCGTGTGTACAAAGGGGTCTCCTGCCCAGCAAAAGTCGAGCAGCCAGCGCGCGTGCATAGCTGTGCCGGCCTTTGAGACGCTGACTGTGCTTCTGCTTAAGTCAAAGTGAGCACTTTTAATTTTTTCATCCTACCCCCTGCGCTATAGCCCAGACAAGTGCAAACACGGACCCCTTTTCTACACCACGGCAAAATAATATTAAGGCGATTCACACTTTCTTTTGCACGATACGATTATGAGGTCCTAAACTCGGATTATGAAGACACGCACACGAGTGGAGGACTGACAGTGCCATCACAGCAGATTAATGGCGGGGCGTCTCACCAGTCTACACAAGACCCACGCGACTGTCCCCAAAAGGCGATCATAACGTCAGCGAACACATCTCTCTATACTATATAAAAGAAAAAGGCAACTTTCCTTTCTTTACACCTTTTTCCTTTTATCCCAAACCAAAGCCTTTCTCTCTTAACACTGCAGAGGACACAAAACTAATTTTCTTTAAATGCCGGTAAGGCACATTACCAGAAGCACAAATTTGAACGTTCACATAGAAAATGTAATTTCTATACCACAGCCGTCGTGTAGCGCCTTTCAAAAGGGATCTACTACCGAGAGATGATCCATATACATTTTAGCTGCTGTTAGTTACTTACCTGTTGTGTTACACAGTCTTTAAAATGTAGTTTACCCAACCACTCCAGTAGTGCTCAATGTACCTGTACTTCTTAAAACGTTAATGTTTTACTGTTTAATAACTTATAGACTATATTTTATTATTTTTCCCTTGCACTCAGTGACCAAAGCTATACACACACATATAGACACATACAAACATACACACAAGTATATGTATGTGTATATATATGTATGTATGTGTATATATATATATATACACACACACACCCTATCTAGATTATATATATATATATATATACACACACACACACATACATACATACATACATACATACATACATACATATATATAATTTATGTGTGTGTATGTATGTGTGTGTATATATGATGTAGATAGGTATGTATATATATATATGTGTATATGTAGATATGTATATAGATATGTAGATATGAAGATATGTATGTGTATATATATATATATGTGTATGTATGTATGTATGTATGTATGTGTGTGTGTGTGTGTGTGTGTGTGTGTGTGTGTATATATATATATATGACAGCAGCAATCCAAGCTGTGAGAAAACAGTAAAAAGGAGGCGTGTCAGAAGTTGTGGTACATTTTCTGATGCAGCTAGACGAAAATAACTTTGTGACGCTGCCACCAAATACACAAAACAATTACTTTGACAATCATGTTACATTATATTTAAAATGTTTCCTTTTCTTTTTCATAACTTCTTTAACACATGACATCGCAAGCTTTGGTATTTTGCTATATATATATATCACAGCGACACTCATAACAGTGACAAAACAATTACATTAACAATCATGTTACGTTATTTTTAAAATTTTTCCTTTTCTTTTTCGTACCTTCTTTAACACACTACTTCTCCGCTGCGAAGCGCGGGTATTCTGCTATATATATATATATATATGACAGCAACACTCATCACTCACAACAGTGACAAAACAATTACATTGACAATCATGTTACGTTATTTTCAAAATGTTTCCTTTTCTTTTTCATTACTTCTTTAACACACTACTTCTCCGCTGCGAAGCGCGGGTATTTTGCTAGTATACTAATAAAAGGCAAAGCCCTCACTGACTGACTGACTGACTGACTCACTCATCACTAATTCTCCAACTTCCAGTGTAGGTAGAAGGCTGAAATTTGGCAGGCTCATTCCTTACAGTTTACTTACAAAAGTTAAGCAGGTTTCATTTCGAAATTCTACACGTAACGGTCATAACGGTCGATAAGGGTCGACAACGTCCACCATGTTGAACTTTCTTATTTATGGCCCCATCTTCACGAAATTTGGTAGGCGGCTTCCATGAACTAACCGAAACTGATGTATGTACTTATTTCGATGGTATGAAACCACTGTCGGCCACCCTATTGAACTTTCCAACGTCACTAATTTTCCAACTTCCCATGTAGGTAGAAGGCTGAAATTTGGCAGGCTCATTCCTTACAGCTTACTTACAAAAGTTAAGCAGGTTTCATTTTGAAATTCTACGCGGAACGGTTATAGCGGTCAACAACGTCCGCCATGTTAAACTTTCTTATTAATGGCCCCATCTTCACGAAATTTGGTAGGTGGCTTCCCTGCACTAACTGAAACCAATGTACGTACTTATTTCGCTGGTATGACGCCATTGTCAGCCGCCATATTGAACTTTCCAACATCACTAATTCTCCAACTTCCCGTGTAGGTAGAAGGCTGAAATTTGGCAGGCTCATTCCTTACAGCTTACTTACAAAAGTTGGGGAACTTTTATTTCGAAATTCTACACATAATGGTCATAACTGGAAGCAATTTTTCTCCATATACTGTAATGGAGTTGAGCTCGATGGCTGTGGGGGGCGGAGTTTCGTGTGAAATCATCACGCCTCCCACGTAATCACGTGAACTGACAGTCAACGCAGTATGTAGAAAACAAGGAAGAGCTCCAAAATGCGCTCAAGAAAACATGCATTATACAATTGAGAAGGCAGCAAAACAATAAGAAGCGAGCGAGTGACACATACAACCATATTCATGAGTGCAGCTACTTCGGAAACAAAGCACGGTGTAAACCTAAAGTTTAAATTAAGTTCATAGACAGGCTGGCATTTGTCATGCCCACGGCTAAAGCGGGATACAAGTTTAATGAGAGGACGCAGGATATAAAGGAGAGTTTTGATCACTTTGTAACTAAGTTAAATATTGCTGGTGAAGGGCTGTGCTTATGCAAATTCCGAGGGACTGTCTTTGTGGGGGGATTGACAGGTAAGGCGGGTGGGGGAGTCACGTCATCATCTCCTCTCCCATTCACCTCATTTCGCTCTGAGCTGAGCTCCGCAGCTAATGCAGTCTTGTGGAACCAACTTTGTGACGCTGCCACCAAATACTCACAGAAAAATCCACAAGTTAATACACACGCTGTCTCTAGAGTTTCTCCACACTCTGAATCCTCCAGGCACTACTTACAAAAGGTTACATTGACAATCGTGCTACGTTATTTTTAAAATGTTTCCTTTTCTTAGCACAAGCACAGCTGAGAAGCTTCGATGCATGTGCTCCATAATGGGTTAAAAAATAACGCATTTAATCACACTTTGCATTCCAAGCAAAGGGGAACTTCTGTCAATGCATGATTTCCTGGTACACCGATTACATTGATGCACACATCAGTGCTACAAAAATGTAACAGTCGGAAGAAAGCGCGTTGCTACGACTGATTGGAGGAAAATTTCATTTCAAAAGACTACCCGACGGAAGCCTTGATAAAAGCGTGGTTTTGTGCACATATATATATGTATATATATGTGGATGTATATGTATATATACTGTATATATGTGTGTATATGTATATATATGTTTATGTGTGTGTTACGTTATTATTAAAATGTTTCCTTTTCTTTTTCATTACTTCTTTAACAGACTACTTCTCCGCTGAGGGTATTTTGCTAGTATATATATATATATATATATATATTGTCAAGGATGCCAGGGGCGACGACCCAGCCGGGACGCCTTCAGGGACCGGAAGTGGGCGTGCGCCCAACTGGGATCACGTGGGGGTCGCCATCCTGGTTGATTTGGGGGCCACGGGTAGAGGGCTTGGAAGCCCAACCCTGTAGGGACCCGTGGTCACTGCCAGGGGGCGCCCCAATGCCTTGGGGACCCTGGACCTCAGCACTTCCGCCACACCAGGAAGTGCTGGGGGGAAGAAGAAGAGGGACACCCAGAGAGCTTCCGGGAGAACAGCCGGCATTTCCGCCACACTGGGGTGTGTCCAGGGGAGAATGCCGGGAAACACCTGGAGCTCATCCGGGAGCATATAAAAGGGGCTGTCTCCCTTCATTCGAGGCTGGAGTCGGGTGGAAGCAGGACGAGGCAGGAGCAGAGAGTGTGGAGGCGGCCCGAAGAGAAGGCACTGTGTGGCCAGGACTTTATTGGGGTTTGTGTGGCACTTAAAAAATTGTAAATATTGTATATAATAAACGTGTGGTGGTGATTATCAAAATATCCGCCTGTCTGTGTCCGGGCCGGGTCCACAATATATAGAGTAAAAAAAAACTTGGGATGCGAGAAGACGTAAGAAGGATCTTGGAGAGAGACAGATCTTTGAGAGACACAGAGACAGAGACAGAGAGACACTTTCACTTTCCGCGAGCAAGTCCCGTGATACACATGCAGAGCAGGTTAGAGATAATGGAAGTAGGAAAATTCGAAAGTCTCAAGAAAATGAGAGTAAAGCTCACATTAGTGCAAACAAATGGAAAATATTACTCAGTGAAATGAGAAGGCAGTGACTTTAAAATGTTCGAAGTGCTGCATGAAATGCAGATCATGCAGCACAGGAGCAGCAGCAAGCCAGCAGCTGATCAAGCAAAGAGGAGGTAAAACTGTTATTTGCTTCCCATTGTATCACCGTTAAAGAGGTGTTTTGGAGGAGCAACCGCATCTCTTTGGGGTGCATTCACTTTTCACAACAGCTCATAGCCCTAAAGTAAAGATTGCATTAGTGCAAACAAATGGTAAATATTAATTGGTGAAATAACGGAACAGCGAAAAGAGATTGAATAATGTTTGAGGATGTCTGGGGAAGAAGAGAGACAAGGCAATGACTTTAAAATGTTCAAAGCGCCGCTTAAAACTGACTGACCAAAGAAGAGGTAAAAAAGCAACTGTTATTTGATTCCCATTGTATCACTTTTAAAGAGGGGTTTTGGAGAATTGAATGTGTATTCTTGGGGTGCATTCGACCACCCTCTTCACAACGGTGCAAAATGGCGAGCAAAATGCAGATCACGCGACATGGCAGAAGAAGCAAGCCAGCAGCTGATCGAACAGAGGAGGTAAAAAAATTTGATTCCCATTGTATCACTGTTAAAGAGGGGTGTGTTCAGCCTCCCTTTTCACACTGGCACATAGCGCTTGACTTGGGTTGGTGAGCAAAGCGAGCAGGGGAAAAGCCCCCTAGTGTATATACATATAAATATACTCTATATATATATAAAACCCTAAGCCTAAAAGTGCAACGATTTTATGTCATATTTTTATGTCACTTTTTTTGTCATGCTTTAAATCAGACTTATTTTAAAACCTACATATATATGTTTGGCATCATTCTTTTAAGAATTTATCAAAGTTTAATGTGATGCTGTTAGAACAACACCCACGGTCCAATCACTTCTCATTCATGTGAATGCTATTGTCCGACACAGTTCCTGCACTCTCAGCTCGAAGCGGGGTCAGAAATAAAACACAAAATAGAAGACAAAGTAGAATGTCCTAAACAGGTTCAAAAACATTGGCACGATACACATGCAGAGCAGGTTAAAGATTATGAAAGTACTAAAATTCGAAAGTCTCAAAAAACTGATAGTAAAGATCACATTAGCACTAACACACGGAAATTATTACTCGGTAAAATAATGGAACAGCGAAAAGAGATCAAATATATGGACATAGGTGATATGAGAGAAGTATGCAGATATTTTTTGCCATTAAAGTTTAAGTCAGAGATTTGTAGATCGTCTAATTCGTGTTGCCATCAGGAAAAAAGTTCTATTTCTGCCCAATGAAGTGGCGTATCTGTGGTTTGGTGAATGTGAAATCCACATACGCAAACAGCAGAGACGCAAAGTGGCTGGTGCAAAGCGCAGGCCGGGTGGGTTGACAAGTGAAGCGAGCAGGTGGCAAACCCCCTAGTAAATATATTGTAAATACCCCAGGAGTTGGACGGGCATTCCAACCAGAAAAGGAGATAGTTCCTTATCCAGACAGGATGCTCAGAGCAGGCATATGGGAATCCCGAGCAGGAGAGGAGAAGGAGCCAAACCCAGAAGTAAAGACTGGAGTGGATGGATGGACAACCCACCGGAAGATGTTTCTGGGTGCTCTTTATTCCCCCAGGATGCCAGTGGCCCTGGATATTGGTGCCTATTACAGAACCAATAAGGCATGCTGGGAAGTGTAGTCCAATACAAGAGGGCACCCGGAAGTAGTCCCAGGTCCTTATTAAAAGGGACTGCACTCCTTTACCTGGGTGAGTCGGAGCTGGGAGGACCTGGAGTAACACTTGACTGGAGGAGGGCAGTGCAGTGTTGAGAAGAAAGTACTGTGGAAAGAGAGAAAGAAAACCTGTGTTTGTGCTTATGCTACTTTTTGGAAGTATTTTGCAATAAACCTTCCATTATTTGACTGTGCTGGTGTGTTTGTGTTGGGGTTTGGGGCTCGCTGATGGCCCAGTTCCATCACTATATATATATATATATATATATATATATATATATATATATATATATATATATACATACAGTAAATCTAGAAAGTATTCACAGCGCATCACTTTTCCACATTTTGTTATGTTACAGCCTTATTCCAAAATGGATTCAATTCATTTTTTTCCTCAGAATTCTACACACAACACCCTATAATGACAACGTGAAAAAAGTTTACTTGAGATTTTTGCAAATTTATTAAAAATAAAAAAACTGAGGAATCACATGTACATAAGTATTCACAGCCTTTGCCATGAAGCTCAAAATTGAGCTCAGGTGCATCCTGTTTCCCCTGATCATCCTTGAGATGTTTCTGCAGCTTAATTGGAGTCCACCTGTGGTAAATTCAGTTGATTGGACATGATTTGGAAAGGCACACACCTGTCTATATAAGGTCCCACAGTTGACAGTTCATGTCAGAGCACAAACCAAGCATGAAGTCAAAGGAATTGTCTGTAGACCTCCAAGACAGGATTGTCTCGAGGCCCAAATCTGGTGAAGGTTACAGAAAAATTTCTGCTGCTTTGAAGGTCCCAATGAGCACAGTGGCCTCCATCATCCATAAGTGGAAAAAGTTCAAAACCACCAGGGGCCTCATGTATAACGCCTTGCATAGAACTCGCACTATAACATGGCGTAAGCACAAAAGCCGAAATGCGCTTACGCACAGAAAAATCCAGATGCAGGAATCTGTGCGAACTCCAACTTCCACGTTCTTCCGCTACATAAATCCTGATCAGCATGAAAAGTAACGCTCATGCACGCGCTTTATGTAATGCCCCAACTCCTCCCAGAATTACGCCTCTTTGAATATGCAAATCAATATAAATCGGCCTTAAGCGCAGCCTTCTGTGAAAAGACAATGGGAAAAGCACGGGGGAAAATATAAGAATTTCAGCGAATACCAAGTGGAGGCAAAGGAAAAACATGCTATTTGTTTAATTAAACCGTGGTATAATCAACAAAAGGAAGTTGATTGAGTGACATAGCATGTTGGAGAAACTTGAAAGCTCACGTTCACAAAATCTCACAGTGCCGGAAATAAAAAAGAAGTCACATATCAAAGTCGCCATGAAAAGGCGAGTTGTAGCCCACCATTTAAGTTTCATATGAAAGCTTATTAGGGTACAGAGAAAAAAAAAAGGCACACAGTGGGGAAAAAGCACGAAATGTCAACTTCAATCTCGAAATTTCCACTATAATCATGTAATTTATTTTGTCATTAATGCAGAACATCATAAACTTCATCTTAAAATCGTTTAATTAACCAGTTTCTCAAATCACATTGTAATTAAAGTAGCACGTCAAATGCTTTGTTTTGTATGTGATCTTCTATGTGTTCTATGTGTGTGAATCACTACGTGCTTCTTAAACCGGCTCTCTTCCTCCAACTGGACACAGAATCCATTACATTCGTGATATTACAGCTCTCTGAATAACTAAAATACTGAGATGTATACGTGATATCATTTTCATGCTGACAGGAGTTAAAGCACGTTATTAAACATGGGTTTCACAGCGCAGTGATTGTGTGCGATCTTCGATGAAATAATGTATTGCAGCAGTACTCAGGGGCGGCTCTAGGCTTGTGGTTGCCCTGGGCAGAGGAAGAATCGGTGGCTCCTTCGCCTGCCATTGTCAATAAGGTAGCTTATGCACGGTGGATGGCCACGTCCATTGCGGACACTGCATAGCTTCCTCGTGCTCATGACACAAGCATTTAACTTTTGCCGAAATTTGTCGCTGTGTTTTTAGCTGTGTTGTTGTTTTCTCTTTCTGTTTTATATTCAATATATATTGGCGTAGCTGCCCCTGCAGTCCTTACTTTTCTTTCTTCAAGTAACTGATCGCCACACAATCAGCTCTGTAATAGACGTTAAGCCATCTGTAAGCTTAGAGCGCTGATTCTTCAAAACGTTTAAGGAACATTGAAATATCTTCGTAGTACATGTTTAATTATTCTATCCTTCACGACAGTCCCAGTGAAGAATATAGATTATTTAAATGAAGTTAAAGTTTTATATGTATAATATAATAAACATATTTTACTGCATTTCATCTTAAAAATTTATATCGTCATCATATGTAAATACGCGCTTTATAAAGTGGCTCAGGTTGTGCGATATTATAACTGTAGTGCAAGTTTACAGTGAGGTGATTGTACTTATAAGTACAATCAGTTCTACAAGGAGCAATTGATTAATTGCTTTTAAAGTTCTTGGGATGAAACTGTTTCTAAACCACGAGGTCCGTACAGGAAAGGCTTTTAAACGTTTTGCCGTGGCTGAGACAGTGTGTTCTTGATACTGTATACCGATAATTCTTTTTCTGATCAGCTGCTGCTGTGATTCACACTCAGATACAGTGATATAAATACTCTGAATGATGCAGTGAGAGTAATATGGAAAAGATTATAAGCTGTGGCAACCCTTAAAGGGAGCAGCTGAAAGAAGAAAAAGAAGAAGAAGAAGAAGGTGAGTGAGAGTAACAACGCTAAAGCAGTTATGGTATTTGGAATACTATGGCTGTTCCCTGGACCATTATATTGTTACAAGTTAATTACAATCAGATGCATTACACTAATAAACAATATGCAGTTAGTTTCAGTGTATTTATAAAGCCGCATCAGGAAATTAAGGAGTAACCACACAGAAACAGTACCATTGCTTTGACGCTGGGTGCCGCCAGTCTGCAAAACCAAGCGGAGAACTTGCGTACAACAAGGTATGAGGTACCGTGGAAAAGTGCGTGGCTTTATGCCAAGTGTAGGTTTTATACATCGCGATTTGAACATGGAAAAGTTCGTACACAACATTTCAGTGCGTACGCACCGTTTATACATGAGGCCCCAGGACTCTTCCTAGAGCTGGCCGGCCATCTAAACTGAGCGATCGGGGGAGAAGGGCCTTAGTAAGGGAGGTGACCAAGAACCCGATGGTCACTCTGTCAGAGCTCCAGAGGTCCTCTGTGGAGAGAGGAGAACCTTCCAGAAGGACAACCATCTCTGCAGCAATCCACCAATCAGGCTTGTATGGTAGAGTGGCCAGATGGAAGCCACTCATTAGTAAAAGGCACATGGCAGCCCACCTGGAGTTTGCCAAAATGCACCTGAAGGACTCTCAGACAATGAGAAAGAAAATTATCTGGTCTGATGAGACAAAGATTGAACTCTTTGGTGTGAATGCCAGGCGTCACGTTTGGAGGAAACTGCTCATCACCAGGCCAATACCATCCCTACAGTGAAGCATGGTGGTAGCAGCATCATGCTGTGGGGATGTTTTTCAGCGACAGGAACTGAGAGACTAGTCAGGATAAAGGGAAAGATGACTGCAGCAATGTACAGAGACATCCTGGATGAAAACCTGCTCCAGAGCACTCTTGAACTCAGACTGGGGTGACGGTTCATCTTTCAGCAGGACAACAACCCTAAGCACACAGCCAAGATATCAAAGGAGTTGCTTCAGGACAACTCTGTGAATGTCTTTGAGTGGCTGCAGCTAGAGCCCAGACTTGAATAAAATTGTACATCTCTGGAGAGATCTTAAAATGGCTGTGCACAGACGCTTCCCATCCAACCTGATGGAGCTTGAGAGGTGCTGCAAAGAGAAATGGGCGAAACTGGCCAAGGATAGGTGTGCCAAGCTTGTGGCATCATATTCAAAAAGACTTGAGGCTGTAATTGCTGCCAAATGTGCATCGACAAAGTATTCAGCAAAGGCTGTGAATACTTATGTACATGTGATTTCTCAGTTTTTTTATTTTTTAATAAATTTGCAAAATCCTCAAGTAAACTTTTTTTATGTTGTCATTATGGAGTGTTGTGTGTAGAATTCTGAGGAAAAAAATGAATTTAATCCATTTTGGAATAAGGCTGTAACATTACAAAATGTGGAAAAAGTGATCCGCTGTGAATACTTTCCGGATGCACTGTACATGCAGTGCCTTTAAAAAGTACTGACATACCTGGAAGTTCTGACATTTTTAGACAACATTTTTATACAAATGTTATACAAAAGTTTATACAACAAACTGAAAACAGATCTCTGCAAAGTGGTCAAAATTACTTACAATTATAATATAAAAAGTAAATGATTGTGCAAGTATTCAATCCCTTTAATTCAGTATTTAGAAGACACACTTTTGGCAGCAACTCCAGCCTTGAGTCTGTATGTACAGGTCTCTATCAACTATGGACACTGCCATCTTTCCCCATTCTTTATTGTAAAAAAAATTCTCAATTGCAATGATTCAGCTACTCCAGAAAATTAACATTGTTGTTTTTAAGCCATTCCAGTGTAGCTTTTGCTTTGATTAAGGTTGTTCTTTCTTGTAGACTGCATTAGGGTTTTCTTCAGATTTTACTGTATTTTGCTGCAGTCATTTTACACTCACAAGCTTTCCAGGGCCTGCTGCAGAAGGTCATTCCCACAGCATGATTCTGCCATTACCATGGTTCACAGTGGGGATGGAGTGTTTTTGATGATGTGTAGTGTTTGGCTTACACTAAACATGATGTTTAGTATGGCTGCCAAAATGCTCAATTTTAGTCTCATCAGACCTTAGAACCTTTGTCCAGCTGACTTCTGAGTCCACATGTGCCTTCTACCAAACTCTATGTGTGTTTTTAACAGTTGCTTGCTCTTTGCCGCTCTCCCATAAAGCTGCAACTGGTGAAACAGCCAGGCAGCAGTTTTCTACTCAGTCCCTCCAATCTAAGTCACTGTATATTTCAATTCCTTTAATGTTATCATAGGTCTTTTGGTGGCCTTCTTTACTTTTCTTCTTCTTGCATGGTCAATGTGTTATTGTGGATGGCCTGCTCTAGGAAGATTTAGTGTGGCCATACTCTTTCTGTTTCTTAATGATTGATTTAACTAGATTCCAAGAGATATTCACTAACTTGAATAGGTTCTTGACTTCATCCCCTAACTGGAGCTTTTCAATCGCCTTTTCTATCCACTATGAAATATTGAAGGTTAAAATAACAGAATACAACAACACAGTCCGTCTTGAGAGGCGCTGCTATTTCTCTAGAATTATAAATTACAATGCTAGTAATCCCAGAGTCTTATTCTCTACAATTGATCGTCTGCTATACCCTGGTCTCTTAATAGAATGCCTCCAGAATACTTCCAGTGAGGCTATTGCTGTATTTTTCAATCAAAAAATTTATGATATTAGAAATAATATATTATATCACCCCAACACTGTGCATCCTCTTAAGCCCCAGTACTCCGTTCTAAACAAATTCAATTCTTTCACCAGGATAGATTTACCTGATTTACATAAAATAATTTCTCAACTGAGAACCTCCACCTGCGTCCTTGAACCAATACCAACAAGTTTTTTCAAAGAAGTATCGGACGTGCTAATTGATAGTATTCTTGACATAGCAAACTCGTCATTAGATACGGGGGTCTTCCCAGACTGTCTTAAGACTGCTGTAGTTAAAACCCTACTCAAGAAAAATAATCTCGACTCCTATGCTTTTGAAAATTTTAGACCTATTTCTAACCTTCCTTTCTTAAGTAAAATTCTAGAGAAGGCAGTCATTATGCAGCTAAATGACCACCTCAATAAACATGCTATTCTTGATAAGTTTCAGTCGGGTTTTAGAACAAATCACACCACAGAAACTGCACTCGTTAAAGTAGTAAATGACTTGCACGTAAATGCAGACAGAGGCCATTTATCTGTTCTCATCCTTTTTGATCTGAGCGCCGCATTTGATACCATTGATCACAATATTCTTAGAAATCGCCTTAGTCAATGGGTGGGCCTCTCTGGCAGTGTCTTAAATTGAATTGAATCCAACCTGGCAGGCAGAAAATTCTTTCTTAGTTGTGGTAATTATACTTCAAAGACACATGATATTCTATATGGTGTTCCACAAGGCTCTATCCTGGGTCCGCTGCTCTTTTCAATCCACATGCTTCCGCTAGGTCAGATTATCTCCGGGCATAACGTGAACTACCACAGCTATGCTGATGTCACGCAGCTGTATTTATCAATAGCACCTGATGACCACGATGTTGTTATTTCACTAACACAATGTCTATTTGTGTTTCTGAGAGGATGAGTAGTAATTTTCTCAAGCTAATTAAAGAAAAAAACTGAAATTTTAGTGATTGTCAATAATGGATATAATGAGGCTATTAGAAATAAACTTGATGCATTAGGATTAAAAGTCAAGACGGAGGTAAAGAAGTTAGGGGTAATTATTGACTCTAACCTGAATTTTAAATCACATATTAATCAGATCACTAGGATAGCATTTTTTCAATTGAGTAATATAGCAAAAGTTAGACTTCTTATATCATTGAAAGATACTGAGAAATTAGTTCATGCTTTTGTTTTCAGTCAGCTAGATTACTGTAACGCCCTTCTCTCAGGACTACCCAAAAAAGACATAAATCGACTGCAACAAGTGCAGAATGCAGCTGCTAGAATCCTAACTAGGAAAAGGAAATTTCTTCAGTTTTGATGTCACTACCCCTGCAGATTTTATTTTTTTCTGCAGCCGTCTGGAGTTTTTTTGTTTTTTCTGTCCTCCCTGGCCATCGGACCTTACTTTTATTCTATGTTAATTAGTGTTCTCTGATTTTAATTCTTACTTTGTCTCTTTTCTCTTTCTTCAACATGTAAAGCACTTTGAGCTACATTATTTGTATGAAAATGTGCTATATAAATAAATGTTGTTGGTGTTGTTATTTTCATGGACTTGCCTGGAGAGGATTTTTGGCTTCATTGTGTAGGTTAGGTCACAATACTGACCCACCTTGTGTTGGACCTGCATTTTTATTACAATCAATTGAAACCCCTCGACTTCTGACAGGGAATCTCCACTGAGCTTATTATGTGACTTGTAAAACCTATAAGATGCACCAGTGATGATTTAGGTGCATCGTATTAAATATGTGTGGTAGCACTGCTTCCTTAAAGTAAGGAGACCAGGGTTCACATCCTGGGTTCAAATCCTGTTTTCCCCATGTCTGCTAGGGTTTTCTCTGGGTACTCTGGTTTCCTCCCATAGTATAAGACATGCAGGTTAGGTGGATTGGCAATGCGAAATTGGCCCTAGTGTGTGGTTGGTGTGTGTGTGTGTGTGTGTGTATGTGTATGTGTGTGTTTGGCCTACAATGGACTGGCACCCTGTTCAGAGTTTGTTTCTACCTTGCGCCGTATGGTAGCTGGGATAGGTTCCAGCACCCCCTGTGACCCTGTTCAGGACAGAGTAGTTTAGAAAATAACAAAAAAAATGAATGAATATTAAATATGTATGTAAGCAATTATTTTGTGTTTTATATTTGTAATTAATTTAGACCACGTTGCAGAGATCTATTTTGACTTTGACATTAAAGAGTCTTTTGCTGTTGATCAGTGTCAAAAAGCCAACTTAAATCCACTGTGCAGCAGTGTAAAATGTGTCTCTTCATTTGTTTGCTGGATTGGGCCTCTGTCAAGGAGGAATTATTCCCTGCTGCTTGTCATACTTTGATAGCTCCTCTATATTAATGAACTGAAATTGAATGTAAAAGATAGCTATGAAATTACCACAATGCTGTAACCCTTAAAACACAACTTGAGCTGGAGGCATATTCAAATTGTGAACTATATGAATCTCTCTTTTAGCAGAATGCACCCATTAATTGGCACAGTCAGTCACGATACTTCAAAGTGTTATTTAACCCAAGCAACTTTTATATACACACTTCCACTTTTCTTAATGAAATAATTAAAATCCTAAAAGGGATTCATATTGAGGTGTTCTTGTTAACTGTAAAACTGCTAAGAAGTCACACTTTCATTTCTTTTTAGGGAAGAATCGCCATGAAGCCAAGAAGAAATTATATGCAGGCAATAAAACACTTGCTGCTTTATTCTGACAATCACTACCTGTACATATATGACATTGTGAAAATACGGTGCCATTTTGCCATGTGTATATGCCTGCTTACTTGCAAATTAAGTCGTCTGCAATGAGTCTGTAAAAAGCCAGTTTCCAGGCTGCTTTCTTATAAATAACATAAAAAAGGTGAATAACAAAAATATGTCACTGTGTAGGAACATAATTTGAATAGAAAGTATTGATTTCTTTTCCTTCTTTGTGAGGGCAACAATATTTTATTTGACATAAAAATGTATTTAAGCATGTTATGCAATACATGGAAATTAATAAATAATTAAAACAAATCCAACAATAAAAAATAGTTTTGCTGCATTCTTAACCTCAGTTATAGTTCCATTGGTTTCCAAGGATATTGTGTCTAATTTTCATACACAATGCACCACGGAGTATGACTAGAATGGTTTTCTGAGGTAATTATATCTAATAAAGCAAAGAAATGTTCTCTTAAAGGACTCCAGCTTTGTACTGTTGCTGTAACAAACTGTAAAAAATGGTTCACATGATATATTCCTGCTTGAATCTGCAAATTTTAATCCAGTTACTGAAGAAGACTTAACCTATTTGTGCTCTAGATAAATGAAAATATGTTTCTAGCTAGAGTGTACAGCTTTATAGTGTTCATAACGAAAAGTGTTTTTCTATTTAAAGTAAATACTTTAAAGAGAAATATTAAAAAGAATTTGTAGGGGAATAACTGGGATTTGGCTCAATTAAGAACTCTATGCAGTCTTAAACTTTTAGACTAATGCTGAATGTCTAGTCTACATACTTCAGTGTTACTTTATATGTTAAAAATTGAAGACGAGGGGCACAGTAATTAAGTAAATATTTCAGCTGCCTCACAGCTCCAGTGTCTTGGATTTCAGTAAATGTGACATGTTTGCATGCTTTCTCCAGGTAATCAGTGTTTTCAGATATCAAGTTAAATAAAGCCCTCTCAAAGCATCCATTCATTTTCAAACCCCACTTATGTTTTCAGCATTGGAAACAAGGAAAAAAGGCCACACCTGTCAGGAACATAAATCCCAAGACTCCATAATGTAAGTAAAGATTTTGTCTAGAAAAATAAACAGTAGTAGCAAAGCATGCCAAACACATCAGACATATATGCCCCATTAAACCTTCTTAGACACTAATTTAGTTAAACATTGCATTAACTGTTATCTGACATTGTAGATTTGCAATCAATTAGCACTAACACATCTCTCATTAAGTCTTATTTGTAACTTCAGCACTTTATCCTGACTTTAGATTCATATTACCTGTGGCAGGACCATCTTTTAAAGCCCCAACATGGTTTACTCTAATAGTCCCTGAGAGTCCTGCTTCACAGAGACCCTTAGAAAGTCTCTGGGCTTATTTGTGGCACCATTGCTCTCTAGTGATATTAATGAAATGGGAAATAGGATCTTACTTCTCCTAGGTGGAGCTCCTCTACTGTCATCACATGCTGAATAGTTTTCATGTTTGCACTAGTGCCCATTAGGACATCCTTCACCGAAGCAAAACCTAACCTGCTGTGGCTCATTTTGGACCTTTTCTTTTTATTGTACTGCTTTCTTAGAATATATGTCCCTGAAACACATTTGCTGGCTGGGCAACCTGTCCCGTACTACACTATATAATTAAATGATAAGGGCTGCATATAAAATGAGGGCAGAAATGTGGTCATGGTTTTACAGTGAAAAAAAAGTACTTATTATCCTAAGTATTCTAAACACACTTCACAACTCACTGCATACTTGCACAATTGTTCATATTTTGCACAGTGTAATTGCACAAAAGAATTGCACACATAATACATATTAATGATATTAGAAATAACATAGTACATCTCCCCAACACTGCGGAGCCTCCTAAGCCCCAGTACTCCATTATAAACAAATTAAATTTCTTCACCAGGATAGATTTACCTGATTTATATAGAATAACCTCTCAACTGAAACCCTCCACCTGCGTCCTTGACCCAATACCAACAAGGTTTTTCAAGGAAGTATCAGGCGTGCTAATTGGTAATATTCTTGACATAGCAAATTCATCATTAAATACGGGGGTCTTCCCAGACTGTCTTAAGACTGCTGTAGTTAAACCCCTACTCAAGAAAAATAATCTTGACCCCTTTGCTTTTGAAAATTTTAGACCCATCTCTAACCTGCCCTTCTTAAGTAAAATTCTAGAGAAGGCAGTCATTATGCAGTTAAATGACTACCTCAATAAAAATGCTATTCTTGATAAATTTCAGTCAGGTTTTAGAACAAATCGTAGCAAAGAAACTGCACTCGTTAAAGTAGTAAATGACTTGTGAGTAAATGCAGACAGAGGCCCTTTATCTGTTCTCATCCTCCTTGTTCTGAGTGCCTCATTTGACACCATTGATCACAATATTCTTAGAAATCGCCTTAGTCAATGGGTGGGCCTCTCTGGCAGTGTCTTAAATTGGTTTGAATCCAACCTGGCAGGGAGAAAATTCTTTGTTCGTTGTGGTAATTACAATTCAAAGACACGTGATATTCTATATGGTGTTCCACAAGGCTCTATCCTGGGTCCGCTGCTCTTCTCAATCTACAGTATATGCTTCCGTTAGGTCAGATTATCTCAGGTTACAACGTGAGTTACCACAGCTATGCTGATGACACACAGCTGTACTTATCAATAGCACCTGATGACTCCGACTCTCTCGATTCACTAACACAATGTCTTACTGGTATTTCTGAATGGATGAATAGTAATTTTCTCAAGCTAAGAGAAAACTGAACTTTTTTGTATTAGCAATAATGGATTCAATGAGGTTATCAGAAATAAACTTGATGCATTAGGATTAAAAGTTAAGACAGAAGTAAAAACCTTAGGGGTAACTGTTGACTGTAACCTGAATTTTAAATCGCATATTCATCAGACCACTAGGACAGCATTTTTCACTTAAGAAACATAGCAAAAGTTAGACCTCTTATATCATTGAAAGATGCTGAGAAATTAATTCACACTTTTGTTTTCAGTAGACTAGATTACTGTAACGCACTCCTCTCAGGACTACCCAAAAAAGACATAAATCATTTGCAACGAGTGCAGAATGCAGCTGCTAGAATTCTAACTAGGAAAAGAAAATCCGAACACATTTCACCAGTTTTGATGTCACTACACTGGTTACCTGTGTCTTTCAGAATTGACTTTAAAATTCTGTTTATGGTTTATAAAGCCTTAAATAATCTCGCTCCATCTTATATATCGGAATGTCTGACACCCTGTATTCCAAATCGAAACCTTAGATCCTCAAATGAGTGTCTCCTTACAATTCCAAAAGCTAAACTTAAACGAAGTGGTGAGGCAGCCTTCTGCTGTTATGCACGTAAAATATGGAATATCCTGCCAATAGGAATTCGCCAGGCTAATACAGTGGAGCACTTTAAAAAACTGCTGAAAATGCATTACTTTAACATGGCCTTTTCATAACTTCACTTGAACTTAATCCTGATACTCTGCATGTTCAATTCATTATAATAACTATTCATAGTGGCTCTAAAATCCGTACTGACCCCTGCTCTCTCTTCTGGTTCTTTTTCCATTTATTTTGTGGTGATGGCCTGCACCACCACCACTTGCTCAAAGAATCATGATGCTCCAACACTGATGGACTAAAAGCCAGAAGTTTATGTGACCATCATCATCAAGTCCTTCCGTGAGAACCCTAAATCCAAAAAGGACTGTTTCATTTATGTTAGGTAGAATGCCCAGAGGGGACTGGACGGTCTCATGGCCTGGAATCCCTACAGATTTTATTTTTTTCTCTAGCCATCTGGAGTTGTTTTTTTGTTTTTTTCTGTCCACCCTGGCCATCGGACCTTACTCTTATTCTACGTTAATTATCCATCCATCCATTTTCCAACCCGCTGAATCTGAACACAGGGTCACGGGGGTCTGCTGGAGCCAATCCCAGCCAACACAAGGCACAAGGCAGGAACCAATCCCGGGCAGGGTGCCAACCCACTGCAGGACACAAACAAACACACCCACACATCAAGCACCAATTTAGAATCGTCAATCCACCTAACCTGCATGTCTTTGGACTGTGGGAGGAAACCGGAGTGGCCGGAGGACACCCACGCAGACACTAGGAGAACATGCAAACTCCACACAAGGAGGACCCGGGTCTCCTAACTGCGAGGCAGCAGCGCTACCCACTGCGCTACCGTGCCATCCTTATGTTAATTAATGTTGACTTATTTTACTTTCTAACTGTGTCTTTTATTCTTCTATTCTTCATTATGTAAAGCACCTTGAGCTACATTTTTTGTATGAAAATGTGCTATATACTGTAAATAAATGTTGTTGTTGTTTACACTACTTACCTGCCGTTTTGCACTTTTTCTTATAGTCCTTAGACTATAATCTGCATTAGTTACAGCCTCACTGATGTGCCTCCCTCCCCAAAGTCCTTTTTGTTAGATATACTGTATATTTTAATATTTAGGTATAGGTATTTGTATATTTATATTTGTATATTTTGTATAGGGTGGCACGGTGGCGCAGTGGTAATGCTGCTGCCTCGCAGTTAGGAGTCCCAGGTTTGCTTCCCGGGTCCCCGAGTCTGCGTGGGTTTCCTCCGGGTGCTCCGGTTTCCTGCCACAGTCCAAAGACATGCCGGTTAGGTTGATTGGTGATTCTAAATTGGCCCTAGTGTGTGCTTGGTGTGTTTGTGTGTGTCCTGTGGTGGGTTGGTACCCTGCCCAGGATTGGTTCCTGCCCTGTGTTGGCTGGGATTGGCTCCAGAAGACCCCCGTGACCTTGTGTTCGGTTTCAGCGGGTTGGTGGATGGATGGATGGATATTTTGTATATATGTGCAGCTATATGTATAGACATTATATTATTTATTCCCCCGTCCCATTCATCTTCTTGTGATCTGTCTGAAGTGCTGTCTGATTGTGCTGTTGTCGTGTTGTACATTGCATCTTTGGTCCTGGAGGACGTTATTTCATCTAACTTTGTTTTAATAAATATGGTTGAGATGACAATAAAGCTCTACTTGACTTGACTTGATTGAGTTACAGGGGTTGTGAGGATCTTGAACATGTTCCTTTACATTGCTTTAGGTAGCTGGAGCCCATTCTGGCAGCATTTGGCACTTATCATCACACTCACTCACATCTATTTAATATAAGGCCAGCCTACTTAACATGAATGTTTTTGAGATGTGGAAGGAAGCTCAGCTGCTTCAAAAATCCATACAAAATGTGGAAACTCTATACAAGACATGACCAGATATTTTAAGGAACTGTGGTTCGATGTATCTATATATATCTATATATATAGTGATAGATGGCCAGGGCCCATGCCTGGCCGGGACGCCTCTTCACCACATCTGCCAGGGGGACGGGGGGGGAGGTTGGAAGCCCAGTATCTCCCCCTAGATGCTAGATGGCAGCCTCCCTGGGTTGCAGCGGTGCCTTGGACTCCCCCAGGGCTTCATGGGGGTTGGAGTTCTGTGCAGCTCTGCAGGGTTCTGCAGGCACCGCCAGGAAGTGCTGCAACAGGAACGGCTGGCCACTTTTGGGCACTGGTTTCACCTTACCCGGAAGTGCAGCCGGATGTCGGCAATCAACCACCTGGAGCACTTCCGGGTGCCTGATAAAAGGGAGCCAGCAACCACCACTCAGCGGCCAGAATCAGGAGGAAGAGGACAAGGTTGCCTTGGAGGAGTGGTGGTGCCAGAAGATGGGTTGTGTGTTGTGGTTTAAGTGCTTTTGGGACTGTGTATTGCCTGTGGGGTTCACGGGGAAGACGTGCCCCACAGGCGAAGAAAAATAAAAGTCCTTTGTGTTTTTACACGTGCCTCTGTGTCAGTCTGTGCCAGGTCGGGCGCTATTTAGCGTCCTTTTCACAATATATTGTTTATATATATATATATATATTGTGGGATATAGTGCTTTAAAGGAGCTGACCCGATACAGACTCACAGTGGAGACACAGGTAAAATGATACAAAAAACTTTTCATTTCTTCAGCTGTGGGACACATCTTCCTCATGTCCCACTGGCCCTACACGGTCCCCAAAAGGAACACAATAGAAAAACACCACAGAAATCACTCGTCCTTCTCCTCCACTCCTCCTGGAAGCTTTGTCCTTCTCCTCCCAACTCTGGCACTTTCAGTAGTGGCTGCAGGCTCCTTTTACAACCCACCCAGAAGTGCTTCGGGTGATAATTAGCCTAATTAAGGCTGCACTTCCAGTTGTGGCTGCATTACAGCCCACATGGGCTCTGGAAGCCGTGTGGCTCCCCTTGGTGGTGGCCACGAAACCCAACAGGGATGAGCTCCGGTGTGCCACAATTGTGGCCCCGTTGCAACCCAAGGGGGCTGCCACCAAGTGTTCTGGGGGACGTAGTGTGCATTCTATGGCTGCTCCCCCAGATCCAGTGTCAAAGGGGTGGGTCCCAGCTGTCTTCGGGAGTGATGTCAGCAAAGAGGCCGGCTATGGAAATGATGTCAGCAAAGGGGCAGGCTTCGGAAGTGACGTCAGCAAAGGGGTCGGCTCCGGAAGTGATGTCTTCTGAGGTGCCAGAACCTTGCAGGATTTCCCGGGAAAGGTCTGTAGGAAACTGAGAAAGACAGTCAGACACTCTGCCGCCCCCTGATCAGATGTTTTATTACACTTACACTTGCCTGCCTATGGTAAAGTCATCCCTGATGGAGGATCGCAGGAATCGTGGGAAAGAGGGGTCCTTTCATTAGATTGGCTGGCCCAGCACTGTATCAGTTGGGTAATGTGTTAGGAACGAAAGGATACCACATAGTTTGATGGAAATGAAAATTATCAAACCTACAGAAGGCTGAATTAAAAAACACCATGAAAATCAAAGTGAAAAGATGATGTGGCAAGCTGCTCCATTTTGCTGAAATTTCATTGCAGCAACTTAAAATCGTACTTAGTAGTTTGAATGGCCCACACGTGCTTGTATGCATGCCTGACAATGTCAGAGCATGCTCCTAATCAGACAACAGATGGTGTCCTGGGGGTTCTCTTCCCAGATCAGGACCAGGGCATCACTGAGCTCCTGGACAGTCTGAGGAGCAACCTGGCAGCGTTGTATGGACCAAAACATAATGTCCCAGAGGTGTTCTATTGGATTTAGGTCAGGAGAGCGTGGGGGCCAATCAATGGTATCAATTCCTTCGTCCTCCAGGAACTGCCTGCATACTCTCGCAATATGAGGATGGGAATTGTTGTGCACCTGGAGGAACCCAGGACCTACTGCACCAGCACAGGGTCTGATAATGGGTCCAAGGGATACCTAATGGCAGTCAAGGTGCCGTTGATTAGCCTGTAGAGGTGTGTGGGTCCCTCCATAGATAAGCCTCCCCAGACCATCACTGACCCACCACCAAACCCGATGTTACAGGCAGCATAACATTCTTCACAGCTTTCCCAGACTTTTCATATGTACTGAGTGTGAACCTGCTCCAATGCTGAATGCACCAGTTCTGGTATTCTATGGCAAATTCCAACCGAGTTTCACGGTGCCCCGCAGTGAACATAAGGCTCACTAGAGGACGTCGGGCCTTTTGGCCACCCTCATGAAGTCTGTTTCTGATTGTTTGGTCAGAGACATTTACACCAGTGGCCTGCTGGAGGTCATTTTGTAGGGCTCTGGCAGTGTTCATCCTACTCCTCCTTGCCCAAAGGAGCAGATACCAATCCTGCTGATTGGTTAAGGACCTTCTACGGCTCTGTCCAGCTCTCCTAGAGTAACTGCCTGTCTCCTGGAATCTCCTCCATGCCCTCGAGACTGTGCTGGGAGAAACAGCAAACCTTCTGGCAATGGCACACATTGATGTTTTTGGTCACAAAAGCAAAACAAAAAAGATCTCAGGTTAATGATTTCTTTGGTTATGGCTTCTGTTCAAGACTGTTGATGCTCACAGAACAACAACAACATTTATTTATATAACACATTTTCATACAAACAATACAGCTCAAAGTGCTTTACATGATGAAGAAAGAGAAAAGAGACAAAATAAATAATTAAAATTAGGAGACACTAATTAACATAGAATAAAAATAAGGTCTGATGGCCAGGGAGGACAGAAAAAAATTAAATCTGCAGGAGTTCCAGGCCACAAGACTGCCCAGCCCCCTCTAGGCATTCTACCTAACATAAATTACCTCAATCAGTCCTCATTGTATTCAGGGTTCTCATGGAAGAATGTGATGATGATGGTCATGTCATCTTCTGGCCTTTAATCCATCAATTTAAGGACATTACGGTGCTTTGATTAGCTGGTGGTGGCACAGATCGCCACCACAGAAAACCAGACAAAGAACAGAAGAGAAAGTATGGGTTAGTACAGATTTTGGAGCCACCATGAATAATAATGATAATTAATTGAATATACAGAGCATCAGGATTTAACTAAGATGAAGCTATGAGAAAGCCATGTTAATGTAATGTGTTTTCAGCAGTGTTTTAAAGTGCTCCACTGTATTAGCCTGGCGAATTCCTATTGGCAAGCTATTTCAGATTTTAGGTGCATAACAGCAGAAGGCTGCCTCACCAGTTCTTTTAAGTTTAGCTCTTGGAATTCTAAGCAGACACTCATTTGAAGATCTAAGGTTACGATTTGGAGTGTAAGGTGTAAAACATTCCGTAATATAAGATTGAGCGAGTTTATTTAAGGCTTTGTAAACCATAAGCAGTATTTTAAAGTCACTTCTAAATGACATCAGTAGTAGATATCAAAACTGGGGTGATGTGCTCGGCTTTTCTTTTCCAAGTTAAGATTCTAGCAGCTGTATTCTGCACTAGTTGCAATCGATTGATGTCTTTAAGGGTTGTCCAGAGAGGAGTGCCTTACAGTAATCTAGCCTACTGAAAACAAAAGCATGAACTAATTTCTCATCATTTTGCGATATTATAAGAGGTCTTTTGCTATATTTCTTAAGTGAAAAAATGCTGTCCTAGTAATCTGATTAATATGGGATTTAAAATTCAGGTCAGAGTCAATAGTTACCCCTAAATTCTTTACCTCCATCTTGACTTTTAATCCTAATGTATGAACTTTATTTCTAATAACCAATCACTAAAATTTCTGTTTTCTTTTTATTTAATTTGAGAAAATTACTATTCATACATTCGGAAACACAAGTGAGACATTGTGTCAGTGAATCAAGAGTGTCAGGGTCGTCAGGTGCTATTGATAAATACAGCTGTCATCGGCATAGCTATGGTAGTTCACGTTCTGCCCCGAGATAATCTAACTGAAGAAACACTGTACCTATGATGTCAGTCAAATAACGCACCAACATCATGAAACGCCCTCAACGTCAGTCACAAAATACCTGTTGTATTACACTAAGATTGGGGCCCCGTTACACTATGATTAAGATTAGGGTTGGGGGAGGGGGGTTATCTGACTTAAAGGGTGTTTTGAGACTGACGTTATGGCCATTACCTGACCAACGTCATAGGTATTGCAGGCTGCAGTTAGACCCATCTCCACAGAATGAATGCCGACTTCCAGCATTACAGGATTTTGTATACTACAAGTGGCAGAAGAGGTGATACGGCGGAAGTGTCATCAGTCATTTATCCAGATGTCCTAATTTCTATTGGCAAAACAGGAAAATGTGTTACTGACAGTGCCACCTTATCTACTTGAGTGGTATTGCACTTTAATAGAAAGCCCTAAAGACACTTCATATACGCACATGTTTCTCATATATTATCAGAAAAGAAAAAAGTGAGTGCTTCAGGAAGCTATGTTCCATTATGTGTTATCTTTTAAATATTATTTTTAGGACTATATTCATCTGCAGATGACACAGTACTTGCTCCTGTACTTATCTCCATTTATATTTATAAACCTAAGGAATCAAACAGAAAGTGTTTAGCATCTAAGTTCTAACAATGAACCCCAATCTAGTTGAGTTGAGATTATGTCAGAAGAATAGGCTTCAACTAAATGTAATTAAGTCAATAGAACTGTTCATTAATTGCATAGAAAACACTGACCTGGTACAACCTCTGGTGCTCAATGGCAAACACAAAGGGTTAGTGATGTAAAACTCTTAAATACTATCCCTGATGGCAAGGTTAATTTTTTATCCCAGCAGGCAATGTTATAACCCAGTAAGCATATCCTGGTCTGGCTTAAAAGGAGTCTGCCACCTCACCACGGGGAGTCAGAGTTGGGAGATAGCTAGGAGGAGATATAATTTTGTTTCATTGGCTGTGCACATTTGGAAGCTGTTGGTGTTAAATAAAAAAACCTTTATTTGAACTTGGTACGGTGTTGGGCAGTATTGTGTTTACAGTTCGAAGGCTTTAGTAATGTGCCTACGTATATATGTTGTTACAGTCAAGGAAAGGAGAACAGAAAAAAAAACAAAGGTTTTACCTTATTTGTTCCACAGTAGTGAAAGCAAGAAGATGTTTTTGGTACAATTTCACCGCTTCAACAAGGAAGACGAGACGAGGCTCTGGCAGCTTGGCATCTCTGGGGTTATAGAGGTGTACATAGTTTCACATCTTCTCATTGACTGTAATAACCACATAAGGTTATTTTCCTTTTGCTTAGGTAATGCCAGGTTAGGTACATTACCACAGGGGCCTGGTGGTGCCACTTGTGGTCATAGTATACTGTATATATGTACTAGCAGATTACCCAGTGGCTTCGCTCACTGAGTGGAAGGGAAACATTTGTGGCTCTCATGAAGCAACAGTATTAATGCCATCTGAACAACACATCCCACGTTATTTAAATTTAACCCTCTGTGCTTGGCAGTACTCACACATGATGTCCATTTCTCCTGTTGTAACTTTTGGATGCAGGCAATAATCTTTTTTAATGTTATAGTTGAATCCCTCCTTAAACAAACCCTGATACCTGTGTGACATGGTAGCCTGTGAATACTGCATCCGTTGAATTCGATTCTGTTCAGCACGCTGTTTGGGTGTTTGTGAGGCCGTCAATTGTGATTGTCGTATACGTTGATCAGTAAGCCTGCAAGCCTTTTCTCTCGATCTGCTTCTGTCTCACTTTCTCTGTGTAACCCGACTGTTGCAGGCTGTTTCTGTCTCGCTTTGTCTGTGTAACCTGACTCCCATGGTCATACGTAAGCACGTTGTTCAGGTGTTTGTGAGGCCGTCAATTGTGATTGTCTTATATGTTGATCAGCGAGCCTGCAAGCCTTCTCTCTCTCGATCTGCTTCTGTCTCACTTTCTATGTGTAACCTGACTGTTGTGGTCATACGTAATTTCCATTTCAAATGCGAGTGCATTATAATATGTTCTGTGGTCATACGTAATTTCCATTTCAAACGCAAAAAAAATTATATATATATATATATATATATATTGTGACAGTCAGGCTATTCTCCACCTCTCCAGCCCTCAGGTACGACTCCAGACACTGGAATAAATCCAAGACTTCTTTATTCAATTGGCAATAATGTACACAAAGCACCCTCTACACTACTCATTAATCACAACAATACACTAAAATATTCCCTCGCCCAGACACTGAGCCCCTCTACCTCCCAGCTCAGCTCAGTGTTTATACTGGCCCATAGTCCTTTTATACACCCTGACCCGGAGGTGTTCCTGCCCAATCAGTCCACAGTTCCTTATTTCTTCTGGGTCGGGGTAAACAGTCCTTTTCTTCAACCCGGGAGCACATCGTTTCTTCCTGTCACGTGACGTACTCCCGGGTTATAGGGCACATATGAGCCCACGAGCCCCCCTACAGCGACTCCCAGCGGCCCCCAAGGTATCCAGCAGGGCTGTGTATAAACACTACAAGGTCCATGATGCCCTGCTGGAACTCGGGGCACGATCCTGCTGTCGGGAGAGCTCCTCCTGGCAGCCTGGGGGTGAGGACCGGAGTAAGAAGCCGGCAGTCCTCCACAATATATATATATATATTGTCACAAAAACAAGACATAAACAGATAAAGGTTTGGGGCAGCCACCCATATAATATGGTATCCCGGCTGCAAAAGTCATTTTTATCCAATAATCAGCATACAACTGAGTCCAGAACAAGACTGAGGGAAAAGGGTAGGCTTTTAAAGGGGAAGAGAGGAAGTGAGGTCATAAGGATCGGGCCCATGTTCATCAATCATTGGTTCAAGCCTGGATGTGACATCACAGGGGCTGAGGCCAGTAAGGTCTACTTCCATTGGCTCGGTCCCGGAAGTGACGTCAAGAGAGCCAGGTGGAATCTCCCAGGAAAGGGAGAAAAAGAGTCAGTACACTCTGCCACACCCCGGCATGCCTCAGAACCGCCTTTACTAAAGCCCTTTAGCTGCCTCCCATGCGCACGTGTGTGACAATATATATATTCTCTTTAATAGTTTGTAATGGCCGACCCCTTACTCAGCCGGCAGCTACACCTCCAAGACCTGTGGCCTGGATAATTTACTGAGATGAATCTAACTATCAAGCTGTACCTCTAACAAAGTACACTTTTCCCCCACAATCGATGGTGTAAATATAAACTCACAAAAGCAGATATGTAACATTATACTGATTAAATGTATTAAATGAAACAACAAGACAAATGCAAAAATAGAAAGAAACTTAAATATAAATATTCCTCCACCACATCAACAATGAGACACCACCATATATAAATACAACAAACCCCTCCCTTGCCCCAGTAACATACAACACAAATAACAAAAATGAATGAGATATGGAAATGATCATGAACTTGAGTCCAGTTACAAAAACTGTCCTGAATACAGTTGACTGAACTAATGGTAAACAAAATAGAACAGCCTCACCATGGATCCTTGGTATGTGGTGGATGAAGAAGTCCAACCCCGGGGTCTCTCGTGATGAGGATATTGAAGTCAGTCCGGCGAATTAAAAAACAAACTGGATGAAATGCGCGAGGTGGAATACGGCAGGTATAGATGGCTCGTGGTCGTGAAATGAAAAAGTCTCCTTCTCTTCTCTTCTCTCTCCTACCCCCTAATGGCTTAAATAGTTCTGTGACGCCTGTAATTGATTAATAGTGAACAGGTGTTTTCCAGGTTTGAGGCTGTGGTCTTCTTCCATTATCATTTACTGATACACACACATAAACAGCAAATGGGACAATGGAAACGAGACGCACTCAGTACTGACATTTGACAACACTACCTATGTAGCCCTGATACAAGTTGTATCTTTTATTTGAGCCAGACAGTATCACTTTTTTCATAAAAGTATCTAATGATGAAGTTAATGAGCTGCCCATATGGAATCTGCAAAGCAAACCTATACATTGTGTTTTGCTGTAATCCATGAAGACAAGAGTTATAAGTAAAAAATAAAACAAACATTTGATTGCTTTTTTATTTGCACTGTCTTTTATAGTAATAATAGCTAAGTCTAATGGTACAGTTAGAGTGGATGGTCCTGTCTCAAACAGGTTTATAGAAGGTTTCAGATAATAACAATATGCAAACTAACCTTGTATAAATAAGCAGCTGATAAAATTACATTAATATTCTTGCTTGTACTACAATATAAACTTAAAAGAAAATCTTACAAAACTTTAGCAGAAGTTTCTGCAGTAGAAAAATTGTATGAAGCAATAGAAAATGCCATAAAAAGTGTGCTAAAACGGTTGTGCTCAAAATGCTGAACACAAAAGGCTTTGAACTTGTTAAAACAGTTCACTGACTTTTTGTATGACTGAGAATTTCAAATTTTTCTTCTGTCACAAGAACAGAAATTATGTGTTTTTCAAAAAATGAAGTGCAATTTATTTCCATGAGAGCTCTGGAATGAACAATTTGCTACCTGCTCTTAGAGGTGCTCCTTTTATTCCTATCAAGAATTTAGAAGGAAGTTTTATAATATACTTGATGGTGACTGTCACACAATAAACTTCATGTAAAAGCATCACAGTGGTCAGATGCCGTATTCCATTCATAAAAATGATATGCATAAAAGCATTATTTTTAATCGAGCAGCGGCCATGCATTCACTGAGTATATATTATGCATTTATGGATAGTAGTTTAGATATGCTCATTCCTTATTACTTAATAGGCAATCTTTAAATGGCTGCAAATGACTGCTCATATCCAATTTTTTTTATCAGAGAGATATTATGGTATAATTAGGATAACAGTTATCATAGAAAAATGGAAATAACAAATAATTCAGTCAAATTGATTGAAATGTAGAGTTGAGATGTTAACATGAATTTGAGTTCAATGATGGACCTTTTCGAATATCAGCCCTAACAATTTCCATAGCTTGCAAGCCAAAAAGCTGAGTGCATGTTTTTTTTTACCAAGAGATGTTAACACGTCTTTGAAATTTTTGAAAATGCCAGTGTCAGAGGATCTCAAGTAATGATGAAGATAATAGATTTACAAAGTGGGAGGGTGAGCTTTGAACATGATCCAATAGCAGCATGTCCAGTACAGGCAACCATTGCAGTTTAGCCAAATGAAGGATTATGTGACCATTGTGGAAGTTAAGACCCCAAACAGCCCTTCTTTGAATCAAGTAGCCAGGCAGGAGGAAGCTTACCAATGTGTCTTTATTTTCTCTTCAAAGAGGGAGCACCTTCTTTCAGCAAGCTGATCAGGGTATCTCATCCATTTTAATTTAGGGTATCTACATGAGATGAGCTGACCACTTTAGCAAATAAAATGATTATTAATACATTGGTTACATATTTTATGACCTTACATTTTCCAGTATATGTGACTTATATTCTAAATTTTGCCCCATACCTTTCCTAGCATACGTGACATAAAGTTACCCCATTCGTCCCTTACCAAGTTCCTTTTTTGTAGGGCATCCTTGCCTCATTTTATCTTAGCAAATTTCTCACCCCCCAACTCAAACTTATGATTTCCCTTTGCACAATAGCTTACTTGCAAAGTCTTATTTTACACACCTAAGTGGCTTAGTTATCCTAATTGATCTTTAAATGCCATTGATTAATACTGTGCAACCTAAAGCATATAAAAACAATCCATCACCATTGCATTTGGTCACTCAGAACTTTAGCAAGGCTTTGGCAGAAACAATTTCAACTTGCTGCAGTCAAGTGACACTTTGAACAGGAGAATCAGTAAAAAGGGAATTGGAAATGTTTTATAAGTGATGAAAAAAATCTGTTGATAGTGGCAGAAATGTAGCTTTCAAGGCATTCAAGAATAACTCCAAGACAGGTGATGTTGAGGGTGAAAATAGACATTTGCAGAAACTGAGGTTCAATGAGAAGTTATGTTCTGAGTTTAGCAGTTCTATTTTGTTTGTAATCAGAGGAAGGAAGTTACTTGATTGTCCATGGACATACAGTATGTCATTATAGTATGGAGATTGTCAAAGTCCACTGTGCAAATGGGAAACATATGTATTTCTGAAGAGCAATGATCAGCATAGGAGTGAAACATGAGGTTGGACTGGCAAACAGTAGCCCAAAGACAATATGTAGTAATTAAAATAAAGTGGACCATGCATTGAACCTTGAGGGATGCCACTGGAGGAAGGCTGCAGAATTTGCTTCATCACCAAAAAAACGTTTGTATGTGTTCATAAGAATTGGAGTACATCCAAGTATAGCATGTCCTAGTAAGTCTACCATTGTGATTGTCTTAAGGAGCTGTTGTAGAGTGTGATGAGCACTATATTAAAAGCAGCAAATGCAGGCATATAGTATGCAGCACAGGCAGTACAAGGGCCATCGTAATTCTTTTGAGAGATTAAAAACCTGACTAGAGAAACTGAAAAAGCATCAGGATAGCTGAGCCCAGACAATACATTCTAGCATTTTGTAACAGAAAAGAAAGATAAAAAATTGGGCAGATATTATCCAGAGCAGAACTTGGAGTAGGAACAACTTTTGGAGCTTCACCAAAGCAAAGACAGAGGCAGACTGAGGAGGGAAGTGGATGAATTGTGTGATGAACACAGCAACATTTGTATTCCACGACTTGAATAGATCAGTATGCACAGGATCCAGAGAGTAGGCGATAGGGCTGGAATGAGAAAGAAGATGAGAGACATTGGATGTAGAAACAGGTAAGAAAATTGCAAAGGATGGAAAAAGGTGGTGGGAATGTTAGATGGAACAAGATAAAGGATTGGAAAGAGTAGTCAGAGTTATTTTACAGTGAAAAAAGATGGCTACATCACAGCAATCCAGTTGTGCTTTTTATTGCAGATTGCCTTGAATTAAACACTGGAGTTGCCTTGTCCCTCTATGATTGCCTGAGAGAAGTATGCAGCTGGCTTAAAAAATGGTTGTTGGTAGGGAAGAAGTTGAGATATCAGATTTGTTTAAGAACAGAGAGACAACATGTCTGTCATTTATATTCCAATCTTTGACCAAGGGGTTTGTGTGTTTCTAGCTCTCTTGTGTACTAGAAATATGATTGTTTCTTTGGAAGAAACCTAAGTCATAACCATGGCTACCAGATTAATAATATGTGGGAAGGTGGATTTACAAATTTGGATGGACTCATCAGCTGTAGTTAGAAAGTAAAAGGTGAGTGGAGAAGAGGTCAGAGAAGCTTATAGTAGCCAGGTATATCTTTAAATGGCAGGTGATAGTAAAAAAAAACAACTGATAAGGTTGGTAGAGGAGCTCAAAAGAGACAGCATAACAGTCTGGAGACTTTCAGGCTAGATAATGGATATTCATAGGGACAATCCTTTAGCAATTCTGAGATCGACAGAGTGTCCAGGAAAAACAATAGGAGAGTACAAAGAGGTAAAGAAGCACAAAAAATCTGAAGCAGAAAGGCAATCCACACGTATGTATGTATATATGTATATTAAAGTTACAAAGAACATTATATGTGCTTGTACATGATGCATAAATAAAATTAGAAGACTCAGAGATGAAAGCAGAATTGTATAAGACTACATGAAATAAGGAAAGGGGAATAGGAAAGTTAGTAGCAACCTATTCAAAGGACGTGTAGGGTAAAAGAGGTAGAAATAACAGAACAAAAAACATCAGTCCTACCTCTATAGGCTTTCTAAAGTGGCATGTCAAGGAAGCAGTAGCAGTGGGAGGTAGCAAGCTGAATAGAATGGAAATTAAAGTGCCAGGTTTTTGTAAGGAAAGACAAATTCATATAAGAAAAGGTGATAATGGCATTAATTAGGAGAGATTTAGGTGAGGGAATAGAAGTTTAGGATTGAAAGGTCTTAGGACTTAGAGGCAAATCGGGTACTGGTGCATTAGCCAGATGATTATCAGAATCCAGACAAGCAGTGTCAGGAGAATGAACATGTTTAGTCCAATGTGAAGCAGGTATTATTTGTGTAGCTGGGGTATCTCCAACATCTGACAATTTGAGAGCAGTGGAGATCAGGCTTTACTTGGTCTCACTCTTGAACTACAACTATTGCCCGCAATGGACTACCATAACCAATCATCTATGGGGAAGGAGCAAAAACTTTAGAGAAGTTAGATTAGGAGCACGCATTGATACAGTGCATTGCTGCACACACCACATAACAAACTTTATATTTGTCAAAAATTTCGATCTCCGGTTTTTGATGGATCTTGATGTTTTAGGGTCCCCTGATACTGAAAACAGTGATATCTCGATGATGGGTGTGTGTTTGTGTGTCACAGCTTCTTGAGGATGGTCTAGAGCTAAAATGGCTGGATGGAAAAATACCAAACTCAAAACTTAAGCCTGCTATGAGATAACGATGTGCTTATTAGTTTTTGAGCTAAATCGTGCAAGAGAAAGAGGCAATCTAGAGGAACCCTTAAATACAGTAATTCAGAAATTAATTATGAATTCTTCTCAGCAATTGATATCATAATGACCTATTTTATGATCAGAAAGATCAGCATCAGAATGGTAAATAAGTATCGGAATGTTATAGAATAGTTCAGGTAACTTGGTTCCTATGGCGCAAAGCCTACTGACGCTCATGTCCAAATTTGTTTTTTTGAGGATTTATATGGCTTATTTTTTATTTTGATTTAGTTTGACAAAATTAATTTTGTTGATAACTTGATTTTTTTGTTTATGTGATGCTTAACGTGTACATGATCATCATGTTTGTGACAGTGAAAGTCACACAATAAATATTGTAGTAGTCACACCATGTTTTATTCCTCAGTGGATATTCTATGTTGTAAGTTATTAGTGAATTTAGGATCCTTTTCAAGTAGGCCATAGTGTTAGGATAGTTTTGGCTTCAACTTTTGAATACAATGTTGTCCATTTGATTGCCTTTTTTTGATCTTCTGCTTGCCCTGACCATGTCTTTGTCTATGTATATTATTTCCTGGTCTTATCTTTCAGAATAATTCTCCAACAAATCTTGTTTCTCATAACTATTGTGATATCCAATATAAAATTGTCGAAAAAAAGTAACAAACCTCAACATAAACAAATTTACACCAGGGGGGTATTTTCCGTACGTCGCTTAAATCATCCGAGATCAGGTGCATCATCTTGGATAAGTTAATGCCGGTGACACTCATCCGAGATAGGTCGGTTTTTCAAACGCAGCGGTGTAGTAGATTAGTCTAGCTGGATCTAATCATCTGAGATGATTGAAAAACCCATATATATTGAGTCTAGAAAACATGATCAGCAAGTCTTTGATAGGCTGCAACAAAATGACGAAAGAACAGGCGCATTCTTTCACACAAGTGGAGCAGGACCTGTTACTCAAAGGATATGAAGAATTTCAAGAGTTAATATGTACAAGGGGTAACACTGCAAAAGCAGCCCAAACTAGAAAAGATGGCTGGCAAAAAGTGGCCGACAAATTAAATGCATAAGTAGTGTGCAATGTATTTACTGAATGCAGCATTTCATTTCCTACATTAATTATTATTTAATATGTCATAATTCCAGATCAAACGTGAGCACAAGGAGAACATGAGAACAGGTCAAAGTGAAGTACAAGAATATACTTCAAACTGGTAAATATCGGTATATGACTATTTAAAGAATTGTTGACATAAAGAATCATATATAATAGAAAAACCATTCATTTGAAAGCTAATAAGAAGAAGGCAGACAAGCAACAAACAGGTGGAGGTCCACACGGTCCAGACCTAACCCCTGCAGAAGAGTTGGCTCTCCAGCAAAAATGGCCATCGACCGGTTTCTGAGGGCATTCCAGGGGGAAGCTCCTCCTCAGAACCAGTGGCAGGATGCAGTAGTAACTTCATTTCAGGTAAAGGATGGTCTTGCATATATTTTGTCCTCAATGTGTGCCATAGGTATGTCCCATTTAGCGCTCTTTTATATTTTGTTTTTTTGTTGGGTCAGTTGCAGGGAATGTCATATCCCTAGAACTTGTGTCTGACCACCGAGCTATTGACGAATGTCAAATATTTGATGAAGACACTGTGTCTGATTATTCATCAGGAGGAGAGGTAAATGTTCCAAATGTTTGAACAAACTCCACTCTGATCAGTCCCATGTGCTAATCGTGATATAACTGTGTTGCAGGAGCCTGTAGTCAGCACACATGTACCTTTTGGAACATCCACATCAAAAAAGGAGATGGTGAGGTTGGTTGAGCCATCTGTTGTACTTGATACGAAATGATTCAAAATGATATACTGTGTATACAATATAGAGAAAAAAGGCATTTGTAATTGTGTATTTATTTGCAGAAAAATGTGAGGGGTCTATACAAGAGATATCTTCAGCAGAAAGTCACGTACAGGAAACGAAAAATGAGGAAAATACAGCAGGACATGGAGCTTCATGAACTGAAGACAACCAAAATGAAGCTGCAGATAAAAATACTAGAAAAACAATTGGTAACAAAATTAAAAAAAACATGATGTGTATGCGTGAGTGTATCCTTAATTTATGTTCTCCTCCTTACAGGCTGAAGGTCCGTAATATATAATAAATCAGTTTTTTGTGAAACCACTGTTGTCTTTTTCATTGAAAATGTTGGGCCACAATTCTGTCTCTGACAGCTCTGTCACTGGTTTGCTCAAGGTGCACTGGATCAAGGTCATCATTAGGCTGCACCAAAACCTCAGGGACGCCCTCTTTTCTGATGGTCGCTATGTTGTGTAAGACAGAGCTTGCAACAATTATGTCACATGCTCTGTCAGGTGCAACCCTCGGCCTTTTTAAACATTGAAATCTCTCCTTCAGGTGGCCAAAGGTCATTTTCAATTCATGCCCTTGTCTTAGACAGAGCTGCATTATATCGAGTTTGTTGCCCAGAGTTGGGGTCAGGAAACAGGGTCATTAGAAAATTCCTACAGGCATATCCCCTGTCCCCATACAAATTCCATCATGATGACCTGTGGAATATGTAAACATTGTGAATACAATACACACATCACCATGATTAATAATTAGATTATTACCTTGTTCAAATGTCCGATACAGGTGTGACTCCTTCAAAATTCTAGAGTCATGAACAGACCCTGGCCATTTAGCCTCCACATTTGATACAAGGTAGGATGCATCACAGATCACCTGAGAATTGATAGCATGTAGGTCAAACAATTTTACTGTCAACATACCTATTGGCTATTTTCAACTCTTTCAAAAAGTGACATTACCTGCACGTTAATACTGTGGAAGCCTTTTCTGTTCACGTTATCTGGCTCATTTGGACCTGACGGGGCCTTCATTCGGATCTGTGTACAATCCAGTGCCCCAATCACATTTGGAAATTCTAGGTAATGAGAATTATAGGCTGATTGTGAGATGCTTTATGAAACTGTGGGTGTGTTACCTACCTGCAATGGCATGAAACGCCTCTTTTATCGTCTGCACACGCAGGTGTCCAGGAAACACTATGAAAACCCGAAGGAAATGTTTCAGAGCCAAACAGACTTTACGAATTGCCTGGCAAACTGCACTTTTCGCTAGATGTTCCGCATCGCCTACAGTATATAAAAAAGTGCTGCTTGCAAGAAACCTCAAAGCGATGCAAACTGTCTGTGTGGTTGTAAGAGCCCGACTTCGCCGAGTTTGACTTCGAATATAAGGAGCTAATAAATCTTTGAGGTACAATATTCCCCCTCAGCTAAAGCGGTATCTTTCGAAAAGAATTTCCTCTGGGAGCAATAAAGGATCTTGCCGATCGCTCAAAACCCTCTCTATATAAAATTCTCTTCATATAATTTGTGCACCAATATCAACTGGTCGCTCATTCATGAACGACGAAGCCATGACTGGATGAATTCCACGCACTGTCACTAATTACGTGTGTGAGCTAATCCTTGTTTACATAGAACAAACCTGCTCCGAGAAGGTTTGAGGATTAGGATGTGTTGCTATGACACTTCCAGCAAGAGTTTCGAAAAAACCGACAGATCCAGGATCAGGCCAAATCGTCAACAATTACATCCGGCTAAGCGAGTAATCCATGTACGAAAAATACCCCCCAGGCCTTCACTGGTTGTCCTCAGAAACTCACCTCACCCCAAGCAGCCTGAGGCCAAACACAAAAGGCAAGGCATGGAGCCTAAACGTTTAAAAGGTCAAAAAACACTGAAATACTAAAGAAGGCCCTTCAAGGGAGAGAATGGCTTGAACAACGAAAGAAAACAATATTCCTTAAACAATAAACAACTTATTAAACGGAAAAGGAGATCACAAGGGGAAAAGGCCAAAGTAACACAAAAAAGAATATGCCTAAAACGTCAATCCAAAGCAAAGCCCAATCCAAAAACAAAGAGAAACTCAACAAAGCAAAAAGTGAAAATTATGAAAACTAAACAGTACTTACAAAAACACTCCACAACACTTCAGTGACACTCTGAAGGCTTAACTCCAAATATAAACGATGAGGGTGGTCCCTCAGGAATGATATTATTGTGGTCTTGCTTCTTGTGGACCCACGCATAAAACACATGGAACATAACTGTAAAATAAATATACACAATACATATTACACATACACATATAAATAAAAAACAATATTAACAGAATACTGTATATAAAATGGCAGCATTAAAAATAATTGTTCAAAACCAACAGAAATGGCAACAAAGACAAAAATAAAGTTAAGCTAGGGAACAAACCCTGGCTAAAACATACCAGTAATACAGGTCAGCTTAGTGGAAAGTTGCTTACAAACGTGTAAACAGCATTTTTGATAAAAAATGAACACAATGTACAACTTAAACTCAATTAACCTAAGTAGAAATTGACAATAGGAAAATGTAAGCAAATGTGAGGTGCTAAACTTTTTTTAAAAATAGATCTTAAAAATGTTTCCAAAAAATATTTACAATTTTGAAGATTTTGTAGATCATGAACAAATAGGATGCTTTCATTACATTTATTTTAAAATTCACATATATCTACTGCATCTACTTTCAGGAAGGCTACAGCATTCAAAATGGCAGTTTCCATGTTTGTCAGCACACTTAACTTAGCTATATACATTTTTTTATCTTGCCCTTTCCAGAAGTAAATCTGTAAAATCTTTTTTGGTTTGTACCCAAGCTGCTTAGCTCTCTTAGAATGGCTAGAAATAATTAATTTCATACAATAATGTATATTCAATTTTATTTTTTACTGTAACCTATACTATGATAAGTCTCTATTTGGTTATCCCTACTTACAAAATAAGAATTTCTTTGTGTGAACACAGATTCCTCACACCACAAGAAACATTCCTAATCATTTGTCTATATACAAAATGGCATTCTTGATACAATGCTATCCAAAGAAATGCAGATAAATATATTAGATCACAATGTTATGATTATGAGAGCTTAATTAGATTTAAAAAAAGAAAGGTAAATGAGTGCAAACATAAAAAGACAATATACCACACTTAAGATCCCCCAGAGACTGACAGCATTATCATTGTATGACACTAAGATTTCTTCCCTGCTTTAATGGTCCAGTCTGGCAAATAAAAACTTTTTTTTCCCTGTATGCCTGATTTTTATTTTGGTTTGATTTTGGGTAAAAAATGTGAAGTAAGGAAGTTTTTTAAGAAATAATTTCAAATTCATATATCAATAATATGTATTACTTGGCTTTGTCATACTTGCATTATATTTGCTCGGATTCATACACATGAGCCAAAAAAAAATCCCTAGAAAGAGGGAAGAAAAAAAATTAAACATCTAACAGATCAAAGCTGTGGGAAACACCACTTATGGACAAAATTAGCAGACTATCAATTTCATTAATCTAATACCAAGAGAACAGTAGTAGAACCTCTTTTTAAACTGAAGTCCATAATAGGAATGATTAGAAATTCAATGGCCCACTGGTCAAAAGTAATGGAGACAGCTTGATTAGAATTAAAACAAACTTGAGTATAATTTTTGATATATTGTTGTATATTAAAACAGCGCAAACATTTCATTCTCTTGGGTTTTCAAAAATTTTTGGGTGCCCTGAAAGTAAGGGGTCATGTTCTTATACATCTTTTCTAGCACTTCTTGCCATGAATAATAGACCAATAAAACCTTTATTAGGCAGTAAAGTAACCTGTAGAGCTTTCTTTACAAGCTATTCAATGCTCAACATTTAATCACATTCAACAATGGTTAGGAAAACCAAACTTTTTTCAGACATGACAATTTATTCATTGTGATTCTGCTGCTTTACATCATGGTGATAAGCACAGTTGTTGGCTTCATTGTTTGTCTCTTCATGAAGACAGACAATAACAACAAAAATAATATTCGTCTGGCCTGTTTAGGAAATCAGTTTTTGGCAAATAAGAAAAAGTTAGATCCCTTTAGTCAATGTCATTGCTAGGCATGAGCAAATTCTGTGACCAATGGGATATGCCATTAACAATAGCTCAAAAGAAGTTGGTTGGGTATGTCAAAGTCTCTGTCCCCTAAACTGTGTTGGTAAAAGCTCTTGTGTCATCCATTATCCTATAGCTGAACACAAACGTACTATAAAAAATTGTTCACATAAGCGTGTAGTAGCTCTTCATTTCACTCAATTGAAACACTCACTTACTAGTTTAAAAATTATTCTTCAGAAAATTATAAAACCCTGGGTTGTGACCAGGAAAAAATTGCTATTAAGAAGGCATTTTGGATTTGCAGGTTTAACGCCTGTTTCACATACAATTTAAAATAAATCCATGACTTCAGTTGTTTTATTAAAAACTAACACATTACACTTGTAGATACCTAACATATTCAATTTCTTATACTACTCACATTTTATTTAAGTAAATCCCTTTAGTACATTGCTCTTTATTTTATGTGATAAATCCTGTTTATATACCATATGTGTAGATACAGTAGAAATGTGTAATTCTGTATGTATGAGATATGTGTTATATATACTGTACATTTCACAGGCTTCTCCTCAAATACTCCCAATACAGGGTAAATAGGACTGATTTTGACTTTATACTCCTTCCAAATCTCCCAGCAAGCATTGTCCACCTCCTGACTCTGACTCCCCAGGTGAAGCAGAGCAGCTTCTTTTATCCCTGACCCAGGAGTACTTCTGGTGCTGTCATGTTGTCCGTCTTCAGCAACTCCCTCTAGTGGACCCCGAGAATCCCAACAGGGCTGTCCACCAAAGCTACAGTATATCTCCCATGCAGCCCTGTCTAATGGGATGCACGCAAGCGGCGTGTCACTACCTTTCCATTCATTATTACAGCCTCTCAATCAGGAAAGATACCACTAACCAACCTGGTCAGGATGCACATCCACTGACATCCTTCCATATAAAAGATCTCCCAGCCAAGTAATCAAACATCCATCCCAGCTGGGATGCCCACCAACCTATAAATATATTATCACACACATGCACCTTTTGAACAGCTTAAAGGCTCTGGTGGTGGCTTATTTATCATATATACTCGTGGATAAGTTCTCCAGCGGAAAAGTCGGGACTTGATTTTACAGTTTAATCTCTGGTATTTTACAATGTCTACCGTATAAGTCAAATGTGGAAAACTCACACTATTGGTACACCTGAGAGAATAACCACGGAGCACACTGCCTTTATTTTCTATGTATTGTGCCTACGTGACCACACATTTGCACTGATTTGTGTTTTTTGTATCTCACACCCTCATATACCTTTATCGTAAGCACATTCCTTATCTATGATGGAGCATTCAATCAGAAGAAAATATAAAGCTTGTTTTAAATTAAACATTGTTGAAGTAGCGAAAGAAACTGGTAATTGCGCTGCTGCAACAAAATTCAATGCGTCTGAGAAACTGATGTGAGATTGGAGGAGGTAAGAAGATGTAAAAAAAAAAAAAAAAATGAAGTGTCACATTTTTGAACGGGCGTATAAGTCAGGGTCTGATTTTATAATCGATTTTTAGGGTTTCAAGACCCAACTTATACGTGAGTATATACAGTAATGCTGATCCACAAGGTAAGTGGTGATTTACTAATGCCTGTTCTCTTCCTCCCTCTGCAGTCTGGACAATTGATAGACAGATCATGGATGACATCACTGTTGTATTTGTCTTCCTGGAATCTCCTCATTCTGCCTGGCCAGCATTTAGCCGGAAGCGTTGCCGTCTTTTACAATTTTTGTCTTAGATTCGTGTCCTGAGGAGCATTACATTTTGCTGAAAAGCAGTAATAATTTATAGCTACAGTATATGTGATGTCACCCCAAACCTTTTTATTTGTTCTGTCTCTTTGATATTATATAGTATGTGTTAAATTTTCCCATTTCCAATTAGCTCTTTCAATTTACGTGCCACAGTTGTGGAGGTATGATTGACCCTGTGGTCGATTTACTTAAAGGATAAGCTCAGTATTTTATAAGTCAAAGTTATTTCTTCAAAATCATGATATATATGCATATGCCATGTGAAATTGTGGTCTGAAGTGCTTAAAATGTACTGAATATGTTCATTTTTTAAGTTAAAACAGTTGTCAAATACTGTTCCTCTTCTTGCGATTACGCACACTTTGCAAAATAGCTTATACATGTCATTTTTTAATAAGAAAACACCAATGCTATGAGTTTCAGCCATTTTTAAAGAAGAAGACCAGCTGTTCGCCTCAACTCTGTACTTGTCTTCTTCCACAATAATCTTTTACCCATCCGGGTCATGGTTTCCTTTAGAAAGACCAAATCATAGTAAACTGTTCATGTCACATGGTCGGTTTCATTTTGATTTTCTTCCATATTTATGGAATATAACTTACACAATCAAATAGAAATCGAATTCCTAGCTCGAGAAAAATACCACCAGGAATATGCAATACAACAATTATTTCCAGATCCCTTTTGTTGTCAGAACAACAATATTTATTTATATAGTACATTTTCATACAAATAATGTAGCTCAAAGTGCTTCAAATGATGAAGAAAGAGAAAAAAAGTCAAAGTAAGAATTAAAATAGGAGAACACTAATTAACATAGAATAAAATTAAGGTGCAATGGCCAGGGAGGACAGAAAAAACAAAAAAAAAACTCCAGACGGCTGGAGAAAAAATAAAATCTGCAGGGGTTCCAGGCCATGAGGCTGCCCAGCCCTCTCTAGGCATTCCACCTAACATAAATGATCAGTTCTTATTGTATTTAGGGTTCTCATGGAAGGACTTGATGATGATGGTCACATGGACTTCTGGCCTTTAATCCATCTATGTAGGGACATCACGGTGCTTTGATTAGGTGTTGGTGGCGCAGATCGCCACCACAGAAAACTGGAAAAAGAAAAGAAGAAAGAGTAGGGGTTAGTACGGATTTTGGAGCCACCATGAATAGTAATGATAATTGATTGAATATACAGAGCATCAGAATTAAACTAAAATGAAGTTATGAGAAAGCCATGTTAAAGTAATGTGTTTTTAGCAGTTTTTGAAAGTGCTCCACTGAATTAGCCTGGTGAAATCCTATTGGCAGGCTAATTCCAAATTTTAGGTGCATAACAGAAGAAGGCCGCCTCACCACTTCTTTTAAGTTTAGCTCTTGGAATTCTAAGCAGACACTTATTTGAAGATCTAAGGTTATGATTTGGAATGTAAGGTGTCCGAAATATAAGATGGAGCGAGATTATTTAAGGCATTGTAAACCGTAAGCAGTATTTTAAAGTCAGTTCTAAATGACACAGTTAACCAACATAGTGTCACCAAAACTGGAGAAATGTGCTCGGATTTTCTTTTCCTAGTTAGGATTCTAGCAGCTGCATTCTGCACTAGTTGCAATCGATTTATGTCTTTTTGGGGTAGTCCTGAAAGGAGTGTGCATCTTTCAATGATATAAGAGGTCTAACTTTTGCAATATTTCTTAAGTGAAAAAATGCTACTGATCTGATTAATATGTGATTTAAAGTTTAGGTCACAGTCAACAGTTACCCCTAAATTCCTTACCTCCATCTTGACTTTTAATCCGAATGTATCAAGTTTATTTCTAATACCCTCATTATATCCATTATAGCCAACCACTAAAATTTCAGTTTTCTCTTTATTTAGTTTGAGAAAATTACTACTCATCCATTCAGAAACACAAGTAAGACACTGTGTCAGTGAATCAACAGAATCTGGGTCATCAGGTGTTTTTGATAAATACAGCTGCATGTCATCAGCATAGCTATGGTAGCTCACATTATGCCCCGAAATAATCTGACCTAATGGGAGCATGTAAATCAAAAAGAGCAGCGGACCCAGGATAGAGCCTTGTGGAACACTATATACTGTAGAATACCATGTGTCGTTGAAGTATAATTACCACAACTAACAAAGAATTTTCTACTTGCCAGGTAGGATTCAATCCCATTTAAGGCCCACCCACTGACTAAGGCGATTTCTAAGAGTATTGTGATCAATGGTATGAAATGCGGCACTCAGACCTAAGAGGATGAGAACAGATAAATGGCATCTGTCTGCATTTACCCGCAAGTCATTTACTACTTTAACGAGTGCAGTTTCTGTACTGTAATTTGTTCTGAAACCCGACTGAAACTGAGTAGGGTTTTAACTACAGCAGTCTTAAGACAGTCTGGGAAGACCCCCGTATCTAATGACGAGTTTACTATGTCAAGAATACTATCAATGAGCACGTCGGATACGGGTGGAGGGTCTCAGTTGAGTGATTTATATAAATCAGGTAAATCTATCCTGGTGAAAGAATTGAATTTGTTTATAATGGAGTACTGGGGCTTAAGAGGATCAGTGTTGGGGTGATATACTATATTATTTCTAATATCACTAATTTTTGATTGAAAAATACAGCATTAGCCTTACAAGTTTCACTGAAGTATTTTGGAGGCATTCCATTGAGTTACCTGGGTTTAGCAGATGATCAATCGTAGAGAATAAGACACTTGGATTGCTACAATTGTTATTTATAATTCTAGAGAAATAGCAGCTCATCTCAAGACTGACTGTGTTATTGTATTGTGTTATTTTAACCTTCAATATCTCATAGTGGATAGCTAGTTTAGTTTTTCTCCATTTACGCTCAGCTCTCCGGCATGTTCTCTTTAAATTAGACACTCTTTCATCTACCATAATATAACAATGCTAGAAATTTTTTTAACCGTCTTAGGTGCAACTATGTCAGCAGCAGCAGCTCTCACCTTAGTATTAAAATTTTCCACCTTACTACTTACATTATTCTCACTATTGTAGTAAGCACTACACACAGACTGGTTGTTTAGAATGTTTGTAAATTTTGAAGCTGCTGATGAATCAAAGAAGCGTTTTTTAACAATACGCTTCTCGTGAATATTTTCTATCATTACTTCTATATTAAATAGTAAAAGAAAATGGTCTGATAGACCAATATCAATAATCTGCTTCACATCAAGTTTTAGTCCTTTAGTAATTACTAAGTCTAACGTATGACCTGCTTTGTGTGTAGGCTGAATAACAAGCTGTCTCAAATCAAAAGAGTCCAGGAGGTTCATAAATTCTTTTACTTTCGGGTCACACTGATTATCGATATGAAAGTTAGTCACCAACTATTAGGAACATGTCATAGTTCGTAATTATAATTGACACCAAGTCTGAGAATTCCTCAAAGAAAGACGCATTGTATTTAGGAGGTCTATACACAGATAATACTAGAAACTGAGAAACTCCATGAATAACAACAGCAAGATACTCACAGGACTTGAATTTACCAAAACTGACATCTTTACACTTTAACTGGCTAGAGTAAATGTTTGCTAAACCGCCGTCTTTCTTACCTTGGCGATCCACATGAGCAAATCTGTAATTCGGAGGTGCAGATTTGATTAAAACAGCCGCACCATGAGAGCTAAGCCACCTTTCACGTGCAATAAAATCAACTTTCCTATCACTAATAAGATCGTTGATGGAAAACGTCTTGTTGGTTAATGCTCTAACATTTAATAAAGCCATATTTAATGTTTCGGAAGAGCAGAACTGAATTGTATGTGCGTTATGGGTATTTGAGATAGAAATTAAGTAATTTTTATTAGCGCCGCTCTGTGCGTATTTTCTATTTAATCTATAATCTGTTGTTATAGATTTAATTCATTGTTCATCTAAAGGTGTAATTGTAATTAAATTATTCGTATTTATGCCGCACTGCCTACATTTTTTACATGCATTGAGGTCAGTTACTAGAGTAGTAATGCAGTGCACTTTTGGAAAATTACTGCTTCATCTGTAAATTTTGGGATGTTATTTCTGGTTGCACATCATGCCCCATAAAGCTCCACTATATAACGACAGGACAGATTATATAGATTTTTTTTATTTACAAAAAACACTTACATTTAATACACAATTTTATGTAGCAAGTGCATATATGCCATGTTTGTGAAGAAATAACTACTTGAAAAATACCAAACTTATCCTTCAATCTTAAATTGAAATGTAAATAAGCACAAAAATTCACTAAAAAAGTTTTTTAATATCGTCACATCTTACAGTAACAGTTTCTTCTTATTTGTACGTTTTAGCATAGTACTGTATCCTCTTTTATCAAAGAATAAATGTTATGAATACTTAAGCTTGAATGTTATAAAAGAAAGCCTTGTTAAATAGCTCAATTTGAAATGCATTAGCGACTTCTGGAAGCCTTTCTTCAGTTTCTTTAAACAACTTCATAGTTTTTGAAAATGACGAACAATAATAATAATAATATATTCTTAAAAAATTCTTGGATTACAAGCAATTTTTTATTATACTGAACTGGTTAATATTGGACAAAATTTGCAGTCTTTTCTGTTACTGTTGGACTTCACAGCCTGGTTTGGTCACAAACCATGTGTTCCATGAATATAACTTATATGTGAAATGCTGTGTAACAGTCAGCCTGTAAAAGTGGTGACAGCTACACTTCATCACCCATTAGGGATTTAGATAATGTTCGGAAGCTTGCCACCATCGAACCATATCATCCCTTGACCCCTTTCCAAACTCCCACTATTCCAAACACTTTTAACCATTCACAATAGTTACACCAACAACCACAATTAAGTATATTTACAAAAAAAAAAACAAACAAAGTATAGCGTGTGAAATTGGTGACCACTTTTTCCCATGGACACCCTCCCTCCAGAAACAATCTATCGAATTTTTACCCATACAAAACATACGCACACAGACATTAATACGTATAGTCAAACAAGAGGATGAAAAGAAAAATTAAATGCAATTTGGTGATATATAATTTGAATTTCCAGTTCTGTTGTTTAGGTGCCATGGTCTAGAAATCAGAGAATGGATGGCAGATTGATATGACTGGCTCAGTGCTATCCTAATATGACAAATATGAAAATAAGTTTGACTCACCAAACTGGGTCAACTTGAGAACAACTGAGCCTTTAACAGAAGCCCAAATGCTTTCCTCTATAGGTGTTCCTCAGTTTAACTGTCTTCTGGGTAGCCACCTAAAAATAGTGGATGTCCCAGGGTGCTGTTCATCTTTGATTCTTTTATTAACTCTGATAGCTGCCTTCTTGTTCTCCCTCTTGTGATGCTGCTTCTCCTCAGTTAGTGGCAGTCATTTAGAAACAAGAAATTTCCCATTAGAATGCCACATAACATCCTCCATCATCATTACAGTGTCAGTATAACAGTAGGCAGCTAGAAATTGCTATCAAGTGGGGGTCTTTAAGTTTAGCTGCCGCCTCTAGTGCTGGCATAGCTTCTATAAGACCTCTAAATTCCTAAGCAATTTTGAGACAATGCCATGAATTTGAGAAGAACAACCAGACTTTTTCCTTGAGATTATAACAGCCTTACTACATAGTTAATCACCCCACGGTTTCCCCAAGAAGGGAATAGCATATGGCTTAATGCTGGCTACATTAATGGTATCTATTGTGGACTCTGGTTCTGACCCTTTTGTACTCGGTACATTATTTTTTCGAAGCTGTTTCAAAATAATAGCCATTTCTTCACATTTAGGCGCAAGCTTAGATTTAAATTTACAGGTGATATCAGACAGTTGGTGAATTCTGACTAAGTCACCCACTTTGTAGTGTACTTTCCATTGACAGGCATTATAATACTAGGCATGTCTTATGTTTGACCTCACCAAACTAGCCTTTATCTTTCTTGTTAACCATTATAGGGTTAGAAGTGTATGATACTGGGGTGTATCTGGAGAAGGAAATGATTCTATTAATTAAGCAAGCAGATCCCTAATATGACTTTTTAGGGCAACTGAATCAGTGAATTAATGGCAAATCATAGCTCTGGAAGCTGTTTGCCCCATTCATGATTGTTGACATCAGTCCCTGCCATAGGAGAGCACCATGGCTTTTAGGGTTTGGTTCAGTCTTTCCATCAAGGTAGTTTGGGGATAGCATTGCATTGTCAATTTCTGTTTCATACTCCGAGCTACATATAGCTTTTCCACTTAGCTCCTGTTAAACTAACATCCTCTATCAGACACTATGAACTTAGAGACTCACCAATGGGTGAAATTCTCAGTCTTTAAAATGGAGCAGATCTTTTCAGTCTTTACATCAACCAGAGCAAAATATTGAACCCACTAAGAAAAAAAAAATCCACCAGAACCATCATTACTGTTTTTCTGGTGGTGGTAGAACTCCCTTACACTTCCAACATGTCTCCAAGATCCTTGGGTTTCATACATTTTCACAGACTTCTTGACATTTTAGTTAAATTTACTAACGCTTTTAAACTATTTTGCACTGAAGTATTTCAAAATATGTTACTTTGAAGTAAGGCTGTACGCTGGAATTGAAAAAGTGACTGTCAGTGCAATGTTTCAAATAAACAGGACAAGAAGTGTTAAGTGACTATACATTTATTGTGACAAAATCAGCAATTTATTTTTGCTTGAAACTGACATGTAATTATTTTATCAAATTAATTTATGAACATCATAAAAGCATGGCATTTTTAATAGCAAACCAATAGTCTATGTGCAAGTGGTATTTGCTTTTTATGAAAAATCCAAAAATAATTAACTGAAATTATAGGTGAACTACTGTATTATGAAAAATGAAAAGTTATTTGTTCCTGACAGCAAATCACAAAGTAAAACTCCTGATCTATTGTTTGCAGTCTTTTGCCTTATTAAAATAAGAAAACAACTAATGAAATTAAGTTTTTTTGTAGGACTATTCAGAGGAACAGTTTAGTTTTAATTCCTAATTGTTGTGGGATACAAAATCTGTACATTTTGGTTTATATTTCCATTATATTTTGTTCAAGACAAGACAACAGATGAACTATATTCAGGACAAATCAAAGCATGTCTTCTTCCCAGTTATACCTCACTTTTACATACAGCTGTTCCAACAAAGAAAGGGAGACATGCTGGTGGCTCAGGCTATCAATTACTTTATAACCTGAGAAAGGATGAACATCTAATTATTTTATAGCCTGGGAAAGGAAGACCTGCCAATACCTCAGAGAACATCAAAAAATAATGTTATTGTTTGGGAAAACGGACAGTTGAATTCATTCATCATATCGACAGCCAGCCAATCAGAATATCTAACAATCACATCTTGCAAACCCAATCCCTCCCCGTAGAATTTTAGAATAATTATATATATATATAAGGAGCAATATAGGAAGGAGGGAGGAAGAAGGGACAAAGATGTCGGAAGAGAACAGAGCAATATCAACATGCAGCTGTTTCCATTTGATTGTCAGAAAAGCATCTAATGAATGACTACGAGTGCTAGATTACAAGCTGCCTGTGACATTCATCCTTGCCATCTGTTATGTCCAGAGCAGGGTGAAATAATTAGCTAGCCATGTATTACTCAGAACATTAACTCACTTTATTTTACGACAGGCACGCACGATCACCAATCCAGAAGACTTACTTTTTTCTACACTCCTTTGCTATCCCTTCAACAGGTAATACATTTTATAAGAACTACCCCTAGCGTTCTGGCAGAAACTACAACTGAACACAACATTTTCCTTTTTTTTTTTAAAGAAAAGCTTAACTTCTGCCTGATAATGAAATTAACACAACAAAATTTCCCAGAACTTCCATGTAATCAACCAATGAAATCATTAAAATTAAAAGAACCTGATATGTACATATCAACCAAAATAAGCAATGCAAGTAAATTATTACTCTGGTTCAGCAATATTATTTTAAGTAACATAGTCCTTCAACCAGTTTGGTGGGTGAGTACTGCGTTTGGGTCTGGGTGACTGCGGAAGCTCTGGTGGTTTGACTTTCTTCTGGACAGGTGTAGATGTGCAGTCTGGAAAAGCAACCAGATGAGATGAATTCCAGGTTTTTCCATCACTCAAAATGTATGTATGAGCTCCCAGTTTCTTATTGATAGTGACAGGGTTGCTGAACTTCTGTTGTCCTTTTGGAACATGCAGAGGATTTCTGACCCTCACTTTATCCCCTGTTTTGAAACTAGGCAAGCGAGCACCCCGTTTGGCATCAGTATAGACTTTCTTTTCTGGTGCTGCTCAACTGTGGTACGGACATCACTGGCAGACTGTAAACCTGAAGAAGTAAGTGGTAGTATGGTCAATTTTGTGCGCATCTGTCGACCATGAAGGAGTTCAAATGGAGAAACTCCAGTATTGCGTGTGGAGTAGCACGGTAGACATGCAAAAAGTCTGTAATGGCAGCTTTCCAGGGATGGTGTTCTTGAATAGCGAGTTGAATCATATGTTTCAGTACATGATTGAATCTCTCTACAGCTCCATTGGCAGCAGGGTAATACAGTGAGGAGCGGTGATGTTTAATCTGCCTTTCTTCCAGAAAAGCAGCAAAAGCAGAAGAGGTAAACTGACCCCCATTATCTGCCACCAGACTCACGGGGTTACCATGGTGACTGAAAATAGAAGACAGGAATGTGAGTACATTAGCAGTAGTTATGGAAGGGGTGAAAGCTACTTCCGGCCACTTGCTGTGGTAGTCAATCAGAGTCAAGGCATATCTACAGTCCGGTGCAGCAGTGTCAAAGGGTCCTACAATGTCCAAAGCCACTTTTTCCCATGGGCCATCTGGAAAAGGTGTAGGCTGTAAGGGAGCAGGGTGTGGAAAGGCTGTTTTGTCATTCATCTGGCATGTCTGACAAGAACTAATGGCAGTACAAACATTAGTGTCCATCTTTGTCTCATGTTTGGTGCGTACTACACCTTGGTGACTCTCGTGTGCTATTGCAATTAATGATGAATGAAGGCTAGCTGGCACAATCAGACATGAACCACGAAACACAAAGTTGTCACTGACAGAAAGTTCCAGACGGAGCTTGTAGTATGGCAGCAGATCAGCATCCAAAGCCTTTGGAGAAGGAGGCCAGCCCCGCACAATCTGTGTACGTAGCTTAATGAGGTCTGGACATTCAGCACAAGCAGACTCCAAATCAGCAGGAGACAATGTCTTACGTGCCACAGACAGGAGAGCAACAAACTCTGGTTCAGCATCATCAGCAGCTACAGGAGCAACAGGTAAGGGCAGACGAGACAGACAGTCAGCAGGAGCATTCTGAGAACCTGGGTGATAAATTACATCATAATTAAATGACAGAAGACGTGCAGACCATCTCGCAATGCGCATCCCAGCACGACCAATCCCCTTGGCGGTCAACAGCGTTGTCAATGCCTGATGGTCCGTGCACAGGGTGAAACGACATCCCCACAGGTATGTTCTCATCCTCCTAGATCTGAGTGCCGCATTTGACACCATTGATCACAATATTCTTAGAAATCGCCTTAGTCAATGGATGGGCCTCTCTGGCAGTGTCTTAAATTACTTTGAATCCTACCTGGCAGGGAGAAAATTCTTTGTGAGTTGTGGTAATCACAACTCAAAGACACATGATATTCTATATGGTGTTCCACAAGGCTCTATCCTGGGTCCGCTGCTTTTCTCAATCTATATCCTTCTGTTAGGTCAGATTATCTCAGGTTACAACGTGAGCTACCACAGCTATGCTGATGACACACAGCTGTACTTATCAATAGCACCTGATGACACCGACTCTCTCGATTCACTAACACAATGTCTTACTGGTATTTCTGAATGGATGAATAGTAATTTTCTCAAACTAAATAAAGAGAAAACTGAAATTTTAGTGATTGGCAATAATGGATTCAATGAGGTTATCAGAAATAAACTTGATGCATTAGGATTAAAAGTTAAGACGGAAGTAAAAAACTTAGGGGTAACTGTTGACTGTATCCTGAATTTTAAATCGCATATTCATCAGACCACTAGGACAGCATTTTTTCACTTAAGAAACATAGCAAAAGTTAGACCTCTTATATCATTGAAAGATACTAAGAAATTAATTCACACTTTTGTTTTCAGTCGACTAGATTACTGTAACGCACTCCTCTCAGGACTACCCAAAAAAGACATAAATCATTTGCAACGAGTACAGAATCCTAACTAGGAAAAGAAAATCCGAACACATTTCTCCAGTTTTGATGTCACTACACTGGTTACCTGTGTCTTTCAGAATTGACTTTAAAATTCTGTTTATGGTTTATAAAGCCTTAAATAATCTTGCTCCATCTTATATATCGGAATGTCTGACACCCTATATTCCAAATCGTAACCTTAGATCCTCAAATGAGTGTCTCCTTACAATTCCAAAAGCTAAACTTAAAAGAAGTGGTGAGCCGGCCTTCTGCTGTTATGCACCTAAAATCTGCAATAGGAATTCGCCAGGCTAATACAGTAGAGCACTTTAAAACACTACTGAAAACACATTACTTTAACATGGCCTTCTCATAACTTCCCGATACTCTGTATATTCAATTCATCATAATAACTATTCATAGTGGCTCTAAAAACAGTACTAACCCCTACTCTCTCTTCTGTTTCTTTTTCCGGTTTCTTTGTGGTGGCGGCCTGTGCCACTACCACCTACTCAAAGCATCATGATGCTCCAACATTGATGGACTGAAAGCCAGAAGTCTACGTGACCATCATCATCAAATCCTTCCATGAGAACCCTAAATACAAAGAGGACTGTTTCATTTATGTTAGGTAGATTGCCCAGAGGGGACTGGGTGGTCTCATGGTCTGGAAACTCTGAAAGATTTTATTTTTTTTTCTTCAGCTGTCTGGAGTTTTTTTTTTTTTGTTTTTTCTGTCCCCCCTGGCCATCGGACCTTACTTATTCTATGTTAATTAATGTTGACTTATTTTTAACTGTCTTTTATTTTTCTATTCTTCATTTTGTAAAGCACTTTGATCTACATTTTTTTTGTATGAAAATGTGCTATATAAATAAATGTTGTTGTTGTTCGCCACTTCTCTACCGCCCACACACAAGCTGGCGCTTCTTTCTCTACTATTGAATTTTTACGATCTGTAGTGGAAAGGGTCTGCGAAGCAAATGCCACAGTTCTTTCTACATTGTCAGCACCGAGTTGAGAAAGAATGGCTCCCAGACCATAGTCAGAAGCATCAGTGGAAACTGCAGTATGCAGTGTAGGGTCAAAAAGCGCCAAAGTGGGACTATCCACTAGCAACGTTTTAACCTGCTCAAAGCTCTTCTGTGCATCAGCCGTCCACTGGAATGCACCTGCAGGTTGTCGCAAGCATGCGCGAATTGGTTCAATGACAGTAGCATGGTTTGGTAGAAATTTAGAGTACCAAGACAGCAGCCCAAGGAAAGAACGCAAAGTAGCAGTATTTGTGGGTGCAGGAGCATTCATAATGGCTTGTACATGGGCCTTATCAGAAAGCAGGCCATCAGCAGACACTATATGCCCAAGGAAGGGTAGGCTGGACGGACGGAACTTGCACTTGTCATTGTTTAGCTGCAGGCCAGCATCTTCCAGCCGGCATAACACAGAATGTAAGGTCTTGTCATGGGTAGTCAAGTCAGGTCCATGTACTATTACATCATCCACGTAATTCTCCACACCAGGTAAGCCAGCGAGAATAGCAGTCATCATTTTCTGGAAGGCGGAGGGTGCAGATGCCAAACCATATGGAACAAAACAAAACCTGAAGAGGCCCTCATGTGTAATGAAAGCAGTCAGGTCTTGACTGTCCTCATGCAGTAGTACTTGGTAGTAGGCACTGGCTAAGTCAATGGTAGAAAATACTGCAGCTCCTCTGAGTGCAGAAAGTAGTTCATCCATATGTGGCAAGGGAAAAGAGTCTACAATAACCGCTTTATTGGGCTCACGCAGATCAATACACATGCGAATGTTACCAGATTTGCGCTGAGTGACTGCAATAGGTGAGACCCAAGCAGAAGCATCAATTCGTTCTATTACACCAGCTGCGAGTTAGCAATCAAGTTCTTCAGACACAGCGTCTCTAACCGACAAAGGTAAGCGGCGCAGCTTCTGTCGCACAGGAGGTACTGTCTCATCGATCTTGATGCGGTGGATGAAGCTTTTAACACAGCCAATGGACAGGGGCACAGCAGCGCACTGTAAGACTGGCACAGGCAAAGTGGAAGCTGCAGCATCAGAAAGCATAGCTTTATTGTTCACGATATGCACATGTAAAAGTGACATTAAGTCTCTACCCATTAGTGGGGTTCCATTTTCCACAATGAAAAATGTAGCCACAGTTGTACGGCTATGTAAACACACAGTTACAGATAGGCACCCAAGTACGGGGATATGAGATTTTGAATACGTCACAAGTCTCACTGTAGGTTTTGTCAAAGAAATGTTGCTGAAGTGATGGGTGTAAATACAGTGTGGTAATATTGAGACTGATGAACCAGTGTCAACAATCAGGTCCAGTGAGCAGGAACGTGAGCCTGGAGCTTAGATTTCCACAGCACAAGTAATTTTAGCAGGTGTATGTATTGTATTTTCTGTATATAGTACAGTAAATTCTGGCAATTCAACCTCACGTACTTCCCGTGTACAGGGTTGGGCAGAGTGACACACGTTAGCAAAATGCCCAGTCTTTTTGCAATGCCTACAAGTTGCTTTTGTGGCAGGGCAGCTCACTGAGTTAGCCAGGTGTGACTGTTATCCACATCGGAAGCACGCTTTCCCCTTAGCCGGGTTAGCAGACATAGTAGTAGCAGGTGTCTGTCGCTGTCTGGGTTTATTCCTCTGTTTATGCTGCACTGTCTGTACTGGAATGACGCTGGAGTCCCTAGAAATGATTTTAGCTTGATCTGTAGCCGCTTCTATCTGAGTAGCAAGAGTTACTGCTTTATCCAACTTAAGGTCTAGCTCCAACAGCAATCTTTCATGGATGCGTGGGCTATATGCATGCTCAAACAATTGGTCAGGAATCATTTCGTCTGCGCGTTCGGCAAATTCATATTTTGTGACAAGCTCACATAGTGCAGCCACGTCTTGTAAAACGGTCTCTTGTGATCCCTGGGTCCTCTTACGAAATGCATGGCGCTCAATGACCACATTAGCTTTAGGTATAATGTATACTTTCAAAGCTTCTACGGCAGTATCGAACGTTGCATCTGTGTTAGGCAGGGTGTAGAAAATTCGCTGACCTTCAGTCCCGAGACAATGAAGTAGTACAGCTCTCTTCAAGCCAAGCATCCCCAATAGGGTCAATTACAAGCAGATAATTATTGAACATCTGAAACCACATTGCGAAAGGCACTGCGGGTTCGCCTGGAGTCGGAAGAAAAAAACTTGGAAAAGGCACATTAGCAACAGCCATTTTCACTGCAAGCATGCACAATATAAAGAGGAGAATCTCGTCGCCAATTTTGTTATGTCCAGAGCACAGAGAAATAATTAGCCAGTCATGTATTACTCAGAACATTAACTTACTTTATTTTATGACAGGCATGCACGATCACCAATCCAGAAGACTTACTTTTTTCTACACTCCTTTGCTATCCCTTCAACAGGTAATACATTTTATAAGAACTCCCCCTAGCGTTCTGGCAGAAACTACAACTGAACACAACACCATCTTTAACTTTTTGTAAACTTTTTCTAAAGACTATATATTTCCAGACTTTTCTATCAGTCCTAATTTCTATTATTCTTTGTTCCACTGGTAGTAATATTACTCCAGTAATAAATACCATGTTACTTTTAACTTTCTATGCTTTGTCTTAATGTCTAGAGTGATTGAAGTAATAAGGTCGATTTCTTTGAACACCTGGTGCAGCCGGAGGTTTGCCATTACCTGCGAGGTTTGTTAAAGCTGTGAGTGAGAGCTCCACCCCATAGTAGGGAACAGTATGTAAAGGCATTCTTGGCTAATATATGGTCTATAGTCAAGAGTGCTAAGCCTCTGTATGTTTAAATGTATTCTAATAGACCAAAAGTAATATTTAGGTCTAAGATAACCATTAAAACATTGTATGTTGTTCATGCCGATAATAAGCAAGTCTCTTGAAGTGCTGAGAGAGTGACAGGCTGTGTTATTCCTAAAGCACTTGTGTAGTTTAAAATGTTAGAGGTTAACCAGCTGTGTGTGTGTCATTCATGGGGCACTGTTGTGGTTAGGGTTAGTTTGTATTTAAGTCTCATGAAGTCCTAGGAGAGTGACAAGCTATGTTATTCATAAGGCACTTGTGTGGTTTAAGGTGCTAGAGATTAACCAGATGTGTGTTTGTCATTCACTGGGTGCTGTTGAGTTTTTGTGTATATGCATATAGCTGTGTATCTGTGTGTTAATCTTACAGTGCAACAGTAGACCAACCCGGTAATGAACTTGACGAGTACACTTACCCTTAAAGAAAACAGGTGAAGGGTAAGTAGAGCGAAATATCATGATAATACAGTAATTTAAGGTCACTTGAAGGTTTCAGTAAAGCTGCTAATTCAGTTTATAAATAATATCAAATTTAGATGAATTGTAAATTGCTTTCAGTATTATATTAACTGTATTGTTTCTGTGTTTAATACCAAAATAAATGTTTTTGTGTTGAATAGAACATGTTACGGTGCATCTTATCAGTAGTACTTTTATTATACTTAAGTTAACAAAAAATAATTTGTTTACCTGTACATCATAATAAGATCATTAGATTAAATAAGCCAAACTCACATTTAATAAGCAAAGAATTTTAATTTGTATTTGTTAGACTAGAAAAAGAGAGCGCTGATTTATAAAGACTCTTTACATCCTCACTTCTAGAAAATTGAAATATGCATAAGTTATATGAGAGCAGATAAATAATTTAGGTACCTAATGTCGAGCACGTCCAGCTTTTTAATGAAAGATGAAAAATATATTCATAAAACTGGAATGCAGAGCAAAATATAAAATCAGTCTATGAGAAGATAATGTTTAGCACATTTAAAAATCTAAATAATATGTCTTAATTTAATACATATTTTAATAGTGAAAGGATAATGAATAAGATACCATAAACCACTTTGGAGGATCATATTATTGGCAATGGACAATGCAGATTAATTTTATTCAGGACCACAATCAATAAGCAGTAGCATTTCAAAGAATTAGATGAAGGATGAAAGAATTAGTACAGTGTGGAAATACAGGGTGTGTTAGGAATTATCAAATAGATTCTTAAGAATAATAATAATAAAATAGTATTTCTGTAATTTTCTAACCGCTTAATGCAGACCAGGGTGGCGTTGGTGGTGGTTGGGGCTGGAGCCTATCCCAGCTATCTTAGGGTACAAGGGCAGGGCAGTCCACCCACACACCAAACACACCACAGCCAATTTAGTATCACCAATTCACCTAACTTGGATGTCTTTGGACAGTTTGAGGAAACCAAAACACCCTACACAGACACTGGGAGAACATGCAAATTACATACAGTGCGGACCTGAAACATTGACCCTTGTCTCCTTAATGCGAGGTAGCAGCACTACCACTGCACCACTGTGCTACCTATAAAAGTATTACATTTTATTTATAATGTAGATTTCAAAGCCCAAGGAAGCAGTATAAAGCATAACAAAAATGGTTAAACTATACAAAAAAAGGATAACAAAACAGATTATACAAAGAATTTAGTAAACAGCTACATTTGAAGTCTATTTTTAAAATCTAGTAGAGACTTGACTTCTGTGAGCTTCTGGGAAAGAGCAGTCCTTAAGGCTGCAGCTGAAACAGAGAAGGTTGTATCATCCATTGTACTCTTCCTAGTCTTAGGAATGATAAGTAGAGCACTGATTTGAAATGAGCGGAGTTGGTGAACATACAGGTGTAAAAAGATCAGACAGATAAGATGAACCCAGTCATTTAAGACTTTGAAAGTTAATAGAAGTCCTTAATAGAGAATCTGATATTCCTTTAGGGGCCAATGTAGGTGAAGTATGTTCCCAGGGCTTGGTGCAAGTGAGGACCCTAGCAGTAGAGTTCTGAACATACTGCTGTTTGCTTAGAACATAATTTGGAAGACATTACAACAGTATATCCTAGATGTAATAAAAACACTGGGATAAAACACTTAGGATCTGGTTGAATTTGGACTAAATTCCTTAAATGATAAAGTTATTAGCATGTGGAACAAATGTCAGACAAATGTAACATCTACATATTTAACTATACAGTAGCTGAAGCCTGAGCAGGGATATATTCAACTAGTAATATAAATGACCCATCTTAGCCATCTGAGTCTTACTCACAAGCAGGTGTATTCCTGTTTTTTCACTATTTAATTTTATAAAATTGGATGTTAGCCATAAGTTGACATCATTTAGACAAACAAGGTGGGTAGAATGTGGATGTTTCTGAATATCATCATCATAGTAGTGATGATTATAGCAACGTACACCAATTGATTGAAAACTTTGTTTTCTTGCGATAACGGCATAATTGTATTGAGATGTCGTGAAAATGAAAATTTGTTTTCTTGAAATAACAGAATAATTTTATTGCAATCTCGAGAAAACAAAACTTAACCTTTGCAGCTGGCATCAGGCTCACATAGATTGCGATGCCTAGACAGCTGAAGCCATGCTAAAATGACGGACACATAGTTATTATTTTCTAAACTAAGGCATAAACATATTTCAGCCTGCACAAGCCCTTGATTGAACAAAAATGTGACGCTATGATCAATACAGTTCTGCTCTTCTGCCATTTCAAACAGGACGTGACTTCAATAAGCTAAACATTAAACGTTAGATACAATTATTTCATAGATTCTTTGTTTTATCGAGATCTTGATAAAATCATTCCATTATTTCGAGAAAACAAAGTTCATTTTCTCGAGAGCTTGATAAATTTATTCCGTTATCTTGTGGAAACAATTAAAAAAAATGATATTGCATGTCCTCTCTCGGCTTCCGTACAAAACACAACAAAACATTATTTTATATGTAGGCATGAGGACAGTAGGAGAAGAAGATTGTTTACAACTATTAATTACTTTGCTAATGAAAGCTGAATCAACAGGATGGAAAGTGGAGAAACAAGTAATTTTCTTATTAATGAAAAAGAAGATTTTAGAAAACTATTTATAACCTTCAGTTTTGATAGTATTGCCACATTTTGCCTAAATAAGAACTGCATTTTTCTTCATAAAGAAATGCAATAATTTTAAGCAAAGTCCAGGGGCCTCATGCATAACGCCGTGCATAGAATTCACACTATAACATGACGTAAGCACAAAAGCCGAAATGTGCTTACGCACAGAAAAATCCAAATGCAGGGATCTGTGCGTTCGCCAACTTCCGCATTCTTCCACTACATAAATCCCGGTCAGCATGAAAAGTAATGCTCGTGCACGCGCGTGGTGTCCCGCCCCAACTCCTCCCAAAATTACGCCTCTTTGAATATGCAAATCAATATAAATAGTCCTTAAGCTCAGCATTCTGTGAAAAGACAATGGGAAAAGCATGGGGAAAACTATAAGAATTTCAGCAAATACCAAGTGGAGGCAAAGGAAAACCATACTATTTGTTGATTTAAACAGTGGTATAATCAACAAAAAGAAGCTGATCGAGTGACATAGCATGTCGGAGAAACTCGAAAGCTCAAGTTCACAAAGTTGCACTGTGCCAAAGTAAAAAAGAAGTCACATATCAAAGTTGCCGTAAAAAGGCAAGTCATAGCCCACCGTCTGAGTGTCATATGAAAGCTTATTAGGATACAGACAAAAAAATATAGGCACACAGTGGGGAAAAAAGCACGAAATGTCAACTTTAATCTTGAAATTTCCACTTTAATCACATTAAAGTAGAACATCATAAACTTCATCTTAAAATCATTTAATTTACTAGTTTCTCAAATCCCATCATAACTAAAGTAGCATGTTAAATGCGTTGTTTTGTATTTGATCTTCAATGTACTCTATGTGTGAGAATCACTACGTGCTTCTGTTCTTTCTCTTTCTCCAAAAGCACACAGAATCCATTACATTTGTGTTATTACAGCTCTCTGAATAATTAAAATACCCAGATGTATACGTGATATCATTTTCATGATGATTGGCATGTTATTAAACATGGGAACATGATGGCGCAGTGATTGTTCATGTCTTACACAAGATGCTGCTGCGCCACCTTCGATGAAATAATTTATTGTAGCAGTACTGTCTCTTTCAAACGTACTAACCTCCAATTCCTGTCGTTACTTTTCTTTCCACAAATACCCAATCGCCACACAATCAGCTCTGTAATAGACGTTAAGCCATCTGTAAGCTTACAACAATGATTTTTCAAAACCTTTAAAGAACATTGAAATATCTTCATAGTACATGTTTAATTATTCTATCCTTCTATCCTTCCAGTGTCGCGCCAGCCTCAGTAAATATACAGCGCAAGGCAGGAACAATACGTGAACTTGCTAGCGCTGCTGCACTATGTCCTCACATGTTTAATTATTAACAATACAGATTATTTAAATGAAAAAATTTAATTAAATTAAAGTTTTATCTGTATAATATAATAGTATAACATTTTGCTGCATTTCATCTTAAAAATGATATCGTCATCATATGTAAATATGCGCTTTATAAAGTGGCGCAGGTTGTGCAATATTATAACTGTAGTGCAAGTTTACAGTGGGGTAATTGTACTTATAAGTACAAACAGTTCTACAAGGAGCAATTGATTGAGTGCGTTTATAGTTCTTGGGATGAAACTGTTACTGAACCGCGCGGTCCGTACAGGAAAGGCTTTGAAACGTTTTGCCGTGGCTGAGGCGGCATGTGCTCGATGCTGTATACCGATAATTCTCTTTCCGATCAACTGCTGCTGTGATTCCCCTCTCAGATACAGTGATATTAATACTCCGAGTGGTGCAGTGAGAGTAATATGGAAAAAGATGATCCGCTATGGCAGCCCCTAACGGGAGCAGCTAAAGGAAGAAGAAGAAGAAGGTGCAGTGAGAGTAACAACGCTAAAGCAGTAATGGTATTTGGAATACTATGGCTATTCTCTGGACCATTATATTATTACAGGTTAATTATAATTTAGATGCACTACAGTAATAAACAATATGCGGTTAATTTCAGTGTATTTATAAAGCTGCTTCAGGAATGTGGATCTAAGAAAGAACAACAACAACAACAACATTTATTTATATAGCACATTTTCATACACACAGTAGCTCAAAGTGCTTTATATAATAAAGAATAGAAAAATAAAAGACACAATAAGAACACAAAATAAGTCAACATTAGTTAAAACAGAATAAGAGTAAGGTCCAATGGCCAGGGTGGACAGAAAAAACAAAAAAAAACCTCCAGACGGCTGGAGAAAAAAATAAAATCTGTAGGGATTCTAGACCATGAGACCGCCCAGTCCCATCTGGGCATTCTACCTAACATAAATAAAACAGTCCTTTTGGATTTAGGGTTCTCACGGAAGGACTTGATGATGATGGTCATGTAGACTTCTGCCTTTTAATCCATCCATCATTGTTGGAGCATCATGAAGCTTTGAGTAGGTGGCGGTGGCGCTTTTTTGGGTAGTCCTGAGAGGAGTGCATTACAGTAATCTAGTCGACTGAAAACAAATGCGTGAACTAATTTCTCAGCATCTTTCAAGGATTTAAGAGGTCTAACTTTTGCTATGAAAAAAAGGGCAACCACACAGGAACAGTAGCACTGCTTTGATGCTGGGTGCCGCCAGTCTACAAAACCGAGCGGAGAACTTGCGTACAATGGTATGAGGTACCGTGGAAATGTGCGTGGGTTTACGCCAAGTGTAGGTTTTATACATTGTGATTTGAATGTGGAAATGTTCTTAGCAACATTTCTGTGCGTACGCATCATTTATACATGAGGCCCCGGGTCTGAAGAAAGCAGCAGAATTATTAGGACCATAGATGAGTTTATGAAAGAAAGAGAATAAAAACTTTGGGTTTCTATTACCAGATTAAATTTTTAATAGATACAGGATTTTCTTGCAGAGATAAGTGCCTCTTGGTAAGCTTGTTGGTGGGCTCTGAATGCCTCACAGTGTACCTCCAGTCCAGTTTTTTGCAAAGACTCTCTACTTGGCGTTCCTTGGGTTTCATGGAGAGAAGATTATGATTATAGAAATGAGAAGAATGGATAAAGATAACATTTCATTATTTAATGAAATTTAATTGTCCTCTGCTTTATTTGTGTTAGGATTATTATTGTACTACATTTTGATAACATCATCAGTGAGCACTCTGGTTGTTCATTACTGTGTAGTTTTTGAGGTTATGGCAAAATAGCAAGAACCAATACAATAGAAATTGAAAGGCTGTAAGATTAAATTAACAAGTTTGCTAATAAGAATATGAATTTTGCCCAAGAGCCAAATACAGGTAGAGCCCTGTGCAGAATGCTTATCTCTTGGTCCATCTTAATCACCAATAGTTTAATTTAAACACTTGTAATATTTTAATTTAATTATATATAAAATACAGCATGTATGTGTATATCTGTAGAGTGTTACAGTGTGTGTTGTGCAGTAATGTGTATGTGCAATCAAAGAAGATATGCAAGGAAGTAAAAAATACAAGTGAATTTTTAATAATATATATGTAATTGAAAATAAAAAATGTTAATTTACTCATTGGATTTTTCTTAATTACAACATAATGAATAATTTAAAACTAATGTTAAAGTTTTGTATTTAATAGCATAACATCTGGGTCTGGCTGTGCAATTATGGTAAAGTTCAGGGAAACTGCTCCAGGATGTTTTTATCTCTCCAGTTCAGTGATCTTCCTTAACGCCAGGTACCTTTTAAGAACAACTAAAGACCTGATCAAAAGGGGCTGATTGGCACATATGTCTCTGTGTTGAGAATAGGAGTCTTGAATAAGTGTGAAATGTAATTAAACTCTAAGGCTCATAGGAGTAGAGATCAAGAATAGACAGAGGAGAGAGAGACTTTGAGAGAAAGAGAGAGCATGAAACAATAAATGAGGAGTCGGCTATTGTAATTTACAGACATACCAAAAGGTTTTTTTTATAGTCTGATGGTGTTTTCTGCAACTGTTTTCTCTCATTCTTTTTCTTGTTATCATATTAATCAAAAATCTGTCAATGCAATTTCTGAACCAAATTTATTTATAACTGAGCACATTATTAAACTACCATTGGTTTAGCATTTCATCTCAATCTAATAAGCAACTGGGTGTTTATTCCAGTGACAGAGCTATAAAGAATATGTGATATGTCTCTGCCGTGACTTTAGCTATTCTGCGCTCAACTGCTTACAAACTTACAGCAAAAGGATAGTTATAACTGGAAAAATATTTCAGTCAGTCAGTCATTTTCCAACCCACTATATCCTAACACAGGGTCACATGGGTTTACTTAAGCCCATCCCAGCCAACAAGGCACAAGGCAGGAACAAACCCCAGGCAGGACGCCAGCCCACCACAGGTCACACACACCAACACATCAAGCACACAATAGGGACAATATAGGATCACCAATGCACCTAACCTGCATGTCTTTGGACTGTGGGAGGAAACTGGAGCACCCAGAGGAAACCCACACAGACACGAGATGCAGGGTACATGCATGGATGAAATACGCATTTAATGCCATATATGTCTATCTTTCAGGATGTGTAAAGTTTAAGAATAAACCTTTTTACTTTGCTATATTCAAATGTCATCTATTTTAGTTATCTTTTAGAATTCCTTGTGAGCTTTGCCTCGTTAAGGCATTTTTTGCTTAATGGCTTGGTTAAATTTACTGTAGTCCAATGTGTTGACTTAGCATTTATTAAACATTACATTTTGTATTGTGGCAAAACAACTGCATTTTTTGGCTATTTTAAAAATTTGCACTTGTGGGAAATTCTTTTGGAAAAGCCAGACACTATCATTTTTTACCCTCCTTTTTCAGTAGCTTAAAGCTCTTTTTGGGCATATCCTTTATAGTGCAGACCATTATCTTGTGTGACCAGTTTTACTTATTAGTTTTTTAAAATATTTTCTCTTCCTTAGGAAGGTGCTTACATTAAATGCACAGGATTAGCTGAATAAATTAAGTAATTTTGGTCTAGTTATTTTTCAGCACTGTTGTGATTTGTTTCTAGGGTTCAATTAATTCATGAAGATGCTCACTTCATCTGAATCCAATTTAAAGTCTGTGGTACTGTTTAAAAACTGCTGTGCAGATGTGTCTCTCCAACTGACCTGAACAATCAGGAGCAAATCTGCTTACAAAAATTTGTGCATCGTAACTCAAAAACCTTAAAGCTATCCCTGCTACAAAAGGTAGCTCTATAAAGTATTAGACAGTGCAGAGGTAATACTGCTGCAAACAACATGTTTCCAATTAAAAAGAATAGATTTTTAGTGCATTGAAATAAAAATATTACAGGGAACAAAATGTCAGTGTAGGATTTGTTATTCATTAAAAGTTTTAAACACTCTCATTGGTGTAAAGCACAGTATCTTAATCTTTTTTTCTCAATACCCAATCTTTCCCTTCTTCGTGTCTTTGAGACACACTCCTTGATAATTGTCAACATTTCCCCGTTGAAGGCTCATTGCCCGATCGTCAGAGTGAGGGTCACACTAGAACAGTGGTTCTCAACCTTTCTAGTGCCGTAACCCTTTAATACAATTTCCCATGCTGTGGCAACCTCAACTGTAAAATTATTTTCGTTGCTACTTCATAACTGTAATTTTGCTACTGAATCGTAATGTAAATATCTGATATGCAGGATGTATTTTCATTGTTAAAAATTATACATAATTAAAGCGTAGTGATTACTAACAAAAACAATACATAATTATATATCGCTAAATATTTATTTCTAATTACAAATAAATTAAATTTTGTCTTTATGACTTAAGTTTATTTATTTTTCTTCATTGCATATTGAACTGTATTCACCGTATTCATGTTGTATACTTATGTGAAAATGTGAAAAGCATCGCGTAGCATGGGTAACAGTCTTACTATAACAACAGTAAATTACATTGCGACAAAATTGTTGTGACAGTACGCGTAAAAAGCCAACGTCAGTGTGAAGGTTGAGGCTGCTTCTTTCTCACCAGATCAGAAATTCTTGGGACAGTCTTTGCAAGAGCACAACGAAGATCATCTTCTGCAACAAGTCTACTTCTGTATTCAGGCTTGATTACCAACAAGCTGGAAAACCCTGTTTCACAAAGATATGTTGTTGGAAATGGAAGAAGAAGTGCGTAAATCCCCGCAACAGCGCGACGTTAGTAACGATGTACAGTAATGTAAACAGTTAAAAATAATAAAGTTACGACAATTAAAACATTTGAAATCATTCTGATTCAATTGTCGAATGACAATTATAGTAAAAAACTAGTAACTACCAATGGAAAAAAATTTTACAGTAACAAGTTTTACACATTAGAATAGACAAAACCCATATTTCCAATGGTCTTAGGCAACCCCTGGCAAATCGGGGGTCACGACCCACAGGTTGAGAACCGCTGCCATAGGAGAATCCCTGCTGATTGCTTTGGGGGTGGGGGGTCCCCGATCACTATTCATAACTCTCGAGAACATAGCAGAACAATGTCAATTGCTTAACCCTATAACACCTGAATTTTTAATTTCAGGAAAAAACATTTTTTTTCATAGTTGTCAATATTTATGTATAACAACCAAAATATATTAAAAAAATATAAAATTTGCAATGTTTTTTAAATGTAACAAATTGTCACATTCGTCCATGGATTTATAATACAAGAATAAAAAATGCACCTTCATTTCTATATTATTTTTCTTCTTATTTTATTATTAAATAAAAAAACAAACTGAAAACTTATTTTATTTATAAAATATAATATAAAATGTATTTGTTTATAGTTTTAGTTAGTGTGAAATTGAACAAAACAATTTTTTTCTTTTGTGATACAAAGATGAACTTTGCATTTGCTGCAGACAAATACTGGTGCACTCTTGCAATTTACATTTTTGCATCTTCCTCTGTTTGTGACCTCAGGGTAATGGTGAAGACCATCCAAACGGGTATCTCTTCCAGGGATACTTTTGGTGGCAGGACCTCTTCTCTTTTTGTTAGCAAACTCAACATCAGTAGAGCTAGTAGAAGCTCTGTCTCTTTTTGTTGGTCTATTACTTTTTCCTTCAAGAAGAAGAGCTTCCGCGATGCTTATTTTGAACTCTTGCAGACTTTGGATCTTTTTTTATGGTAACTGAAGGTTCTCACAGTCTCTATGATAAAGTAGCCAAGAGTTCACAACAGTCACATCTATAAAATGAAAAAATAATTTGTGATAATATTTTTTCGATCTGATGTGAATTCTGTACAGTGCAATTAGCGAGTTCATCAAATCAACACTTCCCATAAACTGATAGTAGGTTTTCACAATAGCGGAGCAATCGATTATGATGGTTTGTTTTGTCTTTTTGTCATATCGCTTACAGTTGGCCTTTGGTTCTGCCGAGGCAAAAGTTGACATAAGGTTTACAACTCTATTATCAGCCCATTTCACTACACATACTTCAGTATCTTCAGCTAGAGCAGTCACTTCTTGATGGGACCCTTTGCCTCTGTTCATCAAATCTTTGTCCTTGATTAGTGGGATGCCAGGCAAACGATTGATTCTAACAGTTCCCAAGCTAAATATTTTTTTCTTTGATAAAGTTGTCATCAAAGGAAGTGACGTAAACCAGTTATCAAAACATAATAAATGGTTGAATCCAACAGGAATTGATTGGGCCAATTTCAGTACTACATTTGAACTAGCTCCCAGGTCGGGTTCTTCTAGTACCAGTTCAATTTTCTCTGAATATATGAAAAAATCATACATGATGCCTTTGTCATTGCAAAGAACAAAAATTTGTATCCCCACTTGTGTGGTTTGCTGGGTGTATATTGTTTTATGCTTGATCTACCTTTGAATGGAACTATCTATTCATCCACGCATAGCATTTGGGGCATTGTTATTTCCCGAAAATTTTTTTGTAAATGGTCTATCAAAGGCCGGATCTTGAATAATTTATCTGTTTTCTCATTAGGTAAGGGAATTTGTGAATTATCATTGAAGTGAATCTTGGACTTTATATCTTACCATCTATCTCTACTTATCACTTCTAATACAATAGGACAGTTTAGTTTGCTCTTCCAATATAAACTTGAATTTGAGAGCTTCACCATTGACATAGCAAGCAGTGTACCCAAAAATTGCTCAAGTTCCTGGCTACTCAGTGAAAGAGGTTTATTGGGATTTTGCTGGATTGCATAAAGATTTGATTGGTCAACAAAATGAGTAATGATATCTTTCTTGAAAAAATGTCTAAAATATTCAACAGGACGTTTTAGTACCCCAGAAGAATCTATTTGTCCTAACCATTCAGGCACAGGTCTAGCTGTACTGTCTCCAGAAATGTGCCGCCAAACAGGAATTCTTCGATTTTTTGATGTAGATAGCTTTGAACTTGTGGTTATTGGAATTGATTCTTCAACTGCAACAACTGAAGTTTCTAACTCATCTTCAGTAGTATTATCATTACAAACTATGAGGTCTTCTAATTCATCCAAATCAAAATATTCGGGCATATATTCACTTCCTATCATGGGATAAAATAAATATTGTTATCAAAGTAGTTTGAATAGCAATATAAATAAAATTTAATATAGTAAAATCAAAAGTTTTAAATATAATACACATTTTATTTACCAGTTTCATCCTTATTAGCATCTGGTTCCTTGTCTGAGTCTGTACCGGTTCCATCTAGGTCATAAATTCACCGTTTTCCATAAAACAAACCACAATCCATGCTGTGATAATTTTTGTCACCGTTGATTCAAAAGACGAACGTAACAAATTCGTTACGTTTTATAAAAGCGGAAATATATAATAAATATGTTTTTTATGTGTATTACACCTTTGACATAAAAACTACAATTTTATGAACATATACAAAAAATATCAACACTAAAACTTCACTAGATTGAAAATTATCGTAAAATGCACTGAACACCAACGAGCACTAACCTCAAACACACAATCGGTCAAAACATGTGCCCCTATTCAAGCAGGTTACTGCTAAAATGCGTCACTAGCGGCATGTATTTGTACTAGTGAAGTGCTACGATTTCGTTGATATCGTCATCGGCTCCAAAAGCTTTATAATTTCGGCACCAGATACGTTTTAAATAAATGTTACGAAAATGTTGCGCTCGGCGTTATAGGGTTAAGCAACTTGACATGACCAACCGGGGCATACTTCAAAAACCATACATGACCCTTTCTCATTAAGTACGACTCACAAATCTATGTAACCAAATGGTAGCAACCAACAGTTTCAAAAACCCTGCTCTAAATACAAATGCAAGATATGAAATCATTTTCAAATATTAATGTTTTTGACCAAAGCTTCCTAATTACATATATGTAGACTGATTTGCAAAATACACTGATATGTTAATCATTTTCTTAAGTTATGGTACTTTACATTTCAAGGGCACCAAATGGTGACTTATATTTTGTGAAAAATAAAACATCTATGTATATTTTTTGCTTGCTCTTAAATGAGGACATTTTTGAAAAAGGAAAAAATAGCTAGATAACAATTTCACACATTAAAGTTACCGGCATTACATAAACATATGCAGTGCATACTGTATATATGCAACTATTATTGTCAAATATACATTTTCAATTTTAATTTAACCCTGATGATATTGTTGTGTTGTCTGGTACAGAGGGACTATGTGCACACACAAAGACAATCACTCATCTGGACAATTTACTTAAAGGCATGCATTTGGACTGTGGAAGGAAGTCATCATGCCAATGGAAATTGAAGAACAAACAGATAACTTTTGTTTTATATCATTGTATAGTAAAATCATATCTATGGTTCTATGAAAGTGAATAGCTACAGTGCAGTTTAAATGATTCTACAGAGCTGGGTAAGGAGATTACTCAAAAATACAGAGCACAGTAAGAGACAAGATTTAAATTGATTCTTAAACATTGTGGTTTAAAGTGAGCTTCCAGGTGCATCATATATTGAGGATATCCAAGCTCTATACACAGGACTTTTGAGACTGGAATTAACAAGGGTTAAAGTAATTTCATGTAGCTGTAGCTGCCCTCCCATTCAGTTCCGGTTGTGATAGGGGCTAGGTGTTATAGGATTATTTTTATGTATGTTTGCTTTTACTGAATTCTCATATCATTTAATCTCATTATCTAAAACTGCTTTTCCTGGTGAGGTTTGGAGTGGTAGTAGACCAAGCAGGTCATTCCTGACATACCTATCCCCAGCTACAGATCTCAGCTCTAGCTAGGGAATTTACAGATATTCTCAAGATAGCTGAGCGATATAACCCTCCAGTGTGTCCTGGGTCTGCCATAGGGACTACAAGTTGGGGAGCATGCACTGGTACAGTGCGTTGCTGCACCCAATACACAACGAAACGGCTCGGGTTCCCGGTTGGCAACCCCCCAGGCAGACACACGGTCCAGTCCCACCCTCCGGAAATGACCCTTTATCTGCCGCAGCCAGGTGTTACGTGGTTGACCCCTTGGCCTGGTCCAGCCACTCGGGTCCCCAACAATGAGGATCTTACGAACTGGATGACCCTCGGAGAAATGCGCCATATGGCCATAGTGCCACAACTGACCCTCACAATGCAGGTAATGTGTCACATTCGGCAACCGCTCATTCGACACAAAGTCAAACCAACGGTACCCAAGGATTTTCCGAAGAGACACAGTAACAAAGGAGTCCAGTCTTCGTCTCAGGTCACTGAATAGCGTCCATTCTCGCAACCATATAGCAAGACATGAAGCACCAGGACTCTAAAGACTTGGACCTTCGTCCTTTTGCATAGATATCGGGAGCACCACACACCCCTTTCCTGCGACCTCATAACCCCCCATGCTCTCCCAATCCGTCTACTGACTTCATAGGAAGAGTCACCAGAGACATGAATTCCATGAAGTAAAGACATGAAGTAAAACTCTCAACAAGGCTGACACTCTCTCCGCAGACAGACACACTACACTGCTGATGGCCATTCCCAAGAGGTCATTAAAGGCCTTGGTCTTGGTTTTTATCCAGGACACTCACAAGTCCAGGCACTCAGACTCCTCGCTTAGTCTCTCAAGCGCCCCGATCAGAGTCTTCATTGACTCCGTGAAGATCACAGCATCATCAGCAAAGTCAATATCCATGATTCTTTCTTCACCAACAGATGCCCCACAGCCGCTGGACCCCACGACCTTGCCCAACACCCAGTCTATACAAGCATTGCTCAAAGTAGGAGGAAGAACACACTCCTGATGAACCCCAGAATCAACTGGGAAAAACAAAGATGTTCTGCCTCCACTCTGCACAGCACTCACAGTACCAGTGTATAGGCCAGCCATGATATCCAGTATCCTCGAGGGGATCCCGCGAACCCTCAGGATGTCCCACAGGGCAGCTCGATCAACTGTGTGAAACGCTCTATGAAAATTGACAAAGGCTGCAAAGAACTGCCAATATTCATGTTTGTGCTCCATGAGAACCCTCAGTGCCTGGATGCAGTTGATGGTAGACTTCTTTGGCGTAAAACCAGACTGTTCCGGTCGCTGGTAGGTGAGCAAGTGATCACGGATCCTATTGAGGATGGCCCTAGCAAGGACCTTACCCGGCACAGAGAGCAGTGTTTTCCCCTTGTAGTTGCCACAATCCAGGTGATCACCTTTTCCTTTCCAGATAGGGAGGACAAGTCCTGTTTTCCAGTCAGTTGGGATGATGCCAGTCAAAAGGTTGCTTGCAATGCCAGGAGGACAGCCTTACCACCAGCCAGGAGAAGTTGCAGTCTTTCCTCCCCAATCCAGCTCTACACTGAGGCTCATTACCCACAGCTCATGACCAAAGATGAGAACAGGAATGTAGATTGACTAATAAACCAAAAGCTTTGTCTTTAGACTTAGCTGATGCTTTGCCATAATGGACCAGAACAGCACTGATAGAACATCTGCTGCTGCTTCAGTCCACTTGTTGATCTCACATTCCCTTCTTCCATCACATGTAAATGAGATCCTGAGAAATTTGAACTCTTCCACTAAGGGCAGTTTTCCCTGCCTTATCTGAAGAGAATAATACACTCTTTTCTAAAAAAGAACCAGAACCTTGGAATGGTAGGTGCTGATCTGCATTCATGCAGCTTCACATTTGGAAGTGAATGACTGGAGTGCATGCGAAAGGTTACAGTCACATGGAGAAAAGAGGACCACATCTTCTGTATAATAAACAAATGATGCTACCCCTAGGCTCCTGAAAAGGACACCCTCACATCCTCAGCTGCACCTTGATATAGTGTGCATGAAAAAATGTAAAAATAGTATGCGCTTCACAAAAATGGGTTATTTGTGATAAGACCATTTAGCACCTGGTAGTTGCGCAACCTACATAACCTGGCTGGGCTCAGCCCCATGTGACGTGTGGTCCAATCGGTGAGCCAATTTTAAATAAATAATTGCATGCACTCATGCACTGAGCACCTTATGCACCTACCCCTTGCTCTATGTGTGTTTTGTTCTCATCTGCTGGTAATGTACGGCCAACCCTAAACAGCAATTCGGAGCCATCTTGTATGCTCACCACCTGCAAGACGATGGGTGATGGTAGAGTGTGATACCTTTTTAGTGGCAGGTACAAGCAGGAAAGACCTAAATGGATTAGACTCTGGCAATGAAGACTGGCTTTGGGGACATTGAACTTTTATGAAATACTTTTTGTGTTTTTCAAACTGCTTTATATTTCTGCATGTCAATTGCTCTGAGCTATTCATTTTTTAAATGTAGCAGGAAGCTAGTTTACCATATATATTTCAAGGCAGTAATATATATTTTAATGTATGGAAGTAATTATTTTGTACATTTTACCATGTTTTTATGTTTGCCTTAAAAATGTTTATTCATTTTTGTAATAGCATTGTTGTCTAAAAGCAGTAATACCTGGTTATAATTCCAGAATGGAGTGGCTTCTGTGTGGAGAATCCTTCTCCTCAATTTTGTAAGGTTGTACTTTAGGCCCTCTTGTTTACTTTGATGGTCTAAACATTTTCTGTGGTACTGTATTTGAGTAAACTTTATCAAAACCTGGAGTTGCATTTACAATACGATACAATACAATTTATTTTTGTGTAGCCCACACATGGAGTCTCACAATGAGCTTTAACAGGCCCTGCCTTTTGACAGCCCCCCAGTCTTGACTCTCTAAGAAGAAAAGGAAAAACGCACAAAAAAAGCCATTTTAGAGAAAAATAGGAAGAAACCTTGGGAAAGGCAGTTCAAAGAGAGACCCTTTTCCAGGTAGTTTGGGTGTGCAGTGGGTGTCAAAAAAGGGAGTAAATACAATACAATACCCGGAACAGAACACAAGTAACCCTTAATATCATATAATAGTGCAATTGAAATATTACAAGTATAGAGCAGAATTCAACAGTAGATGATATCACATAATACGATTTGAATTTGTTCAAAGTTCTGGAGACCTCGGCCATCAAGCTGCCTCCCCCTATTGGGCATTACACATCCGAGTCAGCACTGGGCCAGCCAATCCGATGAAAGGACCCTCTACCTTACCTAAAGATTCCTGCTATCCTCCATCAGAGATGACTTTACAGAACAACTTGGCATGTGGCCAAGTGCCACATTTGAGTATTAAGACCAATTAATTGTTGATGTCTTGTGCCCACTTCTTTCAAGCTCCCTACCAACCTGTCTTAGAGAATGCAGAACCTGTAAATGGGCGGTAAACTATCACATCTAAACGTTAAGGTTTTTATCTCATGTATTGTTCCTCATAGATTGCTTGTTAGATTAACAATATATAAGTTGCAGTACAGAGTAATGGGGATTGTGGAAAAGAAGTGAAAAAGAGAGTGCAGGCAGAGTGAAATGGGTGGAGAATTGTGTCAGAAGTAATTTGTGACAGATGGTTATCAGCAAGAGTGAAAAGGAAGGTCTACAGAATGGTAGTGAGACCAGCTGTGTTACCGTATATGGGTCAGAGATGGTGGCACTGACCAGAAAGCAGGAGACAGAGCTAGAGGTAGCAGAATTAAAGATGCTAAGATTTGTACTGTGTGTTACAAGGATGGATAAGATTGGAAAAAAGTACATTAGAGGCTCAGCTCAAGTTGGACGATTGGGAGACAAAGTCAGAGAGGTGAGATTGTGCTGGTTTGAACATGTGCAGAGAAGAGATGCTGAGTATATTGGGAGAAGGATGTTAAGGATATAGCTACCAGGCAAGAGAAGAGGAGGCCTAAGTGAAAGTTTATGGATGTGGTGAGAGAAGATATGCAGGTGAATGGTATCAGAGAATAAGATGCAGAGGACAGGATGATATGGAAAAAGATTATCCACTGTGGCCACCCCTAAAGGGAGCAGCCAAAAGAAGAAGAGGAAGAAGAAGTGGATATTTGGAAATCATTACTCATGTATATTTTATGTATCAGTAGATAGCAGGAAATCAACAATTAACCTTTTTTCTACCATTAAATAATATTATTTAACATTCTAAATAATGTGAAACTAATAATAATATTATAAATAACTCACAATGCTACTTATCAGCAGAGAATGACCTTCAGAAGAGATTGAAATAAATTTATATCAAACCACAATATAAGATTCCATCTTCCAAAAGATTTTTATCCAGCATTTCATGGATCTTTAGAGGCTTTAATCTTTGAGTTTTCCACTTGCTTTTTAACAGTTCTATCATGCAAATAAAAGGAATCACTGCTTATTGTTTGGCATTTATTGTAAGTAATGATAAAAGAATAAGTCTATAAATAAAAACAAAATATAAAACCTTTAGACTTTAACAATGTACACTACGTAATATGATTTATAATATCAGAAAAACAACAAATAGGCAAATGACCAAAAGCAACTCTTAAGAGCATCATAAAATGACAGAAATATATGAGCTAGAGATCTAAAGATTTCTTCAAGGCCTCTAGAGGAACAGCTGAGAAAAGGGAATGTTACAGAAATGTGTTGCACTGTAGGTCATAAATATTTGGAGCACTTTAAAACTACAGTTTTTAAAACTTTTCTCTGCTGCTGATGTAAGACAAAATGTCTTTTTGTATATTCTAAAATTGTTAGATAATATATATAAGAAATTAGAAGGTTCTTGTAACAGAAATAATGCTCACATCATGTAAATGCTACTGCAGTTTAATTTACAGTATCATAAGTTATCTTAAGATGTTTTTTCGTATATTTGTACACACCAAATCAGTTTTTAATAATTGCAATCTTAAAATGTGTATTGTATTTTAATGAAAAATTAATATAGTGCAATTTAAACCTGATGTAAATGAACACTAGCATGTAGTAATCTGCTAGGTGGTCCATGGTTTCCATTAAAACTCTGAAGCCTGATTGACATTTAATGTTTTAGGCACCCAAGTTTCCCTACATTTTGCCCTTATCCAAATAAAGAGAGCCACTTTTGTTAACCTGGAGGACACAGAATGACCTCTCTTGAAAACCCTTGAAGCTTCTCACAGTTCAGTACCCCTTTTTAGCATCCCTGCCTTAGGATCACAGGTCTCTTGGACTCCAGAGTTAGTACAGTAGAAAAGGATTTCCTTGTTCTGAACTGATGTCTCTTCTCCTTTCTAACGGAAAAGCAATGCTTTTGCATCCTTTTTATGAAAGTTAATTATTACTTACATTTTTTGTGATTTATAGTATATTTACACTGGGGGGGGGCAAATGAGGTGGCACATAATTTTGTTAGTGTGGCACCATATGCCGCTACTGTAGATCCGCCCCTGCGAATTGTCTTTAGGTCCTGGAACCACTTGATCTCTCTAGGGTAGTACACCCAAAGGGTAAAATCAGTGACAAGTGTGAATCCCAGGGCAGCAGATAAAACTGAAGGAGCAACATTGTCCAGTATACAACCAGAGCTACCTTCCTAGAGTGTGGATCACCTAGGACAGATGGATCAAAAATTTAAAAAAGAAGATAAAAGTCTTAGACATTATAGGATTTTTTAATATAAATTTTGTCTTTTTCATTAGTTTGACAGTAGAAGAGGGTAAATTTCAGTTTCCTAAACATTCATTTTCCAAACAATTAAATGTTAACAGATGTATGTATTTCATTAAAGAAACCACCAGACCCTTACTTGTTTATTTATAGCCCAGTGTATGATTACATAAATATAACAAACAGGTGCAAATGATCCATCACATAATGAGTTGATGGAATCAGGCTGATTAACTGGAAAAGAAAATGGATTAGAAAGAATAAAACTAGGAAAAGGACAACTAAAGTAAAAGGTGAAGTGGTGGGAGATGTGACAGTTTAATCTTCAAGTTATCGATTCAAATTCAAATCCTGAATCGATCACCAATTTCAATTCAAATCATCATTTCTTATACCATAACAAGATTGACCATAGAAACAAGACAAATCTTGTTATTGGTAGGTCTCTTCCAAGCAGAAATTTTGCAGGACAGGAGTTTCAAGATGTGCTATCTAAGCTCTTCTGAAGAATTACAAGGAAACAAGGCTGATGATCAGAAATGGTATGGTAACTGAACATCGGCAGTGAACATTAAAACATGGCATAGATTTTCTGCAGGTTTGGGACTGGATTTTTGAAACACCATTTTAAGTGGTCGTGTTACAGTATTAATATAGTTGTTCAAGTATGATTATGACCATATTTCAAGAATTATTAATTTATGTGATGTATGTGCAGTACTATGCTAATGTTAGATTAAGTTACTTGAGCTTAGGTTACCTTGTGGTGGTTACGTCAGGTCAGGTGAATACTTAACATGTAATTGCGGCAAAAATGACACAAAGGTATGTCCCTTGTAGGTCTTTTAGCAAAATAGTCACTCCTGGTATGAGAACTCTTCCACTCCTGGATGTGGCTTCATTACTGTACACCAATTTCCAGTCGGCTGCACTGAAGAGGAAGAGGAACAAGTTCATGACATAGAAGAAAATTATTTCACTGTTTTTCTGATTTGTCGTTCTCTATTCTGAGGACAAAATGGGAGAAGGTGTTAGCGACACAGCTACCCCATGATCAGGAGGCAAACTGCATGCCTTGTAAGAGCCTTGAACATAACTACTAAGTGTCATGTTCAGCTCTATATATTATATATATATATATATATATATATATATATATATATATATATATATATATATATATATATACTGTATATACTGTATACTGTCAGGTTAGATGGACGATCATTTATTTTTCAACAGGACAATGACCCCAAACACACCTCCAGGCTGTGTAAGGGCTATTTGACCAAGAAGGAGAGTGATGGAGCGCTGTAAATGGTCATGAAAATAAGACTGTGTTTCTATCTCTTAAAAAAAGAGCTGTAAGAACTGATTATGAGCACTTGCCATGCAGGTTTAAACCTGTCCAAACTTGCACTACAAATGACAACACTCTCTGCTGTTTAGTTGATTGTCAGTCACTATTTAATGCAGTTGTGTTTCCCCTTGTGTGTTGGAATCATGCTTACAAGTTTAAAAGTTGAGCAATATGCCAATCTGAAATTTTTTGTAAAACTGAACAAAACACCAATGGAATCTATTCAAATGCTTACTGAGGCTTATGGGGAAGACTGGATATTGTTTTTCCTAAATTGAAATTGATGCTTAAAGGAACATGTTTAGATTGAATGGATTCAGTAAAGAAGTAAAGAAGAAAGTGTCAGATGTCATGAAACAGCTGACAGAAACTGATGTGCTCCATGCCTTCGACCAGTGGAAACCAAAACTGCATCGGTGCATAATTGAGAATGGTGAGTATATTGAAGGAGACAAGCATTAGAATTGTTATATAAATAAAGTGAGGTATTGTGTCGGTGTCATTATTTAATAGTCATACCTTGTATATATGGGTTAAATCACATTATAGCAAAATACTGAAATAACTAAATTTTCAGACAAACGTTCATAGTACGTTCATGTTAAACAAATCTCATTTTAGCGAAATGTAAATCTCAGTGTAACAAACATTTTTTCGATCAGAAATGGCTACAGAAGATGATAATGCAATGCAAAAAATACTTAATGCTGCTCATACACTTTCTGCCCCGAGTATCGTTAACCCTGCAACAGGATGTCTCAGAGAGAGAGAGAGAGTTTGCTACAAACTTTCCAGTGTTGGACCGTCTTGGGCAGGCTTGGTGAGTGTGTAGGTAGGACATCATACACATAGCCAAATTCTGATTCGGTGCTCCACTGAGCATCTGCATGGGTGGTTTTGTTGTGTGTGGATACTGTACTGTTCAAGTTTCATAGCACTTTTCAAAGTTTTCTTTGAGATGAACAAAAATAAAATGTGAGAAATGGCATCAATTTACACTGAAAGAAAAATTAGCAATCTTGGACAAAGCTGATTCTAGAATGAAGAAAAATGATGTGGTGAAAGCATTTTGGAATTGTGCCTTCATCTTTATCTAACAACTTGTTTTCATTCTGTATTTTCATACCTGTATTTCTATTTAAAAAGGGTCCATCTAACATCTTGTTATTATTTTGAATTCATACCCGTATTTCTATATAAAGTTACATCTAAGTTCTCATTTTCAAATAAAATATTTTTTGCAGTTTAAGAAGCGCTGTTTTTTTACACCTGCGGTGGTCAGCCGCCCTGCCCAGGGTTTGTTTCCTGCCTTGTGCCCTGTGTTGGCTGGGATTGGCTCCAGCAGACCCCCGTGACCCTGTAATTAGGATATAGCGGTTTGGATGATGGATGTTTTTTTACACAAGTATTGTCAGCCTTGGGTCATAGAGTTGCATGAGAAACAGGAAGATGAGTCCAGGTTTTCAAGAAAAATACAGGTACTTTACTACTGTATAAAGAAGGCAGGTGCAGTCTCAAGACTTCATTCAGAATAGGAGCTGTTAGGAAATACGGCACAGGCGATCGTCCTGCTTTAGCTCCCATCTTCAGATTAGAACACCAGTGGCTCAGAATCACTGCTGTGGCAGACTCTGTCTGGAGAAGTGAGATCAGGAGATTGTAAAGAAGAGCAGATCGAAGCCTGGTGTTAAATGTTGAACATTGTGAAACAAGCATGGTACACGGTAACCCTGATTCTGCAGAGAACAACCAATTGCTTTGCCCTTGGTATACAGTTTACCAGACACAGCAGAGTAGCTACAGAGCTGTCCTTGAGCCACTGCCGTTAGACATGGCAAATCACCGGTGGCCTTGGTCACAATACTAAACGTATTTTCCCCAGATTCGATGTAACGAAGCTTCCATTATAAGGAAATATTTTTATGGTCCCATGAGTTTCATTAAAACCGGATTACACCTGAATAAGGCTTCTCTGTTTAGGTTTCAGAACTTTTGATGCTGAATGTCATTTTAGGCAAAACTAATTATAAATACAGTATGGTTCTCTGTGTTCATACAAACTATGCAAGTAATGATAAATTGAATGTAATAAATTTGTTCTTTAATGTTACTCTTTGATTGTGAGATGGCAAAACCTACATCGTCAATGTGCAGGGAATTTAAGTTGTGAATGAACACCATTCCAGAGATGGAACTCACAAATTATTCTTCGGCATGCTATGCCTGCTTGCATTAGGCTACTTCCATATGGTCTCTTGTTAGAGTGTTAATTTTCTCAATGTTCTCCTTGACCATTATATTCATGCACAGTAAATTATTTTATTGCATTGCTCTTCCAATCAGAACAATTAACAAAGAGAAAGTTTTTTGGGGCTGATTTTTTTATTTTTGTCTTTGGATTTGTACTATCTCAGTAAAATCCTTACACTTTTGTCTGCATTTAAATAAAGCTAAAAGTGGAAAGCAATGTTGTGTATTGACTTATAGTAAAACAAAATCTAATTCTTTTTTCAAGGATCTGTTCAGAGTTTTTCAGATCTTGGCAAGAATTTGTTAATATAATTGTAAAGTAAATATGTTGAGCATGTGTTTAACCTTTTCAATTTATCTGTAGTATTATCCTTTACAAAGGATTGTAATATGTGGGACCCTTTTATTGTATACCTCTGTTGTTTTGGTGGGGTTAAATGTTAACTTTCCTGGATTTACTGGATTTCCAAAAACATTCTATTGTATTTTCTGTGTTATTTTCATTTGTTTGTGTATTTGTATGTTATAAAGTTTTGTTTCCAAATTAAAGAAATTATATTAAAAAATAACGATTGGCTGGAACTCCGTATATCCAAATATATAATACACTTCTAACTCTGTTGCTGATGTCTCTGAACACTGTGCCATTCTAGTCTGGGACTTATATCTAAAAGTCTCCTACAAACTCATTGTTAGGATGAACAGCATCTCTCTCATTGTCAATGGCTGTGTACAGGGGTGATCTTCAAATGTCCAGCCACACCTGTTTTCTTCTGAATGTTGAAACATAACTTTAAAAATGTATTTTTCATTGCTTTTCAGAATTGCTCCACACTTTCGTAGAAATTAGGTTTATCCTATTTTTGATATTTCTGTGTGATTTTGGCAGTTAAATGTATTTTGAACATTCCATATACTGCAAGGCTCATGCCAACAGTGATTCTTTTAGCTGAAAGTCTGAAATTAAAAATTGTCTAAGGATACTATCAAGCCAAGTAATCATAAGCAGTCTCTGAATTCAGCATTGAAACAGCAGATGGCTTGCAGCATTAAATACTACCAACAGCTAGCAAAAAATGAGAAAATAATTTATAGCTGTATTGGATAACTTTCTTCCATATGCACCTATTATAGTACATTACAGCCAAATGAGTAAGTGTTGAGTGCATACATCATAATGTTGGTTTCCAAAAAATTCCAGCTGAGATGAAACTCAACTAGACACACTTTCCACCCACTGTTTATTATGTGGGATACATAATTTTACCAGTAAAAAGGTTCATACTCTGGTTTTATTTCATTTTGTATAAACTCATTTATAAAATTTACATAATATACATTTTTGCTTAGAGTCTAATATACATACATGCAATTAAATTCTACAAAAGAAATTCTTTGCCAGGGATGATTTTTCAAAGTCTTATTAAGTTTAAGTACTCTGATCACTGTACTGATCATTTATTTATTTTAACAAATATTTCATATTTGAGCTTTTTTCAGCTCAGTGGTACTTTTTTACTTCTCTTTAGGAGATAGCAGAATGTTAGGCAGACACTCACATCACTATTATGTAGGGTCAAGTGAGTAATGTAAATCCTTACATACAGTATTCATTTATGAGAATGTTATGTTTTGGTCACTGTTTTCAGTTTATTAATGGGGTTTATCTTTAAATAAAACATTCTTTACTATGTATTTTGCTCCTAGTAGTTCCAAATATGCTGGCCATGCTAGCCAATCCAGCAACATAATTTGTGTCTCTTTAAAATGTATTTATTTATTTATGCTTCTTTTTTCAGCTAAGGTATAAGCTGAATAATTATGTTTCATTGATCTTCATGCCCAGTGTATTACAATGAGGGTATTTCCTTTTCTACTAGGTTTTAGAGGCACACCAGGCCTGCTAAGAAAGCAGATTTAACAGGGGTGCTGGCATCTTGCTGCCCCTACTTGCATTCCAAACTAAGTGAACTCCGGCTTGTAACAGGATCTACTTGTTCTTTGATAAAAAAAGATGTAAATCAGAGCCAGAAGGAGCAAAATGGATTCAAGCAATAATAATAATAATAATAATAATACATTTTATTTATATAGCACCTTTCCCATGCTCAAGGCACTTACAGAATATAAGAAAGAATGGCAGGGTATACAGTATATAGGATTGTACAATCCAAATAAATAAATAAAGAAGATTAAGACAGTAAATTCAGAGAAAGCCTAACAGACAACAGAATTGATGGTCTAGCATACACACATACAGGTTGCATGAGCATCTTGACAGAGAGGTAAACTGAGAGAAGGGTAATAAAGTCAAGTAGAGCTAAAAGCCTTCCTGAACAGATGAGTTTTGAGTTGTTTTTTAAAAGAATTCATGGAGTCAGCTGATCTGATTAATTTGGTAGGTCATTCCAGAGTCTGGCGCTATACAGCTGAAGGCCCTGTCACCCATGGAAGTGTAGATTAGTGTGGGGCACAACAAGATTGCCAGAATCAGATGACCTTAGTGGGCAGGCAGACACACAGTGATGGAGAAGGTCACTAATGTAGTTTGGCAGGTTATTTAAGGCTTTGTAGGTTATTAGTAGGATTTTATATTCGATTCTGTAAGACACAGGGAGCCAGTGAAGATGGAGCAGGATGGGTGTGATGTGCTCACTGCTGCTGGTTCGTGTAAGGACTCTTGCAGCTGAGTTTTGAATAAGCTGGAGCTGTGATATAAGATTAGAAGGGGCACCTGCCAGCAGTTACAATAATCTATGCGGATGTGATAAAAGCATGGACAAGTTTCTCAGCATTAGAAAAGGAGAGGAAGGAGTGAACACGTGATATGTTACAGAGGTGAAAGTAAGAAAGTTTCTTAATGTGATTTATGTGGGAGGAATAAAAGAGGGAGGAATCAAAAATTACACCAAGATTCTTTGCAGTAGAGGCAGGTCTGATGAGATCACCACCAAGATGGACTGGGAAGGAGCTCATTTTATTAAGTTGCATTTTAGTCCCAATTTGCAGGAGTTCAGTTTTGTTGCAATTTAATTTTAAAGAGTTCTGCTCCATCCAGGTTTTAATTTCACTAAGGCAGGTTGTGAGCTGAGAAAGCTCTGATGAAGTTCCACTTTTAACATTGAAGTAGAGTTGAGTATCATCTGCATAAAGATGATAACCCAGTCCATAGCTACGAATAATATGGCCAAGGGGAAGCATACAAATACAGAAGAGAAGAGGGCCGAGGACAGAGCCCTGAGGAACTCCTTGTGTGACTGGCCGAGCTGGATCTGCTGTTGCCAAGACTAACAAACTCTTGCCTATCAGTCAGATAGGACTTGAACCACTGGAGGGCAGTGCCAGAGATACCCAGCATGTTCTCCATTCTGGACAGTAGAATGTCATGTCTGACAGTGTCAAATGCTGCACTGAGGTCTAATAGAATTAATATGCTGGTTTGTCCAGAGTCTGCTGCCATAAGCAAATCATTGGTTACCCGTAGCAGAGCAGTTTCACAGCTGTGCTGCACCCTGAAACCAGATTGAAAGGGTTCCATCAATTTATTAGAAGTTAAGTAGTTGGTGAGCTGGGAGGCTACAACACACTCAAGAGCTTTTGACAGGAAAGGTAAGTGGGAAATAGGCTGAAATTGTTAAGATTGTCAGCATCAAGACCAGACTTTTTTAACATTGGGGTTACAGAAGCGATTTTAAAAGTGAGTGGCACAGAGCCAGTGTCAAGGGATGAGTTTATTATTGTTGTAACAGTCGGGATTATGGCATGAAGGCAGGATTTAAGTAGTGTGCTGGGGATGGGGTCCAGTACACAAGTAGTCAGCCTCATCTTACAAAGCAGGTTATTAACAAACACAGATGTGACTGGTGAGAACTTAGAGAAGGAGCTGGATGGAGTGGGAAAACAGGGAGAGATATAAACAGATGATGTATTTATGTTAGTTGAATTATTTAGATCTTTAATTTTGTTATGGAAAAAGTGGAGGAATTCCTCACAGACTTCAGTAGAAGAGGTAGTTGGGCCAGATGCAGGTTGAGTAGTTTATTAACTACAGAAAACAAAACCCTTGGGTTATCATGGCCACTTTCTATTATTCTGCCATAGTGGGTGTTCTTAGCAGCAGTTAGTGCTTCTCTGTAAGCTCTTTGGTGGTCAGAGAAAGCCTGGATGTGCACAGTGAGGCCAGTCTTACGTGACATTCTCTCAAGGCGTCGCCAGCTGCTTTCATAGATGCAATTCTGAATTACACCAAGGAGCTGAACGTTTAAAGGAAACCTCCTTATGTTTTAAAGGAGCTGTTTTATCTAATGCTGAATGAAGGGCTGAGTTATAGTGGTCAACAAGACTATCTAGTGTTGACGGAATAGGTGCAGACAGTAAAAGATCAGAAATGGATCCAGAAAGGATAGAGGGACAGATATTTTTAAGGTTTCTGTAAGAAATTTGTCGTTTACAGGTAAGAGGAGGGAAAGGCAGTGAGACAGTGAAAAATACTGCTTTATGGTCAGAGAGTCCCAAATCAGTGCTGTAAATGTTGGCAACAGATAGTCCAGAAGTGCAGATCAGATCCAATATATGACCACCAGAGTGGGTGGGAAAATCAACATGTTGTGTCAAGTCAAAACAGTCCAGTAAGGATAGGAATTCATTTCTCAGTTTAGATGTAGTAGTGTCAATATGGATGTTGAAATCACCAAGAAGGATAATTCTCTGAAAATAACCTTAGGTGGGTTAAAAGTTCAATCAGATCAGATAAGAAGGATGCATTGTATTTTGGGGGACAATAAAGAACAATGAGTGAGACAGGACCTGATTCCGTTATTAGTTTAAGACAGTGGACAGTCAATTGGGATCCATTTGATATTTAAAAGTCTGCTCTGATAAATACTGCTAGCCCACCTCCTTGTCTAGAGCTGCGAGGTTCTGTATGGAAAGTGAAACCAGGTGGAGTCACCTACATGAGAGATGTAAATTCGTTTGGTTTTGCCAAGTCTCCGTTAAACACAGTATATCAAGTTTGGTGTCAGTGATGAGTTCTGACAGCACCAATGCTTTGCCATTAAGAGATCTGAGTTAAACAGTGCAATATTAGTTAATGAGGCTTCTTTTTGCACAGAGCCCTGATCAGGGTTTATTTCCACATAATGTAAATTTGGCCCACTGACACTTCTATTTCCAGGGCCATGAGAAGGGCGGCTTATTCCTGAGCAAATGCTGCCAGTTGTCTTTTCATTCGCAACCCGGCGGTGGTGGTGACCTGACCCGCGATGCACATATTTTGGGCGCTGCAAAATACCGGTGTCTTTTAGGATGTTCCAGTCAGACCATTTGCTCTGGACAAACTGTTTAATAAGAAGGAGTTTGTCATTTGAATATTTTAGCATGATACTTGGCAATACTTATCTGAAAAGCAGTGGAGAAGCAGCACAGCACAGTGGAACCGGTAGGACAGGCGGGTGTGGTAGCATAGATGAGATGAGCGGCTACACCAAAGCAGCAGAAAGCATAGCAGGAGGAGGTAGCAGGATTTGGAGGTTCCAATACACGGCCACAGACAGTAATGCTTGGTAATTCCAAGTGTGATCGCCCCGGAGCCATAAGCAAGGTTAGTATGAACATAAGATCAGTTCTCAGCTGTAGAGTTTTGTAAGATGAAATGGGAGCAGATCAGAATATAATCACGGAGACAGATCATCCCGAGGTCCTAGATCGCCAGGTACAAAGAAATGTTCGTAGGTCTTGTCCCGCGATCCACAGACTCAGCTGTTCCCAGTCAAAGTAGAGTCCATAAAATCTGTAAATATTAAGCCAAATCCATGCAATTCAAGTTGGCTGTATCCATGAACTATACATACAATAAAAGAAATAAAACAAACATGAGAAAGTGTAGAATTAAGACAAATTTTGCGAAAAGTGTTGTTAACAGGGAGGAGCGGCAGCAACTTGTGTGCCCCAGCGTCCCCTCACCTGCTGAACTAGCAAGAACAAAGAGCTTTAATTGAAGGAATGACAATTCTAATAGACAGAAGTAAAGTTCATCAGTAACTGGAAGTGACTTTAATCCATTCATGAGAGATTTGACCTTTATTCATAACCTAGTTACACTCATTCATTTCTATCACTGAAATGCCTGGGGATTCTTTAGGGGCACTCTCTCTGGGACTCTTTCAGGGAGGCAGAAATCTGCAAAATGACCTTCTGAAACTAAAAGCAGAAAGCCATTTCCACTCTGGTGGGAGATGAAATTGACAATTCTCTTCTCTTTGTGAGCACACTGAAAAAAAATGATTTTAGTCCCTAGTAAATACAACATAATTAATTTTGGCAATTAATTTTGATTCTAATTGACAATAATAGGTTCTTTCAAATTATTTTTTCAATGTTTTCATCAAACTTATTTAACTTTAAAATTAAGACATCTCATGCATGCGATTAGTCACTGCCGTAAAGTAACGTGTTTTGACCGCGAAAAGCCCTATACACCCATTTCAAACGAGTTAAGCATTTTCGGTTTGCTTTGTCCCTGGTGAGTAAGTTTGATATACGGTATTGTGTTTTCACGCGTGTAACATCAAATGTTTGCGGCCCTGACTTTGGCAGAGGTATGCATTGCTAAAAAACTGGTGCGGTTCTCCTGCGATGTTCTTTAAATCATCACAACTCATGGATGTTAATGGATGATTATTACTAGGTTGTTTTCTCTATTAATGACGATTAAAAATCATGCTCTTTCAGAATGTAGCAGATGTAGAAGCTACAGTGAAAGTCAATGCATGGACCCTTTTGCTGCTCCGGAAAACTCCTCTCAAGACAGCTTGTTTGCTGGTTGCACGAGTGAGTCCTGCAGCCGTCGAAATGGACTGTGACGATACTTGACCGGAGTCAGAGCTGTAACTGCAGTCGCAGACATCACTTGTTAGCTCCACAGTAGTTTAGGTGAGCTCCATTTACACTGCTGACGTGGGGACTACTGGAGATGTATAGCAAATATGTGTTGTAAAATAAAACATAATGTCAGCATTGTATATACAAACAAGAACCTTAAAAACCGAGCATGAAAATCTTTTGGGTATGTATAAATAATAGGGTTAGTAAAGATATCCAATTTGGAAAAATGGAGAAAACTATGTGACCTTAGTATGTCTAATTCCCCATGATCTTCATCCAGCTCTTTATGCACCAGTCATGGTAAATATAATGAATTAAACTTTAGTTACTTTAAATCAGAGATCGCCCTGGCTGTAGCCTCTTCTGTGCAGTTTTAACCTTACTTTAATATTCATTATATGTAATTTCTGTCTGAAAAGCTAAGTTTAGACAAAGAAACAAATATATTTTATACTTAGTTAGAAACCTTACAGATTACTAAACAAATGCTGGTGCTGGCTACCAGTCCATCCATTTGCACTGGCACTGAAACAAACTTTTATCTTGTAGGTTTTACTAGTCCTCAATCTTGGAGTGAAACAGGACTCATTTCCATTTTAAAAACAAACATCTCTGGTAAGTTCATTGGTCTAAATTCTTGACTGTGAAGGGTATATGGAATTTATACTTTATCTCTTTAGGTATAGGCAGCAGCTGAAGATGAGTAGTGGCTACAATAAACATTTGAAAGTCAAGTGGTCCATTTTAAAAGGGAAAACTTTATGAAATACCAAAGTTTAATGGCAAAAATGTAACATTTTCGAATTAAATTATAATATACAGGATGTCCAAGGAGATGACATCTTAAGAGACCAGCAAAGAACTACCAGAGCATGTATGTCATCAAGGTGGAAGGTGGAGACATTGGAGTCTATGCAGATGTTGGAATTGTTATCGACTGCATCATCATTCTGGACAATCTGAACACTGTAGCAAGAGCCTGTGCAATGATGTTAGGGATGATTTATGCACTAAACTCGCAGTATCCCAAAGAGCTAAAATGCTACTATGAATTTGTGCAAAAACTATACTAAAGAAAATCAATGCTAAAAGGCTGCCCCCTAAACTTTTTGGCCTGAACAACATGATATGTGCAAATCTGTAGTGTCTGTTCTTGTCCTGTAAAGTATTTCTGTAATACTCTTAAAGTGAGCATTTTGTTCTGTTGTAAAGTTATACTTTATGAGATTCTTCAAATGCGCAGTTTCATATGTCAACATTCTGGCAAAGCAACATTTTTGTATACTTTTCATTTTCATTGACAATAAAGTTACTTAAAGCTTTGTTTCAAATCTTAGTTTCTATTGTTTCTGTCCTAAATTTGAATTTTTCAAAGTTTAACAACAGCTTAAATACATTAATAGATACTATATTTTTATTTTATACACTAAGTTCAGTTTACTCAAAAATATTTATTAGTAATTCCTAGCATTAAAACACAGATTGAGTTCATTTTACTTAAAAAAAAACATTCTTATGGGGACCATTTATGTAAGAATCATGCAGCAAAGAAAAAGAGTTCACTCCAACACAAGAAGAATCCTCTACTTGAACCCAGAGCAAGAACAAAGCAATAGCTCCCCCCAACTTCACCTTTAAACACTTGGCATTGTAAAACTATCTGTGCCAAGATAAATTAGAACTCTAAATAGCAAGTACATAGCTAGTCTCTCTACAGTAGATAGATAGATAGATAGATAGATAGATAGATAGATAGATAGATAGATAGATAGATAGATAGATAGATAGATAGATAGATAGATAGATAGATAGATACTTTATTAAATGTTATATGTTTGTCTGTTTGTGTCCTGTCTTATATGTCAACATATAGAAGCAGTTACCATATTTCTATACTCCTTGTGTTTATCAATAAATTGTATTAGTCTGTTTCTTAAAATGAGTTGGCTGTAGCTACTTTAGTAGAAGTCTAAATGGTGGAGACCCCATCCTACAACAATAGAAAAGTAAGGTAAAGAAAGTTAACTCAAAGCCAAGACTGATAATTAATTAAAAAAGTTAAAATTCATCTTTCCATTTCCAGCATTTATTGGCATCCCTTGGGTGGGAATGATAAATCACTCTTTCCTATACCATTAGGCATATTGGTTGAAGTGCATGTTAGAGATAATATGGGTGAATATCTTCAGAACAAGATTTATACTGGCCCTCCTAAAGCAGTTTGGAACTTTTGCCTCCTTAAGTGAGAAATTTAAAAACTCTGTGAATACAGGAGCATGCACAATGGGAAAAAAGTAAGAATTGTAGCCCAGATGCTATCTTGTTGTTGTGCATGCTCAGAAGCAGCCATGCTCATGAATAATCAGGGAGAGTTGAAGGCACACATCTAGCTGCTTCTTAGGAGTATGTGCAGTAGAAATGATACACAGTTGTGATGCACCTCATTTATGAAATCCATGTATGCTTAAAATTGTTTTTTTTAATCTGTTACCTACCCTGTGTTGTTTGTAGTGAGGCCTGAGAAAAAAATGTTAATCTGATGTTTCCAAGGAGGACACAGATAACAAATATTCTGATATAACAGGCATCAATAGAGACCAGTCGGAGCCAACAGTCAACAACAGCAAATACTATTAAAATGTTCATTAAACATCTCAAGTTCCTTATGTAAAGGCAAGCCAGTAAAGTCAAGTGACTCAGAATCAATAACACCCCTCTTCTAAGCAGATAAAGGCAAGCCAAGTAGGGACCAAGGTAACGGGGTCTTGTAACAGGAAGTTCCTCTGCTAGAAGCAGATTACTTTACCTAGCAGACAAGAATTATTGTCAGATGGACGTACATCTAGACCTGTATCATCCTCCAATACAAGAAAGCAGATGTGTTAGCAATGCATACACTAGAGCTTGCTGTGGCAAAAGAGATGATTAGGTTCCTGACCTCTATGTGAGACTCAAGTGACACAAGTTGGCATAAAAGTTAGTCCAAGACACCTGCCATTTGAGACAGGGGCACTCTAATACAGATGCACTGTCCATAAAAAGACTTTTACACATGTCATGTAGTTCCAAGGTTGGCATCTTAAAAGAAAGTTCTGTGATTACAAATACCTCTTCTTATGAGTTTAGATTACAAGGCTGAAATAGACCTCTTGTTCTTTGTGAATTTTATTTATACTTCATAAATGAACATCACTTATACCCCCTTATTCTGTAATGGAAAGAGAATAAGTCAGAAGCTCAGAACGAGTGAAGCCATCAGTAAAAAGCACTGTCAGATAGACTGTTCCTGAAGAGCTAAGTACTGCATACCGTATGTATATAAAGAGGATTAGCATCACCTGAAGTTGTACTTGACAACTGAAAATAACAGAAATAAAGATAATGATTCCTGTGGGAATCTTTATTCTTTCTGTACTCAATGGAGAGATCATTGGCTCTTTTTTTCATAAAACATCTTTAATAAAAACTGTCCTTGTACTTAGAATTAGAAAAGAAAAAAAGGAGAAGCCAAAGTATTCTGTAATTTTTCAATTATGGCATTACATGAATGCATTGTCTTCTAATTGCTGAATTATTTACCAACTTCTCCCTTGTGTTCTTACTTGTAAATGAATTAAATTAAATAAACAATAGACCAAAATTAAACATGAGAAAGCAGAAGTTCGCTTTTATATTATTCTGTACTTTTAATATATTCAGTTTAAAATGTTCTCTTAGGAAAACCGACAAGCAGCCTGATGTCGTGCTTATTTTCTGTGAATGAAAAACTTGTTGCTAAAGTGTTCCTTTGTCCTGCAGCAATTTTACAAACAGAGAAATGGCAAACAATTGATCATCGCAGTCAATAACTTAAAAAGAAAGCCACTATATTTCAAATCTGGATTGTATCCTTTGCACATTTTATTTAAAGGAGTATTGATAAAACATACAGACTTCTGTGGATTTGAAGTATAAGTATGTAAATATGCCAGTTAGCTAGCTTAGTCCTTTGCGACAAATATTGGTAGCCAAAACCTGAATGAGTAATTAAATGTTTTAATAGAGCTAGACAAACGTCCATGTGAACAGGCATACAAGACAGTATTCATCATGGCGGTAGCCTGTTTAGTCTCAGGCTGCACAAATTAGTCAAAGTATAAGTCAGATACATCAGGTACTGGAATCAACCAAGATTATCTGAATCATCTACACATACATTATAGATTTGTGTTCAATCATACATCATAATGTGCATGTGCCTTGTGTGCCTCTTTTGGGGAACGGTTTACTGGGTACACTATCAAAACTGCACAGTCATCAACCAGTCTCCCTTTTTACTAGGGCTGCTGTTCAATGAAAAAATGTAATGTAAATGTGCAATTAAACTTTTTTATTGAAATTAACTGCAAATTAATCGCAATGTATTGTATATCCTTTAACCATATTAATATTTTTCTAGAAAGCTGAAATAGCTCAGTGATTAATTTCTAATATAAAACTGTTTTAATCATCACTTGCTTGCCTTTGCCTAGTCATATTAAATTATTCCACGTATAACAATAATAATAATTCATTACATTTATATAGCGCTTTTCTCAGTACTCAAAGCAGTTTATTGAACAGTTTTATGTAGCAGAAATAACGTCAAATGATCACCAAATGCCTCCCAACCCCCTTTAATATTTGGGTAAATCAATACATATGGTTGCTATACAATAATTAAATATTAAAAAAACAGAAACAACAAATCATGGTTCATCTTGTGTGCACAATCAGCAATGCTATAGCTCAGATTGGACTTAACTGTGTGATACACCAGTCAACTCCACCGCTTTTACCTGGAGAGGAGAAGCCGTTAATTAGATTGAAAGTGTGTGCAGATTAGGCTTTTAAATAGCAAAGGATGGACATATAAAAAAAAATTCTAGTTATATATCTGATACGGTTATTTATTTAGATGGTTTAAGTTGCACACTGTCATAGAATTTATCATTTATGAATCTGTGTAACATCTGGCATTATCTGACCTTATCTGACTGGGTATGCAGCACAACTACTCATCCAGGCTTTGGTCTTGTCGTGTCTGAATTACTGAAACTCACTCCTAGCAGGAGTACCCACATATGCCATGATGCCAGTGCAGATGGTCTAAAATGTAGTGACATGTCTTGTATTCAATCAGCCAAGATAGGCATATCACTTCTTTCTTCATGCATGCATTATGCTAAGATCCTTGATGCTTACCTACACAGTAGTCAATAGGTAAGCACCAGTGTATATGGACTTTGTGAGATTCTATGTTTTTTGTCGCCAACTCAGGTCTGCCATCTGGTGATGCCACCTCTGCATGGTATCAAATTTCAATCCAGACTCTTTTCATATGTAGCTCCTAGATGGTGGAATGAGCTGCTCACCTCTGTTTAAACTGATGACTCTCAATGTCTTTAAGAAGCAATTGAAATCCCACTGTTTTCAAATTGTTAATAAATGTTTTTGCTTTGTGGTTATGTGTCATATTTTTAATTGATCATTTTTTGGTTATGCTGATATTGCTTGTGGTATCAACTTTTGTAACATGTCCTGTTATATTTATTCAAAAAAGTCCCTAGACTAATGGTACTTGATTATGTTGACATCAATTGTAAATCACTCTGGATAAAACTATATGCAAAACAAATAAGTGTAAATATAAATATAGAATAAGGCTAACTTACTCCCTTAACCATCATCCCAAACTGATGGAATAATTAGCATCATCAATTTGCACTAATTATTGCCAGGTTTTATTGGTTATAGTATAATATAGCCTAATGTAGGCTATAATGTAGGCTACAGTGGGCAGTATACAATAAAATAAACAATGAAGTGTAAGAAATCTAGCAATCCCACTCTGTATCATCTTATCTTTATTTGCTTGTAGACGCGGAGCGTCCATCAGTAAAACCATAACATTTCAAAGTGGCCAAGTGACATTTCTGAGCTTGTCAAGCTGCCCTGCACACAATTCTAAATAAATTCTCATAAATAATTGCACACACATTTCATAAAACTATAAAAAGACAGCCCCTCCCCAGGTGGTATTCCCCTACTTCTCATCTAGGTATCCATTCTAGGGGAAAAGGATTCAATCCTTCCCCAAATGGTACAAACCTCTTGCCTGAAATTGAAACTATTATCCCCTCTTTCCATTTCCTTAGCCTACTCACTGCATTTTAACATGGACACCCCAGGTAAAAGAAAAAAGAAAGGTGTTGCAGAGAAAGCAAGGCTTAAACGAAAAAAAAAGAAAACAGTGCTGGAGGAGGATGCCACATAATGTATGAAAATATCAGCTTTATTTAAATCACGTGAGAAAATCTGTTATCTGCTAACTTAACAAGGCTCAATTGGTTCATGACTTTAGTAGCACTACGTGATGGCAAAGTAGCTGGGTTGCTACAGTAGCAAATGTGATTGGCCATAGCAGGTCATATTGCTTAAAATGCACTTTTTTCTAGCATTATTGACATGCTCAGTCCAGCTGACATTGATGTGCAGTGCTTCATGTGACATATCTGCTAGCATTAAGCTCACTAACTTATCTGGCATCAAGTATAGTTCTAACTTAAAGCCACTACTCAGCTTTTGTAGGTATTTTTAGCCATTTAGCCTTTATGCTATGTATAACTTATGAAGAAAGGAAAATATTTAGTGAATTTAAAATGCAAATTTTAAGCAACCAAAATGCTCTGTGCTATTATTGCCCAGGCAGAACAAAACAATGACCATATGTATCAGTTCTGCACCAACTAGAAGAATGTCAGTCCATGCTGATGAGGCAGGAAGCATTAAAGAAAAGACAGCAACAGAGTTACTTTTCAACCACAAAATTCCCACGAACTGGGAAGGAATGGATTCACGACCCCGTATGATAACATGCTTATACTTTCCATCTTTCAAGGTGACTCTCTCAGCGTGTGTCTTCACTCCTCCTCGAGTGTCTCACACTAGTATTTCCTCTTTTGTGAAGCCACCAAAGCTAAATTGACCTTTAAGGGACTGGACACATAGACCTTAGTTTTTTTTAATTATATAGTATTTAACTTAAAAATAAAGTGATGATGGTGAAATCCAGACTTAGATGTATTGTTAGCCTATAGGTCACACAAATTCCAAACCAACAAAAGCACTTACAGATCAGATTTGGATGTCAAACCATAGCAGCCAGCACTGTGGATTGGAAGACCAAAGCACAAACAAAGAGAGGTCATATACTTGCAGTGTGGACATTAGATGCAACACATAGAGGTGGTGGGCCAGCTACCTGTATGTAACAATTGCATCTTTTGAAAGGCATCTACTCTTCCACAGCTTTCTTAAAAGCAATTTCCAAGGGATTGAGCATCCCGTAACATTGTTGATTTAAATAGAAGTGCTACACTTACCAGGCAATCTGGCATTCCGGCAGTAAGAGGTGAGTATTTAGGCCTGTGTGAATAGTTCCCCTGATAGTTTGAAGGAGCTGAAGAAGCCAGGGTATCAGGGAACAGATAAAGGAGAAACTACACAGTGGAATGTAGCTAACAGAGCATGTATGCTGAGAAAAGGCTGCGGAAGTCAAAGAAAACAATGTGGAGAAAGCACTGTGAGTTGGTCACAAATCTGTAGGTGTACAATGGTGGGCACTCCGCAATCATTGAAAATACACATGAAGGGGCACAAGGTCAGGCAATCAATGGTTTGCTTCATTGTTTAGACTGCATATTTGTTGTTTTGGAGGTGTTCACATGAGCCTTCTAAGAGCAGATTGGTTTAGGTATGCTAGAAATAATCACGTTCTTGCGTTAAATCGTACAATAATTATGCCAGTTTAAGGGCTTGAATTGCTTGTGCCACCTGGTGTCTCTCCTCTCCTACAGTAATAGTCAAATAAATACAAACTAAAAAAGTGTATAACTGTCTTTTTAATCGTGAAAAAATCTTTGGTATCATCTTATAGAAAAATAACTTGAGGGTAAAAGACAAACTAAGAAATATTGTTTTTCTTTTCACAGTTCTTTACTTTCTACAATAAAGCATTTGGTTTGGAGATGGCTTTTCTTAATGAAAAACACAATTTGTTAGAAAACATTTGCAAAAAAAGATTTGTGCTTTTTTTTCTTTACTTCTTCTATATGATAGTTTTGTAAAATCAGATAAAGCTTTTAACTTAAGAAGGTGCAAACGCTTGTTGTCATCTCTATTCAGTGCAGCGATTGCATTCATATTCCCAAAGCTCCATGTGACTCATCTTTAATGTAGGTGTTCCCATTGCCTGAGCTTCTTTAATTTCACATCTCTATATTTTGCAACACCGTTTGACCTTTTCATCCCCATGAGTGAATGAGTTTTCGTTCTGCTAGCAGTTTCTCTAACTTGACACATTCAGTTGCATTTGATCTTTCACTCCAAATTTGCAGCCGCTTGCTTGTTAGTCTTTTTTTCCCTTTCAATCGCTAGAACAAATAACTTTTGTTGCAGAATTCATATTACAGCCCTAAGGACATAGGTGAATCTATTATATTTACCTTATTTAACCACATATCAGAAAAATATGGATATTGGAAAGCTATCTAATTTGAGATGTTGTTTCATGCTAATGATATTATTACACTTTTACCTTTCTCTTACTTATTTAAATGTACTTTTTTTTCCTAATTTTCTCACAGGATAAGTTAAATCCTTGTTAAATCTAGATGACCCCTTTCCAATTGACATCTGGGAGCCTTTTTACATAAAACATTAGCAGCAGCAGAAGGTTATGCAATTACGTAGGCACTCTGAATGACAAAATGCCTTCTTCTATTAATAAAAAAGGGCTAGAATGGCAGTCTGTGCTTGTCTTGTTGTTTTTAAATGTTGCAAGCTTACAGCTATTGTGCCAACAAGAGCATGACATGACCTTTTAGTGGATGCAAGTCAGAGTACCAACCAGGAATTCAAGATTTAAACTTTTTTTTCAAAGATGTTCATGTAATGCCTCCAACACAAAGTAACAACATCATTTAGTAAAATAAATGTGATCCTATATTTGCCTCATTCATTTATTTAAGAATGAAGTATGCTTGAAATGCGTTTCCCTAAATGACTATAAAATTATCTATTTGATAACTAAGCATAGAGGTACAATTAAAATCAAAATTTAAAAATCAGGTGTTTTAAGGCTTTTTATTCTAAGTCAAATTCAAGAGCACAACATAAGCTGGATTAATATAAGTAGATGCAAATTGTATTTAAAAACCTTCACCATAAATGCAAATTAACAGCAAACACCCCTGTATGTACCTTGTTAGTAAACTTATGTTAAATTCCACCCCCATTCACTCTTTTGTAGGCGCAGATTCAGATGAGTTTTATCTCCCGTGGTTCAAGGACAAGCCAGGTGCAACACCTCATAAAATTTATTTAATTACCTTCACCATCTGGTAACAACTAATTACCAGGGATAAAGAGATTTGGCGTAAAAATCAACAAAGATTCATCCACCACAAATTATTACAAAAAGTTTTAGAAAAAGGCATCTTTGAAGTTTTTAGTAAACTGTGGTTCTTTTTTTTTCTCCATTACACAACATATTAACCAAATCGTCCCAGAGGAGGATCTAACTCTTTCCTAAGTTAAAATAAGAATATTCAGACCTGAGAATACATTGACTGCATTTACTTGCTTTTATATGATTCATTTTGGGTCATTGTGTCCAGAATTCATTTCAACATTAAACACGTTTCTTTGAGTGACCAAGCTAAGGCTGAGAAGATCTCTTTTGTATGTCTAGGTATCACTAACCCTAACAATGCCTGCCCTGTTCTATTTTCTTAACATTGTGCCATCTTGAGGTTCTCTCTCAGCTACTTTGGTTAGTTGCAGATGACGTGCCTCCTTCCTCCATCCCAACAATTCTTAATACATTGATTTAGCTTTAGAGCTTGCCATCTAATCTTAAAAGACATTGCACTATGCTTCCAACACTCTTAAAAGTCAAGGTTCCAGAGCAGTTCTTCAGCACAATACCTTTGGGGAGCCATTTTTTGTTCCCAAAAGACTCATCGAAATGAAGGTTCCAGAAATGGCCTTTTATGCATTTAGGTACATAACAGGCTCCATACAGTAAGTAACTATAGATGGCAACAGATTTGTGAAATACCAACGGGTCATGTTTTAAAAGAACGCTTGCTGCATACAGTAATACAGGATAAGCCAGTGGTTCTCAACCTGTGGGATGGGCCCCCCTAGGGGGAGTAACAAAAAGGGGGGCACAAAGATGTGAAAAAAAGAAAACAAGAATCAAAAATATGAAAAAATCATATGCTGAAACCAAAACAAATGAACTTAAACTACATTCTGATACTAGAACAATAAATATAGAGTTAGATAAATGACGATAAAAGTTAAAAATAGGTATAATAAAATATGCATCTACATTTCAAAAAAATGTTAGCGGGGGGGCACGATTAAAACTGTTATAAAAACTTGGGTCGCAAATACTTAAAGGGTGAGAAACGCTGGGTTAAGCCCAAGTTTCTGAATCTGTTAGTGCCCTGCTATTTACCATACTGTACATTAAAGATTTCAGAGTTTTTTTTCTACATTCTAGGACATTTTTCAAAGCACAAATAATCAACTTCATATGCAAAGAATCCTTGCCAGAATAGAATGGAGCAACCAAGCAATGGTTATACTAGGAATCACACAACTCGGTAAAGAACTATAAACTGCCATTAAAGACCCATTATTTTTAATGGTGTAGTCCTAGCTCGGTCGCTAACTAGTCCCTCACACCTGATGATTTGCTTTTAAAGGCCTCATCCAAATGATCTTCCCTAGTGGTACAGTAAGCTAATGTAAGATGGACAGTAAGATATCATGTCTCAAGGTCTGTAAATGTGTTGGGGGTAATAAATCAAAGACATCCCTCTAGATCTGATTCTTAATGACAGTTTTAATAAGGACCTGAGCTTTTTACCATCTTTTATGAAATTAATAACTTGTTTAGAAAGTCACATCTTTTTACTTTCATGAAATTCCTCCACTAACTACTTAAGCAATGGTCAAGGGAAACAATTGGTCATGATGCCACAGCTGTCACAGAGCCTTGATGTAACTGCTGAGAATGTGCTCCAGGGTTAATTGTAAAGAGTTTGCTTTAATATAAATCTTTTGGTTGGATGGACTTGTAGTACCAGTTAATATAGTGACATTCCACTTTCTATAACTCTGTTTAGGTTATCTTCCTTTTATTTCCCTATCCCCATGATAAATACTGTCTCATTTCCATAATTCTATTAAACCTTTCCTCCTCCACAGCCTATCCCAGCCCCACTTCCCCTCCCACCATCATCACCAGCACCACCAACAGCTGATGATTCTTACTTCCACTGACAGTGTCAATGTAAAGGATCTTAACCTCCTCTACCAAAGATATGATGCAAAGCTTCAGCTGTTTTCATGACCATTAACAAAGATGAATTTCAAAGTACCTGGCAGACCCAGCAATTTTCAGAGGTTATTCATGAATTTCATTTCAGCTTTTGAGGTGGGAAATTCATAGGCAAGGAGTGGTGGCAGTATCTGGGGCAAGATGCAGTGATGGGCATACCCAACAGTGATGCAGCGACAGAGTGGAATTGGCACGAATTCCATGCACTACTGAGCTTTTGGGGGCCCCCTAAGCACTGTCAAAATTAATCTTGAGTAACCAATAGGAGTCAAATGATGTAAACAGAAGAGGTTGTTATTTAAAGTACTTGATTGAGAAAACACAGATAGAGGGGACCAATTTCCTCTGAGATACCGTGCCTACTATACCTTGGGATTGAACGGATTGTATAGAGACAGGATTACTAAGAGCCCTCCCGACCATCACACAGAAGGCTCGTGGGCTATATATTCTTAAGTTACACTTTTAGCCTTAGTTTTTCACACAGTTATTCAGCATTTTATTGAAAGGCATTTGACAGTTTCCAAACAAGGACCATGAAAGATTGATTAATGGCATACTTTTCTTTTGGCTCTATGCATAGGTTTAACTTATTCTTCTTTGCAGTTTAAGATGAAAATAAGTCATAAAGGACATCAGTTATTGAAACATTAGGTCAAAAGTTAACTCATGGCTGCTTTGCTCTTATAGTTAATGTGATTTACCAATCTGCTTTACTGAAAAGCTCTTAATTGCTATAAAATTAATTCCAAATAATAGGACAAAATCCACATCTTTTTTTTGTTCTAAAAATTCCCATTGTGTCATGTTTACCAATCCATGCAAGAAGAGCATGTGATCAGGATTGTGTCTGGTGATTTGAAAGTGTACAGTTTCAAACCGTTAAACCAATGACAGCTCTATTATAAGTTCTAACAGCAACTGTCATTAATCATACAGACTGAAATAATTTACTTTCAAATCGCCTGTCCCAATCCTATCCCTGAAACGATGGAGGATAGCTAGGTAGGAGTGAAAGTTACTTGGCAGTGAGCCAAGCAGCAAGTTTGTTTGTATGTATTGCTTCTAGTAATTCAAACTATATATTCAAGGCATGACAAATTCTGTTTGTGTATTTATGCCAGCCAACTCTGTGTTAAGCAGTGATGGAGGAAACACATTAAAAGTAACATGCGCTGCATAGTTATATTACTTTTCAAATAACGAGTAATATAATTTAGTATTTTTCTTATTGAAGTAACAGTAGCTTAGATACTTCAAAAACAAAATGCATTACTTTTTTTGTTTAATTGTTAACAAGAACTTTCCATGCCTTCTGATTTTTGCTGCATTTGCATGAAATAAAGTGAGTGCGAAGGGTGCCTGACATACAGATGGCAATTAAAAATAACATGTTCATTTTTTTATATTTTGAACATTTTAATTAATATTACGTTTTCTACATATATGTCTTTGGGTGTATACTATATCATTGTGGCAGTTAGGTAATTGTTAAACATGGCATGCAGCAATGGGTGAAGTTTAATGGGGAGCTGGGTTACCTGACCCCACCAAGAGATGCACTAGTCAGAGGTTTCCAGACACCGGTCCATGAAGAGTCTCCTACAGGTCCACAAGAAATGAATGGATATATTGTTTTACTATTTTTTTAGGTGTTCAAACTGCAAATTAAATTATACTGCATGTAGCTTGCATGTATGCTAAATAGTTTAGAAATTTTAATACAGCGTGCTGGTTTACAGCATCATCATAAATTCACAATCATTCAGATTGACTTATTTTATATTGCTGAGGTGCTTGTTGATGGCAATTGCTGAAGGATTATTACTCTTTCATATTGCTCTGTTAGGTAGCTTGTTCACTAGTTGAAATTCTTACACGAGTTTGACAGGTTTGCCGTTTGTTATTGACTCCTCTGCAACCAGCACTGAAGGTTCTTATTGCCTGATTGAATGCTAACTCATTCTATGGATGACTCACCTCTCGACAATGTAAAAAAACAAAACTATTTTTCTTTCTTTCAGCATATGAAGGCACAGTTTTTTTGCTTACACAGAGCAACATATTGGCACAAGTCAGCTCTGGGCTTAGAATTTAATAAACTAAGGCTGCCCAGTGAAATGTGCAGTTTTTCATATAAAGGAAAAAGTAATGCAAAAGTAACACACTGTGTTATATTATATACTATGCAACTACAAAGCATATTTAATCACTTCTTTTTGTAAGTAAAGTGTTATGTAAGCTTATTTAAAAAGTAATTGGTGTTAAATATGTAGTATTTTTGTTTTAATTGAAGGGAATAATTCACTGATTTTGTAATTGCTTTAGATTATGTAACAGTGAAGTAAACACAATGTTTAATACATTCAGTTCATAATAGAAAGTAGACTCAGCCTGCTGAGACACATTCACAGTCATGCTGTCGCTGCTCGATATTAGAATATGGTTAACATACATTTTCTAGTTTGTTTGTGTGATATTACAGTGACATTTACAGAAATTGTAAATCATACCATGTGAAATATAGAAAGTAATAATGTGGCCTAATATAATACAATCCAATGTTTCTAAATTACTGTATTTACAGTGTTAAGCTCTTACACAAAAATTAAATATTTAACATACCAAAACTTATTTTAAAGAAACTCTAAATTCAATTAAATACATTTTATGAAACTTTTTTTTTTAAGTATATTTCTTTTCCTTTATATTATATGGGGTCTCCCTCAATATTTTTTTCCATGGACCCCTGATGTACTAGCTACTACTTTAATTAAACACTTAAAAGTTCCATTTTTTTTTTTTTAGGGCGATGCCATAGGGGAACCATTTTTGGTTCCCAAAGGAGCCATCCACATAAAGGATCAAGAAAGAACTTTTATTGTTTTGCATCAGTAACAGGGATTATACAGCAAATAACCATAAATAGATGGTAACAGATTTTTGAAATACCAATAAATCATGATTTGAAAAAAGACTTTTGCTTACAATAACACAGACTAAATCCTGGTTTTCTTAATTTAGTGTCCTGCTAGGTAGCCTACCACACATTAAAGATTTCAGTTTTTACAATATATAAGAGTTTTTCAAAACACAATGGCCAACTTCATATGCAGAGAACCCTTCCTAGAATAAAATGTCAAGCAAAGGTTCTATGAGGAGTAACACAGCACGGTAAAGAACCATTATTTTTAACTATGTAATGTCAATCAATCTTACCCAGGACAAGAAACTTTGATTAATGTTATGCCTCTTAAGCTCTTGTTGAGCACATCATCGAGACTTTACACCTAGAAATGTGTGCGTATGCTGAAGTGAAAAATGTCCCCAGGTTGCTCCTTCTTCAGCACCATGGATAAGACTTATGTCAGATTAAAATTTACTTTAAATGACCCAGTCAATTTCTTAAGCCTCTGTGGGATCCTGGGACTAACTCGGTTGTGTCTCAGGTCATCTATGAAAGCTCTACTGAATGTCTGGCACACACAAGAGTTCAGTTTAGAACCTTTGCATTCTGACTTCATAACTATGCTCATAACCAAGGCAAACATGATCACAGAATTGGTACAGCCGGCTCCAACCTTTTTTTTTTCTCCAGGGTAAACATCTATTAGTTGAAAGATCAGATATCTATGGTACTCTGAGAGAGCAGCTGAAATTGAGAGTAAGGTTTAGAAATGGCATGTTTTATTTTTTGACTTTCCTCTGATTACAACAACAACAATATTTATTTATATAGTACATTTTCATACAAGTGATGTAGCTCAAATTGCTTTAGAGTATGAAGAAAGAGAAAAAAGACAAAATATAAAAAATTAAATTAGGCAATACTAATTAACATAGAATAAAAGTAAGGTCTGATGGCTGGGTAGGACACACAAAAAAAAAAATGGCTGGAGAAAAAAAATAAAATCTGCAGGGGTTCCAAGGCCACAAGACCACCCGGACGCCTCTAGGCATTCTACCTAACATAAATTACTTCAATCAGTCCTCATGGTATTCATGCTTCACATGGAAGAACTTGACGATGATGGTCTGGCCTTCAGACCATCAATGTAGGGACATCATGGTGGTTTGATCAGGTAGTGGTGGTGCAGATCGCCACCACAGAAAACCAGAAAAAGAACAGCAGAGAAAGTAGGGGTTAATACGGATTTCAGAACCAAAATGAATGATAATGATATGCATATACAGAATTTCAGGATTAAAATAAAATGAAGCTAAGAGACAGCCATGTTAAAATAATGTGTTTTTAGCAGTTTTTAAAAGTGCTCCACTGTATTAGCCTGGCGAATTTCGATTGGTAAGCTATTCCAGATTTTCGGTGCATAACAGCAGAAGGCTGCCTCACCACTTCTTTTATGTTTAGCTCTAGTAATTATAAGCAGACAGTAATTTGATTATAGTGTACTATAAATTTTAGAAACAAAGAACTTATAAAGAATTTACTGAGATTGTCTGTGAGGAGGCAGCAGAGAATTTTCAACCATCTCAAAGACTGATCAAACTAGGAACTGAACCTACAGGCCCCTGGGACTGTAAGGAAGAAGAATTAATAACAGCACATCATTACAAGACATGTTAGGTACTTACATTTAAGACATAATAAACAGACATATGCAGTAAAACAGAACATGCTTGCCCATCATTGTATTCTTCATAATTAATATTCCAATATATTGTAGCATTTGACTATTTCTTGTTTTGTTTATTCATGCAAATATGCAGGGTGCTTGAATTCAAAAGAGAAGGGGTGTCTTCTCCATATTTTTGTAATATTTCTGTCAGAAAAAAAGAAACATGAATTCTGTTGTCCAGGGCAGGGCTAATTCCTGCGTAGGCCCAGTTCTGATAGGATAGTGTCTCTGAATCACATGAAGTGGCTATTTTTGAAGAAATATTCTTAGCTTAGGAGGTGTCACAGACATGCCAAAAAGGGGTGTGAGACCTCCAACAAGAGCCATAAAGCAGCTCAGGACCAATATTGTTATAAATGAAAAATTTAAAGTATTTGCCTGTAAAAGGCAGGCCAAAGTAAAGTAGTTCCAATACACAATACTGAAGCATAGTCAAAAGCATAGGTAAAATACCAAAGAAACAAAAAATCAAAACAAAAGTACATACAAATTGTCCTAATAACTGCTGGATCCTCTTTCTGACCACGGTATAAAGGCAGAAGAGGGTTTCACCATTAAAAAACACCAGGGGCCTCATGTATAACGCCATGTGTAGAATTCGCACTATAACATGACGTAAGCACAAAAGCCGAAATGTGTTTATGCACAGAAAAATCCAGATGCAGGAATCTGTGCGTACTCTAACTTCCGCGTTCTTCCGCTACATAAATCCCGATCAGCGTGAAAACTAATGCATGTGCATGTGCCTTCTGTCCCGCCCCATCTCCTCCCAGAATTACGCCTCTTTGAATATGCAAATCAGTATAAATTGCCATTAAGTTCAGCCTTCTGTGAAAAAACAATGGGAAAAAGCATGGGGGAAAATATAAGAATTTCAGCGAATACCAAGTGGAGGCAAAGGAAAAACATACTATTTGTTTATTTAGTATTTGGTATAATCAACAAAAGAAAGTTGATCGAGTGACATAGCGTGTTGGAGAAACTTGAAAGCTCACGTTCATAAAGTTGCACAGTGCCGGAAATAAAAAAGAACTTGTCAGATATCAAAGTCACCGTGAAAATGTGAGTGTCATATGAAAGCTTATTAGGGTACAGAGAAAAAAAAGGCACACAGTGAGAAAAAGCACGAAATATCCACTTCAATCTCGAAATTCCCACTTTAATCATGTAGTTTATTTTGTCATTAAAGTAGAACATCATAAACTTCATCTTAAAATCGTTTAATTAACCAGTTTCTCAAATCACATTTAAAGTAGCACGTTAAATGCTTTGTTTTTTATGTGATCTTCTATGTGCTCTATGTGTGTGAATCACTACTTGCTTCTAAAACCGTCTCTCTTCCTCCAACTGAACACAGAATCCATTACATTCGTGATATTACAGCTCTCTGAATAACTAAAATATTGAGATGTATACATGATATCATTTTCATGATGATAGGAGTTAAAGCACATTATTAAACATGGGTTTCACGGCGCAGTAATTGTTCGTGACCTTCGATGAAATTATTTATTGCAGCAGTACTCAGGGCGGCTCTAGGCTTGTAGCGGCCCTGGACAGAGAAAGAATCGGTGGCCCCTTCATCCGCCAATATCAATATCGTATCTTATGCATGGTGGATGGCCACGTCCGTTGCACTGCATAGCCGCCTCGTGCTCATGACACAAGCGTTTAACTTTTGTTGAAATTTGCCGCTGCGTTTTTAGCTGTGTCATTATTTTCTTTTTCTGTTTTATATTCAATATATATTGGCATGGCCGCCCCTGCAGTCCTTGCTTTTCTTTCTCCAAGTAACCGATCGCCACACAATCAGCTCTGTAATACACGTTAAGCCATCTGTATGCTTAGAGTGCCGATTTTTCAAAACGTTTAAGGAACATTGAAATATCTTCGTAGTACATGTTTAATTATTCTATCCTTCATGCCAGTCCCAGTGAAGAATATAGATTATTCAAATGAAGTTAAAGTTTTATCTGTATAATATAATAAACATATTTTGCTGAATTTAATCTTAAAAATGATATTGTCATCATATGTACATACACGCTTTATAAAGTGGCTCAGGTTGTGTGATATTATAACTGTAGTGCAAGTTTACACTGGGGTGATTGTACTTATAAGTACAAACAGTTCTACAAGGAGCAATTGATTAAGTGCATTTAAAGTTCTTGGGATGAAACTGTTTTTGAACCGTGACGTCCGTACAGGAAAGGCTTTGAAACGTTTTGCTGTGGCTGAGACAGAGTGTGCTTGATACTGTATACCGATAATTTTCTTTACGATCAGCTGCTGTGATTCCCCACTCAGATACAGTGATATAAATACTCCAAATGGTGCAGTGAGAGTAATATGGAAAAAGATGATCCGCTGTAGCAACTCCTAACGGGAGCAGCTGAAAGCAGAAGAAAAAGAAGAAGAAGAAGAAGGTGCAGTGAGAGTAACAACGCTAAAGCAGTTATGGTATTTGGAATACTATTGCTATTCCCTGGACCATTATATTGTTACAAGTTAATTACAATCACATGCATTGCACTAATAAACAATATGCGGTTAGTTTCAGTGTATTTATAAAGCCGTGTCAGGAAAATAAAAGAGTAACCACACAGGAACAGTAGCACTGCTTTGACACTGGGTGCCGCCAGTCTGCAAAACTGAGCAGAGAACTTGTATACGACAAGGTATGAGGTACCGTGGAAAAGTGCATGGTGTAGGTTTTATACTTCACGATTTGAATGTGGAAAAGTTCTTACGCAACATGGAGGAACATATGAAGAAACAAGACATAAATACTGAACAATAAATAAACATAACAAACAAAAAAATGAAAAATACTTCAAGCAAAACAATAAAACAGAAAATAAACACAACCCAGGGAATAAATTGTGGCTGTAACACAACATAGCCCCATCTCTTACCACATATAAAAACATTTGCAAACCTAATGTAAACAGTCCAGACAAAGAAAGGACACAGTTTAAAGACCTTGACCCATCAGGGATGATGAGAAGAGAAGAACATGGCTTGGCGGGGATGGCTGTACAGCAAGAAGACAGCCTCCCAGTAAGAACAACTGGATGGTAAGAAGACCACTTCCTGTTGGGGATATCTTGACAGCAGGAATACCACTTCCTGCCTGGGATGTCCAGAGGCAGGAAGACAACCTCCTGACAGAGAAAGTGCTGGTCTACAAAAGTCAAGAGAAAAGGTGACTGCATTGCAATGATACTCACCTTTTGGACCACAGGACACAGTGTATTAAGGGTATCCTGGTGATTCCTAGGAGAAAGACTCTCTCAGGCAGCAAAATATTTTTGGGACAATTTGGCAGCAGGGTACTGGCAACCATTTTGCACTCTAGTATTAGAACTAAGGTTTGACGGTGAAGCAACTGCACCTTCTCCAGAGGACAAAAGAAATAACCCCTCCCAGGGATGCAGCAAACTCAAGCAGAGCAAGAAAGCAGGACCAGAACAATGGAAAGAAAGTCTGGAGACATACTGTAGGCCGATCAACCAAGACAAAAACTGGGGATGCAATTGCAGAGATAGGTGGTCTACTCACTACGACTCATCGCAAGACTGGAAGTGAAAGCTTAACAGTCAACACAAGCAAGGTGGGAGTCTCAATAAACAATCCAGAAATCAGAGTCCAAAAGCAAAGGCAGGAATCCATAAAAAACAGAAAATCAATGGTAAATCAAATACTTACAAAATCTCAGACTTCAGTATAATGGCAGAGGGCATAGGGAGGACCCAGCACAGTGATGTCTCCTGCAGTTCTGCCCACAAAACTCAATAAATGGAGGAGTTTTTAAAGAAACAGGACATAAACACTAAACAATAAATGCACACAATACAATACAATACAATACAGTACAATTTATTTTTGTATAGCCCAAAATCACACAGGAAGTGCAATGGGCTTTAACAGGCCCTGCCTCTTGACAGCCCCCAGCCTTGACTCTCTGAGAAGACAAGGAAAACTCCCAAAAAACCTTGTAGGGAAAAATGGAAGAAACCTGGGAAAGGCAGTTCAGAGAGAGAGACCCCTTTCCAGGTAGGTTGGGCATGCAGTGGGTGTCAAAAGAACAATGGGGTCAATACAATACAATACAATACAATACACAGAACAGAACAAATCCTCAATACAGTATAAAATAAAAATTTTAGAAGTATGTAGCAGTTTAACAGTAGATGATATCACATAATATATTTGGATTTTTAGAGTCCTGGAGACCTCATCCATCAAGCTGCCTCCCCATTTGGCCATTCCACGGCTGAAACAGTGCTGCTAGCCAATCCGATGAAAGGACCCTCTTTCCCATGATTCCTGTGATCCTCCATCAGGGATGACTTTACCATAGGCAGGCAAACAACTTGGCAGGTGGGCGTGGCACCAATGCCACATTTGTACCGAGAAAGAAACAGAATAGGTGAGGGTTAGTATTCAAATATAATTATCATGTTACTTATGTTTTAGTGCTAATGACTAACAACAGAGATGCAGTATGTACAGTTAATCAGCAGCTCTAGTCAGGATATGCTAAACTGAAGTAGTGAGTCTTCAGCCGGGATTTAAAGGCTGAGACCGAAGGGCATCTCTTATAGCAGCAGGAGACCATTCCACAGTTTAGGGGCCCTGTAACTAAAAGCTCGACCTCCCACTGTTATTTTATTAATCCTTGGAATCCTAAGCAGACCGGCATCTTGAGATCTTAATGTGCTCAGGTTTGTAAGTCATGATAAGTTCAGACAAGTAAGCGGACCTTGGCCATTTAATGCTTTATATGTTAAAAGGAGGATTTTGAAATCTGCCCTAAACTTAACTGGGAGCCAGTGTAAGATTTAAGAACTGGAGTTATGTGTTCATATTTTCTTGTTCTTGTAATAATTCTTGCAGCGCATTTTGGATTAACTGGAGGCTGTATAGAGAACAGTTTGAACAGCCAGTGAACACCGCATTGCAGTAGTCAATCCTACTAGAGATAAATGCATGAATTAATTTCTCACAATCCTGTTTATTTAGAAAGCCCTTAATTTCCTAACATTTTTAAGATGGAAAAACATGTTTTGGACAACTTTGTAATATGCTTTAAATGACATGCTAGAGTCAAAGATAACTCCTAGATTGGGCTGATTCAGTAAAATTAATTGGGATTCCAACTGAGTTAAATGATGACAAAATATTGCTGTGATCAGCGTCATTCCCTCCAACAATTAACATCTCTGTTTTATCTGTATTTAAAGACAAGTAGTTCTCATTCATCCATTCATTTAATTCACTAACACAACTAATTAAAGACAACATCGGAGAAACTTCATTTGATTTAAATGAAAGGTATAACTGGGTGTCATCTGCATACAGTGAAAATTAACATTATGTTTCCTAATGAGAGATCCCAGTGGAAGCATGTAAAGTGAAAACAGTAAAGGTCCCAGTACTGAGCCCTGGACACCATATTGAACTTCTGTGTATAATGATGGAGTACTGTCAGCACATTTCTGTACATATTGGAATCGATTTGATAAATAAGAACTGAACCAAGCGAGCACGGGCCTGTAAGCCCAACATCATTTTCTAGCCTGTGCAGTAAAATAGAATGGTCAATGGTGTCAAATGCTGCACTTAAGTCCAACAACATAATTACAGTGGAGTTTCCTTCATCAGAGGATATCAGAATGTCATTTACAACCCGTGTTAGTGCCGTTTCTGTACTATGACCAGTGCGAAACCAGACTGGAATTTCTCAAATAAATTGTAATGCGTAAGGTGTGACTGAAGCTGACTGGCACTACTTTTCTAGTATTTTAGAGAGAAATGGTAAATTTGAAATAGGCCTATAATTATTTAGTATGTGTGGGTCTAGGTCTGACTTTTTAAGTAAAGGTTTAATGACTGACACTTTTAGTGCATCAAGTACTGTGCCATGCAATAATGAACTATTGATAATGTTAGAATAGGCTGCAAGAACATCCATTGCACTTTTACTAGTTTTGTTGGCACTGGATCTAGGGAACAAGTAGTGGACTTCATTTTTTAAATTAAAGTTAAGACTTCCTGCTCAGTTACAGGATTAAAATTACTAAAGTGCTGAATGCAATGTGAGACAGGGTCTGCTAAGCTAGTATTTGGTTTGTACTGTGATGCTGAGATCTGGGATCTTATATTTTTAATTTTCTCATTGAAGAAGTTCATAAAGTCTGTACTGCTAATATCTGTTGGTATTTTGCACTGTTGATCTGAATTCCCATTTGTTAATTTAGCCACTGTTCTAAAAGTACCCTAGGATTTTTATTATTGCTATCTATTAATGTAGAATAGTATTCTGAGCAGCTTTAAAGAGGGCTTTTTATATTTATTAACACTCTCTGTCCATGCAATTTGAAAGACATGTAGCTTTGTTGTTCTCCATCTGGCTCCAGTTTTCGACACTCTAATTTAAGAGCTCGAGTGTTTTCATTAAACCAGGGAGAGTTTCTATGTGCTTTGATCACTTTTGTTTTAGGGGAGCCACTGTGTCCAGAGCATCTCTCAAGGTCACATTATAATGTGATGTTAGCTGATCTAAATTGTTTTCCACGTTTACATTTGATGTTAACTGATCTAAATGGTTTTCCACAATTACACTCGACTTACTCAAGGTATCTATAAATTTTGAAGCAGAATTACAATCTAGATGTCGCACTGTCTTTGTTTTAATCTGTGAGTGCGTTGGCATGGGCAGAACTAAATCAAATGTAATTAAGAAGTGATCGGAAATAACTACATTTAATGGAGTAATATTTAAATTTTGAATTTCAACTTTGTAAGTTATAATTAAATCTAATGTGTGGTTATGATTATGAGTTGGACCTTTGACAATCTGACAAAATCCTACTGAATTTAACAAATAAGTAAAACATTTGCTAAAAGTGTCAGTTTCCACATCAATGTGTACATTAAAATCCCCATCAGAACTACGTGATCATAATTTATAGCCAAATCAGACAGAAGGTTGCTAAATTCAGTCATGAACAATGAATATGGCCCTGGTGGTCTGTAGACTAGCACTATAATTGTGTTGGAATCTGTTTTAATATTTAAAATGAATGCCTCAAAGGATGTAAAGTTGCCTAAATTTTTAGGAGTGATTTGCATTTTGTTACAATGAATTATTCCAAGGCCTCCTCCTCGACCAGAATCTCTAGACTTATGAAGGAACGAGTATCCATCTGGTGACGCCTCAGCTAGGGAACAGTGTCACATTTACTAAGCCAGGTTTCAGTAAGAAGACACAGATCAGATTTTGTACTTAATATATATCATTTACCAAAACAGCTTTAGTGCCAAGAGAGCGAATGTTCAATAAACAGCATTTAAAACTGCATGGTTCTTTCTGAACTGCTGATATATTTTTGTTTTAATTTGAATTAAATTTCTATTACAGATACCCCTGGTGGAGGTCTGGTTTTATCCCTTGGTCTAATTATACACCTTATTTTTTGGTTATCAATTAATTTAAGGTTTGTATCAAGACTAAATTTACTGGATGCCCCACAACAGGGATTATGGGTAACAGCTTCAGGAAAATAACAGGTGGGATAAACAACAGCCTGTGATTTAAGATCACATGACTGCGGCCTGGATGGTGCTCTAATCAGTCAACCAGGCAGTTTTGCTGCCATATTTTGGGATAATACATAAGATCCCATCCAGTTAGGATGAAGACCATCTCTTTTGAAAAATCCAGGCCTTTCCCAAAAATCATCCCAGTTGTTCACAAACACTATGCTTTTATTTGCACACCAGGTTTCTAGCCAGCAGTGAAAGGAATGCAATCTGCTATAAATCACATCCCCTCTATATAATCTTGGTAAGGGACCAGATACAACTAAATTCCGACATTTTCTTTTAGCTTTGGTGCATAGAGAGATGAAGTTCTCTTTAATACCTCAGATTGCTGTAAATAAATATCATTAGTGCCGACATGCAGCAATAAGGTAGATACTTCATCGTCGGTGACACGGTCCAATGCGGCCTCTTTGCCAGAAACCTTGGCCCCTGAGAGGCATTTAACATTAACTGCTGGTTTAACATAATTTGGAATTCTAACATTCCGCACTATGGAATTGCCATAACAATATTAACAAAAATAAAAACATAAAAATAATTGAAACACAACAGTAAAAAATTTAAAAATAATCACAAGCCAGGATATTAACCCTGAATGAAATACAACAAGGATCAGAGCTGTGATATGTGTAGAGCTTTTGAAAAAGATTGCACAGCCTTTAATTCCCTTCACTTTTGGCTTGTATTAGTTTTGAGTCTGTCATGTGTATGGTAGACATCTACCAGGTTTTTCTGATGGAACCTGTGTGCCTTTTCATGGTGGTTCTCCAAACATTTTGAATGTAGGACTTTCCAGTGGGTCAGTCTGTTATTGTCGAGGTTTGTTCTGCCATCCAACTCTTTGTAAGTTGTTTTGTTTTCATCCAATTTCTCATTCTATGAGGCAGTGGTAGTTTGTGGTTTTTATTTTTTTTCTGCTGTGCAGGCCTCAAACAGCTGTGCTCCTCTTCATCTGTTCAGTTGCCCATCTCATTACCTTGGTCTTCTCTATGGAATCTGTTGATCACAAACAATCAAAGGAGCCCCATTTTTCTACATTTCTGTGACATGCATCAGTCACATCTAATCAAAAGCTTTGTGTGTGTTTCTCAGTTATTTTATTTCCTTTGTAGTCAACAACTGTTTGGAGAAGCTTGAAACTTAATTTACTGTCTTGGTTTGATCTTTGTTCACAGTAACGCTAATTCTGGTTTCTCTGTGTGTTTAGATGTCCTGACCATGGATGGTCTTCAACCATACTTTGCCTAGCCTCGATATTTGTTTTAGCAAAGATTTTAGTTTTTTAAAGGATAATGAATATAAAACTTCTTTGGTTTTGACTATGGCCTCATTCACACTAGTACTTTTTCATTTAAAAATGCAGAGATCGGTTTCCGTTTTCGTCTTTTGTCCACACTGTTCAAGTTTGTTCAACCTCCACCGCTCCCAAAATGTAGACTTGTGATAATGCACTGCAGAGTCGTATACTTTTGAAAATGCCAGCTTTTCTTTTTAGTGTAGATAGGTAAAAATGCAGTTTTTCAAAAGTGCAGACTCTTATCACATTTTGAATTGTTCATTCTTACTGTGAAGCTCTCCTCTGATTGGATGCTTCACAGAAAAAAATCAAACTCCAACATAGCGGGCATAGAAGAGTTTCTTTCCATGGTACTTGTTGTGTTGCTTACCTGTATGTATCTAAATTACATTTTGTACAGTTTGCATACGTGCTCAAAAGGCACATCATTTACTGCTACAGTCTTGCAATAAATCCTGTTGCCAGTGGCATTACCTTCAGTGAAACATTCAGAGCCCTTTGAAAATTAGATTGTAAGTAACTCAGTTGACAGCCTCTAATTAATGCTTATTAATTAAACTTGATCCATTTAATAATGAAGGGCATTTTCCATAGAAAAATTAATAACAAGGTGCTTAACAAAATGGATGGATGTAGAATGCAGCTGACCTCACAAGAAATACAGGTCAGACATACGAAAGCACAATGCAGTAAAGCAAAGATACAGGGATTTTTTATTTATTTACATTCTCCACTGAGTTAATTAAAAAAAATTTTTTTTTGGTGCTCCGATTGCTATGGATTGTCTAATAATCAATTTTATCATAAATGAACATAGAGCTCATAACTTTTTTTTCTTTTTAACATTTGCAGTGTTTTTATTTAATGACAAGACTGCCATCATCAGTTCTGAAGACTGTTGCTTTCAGCTGTGATCAGTGCATTATTATGACATACTGTAGGGCAATTCGCTGCAGCTCCTTAAAGAATTTCTTTGCTTTTCAATGCTCTGAATGCACTGTCAGAGTCCTGTGCTGATACTTTCGAAAGCACACAAAGCACAAGAAAATCTGAAATTCACGGAGCTCTGGATTTTTCATTACATAGTCCCTTCAAGGAGGGGAATGCCCATTGTAGGCAAGGTAAGGTCTTCATCACATGCGTTTTCAGCCATTTTAGCATAGACAGAGTTATTTTTGTAAATGATGTGAAAACTCTTATGTGGACATAGATCCTCTTCATTTAAAAATGAAAATGTAGTATTGTGGATGTAGACTGTGATTCTGTTCAACGCCTGCATACTAAATAACAACTACAATATAGCAGGCGCTTTTTTGTTTCTTTTTAACCCTTTAATCTGTATTTTGACCATTTTCCTATGCATATTAGCATAGTAGTTAAATTTTTGTATTTTTCCTTTCCAATACCTTTATTTATACATAGTTTCTTTTAAATCAATGATCATTTTGTAAAGTTGCCAGTTTTATTGCTTATTTAACATGAACTTGGCAAGTTACTTTTAAAAAAAAAATCAGGCACTTTGACTTTCAAATGAATTTTGAATGTTCCAGAGACACTTCAGATTTAATGAGGCATTAAAAGCTATCTCATTTGTTTACATGTGACAAATGCATACAATAGATTTTCTAATAAAGTTCTTTTGTAGTGGCAACAAACCATATTAAGCATATATCATTTTTTGCACCTCAGCTTTTAGTCTTTTTGACAATAATCTATTACAGAATCTAATGTATTTAAGCTTCAACTCACAGTAAACCACTGAAAGAATACAATATGAAAGGTAATTTAAAAATGAAGACTCAAAAACTAATTAATAAATAAACATAATACTGAGTTGTTCAGTTGTTCAATAACTTGCAGCTGGGATCAGTGGCGTAGCTAGGGGCGGGCAGAGGGGGCAGTCCGCCCCGGGCAGCACATTTTTGGGGGCGGCATTATTGACCAAAAGGCTCAATACAATTCGTGTGTAAGCAGCAGGGTTCGGAAAAATATCACTCATGTATGAAAAAAGTCAGATTCTCTGATTTTTAACCACTAATGCTTGAAAAATAATGTTCAGACTGTCCTTCTGTATCTGACACAGCAGTTGAAATTTATGAGGCAATAACAAAAATAAACAGAAACATTACACCGATAATAATTTGTAGGAAAATAAACAACTAATTTACAATTTATAATTTTGTTTCGTTATTAATCCGAATGCATTCTTGCTCTGCGCAGAAAACATCCTCACCTATTACTTGTACCCTACTTTGGTCCTGGTTTTCGTAGCGTGATTAAACTAATAATTAGAACACAGCTTATCAGTGCTTCTATACTATATTCTTGTCTAGTTGATGCTTATAAAGCTATACTAATAAAAGGCAAAGCCCTCACTGACTCACTTGACTCACTCACTCACTCACTGACTCATCACTAATTCTCCAACTTCCCGTATAGGTAGAAGGCTGATATTTGGCAGGGTCATTCCTTACAGCTTCCTTACAAAAGTTGGTCAGGTTTCATTTCGAAATTCTATGCATAATGGTCATAACTAGAAGCTATTTTTCTCCATTTACTGTAATGGAGTTGAGCTCAAAAGCCATGGGGGGCGGAGTTTCGTGTGACATCATCACGCCTCTCACGTAATCACGCATTACGTAGAAAACCAGGAAGAGCTACAAAAAGCGCTGAAGAAAACATGCATTATATAATTAAGAAGGCAGCGAAACGATTAGAAGCGAGCGAGTGACATATGAAACCATATTCAGCGGCTCCGCGTGAACTGACGCAGTGCGCAGACAAAAAGCAACAGTTCCAAAGAATTCTGAACAAAAACCGAATTACACTGCTACGCTCAAATAGACAAACCGCATGCCATGGCGCAATAGTAGAGGCTTTGCCTCTAGCGCCGACGTCCGAGGTTCGATTCCCGAGAGGGGATGCACTAAGTATGTGTGTGCGCTTCTCGATTCATTTTAGCCTCGCATCCCCTTGGTTTGAGACGTATGAAAAAATATGTGGTTAATGCAGAAAGACAGATCACCAATTGAAGCTTTATGAATAATGGATACTTTATACGCGATCAATGATTGTTTTGGTAAAGCCATACTCAGCGTATTCATTAGATGAACGGTAAAAAAATAAGAGCGAGGGGAGGGTAACTTATTGAGGCACACAGGCAAAACCACAATAGCACGCGGGCTCAATGTACTGTAGTGCGCGTCAACTCGATCTGAATTGCGATCACATTCGAAAAAATATTTCTTTTCAAGTTCTATTTAGTCCATATGTGTCAAACTCAAGGCCCACGGGCCACATCCGACCCGGCGTGTAATTATATCCGGCCCGCGAGATCATTTTATATACTGTATTATTGTTATTAATGGCCCGGGGATATGAAGTGCTGGTAACACAATAAACTACAGATCCCATAATGCAGCGCTTCAGCTGCCTTGCCGAGCACTTACCGCGTTAATCAAGTCTAGCTTATGATGCTGCAAGTTATTGCAAAGCTAGCCCACACGATGCCGAAGAGTAAAGGTGATTCTGAACATAGAGCCTTTAAAAACCGATGGGAGGCTGAGTATATGTTTACTGACATTGCCGGTAAACCCGTGTGTCTCATTTGTGGAGCTAATGTGGCTGTAATTACAGAATTTAATCTAAGACTTTATTTCTAACTTGTATAATTTAGACAGGATATATTTTTACGGAGAGCAAAATATTATAAGTTATTTAAGGTTTGAGTTGATTTATTCCAGAATAATATTCTGTCGACTAAATAAAAATTCCTTATATTTAAAATTGAAATAGAACTTGAACAAAAACGATAGTTCATAATATCCACGCAGACTTGCACGTAAGAGCGGGAGTCATCTGTTTTAACAAGCAGCGTATTGCACTGATACGAAATAGCCTGCCCATTTAATTATTTAGGAATGGATAAATAAATTAAGATTTTGTACAAATAATGTTTTTCATTTTTCTTCCTTGATGGATTCTGCCACCCCCAGCAACAGTTGCTCGCACCCCAAAGACTGTATATATGTGTATATATATATATATATATATATATATATATATATATATATATGTGTATATGTATATATGTAGATATGTATGTATATATATGTTTATATGTGTGTGTGTGTATATATGTATGTATATATATGTTTATATATATATGCGTGTATATGTAGATATGTATATATAATATATATATATATATGTGGATGTATGTGTATATATGTATGTATATATTGTCACACACGTGTGCATTGGAGGCAGCTGAAGAGCTTAGAGAGGACTGATTGTACATCTGCCCGGGGGGGTGCGGGGTATGCTAACGCTGTTTCTGAGTTCTCTACAGGTCTTTCCCGGGAAATCCCACCAGGAGCCGCCACCTCGAAGTGGGACACATCACTTCCGGTTCCGGCACAGAGGACGACATCACTTCCGCCCACCGTCCTATAAAGCCTCCTGCCTTTGCTCTGGGAGGCAGTTCTGTTTTGGACTCTGTCGTGTAAACTTGCCTTACATGAATCAATTGCTTTTGCAGCCAGGAAACCGTATTAAATGGGTGGCTGCCCCAAACCTTGCCATGTCTCAAGTCTCTTCTTATTACAATATATATATATGTATGTATATACAACAACAACAACATTTATTTATATAGCACATTTTCATACAAACAGTAGCTCAAAGTGCTTTACATATTAAAGAATAGAAAAATGAAAGACATAATTATAAAAAAATAAATCAACATTAACATCGAATAAGAGTAAGGTTCAATGGCCAGGGGACAGAAAAACAAAAAACTCCAGACGGCTGGAGAAATATAAAATCTGTAGGGATTCCAGACCATGATACGCCCAGTCCCCTCTGGGCATTCTACCTAACATAAATGAAACAGTCCTCTTTGGATTTAGGGTTCTCACGGAAGGGCTTGATGATGATGATGGTCACGTAGACTTCTTCCTTTTAATCCGTCCATCATTGTTGGAGCATCATGAAGCTTTGAGTAGGTGGAGGTGGCGCAGATATGTGTGTGTGTGTGTATATATATATGTGTATATGTATATATGTATGGATATGTATATATATATGTTTATATGTGTGTGTGTGTGTGATAAGTGTTGCGTATATATATATATATATATATATATATATGACAGCAACACTCATCACTCACAACAGTGACAAAACAATTACATTGACGATCATGTTACGTTATTTTCAAAATGTTTCCTTTTCTTTTCATTACTTCTTTAACACACTACTTCTCCGCTGCGAAGCGCGGGTATTTTGCTAGTATATTATAAATAATATACATTTTTGCTGTTTCTTTATATATGAATAAATCTATGCAAAACGTGTTTTAATATTTCTTTATACATCATTTTAATTTTCTATTTAAACAGTTTAACATATTTAGATATGTTGGAGTGTGGCAAATTAAAGCACCGCCCCACCCCAGGCTGCACGAACTCGAGCTACACCACTGGCTGGGATGCCTTTTTCTCCCCTTGTTTGTTAAGTCTTATCCCACTGTCCAAAGACTTGTTGGTTTTTTGATTGGTGGCGTTAAACGTGCTTGGTACTGTCATGTTCCTTATGTTTATTTTCCATTTCTGCATTTCTTTTTTGTTCATTGTAAAGTATTTTGCGTGTTAATTGTGTGTTAATTATGTTTATCCATTTTTTGTAATCATTGTTCTATTTATTATTTACAATCTATGTATTACATGTTCTATGTTGCTCATGTTTTGTGCATGGGACCCCATGAGGCAGGGCCAACCTGACACTTTTGCTGAAGGTCTGCCCTTCTGTCTATATGTTGTGTGGCAGGGTGAGAATCCATCAGTCGCTAATTGATTAACATTTGCAGAGAGTGCATTATTATAAGTATTATTTTTTTTGGATTATGAATTTTTTGCTTCTCTTTTGTGATTTCAAAACAGGTTTTTGTATTGGAACATATTCACTTTCACTGTGTTTTCAGGAGCTCTTCTCATTGGTCGAATGTTCTTGTTGTGACTGGTAATGTAGATTTCTCTTTGAGGTTTTTACACACAGTGTCTGTTGTTGCTAGTGAAGTTAAGCCAGCTGGGTCAGCACGTGATTAGTCAACTCCCCTGTCATTAGCAAGCCAAACATGTGGCTTTTATGGAGGCCTCTCTCTGCTCGTGCACTTGCTATTCCTCAACAAGCTTTAGGCTAATGACACCATCGCCAACTCCAATACAGACAAGTCTTCCACCCTTCTATACAGCACAGTTGCCCTTCAGAGTAACATCGATTGTTGCAACCTTTGTTACGGCCACACCCTATAGGCTATGTGGTCTGACTATGGACAGCCACAGTTATAGCCAGGTTGAGAGTAGTGAGATTGATGAGAAGAAAGAACATTTTTAAAGGAAGCAAAAAGAGGTCTTACCATTGGTTTCTTGGATGCACATTTTGTTGACTATTGAAGCAAAGGTTTTTCCATTAAGGTTACCAATCTTTGAGCTATGAGAAGACAGCTGTAGGATGTTACTTGGTGACTGATCATTTTATCAGATAATCCAACAAAGCTACTGTCCAAATAAAGGCTCAGTCAAGAAGTAGCCGATATTAAGAGTACCTGTCAGCTTGTATTTGTACTCCATCATAGCAAAATGGATGATATCAGTCTGTCCTACAATTGCTATTAGTGTAGTCGAAATAGGTACATTTTACAGGACAACTTAAACAGTTATTGCACTTGCTGGAAGAATGATGTATATTTAATAGTACAAGTGAGTACTCCTGTCCTATTCCTGTTATTTCATTACAGCATCCACAAATTGCAGAATCTTTTGCTTAAATTTTTATTGTTAATGTATTGTTATAATTACTTACACAGTAAATCTGCCTAGCATTGTTGCTTATGAGATTTACATTTAGAAGAGAATTTTATATTACAGTATTCAGATTGAAAGGGCGGCATGGTGGCGCAGTGGTAGCACTGCTGCCTCGCAGTTAGGAGACTCGGGTTCGCTTCCCGGTTCCTCCCTGCGAGGAGTTTGCATGTTCTCCCCGTGTCTGCGTGGGTTTCCCCCCACAGTCCAAAGACATGCAGGTTAGGTGGATTGGCGATTCTAAACAGGCTCCTTGGGTTAATTGGTGCCTCATACTTAGCCAGGCAGGCGTCATTATTGGCCCTAGTGTGTGCTTGGTGTGTGGGTGTGTTTGTGTGTGTCCTGTGGTGGGTTAGCACCCTGCCCAGGATGGGTCCCTGCCTTGTGCCCTGTGTTGGCTGGGATTGGCTCCAGCAGACCCCCGTCACCCTGTGTTCTGATTCAGCGGGTTGGAAAATGGATGGATGTTCAGATTGAATTTTTGTGTGGCTTTTTACAAAAGAAGATAAGTTTAGTGACAATCTGTGTAGAGTTTGAGGACAGGGAGTTTAATTAAATTTCTGTGGGTGTCATAAATAAATCCATGGTGGAAATGAATCCTTAAGATTTACATTTTTAAGGCTTGATTCATAGTCACCATACAACACCACCTACGTGTATGTTGTCTGTGCTTGTTGTTTTGAAGACATAATCTACAGAAATCCGGCTAAGTCGGATTATAATGTCTTTCTTATTTATACAGTGTAAGTCATGACCCAAAAAAGAAGCTTTTTACTCTTCATTCGGAATCTACATTGAATAGCCCGAGACAGCAAAGTAACTGTAAATGTCTTATTTGAACATTATTTGTTTTAATGTAAACAGCTGTAACTATATCTGCTATAAATAATACCTTAAATCATTTTGATAATTACTTATATTCTGCCACCATCTTCCAGAATGCTGTACAGTTTCAGTACATTTTTCAGCTGTTTTTGCTGCTGGGTATTATTATCAGATAATCATATAGAGTTAAGATTAAATCATCATCCTCTGTCCTTACCGCTCCAGGATAATTTTATTTCAGCATGTTTCTTTGTTTCATACAGACATAATATGAAGATTCTTTATTAGATAGATTAGATTCCACTCAGAATTACTATAAAATGGTAAATTATAATAAAATAAATGGCTGGGTTTCTAGGGAAAAACAACAGAAAGTAAGAGCTAATGATGGAGATGAGCTAGACTAGGCCCTGGCATAGATTCTTCTATACCGACAAATTACAAACTGGATTTTAAAGATACTAAAAATGGATCTACCATATTCATAATTGTATATTTACTCAGTCTTGTGGTAATTACAGTTTAGATGGAAAAAGAAAACAAATGAATTAGTAATTAGTATAGAAAATATGGCTCAAACTTGATATACCAGTTAGAATCCATTTAACTGACACCGTTTTTTCTCTGAAAGTAGATCACACATTGCAAATTCTGTAAACCTACTACATATCACATACAATTTTAGTATATTGCATTTTACATAGGCCTGTAAGAAAACTGCAGTTGTTTCATAGCTTCTGTAGATGTTTCTGTTTTGAATTGATACCTAAGTTAAATATTAAATATTGTGTGGCTTTAGAAATATTAGAAATATTGTTAGGAATAAATCAGGTCATTACTCAATTAATTAATCCCTAAAATGCTAGATTATACAATTTATTTTAAAAAATCTTAGTTATTGAAACAATTATATATTTGATCTATAAAATGTAAATTTCCCCTTCCGACAAATAAAGTACAGTACTATCTGTCTGATTATTCTGACACACATATAATATATGCATATACTCTACATGCAGTATATACAGTAGATGCACTCTTTTAGCAGCAATGACTATCCTATTAAGAATGACAACACAGGGCCAGAAAAAAATTTAATGTATTCTATCAAATAAAAAAAAAAAACAAATACGATAAAGAGAGAAAACAATCTAATCTCATGAAATTAGTTGTTAGGAAACACAATTAGATGAGCATGGTCAGAAACAAAAGCTCTGAGAAGGGAGTTTTTAAGGTACAGTAGAGGAGAGGGAAGAGAACATTTCAGAGGAGGCCTTCTAACATGCTTGGCAAACAAACCATAAGCATAACCAGAACATTGCTTAATATAATCAAAACAACTGTATTATATAACCATGAGTCCAAAATAAATAAACCTAACTTTTACATTGGTGAAAATGTCTCTGCTAGTGAAGCACCAGCTACTGAATCATGAAAAGTCTCCCCAGTTAAAAGTAACAGTCTGCAATTCAGACATTGAACTTCTTACTGTCAGAATTCATCCACTTTATTTGCCCAGAGTATAGGAGTCAGGTGGAGAACTTTGTTTCTTGATGCAAAAAGAATTGTCTGCAACTTAACATTAGCAAAACCAAGGAACTGGTTATTGACTTTAACTGCGCTAAGCAGCCTCTATTTCCGGTCAATTTTCAGAGAGTGAATATGGAGGTGGTGCACTCCTTCAAGTACTTGGGGGTCCACAACAATGTCAGGATGCAGTGGTCTCGTAACACAGAGGAAAGGAAGTAAGAAAGAAAGGGCAGAGCAGGTTAACACTGAGGACTTTCAACCAAGAAATTATTAAGCAGAAGTGTGTCAAGAAATGTTATTGGAGCTCCTTTATACCAACAGCAATACATGTGCATAATGCCTCACTGTGACTGTGACAGTCAAGTCAGAAGTGTTTTATCATTTTAATTTTATTCTTTTTTGTCCATTCTGGTGTGTTCAGACCATATTATATATATCTATCTAAACTGGAGCAGAGAACTGAACTATAGGGTGAAGGTCTGGATTGGATGTCGGTTTGGGATGGTAGTCATGGCCAGGTAACAGTTCAAGCAGTTCATAGGTGGAAAGACATATTTGAAGAATAAATTGTCCATTTTAGTAGAATCAAATATCCCAGCAGATACTACAACCACAATCATAGACTTCAGCTTTGTCACTAAGGCAGCGATAGTAATTGCCAAAGCAAAATTTTCATTCAACATGGCTATAAATATGAATACATTGTGTTTAAAGCTTAAACAACAATTCAACAAATTACAATTAAAACAAAATAATTGTTGGAGCACCAAACTTGCCAAATAAGAAATTCTAACAATCCAGACATGTGACAAGGGTGTGATAGAGGGAGACGTGTATTATGAGTGAAGAGATATTTATTTCTTCCCAGTCTCAATCTGTGTACTACACACACACACACACACAAACACACACACACACACATACATTCTCAAATCCATTTAATCCAATTCAGGGTGCTGTAAAATTAAATTATTAATGCTCCAGTTAACATATGATTCAATCCTGAATAGATCTACCTTGTCACTATATCATATACTGTACAACGAATTCATATACTGCAAAACTCTGTTATAAAAAGGTACATTTATTGTAATGGCAGTTCTCATTCTGAAGAACATTTTCTTTAATTCCCTGATCTTTTCCAATTTTTTTCTTAATGATGAAGAAACACAGAACTAACAGCTGGAGTGACAGTTGGATTATGAGACTAATGTTCTTGTTATCTAAAATCAAAGCTAAGTAATTAGTCTAAAGAACACTACCTTGCTTTTTTAAAATATTTCTGCATTTTGTCTTAGATGAATGTTAATATTTTTCAGCAAAGCTTTTAAAAAGTTGTTCTTCAAAGTTTTCTCCTCTACTACCACCACCACCATTGCTAGTGTGACACAGTGTGTAAGGCTTTGGACTTTTGGAAGTTGTGGGTTCAAATCCTACTACTAACACTGTGTGACCATAAGCTTCAATTAGAAAAACAAAAGAAATGTAATAATTTGTTTCTTTCAAATGTTGTAAGTGGCCTTGGATAAAGGTGTCAACCTAATATTAACACTGGTGGGCATTGTTAATTTCTTTGTGTTTGGTCTCCTACCACAGTTGACAAGCAGTTTATTATTTTAATGAATACCGCTAAATTGTCCCAATGGGTTCATGAACATGTACTGTGTCTCTGCTTACCATACAGTGAACAGGAGTCCAGTCCAGGGCAGGTTCCCTAGTTGAACTTATTGTTCTCAGGATAGGCTTTATTTCTGAATAAGTAAAGTAAGGATACTAACACTAGTATACTTATTTTTAGTTTTCTTATCCAGCTTCAGTAGTCATCTCATGAAAGCTTTTAGCATATGTTGATTCCGCATTAGATAGCAATCCATAGTAGAAATTAAGTAAGCAATTGACTGGGTAACCCAGAGAAACCATAGTGCAAACAAAGCAAGCACATGTAAACTGATTCCCAAATCTAGTAAGCTTGTACTTTAAAGAAAATACAAATATTTGCCAACTTTTTGCTCTGAAGATATCGGCACCTCCACAATCTATCAATAGGATTGCAACTTTAATGCAATAATAAGCAGGAAATAAGAAGCCAGTGTTGTTAGGGTTGACTTTTATTCAGTATAAATACAAAAATGATGCATGTTATAATATAAATGTATACTTGGGTCAAACACTTGAATCGAGTTTGGCTGTGCTGCCTCTTTAAGTCTGCATTCTCCCTCTGGGTCGAATTATTAGATGCTATAAAGTCATTTTAGAGTAGGAAAGCAGCAGGCCCCGATGGCTACCCTGCTGAATTTTATAAGAAATTCTTCACTCCACATAGCTTTATGTCCACTCAAGCTCCAAATGCGCAAAACATACAATTATTCAACTCAGAATTATATATCGAGCACATCTGTCTCGTTTAAAATTGTCCAAAATGTTTCCAGGGCAAGATCCAACCTGCGAACGTTACAATCAAGTTCCAGCCTCGCTGGGTCACATGTTTTGGGCCTGCAGCAAATTAACATCATTCTGGACCAAAATGTTTAAATGCATTTCAGACAGCCTTGGTGTCACAATCCCTCCTAATTCATTAACAGCTGTGTTTGGTGTTCTTCGAGATGGGCTAAAAATGGAGAAGGAGCTGTGATTGCCTTTACTACAATATTGGCACGTAGACTTATCTTGTTCAACTGGAAGAATCCTGACTCTCCTATTCTAAGTCAGTGGGTAACTGATGTTATATACTGTTTGAAACTGGAAAAAATCTAATTCTCACTTAGGGGATCTGTGCTGAACTTTATTAAAACCTTGCAGGATCTAATCAATAACATTTTACAATAAGCACTTAAAGCACTGAAGAAGCAGATTCTCTCCCTTTTTTCCTTTTTTTTCTTCTCCATTTATCTTTATTCACTTATTAATTCATCAATTTACTTATTTTTACTAGCTTTATGTTTTACTCTGCAGCTTAGCTCTCTTTCTCAGGGGTGGGGGTTGATTTGTTTTTGATCTTATTTTTGTAAAAATTGATTTATTTGTATGGAAAATACAATAAAATCAATAAAATAATAAAAACTCTGCATGCTCAACTCAGTTCTTAGTTGTAGTTCTTTCAATGTTCTACTTCTTGTTACCTTGGGCTTCTTCTTAAAGTAAAAAAAATGACCGTGATAGCTGATTATAATGTAAATGAGTGTAAGTGTGTAAGACAGAGTTGCCTGCAATGGACTGATGTTCATGTCACTGACACTTTTTGCATTGGGCCCATTGCATCTTCTAGTCCACATACAGGGATAACCCAGTCTTTATGTTCTACTCCATGTTCTTTTGGGCTTTTTCTTACAGTAACAAACAATCTTTGAAGATGATTATAGTATGCATGAGTGTGTATAAATGAGTGTGAATTCCAATGAGTTGATATCCCATTTGCTAAAGCATTTTACTTTGAGTCTATTGCTTCTACCAGTTCCCAAATAACTCTAAATTAAAAAAATGGGTAAAGAAAATGGGTGTATGGAAGTTATTTTAGGCTGCTTATTTGTCCTGCTGTGGTTACTGCATATTTCTGAAGGTAAAAAGAATGATTATTGCGAAAACCACAAATGTTTTAGCCATCACCATACCATAGTGTTTTAACAGTCTCCTTGAATCTACATTAGCCCTGTGATCTGAAACTAATGCGTCCATCCTTTTTACTGCATACTCCTTGATAAGCATGTGTTAATGTGATCCGGTTCTCTTCTGTGAGACTTCAGAGATTTATTTCCCTTTAAATTTGAAAGGAACATGAAATCTAAAAAGCAATACTGTCACTGGCAGGATGCTTTATATTTCTTGTTCTTGTTAGTTTAATACATAGCTTTCCGACAAGCCTCATTATGAAATGCATTACATAAAATAAACATTAATTGACAATATAAATAAGTGCTGTGTACTGCATGGCATTTGACAAGACCAGCATTAAATGAGCCAGCATGAAACATGCTGGTGGCTTGCATTTTGTAAAATGTAAAAATTTCCATTTAATCACTATATATATTTTAAAAGATATATAAACTAATACAAACAACAAATAATCAAATGTCTTAAATAATTATGCTACTACTTCTACTACTTATAGTAATGCATTTATTTATTAATACTGGAGTAGTGTGTATTAATTTTATTACTGATCTTATTTATCCAACCATTTATTTTCAAATCCATTCATCCTATTTAGGGAGCTCAGAGAGTTCAGGCAGCCGGTTCCTTTCCTGGTAGCATTAAGTACAAATTACCCAACCCCTGGACTGGGCAATGCTCCATCCCAAGTCACGTACATGCACATGCCTACAATAAGACCAATTTAGAGTTTCCAGTCAACCTAACCTTACATGTCTTTGGGATATAAGAGGAAAACAAACACAGACACGGGGAATACTTAGAAAGCCCACACTAGTTGTGCCCAATTTAAGAGTTAAACTTGGGTCTTTAGAGCTGTCAGGGAGTAGCACATACCTCTCTGCCACAATACTATCCTGATTTTGTTTATACTTTAGAATTCATTAGAATAATAATAATACCATACTTGCTTATAATAATTACTGTTTAAGTATAATACTCTAAACTTGCTGTTGGTGATATGCTGAGTGCAGGGAAGGTGCAGGTACAGCAGTGATAGTGAGGGTGAAGGATGCATGGAAGAAATTCTGGGAGATGTCACCCATGCTGACTCTCTGGTATTGAAGACAAAGGTTCAGGAAAGCTTTGTGAAGAGAATTGTGTTTTTTGGGAGTGGAATCTGAACTGATAAAAGTGGAACATGAAAAAACTAAAAAGAATCTAAATTAAAATGTTCAGGATACATGGAGTGTAAGAGGAAGGTGAATCTTGATTTTAGAAAAATACTGTGGAGGTGGTTGATGTTGTGCTATGGAATAAGTGACTATAGTCATTTGGACATGCGCAGCGACACACAGAGAATGAATGGGTGGAGTGGTGCATCAACATAAAGGTGGATGGGATGAGGCCAAGGGGTAGGCCAAAGAGGATGAGGTTGGAGGTGATATTTGATGCTATAAAGTCTCACTCCAAATGACACACAGAACAGTGGAAAGTTCAAAATGTGTGTGTGTGCAATTGGCTAACCTGGATAAACCTTAAAAAGAGGCCATTAAATCAGTGATTGGTAAATGAACCAGTAAGATAAATAAAATATATATTCAGAATCTTTTTAAAATCAAAATATGGTAAGAAAAACATAGCCTAGCCAGAGTTTATGTTCAAACTTCAAATGGCAGCTAGTTAAAAACAGCCTCTGATAGCACACTACTAAAATCAACCTTGTGGTAAAGATTCTCTGCAGATTGACTGTGGTATCATGTAGAGAGCATGAGTCACATTTTTTTGATAATCAGAAGCTTAGGTAACATCCTTGTCTTTTATTAACTCCAGAAAGGCCAGGCTAATGCCCAGAACAGAGAATATGCTTGCAACTACATTATGAAGAAATTAGACCACTCACACCAAAAGATCTGAACCACCTCAAGAAGTACCATTAAGTCTGGTTCTTATTGTGCATGGCCTCTGTGTTTGCAGAGCAATCCAGATTTCTGTTTTACTAGTTCTTACACACTGTCAAATTCTACTCCTTTAATAAAGTATAGAGTCAGGAAAGTCTTGCCCTTCCTGAAGTCCACCATTTCCTTAGTTTTAATGAAGTTGAGCTGCAGATAGTGCATTCTACACCTTTCAACTACTCACAACATCCAACATACTTCTGTATTCCACATGTCCATCACTTGTACAGAGAGCCTTGAGCATTCTCTGAGGAATTCTGTATTACTGTGGGCTTTGTTCCAGAAGTAGGCATTGTATGGTATTAAAGACACTAGAAAAGCCAAAAGAAAAGACAGTTCTCACATAGCTGCATGTCTAGAGTAGATACTTTTAGGCCCTGTGCAGTAAGGAAATGTCCACTCTAATATTGGCCTTATAGGCAAATTGTAGCAGGCTTGGAGGTGTTGGAGATGACTGAGTACAAGCCTTTCAAAGGTGTTTATGGTGTCAGATGTTAAGGCTACATGTATTGAGTCATCTAGCTGCTGTAAAATTTATATAACAAGTTAACAGTCATGAATTTCCCCCTGCTGTGACTCTTATGTACAGTAATACAGAGAGCAGAGTGGGGTATTATTTGGACTTAGGTATTTGTCATCTGTGTATAAATTACTAGACTTAAGTCAATTTGTGTCATGTAACTTGTAACAGTGTTGCTGTCTTTAGTTAACATATAAATATATACTGTATGAAATCATAGGGTCATGTTCCTGACCTATTTTGTCCTCAATGCTGTGTTAAAAACTGATTGCATTAGGGCTCATTAGATTTTAAAATAACGAAAAGTAAAAAACATGACAGACTTGCTTCGCCTTATTCAATGGTTGTAGAGGCCACACTCTAGCCAGGTAATATCAGGCCCAAGGTAGCAAAAAACCTTGGATGATGTGCTATTCTACTGCAGTGTCTACATGTATGTGCTGGGGCCACTTTAGAGTTGCCACTTAATCTCACCTAAAAGTCTTTAATGATTTCCAGTAGTAAAGAGGAAAGCCCACACAGGACATATAAACTCTACACAACAGCATTTAGACAATCCCTAAACACCAGGCTTTTTTGGCAACAACTCTAACCACTGCACTGCAATTCTGCCCAATTTTAAAACAGGCTATTCAAAAAAAATGTGTGAAGTATAAGGTGTGATGGAAAACAGGTTGTCAGCGAGCCTCAATCCCCAACATGAAGACACTAAGAGTCCTGGGTTCAAATAACAGTGCGTTTATTACACACATTCCTCAAGAATATCAACAAAAATGTAACACAAGCATAGGTTTCTCTCTCTCTACCCATTATAATCCCTCCTCCTTCCAACTTCTCTCACCACCGCACTGCCCTCCTCCAGTTGAGTGTTGCCTTCCTACCTCCCAGCTCTGACTCACCTGGACAAGGGAATGTGGTTTCCTTTTATTGAGGACCCGGGAGTACTTCAGGTGCGAGGGCAACTACCCAATGGAAGTACTTCTGGGTCATACAGAAGTCCTATTGTAGGGAGCGCATCTACCCTTGTGGCACCCAGGGACCCCAGCAGGGCGGTGTTACCAGACTGCCCTTCCCAGCATACCCTACTTGTTCCATACTGGGCACCGTTATCCAGGGTCACTGCTATCTAGCGTCCTGGCGGGAATAAAGAGTTCCCGATGACATCTTCTTCAGGTGGGCTGTCTGTCCATCTTCTCCAGCCATCACTTCTGGGTCTGGTTCCTCTCTCTCTCCTGGTTGGGAAGTCCATCTTTCTGTTTGGAGGCTCCCATCCGGGTAAGGAATCATTCCCTCCTCTGCTCAGGATGCCCGTCCAACCCCTGTAGCATTTACATGCAGAAATATTGAAATTTACCTGTTTCCTTTCTGAACAGTCAATAGAAAACTGTGAAAATCTCCTAAGATTTTTAATATAGCATGTTCTGGTAGACAAATAATAGGGTAATCTGCATTCCATGAATTAATAAAATGTTGATTTTCAGCTTTGTGTTGGCAAAATACAAGATCCTAAACAGCAGCTTTTCTTAGGTTGATAAGTTTTTCTTCAAATGAATGCATCACGACTACTGTAGGCAGCTAAAGTAATTTTTTACACTAAAAACATAAGCTATTTCTGTAGTAATCACCTAAGTATGAGTATGGACAGAAAATAGTTTATGCAAACAGAAAATGTAACAGCATCCTTTTATTTTTATTTTTTCTTTAACAAAAGACCCAGTACTATAGATTTGTGATGTTCATTAAACAGTATATTGCAGGTATCTACTTTCTAAAAACATTAGAAGAAAATAAAATTTCTTTTCATGATATTTCTGGTAGCAGTTTTGGCATAACAATTACAGCAACAAACTCAACTACATTTTTAAAAAGACCATGGATTTTCAAACTGTCAGCCATCCACTCATTTTCTATATTTGCCTAGGCTGGTACTTGGCCACAAACCCCCAAAGCCTTTTATGACAGCTTTAGGTTTAAGGTAAGAATGATGCCTGTTGTACATTTTAGGACATCAAATTTTTCACTTCATCAAGCATCGATATTGCTAAATGTCATGCATCATTAGTCACACGTGGCTTCTTTTTCACTGATCATATCTCAATCATCGTATCATGCATCACCACTCACATAATTGTTAATCATGCCACATTTGGCATTTAATTTTCCGCTTTTTTTTTCTTAAATGAACACAGTCACAGCCAAACAGCGTTGGCTTCTGTCCTCATAATACAAAGTTAAGGCTACCATATCAAATAATGGTTATTACAAAATGAAATACAAACTATAAACAATTATGATTCAGAAATCATTTAAATAAAGCAATTGATAAAAATTATTTATACAGTAATGAGTATGTGTAATGCATTCACTGAAAAAACATAGAGAAGCATAAATTGCTTTGTCTATTTGCAAAGTGCTTTATCTTACAACATTTCTTTAAAGCCAGTAATGCTCAATGTGTGACTTTTGTGCCACATTTGTTTAGAAAGAAATATATGATTGATATTTGATAAAAAAAAATTACCTAAAGTCGAACATTTTCTCTACCCTGCCGTCATGTCTGCTAGTTGTCTGCGATTAATTTAGTTAAAAAAAGACTGAACATGAAAGTGACAAGCGAGAATGACGAGCGATGAGGCCCAAGCTATGTGTGATGAGTGACAAGTGTTGAACTGTAGGTGAGAACTGATGAGTGATGAGTAAGAAGTAGATGTTGAGTGATGAGTGACTGGACAATGACAACAAATGATGACTGACTTAAAAAGGAGAGAAATAAAGAATAATATTCTCCTAAAATGGACGCTATACCAGTTGACAGTAACTTCATTTAATTATTTTCTCCAAAAAGTAATCAATTAGATTTTTTTTTACTTGAAGTGTTGTATAAAATTTATAACCAGTATCCAGTGGTTTCCCGTATGAGTAGGTGAATTCAAAGAACCATAGACTCCTGGAGTAAATTACCAAGTACTGTGGTGGAGAGTAGGATTATAAGGATCTTCAAATCTCAAATGTTATTTTGGAGAAATCTAGTAGAACAGTATGGATGAGCTTATTGGGCTAAATGGCCTGCTCTCATCACAGATGTTTGAATGTCCTAATTGATAACCAGGTTTGAGTTACTGCTTCTAAGGTTAAGCAGCATATTTCCTTATCATTTTGGTTAGATTTACTGATTGCTTTAATGTTGTGACTGAAGTACATATCCACTGTTCAATAATCATAATGTGATTATTCACTGAGTCATGTTGCCTTTTCAGTCATGTGTTTTGTGTGGGCAAGGCGTGCCCAAGTGGGAAGTTGCCGTGGTGATTGTGTGTGTGGGAAAGAGAGCCAATACTGCTCATCTGCTCATATCCATGCTCTTTATAATTCACTGGCAATACATTACAATTTGTTCTTACTGTATATTTTCAGGAGGAACAACCCTTGTGTAACACTGTGTTATGAGTTCCTTTTCGTGTGTCAATTTTTTGAAAGTTTTAAATTTTATAGTTTCAAATATTATCAAAAAAGTGCAGTCAGTAAAAGCAAGTTTGACCCCACAAGCCCAGTCTTGAGCCAGAAGGATTTCAGTGAATGAGTGATTGACATTTCGGTACAGGAAAAGTAAATGCATCACAGCACCTCACAGAAGAACTGCCAAGAGAGAGGGAGAGAGAAAGACATGATCAGAAGGACAAAGAGTTATACTAGAGCAAAGGGAGCAAAGCAGCATTTGGTGTCCAGCAGGTCCTGAAAAGGGAGCACAATAAAAGGAAAGACAAGAATGCTACACCCTAAAGGATAATAAATATATAGCTGCACTCCACCTATTTGCAACTATCATTCTGGTGAATTGTTATAATGAATTCTGAAGAGCCTTAAACTCTGCCAACATTAGGCCAACAAGACTGACATCATTAACTGTATGCATTTTATATTGCCAGTGAAATGCTAAAGTTTAACCTAATATAAAATGCAGTACAATTATTGTGAGGTTTCTAAAGTCTTTTAGTCACCTGCTGCATCTGTGAAAGACTTCACAGGTTTGCAACGCAGCAGCAGTGAGCTGTGGAAACAATTTCAAGCCGATCCAGATCACACTATACGTGCTTGTCACTGATGGGTGATGCAAGGGACATTATAAAGACAGGTAACAGTATACCATGCCCACTGACCTGGCCCCAACTATGCCCATTTGCTGTATCTGTGTATAGGAGAGTGGTAGCTCCCGATGCAATTAATAAACCTGATGTTCCTGTTTCAAGTTGAATAAAGCTGGTTTTGCTAAAGTACTGAGACTCAGCCTTGTGTTTTGGGGTGTAAGACACTGACTCACTTGTCACACTATCTATAAGTCCAGTAGATTGGTCAAATCTAATATAGCACTTAGCACATTAAACATGATCGTGTGAGCTCGGGGATAGGTGTACAAAGGTGTTGTGAAAGGAAGAGAGTCCTTCAAACAGTCAACATTTCCTTAATAACTCAAACAGGCCTCATTCTTTTAAAGGTTCTTCTCAATTGGTTGAGATATGATGGGTGCACTCTATTATCTCCCCACTCTGTCACTCTGAATCTGTATTACAAGGATGCAACTCACTGTCAACATCCTTTTTTATCCTTGGCAACCTTTCCTCCACTCAAATGATTCCAATCACAGAGCACTTTTGTTTATGGAACTGAACAGATGGCCAGTATCAGGATAGTAAGAAGTGCATACTGTTTAAAGATACAAGTAGTAAATTTAAAATGTAAAGCACTATACAGCTCATTTAAGAAAAACAGCCCTTAAAATTAGATACTGAGGCACATCTACAAATGGCTCCTTGTGTTTTTCAGCCCCATAAACTATGTGCAAGCTTTTTAATGGCAGGGTTCCTCAGGCAGCTTCTGCAATGCAATATTCCCAGGTGAAGCCAGGTAACACTCTAGAAAGTAATATACTGTTTTCAATTTTGGTGTTTTTGGTCATTGAAAAGTAAGAAAACAGCTAAATATGAAATAGAAAATGGCTTCCCATTACAAATAAGTAAATGTAAATTTTGAAATTTAAAGGAAGAATATGCTACTATCCCAATGAAAAAAAGAAACAAAGCACTTGTTATTAGAAAGAAAATCAGGCTACCAGGTACGCAGCCATAGGAATGTAGTTTTCTTCAGTGTGCCGGGTTACTGCAAATCAACCACTTAATGTTTAAAGATGTCTCGACAAGAACACACAGATAAAGAGTTACAAGTGGCACAAGTTGAAAGATGTAATCAATTTTAACAGAGCAAAACAAATTACAGTGACATCTCAGATATCTGTAAAACACTTTTCATTAGAATTGCTAAAGAAAACATTGAAGCAAAATAAAAAATACATGTAAAAAACAAACATATCTGATCTCTTATCAACATGTCTAAGCATCAAAAAAGGTTAAAGAAAAATATACAAGTGACTAAAATCTAATGTCTGATATTGCCAAGGACCCTTTCCATGACATCCTGCTCACTTCTGACCTCTTCAACTTGGTTATGTTACTAAACAATACAAAATACAAAATACTTCAATTGTGGTTTTGCTTTGTCAACTTAAATTTTTTTTTTAAACATTGATTCTCTGTTGCTGCTCATGTGGCAGTCACAGTTATGTTTCATGCGCTTGCAATCAACACTTACTTGAGTGACACAAGATGTACATTGTTTTGCTTACACTGCACTTAGGAAATGTTTTTTCTTGAAAGCAAATGTTCTTTAATTTTGATTGGATAAAATTAAATCACAGTAATGGTCTTTAGTTGCAGTCTCCATGAAGAGTTCACAACCAACTTAAGGTGCCTTTAAACCTCTTTAAATACATTCAGCCTGCTCAGAATCCCGGACATGAATTACTATATGTATTTTCTAGATGCACATTTTGGAGGATTTAATTTTATATACTTACTTGTGCATTTAATAGAAACACAGTACCCATGAATAGAGCAACGATATATAAGAGCCCATGGCTTAAGTATAATCTTCATTACACAGTGTAGCATCTGTGAAAGTAGACTACAAGAGGCATCTGGGTTGTGTTTCCCATCTATTCTTTTGTACTTGGAGTTCTCCCTTATTCTCCTCTGCTATGAGCTTTATTTTTATTAAAGTTTAATTCTTCTTCTTATGGTTTATTTATCAAATCGTTACCAGAATGTGCATAAATGTTCTGACAGTACTCCATCATTATATTCAGAAGTTAAATATGGTGTTCGACTGGGCTCAATACTAGGACCTTTACTGTTTTCAAATTACATGATTTCATTAGTAATAGTGTTGATTGGCAAAATTTGGCAAAGCATTTTTCACAGCAAATATTTCGTATTTGCTGTTAACCTTGTTTACAGAATATTTTCCTTCAAAATTGCTCTGCAGCCGGCTTAGACGAACATTGTTTTCAGAGCACTTCATGATGCTTTGTGAGGCCAGTGTGACATCTCAGAGCTGTATGGACCATGCGCAGCACTTTCATACATATGTACTAGGAGAGTGTGTTGAGCAGATAGAAAGAGTACTTTGAGAGGCCTATGAATGAAGAGAACGAGAGAGAGAAGAGGTTGGATGATGAGGAGATAGTGAATCAGGAAGTGCAACGGATTAGCAAGGAGAAAGTAAGGACAGCTATGCAGAGGATTAAAAATGGAAAGGCCGTTGGTCCAGATGACATACCTATGGAAGCATGGAGGTGTTTAGGAGAGATGGCAGTGGAGTTTTTAACCAGATTGTTTAATGGAATCTTGGAAAGTAAGAGGATGCCTGAGGAGTGGAAAAGAAGTGTGCTGATGCCGATATTTAAGAATAAGTGGGATGTGCAGGACTGCAGTAACTACAGGGGAATAAAATTGATGAGCCACAGCATGAAGTTAAGGGAAAAAGTAGTGGAAGCTAGGTTAAGAAGTGAGGTGATGATTAGTGAGCAGCAGTATGGTTTCATGCCAAGAAAGAGCACCACAGATGCAATGTTTGCTCTGAGGATGTTGATGGAGAAGTTTAGAGAAGGCCAGAAGGAGTTGCATTGCGTCTTTGTGGACCTGGAGAAAGCATATGACAGGGTGCCTCGAGAGGAGCTGTGATATTGTATGAGGAAGTCGGGAGTGGCAGAGAAGCACGTAAGAGTTGTACAGGATATGTACGAGGGAAGCATGACAGTGATGAGGTCTGGAGTAGGAGTGACGGATGCTTTCAAGTTGGAGGTGGGATTACATCAGGGATTGGCTCTGAGCCCTTTCTTATTTGCAATGGTGATGGACAGGTTGACAGACGAGATTAGGCAGGAGTCCCCGTGGACTATGATGTTTGCTGATGACATTGTGATCTGTAGCAATAGTAGGGAGGGAGGACATGCAGGTGATGGGTGTAACAGAATAAGATGCAGAGGACAGAAAGATATGGAAGAAGATGATCCGCTGTGGCGACCCCTAATGGGAGCAGCTGAAAGAAGAGGAAGAAGAAGTACTATAAGATCATTGCCATTCTTCACTTCTCCAGCCTCCCACACATGTTTAAAAAATAATAACAATAAAAAAGTACAATATTTTCATTTGACGGATACATGCTGTACAGCATAAGATACAATAATATCTTTCATATTTAAGCAAACCTCCTTGTTTTTCAAAATTGTCATTATCATAGAGTGAGACTAGCGATACCATTTACTGTTTTGTCATTTTCATATTGTTTGATAACTTTTAAATTTGTGTAGAGACTGCTTGCATAGAGACTCACACCTGTAGCAGATGTGGGTCTCTGCAGGGGGAGCCATGGTGATCCCCCTTAAAGAAGAAGAGGATGAATGAAAGAATGACACACCGACAGCTGTTAAATGGTCCTTGACAGGTCTGTTTATTGTCTCATTAAGACAATAATGTCTTAAGGAGGATTGGTGTCCTCACGAGCCTTCACACTTCATTCTTTCCTTTACCGACCTGCCATGCTGTTCATCAAATCTCTTTTTTAAGCTTGAGGTGTTTAAAGGCCATGATACATTTGCTTTTACAAAAATTGAGAAGCTACGAACAACAACAAAATGATGACATGAAGATGTTACTGAAACTAAACAATATGCATTATTTCAGGACTTGAAGGCACCAGAGAGCCCCAAACCACAACACAAACACAAAAAATAAATGGTTGTTTATTATATAAATACCTCACAAAAATTACCAAGCACAATTTACTTCTCCTCCACTTATCCACTGCACTGCCCTCCTCCAGTTGAGTGTTGCTTGTTTTCCTCTCAGCTCTGACTCGTTTGTACAAGGCAGTGCGGTCTCTTTTATTGCAGACCTGGGAGTATTTCCGGAGACATTTTGAAGAACTTGTGGGTCATAAGAAAGCCTGGGAGACTCTCCCCTGGCAGCATCCTCTATTGTCCACCAGGGACCCCTACAGTGCTGCTCCTCTGGACTCCAATTTCCATGCAGCCCTGTGGGTGTCAAAACTGGGACTCTACAGGTATATGAGGAACACTACCATTTATTAAAGTGGGGAATGAGTTGGTCTCGGCCATCCTCTACTGAAAGTTCTTCGGGCATCCCAACCAGTACAGAAATCATCAGGTGTCCCGGCTGGGTATTTCTCCTGTTCAATCCATGCTTCTATTATGGCATCCTGACCAGGTAAGAATTTCACCTCTGGGGCATCTATACATGATATACATGAAAAAAAATCTTCTAAAACTGAAATTCATGACAATAAATATATTTTTAAAGTTATTTTATGACTATGGACCAATGAGGCTTTTAGGTTACTGCTGCCACAATTTATTACTAAACAAGCACAGTGTTCTACACCTACTCCCTGAGATGGGAGAATATATAATAATAATTTAATTAGAATTTTAATTCCACACAAGGCGTAAGATGGTAACAATAATACAGTCACAGATTACTATTCACTCTATTTGTAGTGTCCTTTTTGGCAAAGATGTATTTCAAATGATGAGAATATCTTTGTATTTGTAAGACTTAAAGCATTTTGTAATAGGGGACACACCATGGGTGAAATTCACACTGAAGTCCTCAGTAGTATGTGTGACATTAGACATTGAAACTTTTAAAGTGCGTAAGATTTTTACTATTTACATTTCTATTCTAAAAGAATTGTATAATGTATATTTTTATGTTTCCCCTTAAATATAATTAAGGCATACAGTATGCTTTCAATTCATGCTTCAATGTTTTCCAAACATATAATTCTTATTTTATTACTTCTTTTTTTAAGGCAATACCACTTCAGTGAGAACAAAACATTTTCAGTAGCTTCTTTAAAGACCAATTATGATTTAAATCCACACTTTTAATTTTCATTGCATCAGAATTTCATTGTATTTTAATCTAAAAATTCATCAAAACAATTGGATGGGGTTTTGATAAACAATACCTGTAGAGAAGTTAAACATGCAGTATCAAAAAGCACAACCAATTACCTCATATTCCGATCCAAAATGTGCACAAAGCTGCTCATTAATTTAGATAAAATAGTCAATATTGTAAGCTTTCCAGAAAATCTAATCAGACTTTGTTTATTATAATATTGTACATGTGTTACAAACAGCATCTGAGAAGTGAATCAAGCTTTCCTTTTAGCAATTTAAACAGCCAAATTTGACAGTACATGCCTAAAATGTTTATCTATTATTTTCCCTCACATTCTTGTCTGGTTCAGTGTCACAGGGACCTGGTGCTCATCCCAGAATCACTGAGTAAAAGATTCACTCATTACATGGTCATCTCTTGTGCTGTCTTTTTCTCCTAGCTGGCATTGTTAAAATCAATTTACTGGCTTGTTTTAATTTTTAATGGCTATACTGCTTTTCACTCCTGGATATAAATTTTGGTTGAAAGTTAGATCCTTGATCTCTGAATTATTGTGGAACAAATTGAGACCTTTTGTTTTCTACTCTAATTTATGATAAATCAGAGGGCAGAGTTTCCTTAGCAGATTGTGAATTGCACCATTGGGCTTTTGATCTGCACTCATTTTGGAACTCTTTGATCCCTCCTTTTAGCCGCCCCTTTCAAGTCTTTCATTAAATCCAGCATAGCTTCCCCTAGATCCCTCTATATCCTCGTCTGAGACAGTCACATCTCCATCCTGTTTGAAGCTTGATGCTTTAGGTAAGAGGTGCAAAATCCCCAGCAACACAAATTTTAGTATATTAATTGAAACTTCTCTGTTTTGCATATCACTATTCACGACAGGTAAATTCAGAAGAGCAGTAATGTTCTGGTTTTTCTTATAAATAATTGTGTTTTCTCTTTTGGACTATGTATTCCTTTTTCTCATGTGTTTATTTACCATATATAAAAAGAGAAATTACATCCATCCATCTGACATCTGTGCCCCTGCACTGAGCATAATGTTGTCCCACATCCACAAAAGGGCAGGAATGTCCGATGAACCGACACAAGTGGCTAGTGTAAAGTAGTAAACTGTGCATTGTATGTCTGCGCGTCATGTTGTCCAAAACAGGGCAGGAATTTCAGACGAAGAAAGGCAACAAGAAGCACAAAGAAAGAAGGATGTAAGGGCTTGAATGTCGGGTGGAAAAAGACAGCAGGATGAACAAGCAAAGATAGAAGTAAGGCACATCCAATGCAAAACGCAAAACAGACAGACAGACTTCCCATTGTACCATATAATCTGTTTCAATAAATCAACATTTGTTCAACATGACATTATACAGGGTGCAGAACTGTTGCATTTCATTTTGACGGGTGTGATCTTCTTATATAATATGCTACCATGGCTGTTCGTTTGTCTGTCCAGGATTTTAAATCACCTGTAGCTCGCAAACCGTTTGAACTATTGTCCTAAAATTTGGTACACATATACTACTTGATGTCTACTATCCGCTTTCGGGGTGATGATTGACCTCCAAGGTTATTCCTTTTTTTATTTTTATTTTATTTTATTGTAGAACCAACTCTCGGCAGCGGTCAGCAGGGCAGCCGTGCGGCGCATGAGTACGGGCGCTGTTCTCATTCCCTACCAACTTCGCCATCACTTCCTCTACCTCTTCATATCTTAAATCATTCTTGAGGCAGATTGAAGACTTAAATGCCAGCTTAAATGAAAAATTATGGAAAATGTGCTAAGTAATTACAACACAAACACTGATTTAATCAGTTTTGACGTGAAAAGATGCCAACAAAAGAAGAGAAGCAGCGGACCACTAGGGTGGAGAAAACAACAGCTGCTCAGGAAGCAGCAAGAGCATGAAGCTCTGAGCAAATAAATGCTACGTACAAACTATGTAGAAACATACAGAGAAAGAGTATGAAAACTATGAATGCTCAAGTCAAGTGTATTCACTGCACGATAAGTTCATAACAGTTACTGATGCTACTGTTACGATTTTACCAAAAAAAACTCATTGAGCCAAAAAAAAACATTAAACAATTAAAAAAGATGAAAAAGGCAACATGTAAATTAAAAATAAAAAAACAGTAAAAAAAAATAATAATTCAATTAAAGAAAGCGTACAAACTTAAAGAAATATTGTATTATTACTAAACTAAACAGTAATCCATTGCCAAAACTTGAAAACACTTAGCAAGCCAAAGATAACTAGTCCAAAGAGGACTAGAATTAACAAAGCAGAAGAGGAGCAGAAGATGACAGTACTGATCCTCACTAGTCAACCAATGCCAATGCCCTGAAGGAATGGCTGAATAATGCTTAAATTGTCCTCAGGTGCTACAGCAAACTTAATTAAAGCAGTTGGGGCCTGTAAATTGTGTAAGAGACACACCACCCCCTCCATCAATTGTGAAAAAACACTTGACAAGATAATTCACCAAAGACTGAGAGAATATAATTACATTAACTAAAAGAAGTAAAATGAAGCCCAACATCTGTCAGGAAAGCAAAGGTGTACATATTCAGATTCAGTTTTGCTCCACTCTAAATTCTAATATTCTTCACTGCTCAGACATGCCACTGACATCTCTAACACAATCTATAAATAAATGGAGTAGATATCCCCACTAGTATCTTTAAAGAACGACACATTTCTGTTAAATCTTTTCTTTGTATTTTTTCCCAATGGATATAGAGGCTTAGTTTTATAAATCTATCTCTGTAACCCGACTCTTTCATCCTAGCAATTAATCTTCTTCTTCTCTTTGCTTTATCTAGAAATCAATAAAACTTCCACCTAGATAGCAACAACATGATATTTATTATTTGTTTCAAATAATGCTTCAGTCAATGGAACGTATTTCTAATGTTCTTTTAATTTTCAAAGGTTTGAATCAGTTTTTACCATTTTTATCTTTAGACTTTATTTATAATTATTAGGGGCTTTGCAGTGTACGTGCAGGTGACCCTGTTTAATTTGGAATGCTTTTATATCCTTATCCCTCTTCATTTTGTCAGTTTACAGTTTTATGTGTGTATACTAGTGAGTTCAAGCCAGTTCCCTTCCTACAGTATAAATTTAATACTGTGTAACTGAATATTTTGTTCACCGCCTGTGTTTCCCACATCAACCAATAGGGCTTTAGTTTTGGTGAATGTCATGGATCTCACAACAGTTGACATTTTTGCACAAGTCATCCCAAACTTCAGTTTCCTTGTATTTTTTTGTATGAGCACATTCAATTGCCAAGCACCTTATGATGTCCAGGTTGCCCACAGCCTCTGCAGTTCCTTGAACCCCAGTCATCAATAGTTATGAAACAGACTAATGCAATGCAATGCACAAACAGACAAAGCTGGCATCCCATTCAATATTATGTATTATTTGTTTTTTGGTAGTGTAGTATGGTGGTGCAGTGGTCAGAACTGTTGCCTTAAAGATGCAATGTCCTGGCTTTGAATTCCACACTGGTTGTTGCCTGTGTATTATTCCATGTTTTCTACATGTCTATGTTTGTTTTCCTACAGTTTTCTTCTCATATCTACCTTTAAGGCATTCAGAGCTGGTTAATTGGTGACTCTGAATTCACCCCAGTGTTCATTTAGGGTTTGTACATGAGAGGGTCCAGTGACCTGGTTTCCTGTCCTGCTCAGTGTGTTCAGGTTAGGCTCTTTGATTATCCAGAATTTTGTGTCATGTTGCTTTTTCTTATGAAATATCTTTAGACTTAACTTATTTATTTTGTGGGGCATCAGCCATAGAGTTCTGGGTTTAAATCCCTTGAGTGACGTATGCTTCTGTGGCATTTGCATGTTCTCTCACTCTCCAGGTGGACTTTTCTGTGGGTACTCCAGAGCATCCAGTTGAAGGCAGGAACCAGCCTTGGATAGGTTGTGAGTGTATCACAGAGCACACTCACTCATAAATCTACACTCACTCACGCTGGGTTAATTTAGAGCTCCAAAAGAACTTTGGGATACCCTTTAAAAAGCCTTATACAGACATGGGTACAATGTAGACAACAAGGGAGCCTAGGATTTAAATAATTATCATTTTTAAAATGTAAATTACATTATCTTTTTTAGAACCGTGGTTCTCTTCATATAACATTTTACGATTAAAGTTTTATAATAAATTCTTTAAAGTGTTAGCTTTTTATTTTTTTACATTTTCACCTTCAATTTCACACTGTTTCAAAGTGCCACATATCTCTACTTCCAGCTATCCTGTTTCTCCTGAATAATTGATAACCATCAAGATTGCACATTTGACCACATTTAACCATGACCTGCATTCCACTAACCTCTGTAAAAACATGACCACTGTTTTAGTAGAAGTGAAGTTTTCAAGAATATGAAAATAAAAAAGTAAATTCATGTTAAGCATAATACATTATTTAAATCAAATTTATGCAGTACATCAACATAGGCATGTTTCCTGATTTTAGAAAAGGATACCACTAAGAAGTTTCATTTTTTGACTGAGTAAGTTTGCATTTGTTTAGTAAAATGTGTGGACAATTAAAAAATAAAATCATTTATTTTTTAAAAGTATGGCTAATGCAATCACCAGAAAGTCTACAACTATCCATCCACCCAGAGAAAGGTTCTTAGGAGAACGTCTATGTACTGTACATTTTTAAAATCATATTGGCAACAGTTTCTAAATTATTCATATAGGGTGATGTCGGCAGCCTTTAAATTCAGTTAACATACAGAGCCTCACTGCAGCCTGCATATTCAACAAGCACTCATATAACCTTCTTACATAATATTGTCCTTTCCTATTCTTTTCCTTATTATTTTATGTTACATTTTCTTAATAACATATTCTTATTTCTGTTCTCATTATTATGCTGTACCATTCTATAAAAAAATATTTTTTGCTGTCGCCAGGTGGAGCATGGTTGCGTCAATATGTTCCCATTAATTTTCTAGCTTGGGGAGCAAAGCTCCTATTTAAACACTGATTGTTTTTTTGTACCAAAACAGCATTATCTTAAAATTATAAAACAAAGTGTTACCATACCTTGGCATAGATAACCCTATCACTGCCAAATGAAGCACTTGGAAGAGGCGACAGTCAACATATTGAGAGCTAACAGAGAGAGAAACACAGAGAGTGGGGAGAAAAAGCATCCTCACTACCATAGCGACATTCATGCTGCCAATATTCATTTCGGTCTCCTGGCAGATACATGTTAACTTGTTTATACATACAATTATTACTTGTGCTGTGATTGCTTTGTGTTGTTGTTGTGGTTATCTGGTCACTGTTGAGACAGCATTGTAAGTGGAATGACTTTTCAACACTGCACCTCCCAGCATTGAAAGCTATCACTTCCTACTGGACATATATGAATATTCAATATAATATTTGGCGTCACTCTATAAACAGTATGTCGAAATGAAAGTCAACTAAAACACAGAGGCTGGGATCATGATGAAAGAGTGAAGCAAAATGGATAAAACAATAATAAAAATAAAGAAAATTATAACCTAACCAGGCCTTCATAAAATAGTTATGGTCTCTGTCTGTTCATGTAGTGTGTGGCGGATGACTGGGCCTGCCCAGCCGGGACGCCGCGAAGGACTGAGAGAGGGGCAATACCTCCCCTGGGCCACAAGAGGGCAGCCATCCTGGTCTGCGTCGGGGCCACGGGATTAGAGCTTAGAAGCTCAACCCTGTTGGGGCCTGTGGCCACCACTAGGAGGTGCCCAGAGGATTGTGGAGCCCTGGATTGCAGCACTTTCAAGCTGGAAGAAATTCCAGGCACACCCAGAGTGCTTCTGGGTGCTCATGCGGCACTTCCGTCACACCAGGAAGTACTGCTGGAAGATCATCGCAAAGTACCTGGAGCACATCTTGGGCATTATATTAGGGGCCGCATCACTACATTAGTCGAGCCGGAGTCGAGAGGAAGAAGACAGAGCTTGTGAGGAGAGGAGTAGAAGTGGCAGAAATACTGAGAAATAGTGAAGGAAAGAAGGGACTGTGAGCGATACAGCTGATTTATACATTATGTGGTGCAGTGAACAAAATATTAAACATTTGTGTTTATGGAAATCTGGTGTCTGTCTGTCTGTGTTCGGGGCTGAACCTCCATAAGTGGCTGGTCCACTTTCCCTCTAAATGACAGAAAAAAACACATTCATTTGCTACTCACTTTGCCTCTGCATCTAAGCTGCCTTAACATGGGTCCAAATGGCCTCTTAAGCCAAGGTCTTGGACAACTTCCTGGGGGACTTCATTGTTTCCAAAAATTGCTTGAGCAAAGGTAACAGCAATTGACTGCCACCTTCTGTTAACATGAAAGACTGAACTGAAATCTTGCAGTGTCCACCTGTAACTCCACATTATAATATATTCAACATTGTTGTTGCTACTAAGAAGCGGTCAGGTGCATGTGATATGTGGATCTGATCCATTTTTTTCCCTTTTTTTTTCCTTTTTGATCTGTTTCAGATAACTCTCTTCAGATCTTTTGTGCTGAAAGGGGTTGGAAGTCACTCATCAGTCAGTCACCGTCAAGTGGAAAAAGAGAAAAAATTGTTGCTAAAAGTTTAAATAAATTTTATTATATTGCAAATGGGGTGAAAATAGACCTGGAAAAAAACATGGACAAAGAATATAAAACTTTTGATTGGCCAAAAGAATATATTTTCACACAAGACTGAGGTTCCTCTCTGTAGCCTACCGGCCAGAAGAGGACAATAATATACTTTTCACTTATCTACATTTTTCTATAACACACTATTGGCTCCTTAAAAGCATAAATAATTCATATATATAATGCATTCGAAAAGTATTTAGATCCCTTCGGACTTTTTTTTTTTTTTTAAATTTGTGCTTAGGGCCATCGTCCAGTTGAAAGGTGAACCTTTGGTGCAATGTGACTTCCCTAGAGTAGGTCCATTCAGGTTTCCCTCAGCCCTCTTTAATGTTCCAGTCCCTGCCGCTGAAAACGACCCAACATGCTTCACCTTTGGAATGATGAACAGTGCTGGGTTTCCTGCAGAAATTATGCTAATCTTGGTTTCATCAGATCAGAGAATATTGTTTCTCACAGTCTAAGAGTTATTTAGGCACCTTTTGTAAACTCCAAATGGACTTATATGTGTCTTTTACTGAGGAGAGGCTTCTGTCTGGCCACTCTTTATAAAGCCCAGATCGGTAGAGTATTGCTGTGATGGTTGTCCTTCTGGAAGATTCTCCCATCTCCATGTAGTCTCTCTGAATCTCAGTCAAAGTGACTATCAGGTTCTTGGTTTCCTCTCTTCCTAGTGTCCTACTCCCACAATTGCTCAGTTTGGATGTACATCTGTAGAAGAGCCGTGGCTGTTCCATACTTAATTTATGAAGCCTTCTTATGCTATTGAGAAGCTTAACTGCTGCAGGAATTTTTTATAGCCTTTCTCTGTTCTGTACCTTGACCCAATCCTGTCTCTGAGCTCTGCAGGCAATTCCTCTGGCCTCATGACTTGTTTTTTGCTCTGATAGATATTTCAACTGTTTGAGCTTCTATACTGAGGTGTTCATGTTCAGTCAATTAAACTGATCATAGGTGGACTCCAAACAAGGTATAGAAACAACTCAATGATTATCAATAGCATGGGATGAACCTGAGCCAAATTTCAAGAGCCATAGCAAAGGGTCTGGATGCTTGTGCCAATGTGAGATTTCAGATTTTTATTTTAAATAAATTTTCAAAAATTTCCTGTTTTTCAATTGTCATTATGGGTTATGGAGTGTTATTTGATGTGGGGAAAAATGTATGTTTTTAGCTCAAGGCAACAACATAGCAAAATGTGAAAAAGTTCATACTTTCTGAATCCACTGTGGATAAAGTTGTCGTATCATGTGACCCTTATGCTTATTTCGTAAAAGACAACATAAACTAGATTAATGTGACGTAAAGCCTCCATGCCTCCATGCTCAAAGGACTTGGGGAGGGAGCGTATCCAGAGCTTTACCTCTCCCGTAGTGCTAGGTTGGGTTGCAGCAGTGCCGCAGGGCTCCATGGGAGCTGGAGTTTAATACAGCCCTGTTGTGATCTGTGGGCGCTGCCAGGGGATTTTTCAGCTATGCTGAGCCCTTATGGGCGGCTCTTCCACCACATGAGGAATTGCTGCCGGAACTTTGGAAACAAGCACCTGGAGCACTTCTGGGTGCCTTATAAAAGAAGCCAACAGCCACTACTCTGGGAGCCAGAGTTGGGTTGGAGAAGAGAAAGCTTGCCAGGAGGAGAGAGAAGGCAAAGAGAAAAAGAAGAGTGTTGTTTGTTTTGCTGGGCTGAACTGTGCTATACTTTTGGGAAACAGAGGAAGGTGTTTCCCATGAGGAAAAGAAAAAAATAAAAATGTGTGTGCTTGAACTTGTGTCCCACGTCTGTCTGTGCTGGGTTTGGGCAGCGGTGCACCCTCTGGTGGTCCACACTAGATAGCCATATAATGTACAGAAATAGATATTACATAATAGTAATTTCTTGCAGAGGAAACATTTTTAAGGTCACTACTTAATTCAGATCAATTTGAAATTATTTTAATTATTAAAGGAAACTGCTTGGTAAAAGACACAATATTTTCACAACTATAATTCAAACACTTTAGTCTATAGCCCTGTAATTTTCTGTTTATGCAAGAGCCGTATGCAAATTCAACTTTATGTGAACCAGCAGCAGAATATGAGAGAATGGGAAAAAGGAAAACATTAAAATGGATATTGCACGTGGTGAATTGTTTTTTCTTATATATTTTAATGATCATTTTTACAGTTTGGTGAAGTCCTTATAATAGTACCTGTTAATGTTTACTATGTAAAATTTCACAGAAATGTCTTGAAATAAATTAGGATTTTAGGCATGAAAATGGAGGTGTATAGTCAAACTGCAGACATTACTTCACTTATGTCATCCGGTGTTGATGAATATCATAATATTCCCAATCAAATCAAAGTGCTTAGAAATAGTGAAATGTTTGAAATATTACATTAAAAATATGGAAGGTAAGAACCATGCATAAAATAATACAGTAGAAACACAAACACAGCTTCTCTGAAGTGACAACTTGCAGATTTAGCAATTGTGGTTCTCAAATATCACTTAGTATTTCTTTCACTGCTTATTAGAAATAAGCATAATACTGTAAAACTAGAAGCTAAAAGAAGATGTTTAAAAGTCTGCATCCAGATTCAAAATTGCCAATGCTGTTAAAGTTGCATAACATACTATTTTTATTTAATGTTCTAAACATTTCATTTAGCTAAGAAAGATGTGTCAAATATGTTAACACAGTCTGAAAGCATTTTGTTATTTAGAAAGACTACTGCCTAATATGCAACCTATGATAGCAATACACTCTTACATTAAAATATGGAATTGTGCAGATCATAGCGTCTGAACTTTACCTCTAAAAGGAAGTGTAAAACAAAAATTTTAAAAGAAAACAATTTTATCAAACTTTAACTTTGCTTTTGTTGTGACACTGACTTATTTAATTTTTGCTCTAACATTCTGGTGACTCCAACAGTTTTGCCCTTTACTTATTTTTTTTTTATTCCTTTTTAAAGATTTTTTCTTAAAGTTTCTCTCAATTTAATTCACACTATTACATTAGAATAAGTCTCCTAACAATCCGGTATGCCAGTGTTATGCATGCTATACTCCAGATTCAACTCATTCTAGGCACAGTATAGCATTAATAATGCCAAATAATAATCTGTAATTGTGTGTTTGTAACGGTTGCTATAATTAAAATGGAGTTTGGGGAAGATATAGAAGCATGATAAATGGAATTCCTATGACTACTATATATGTCCTACCTGCTACACTTATTATTAAGCACGTTCACATATAATGTGGAAAGCACCTACTGTGATTGCCATGTCTGCCGTTCTGTCTCTCTATGTGTTGGTATATCTGTCTGCATGAAATGACTCGAATGGACTAATTCTGCTGAAATTTTGCATACTTATTCTTTAAGAAAATTTGGTAGGAAAGTTCAATTTAATCGTTATTACATCGTGCAGTACTAAGTTTTCAAATTAAAAAAAAAACCCATTGAAAAACATTAGGAAATATGTGTTTATCTAAGCATTTTGTGCAGCTCCAATTACAGATTAGAATGCTGTTTCAAATTTACCTTGAGAGATGTCAATCTAATATATATATACAGATCACAATTACGAGTTAGTCAAATGTGGTGGAGACCCATGCATGCAATCCACTTGTAGAGCAGCTTACTTTTCCTGCTGCTTGAGGTAAATTAACTATAAAAATAAAAATAAAAATCTATATATTGTGATGGATGTCTGGCTATTGAACCTTGCCGGGACGCCCCGAGAAAGAAAAGATAGGGGAAGGCAGCAGCTTTTGGACATTGCCTCCCCCAAGAAGCTAGATGGCAGCTCCCCTGGAGTATAGTGGTGCCCCGGATTCCCACAGGGCATCCTGGGACTTGGAGTGTGGATTTACAGTGGGTGCCGTGGGTGCCACCAGGAGAGCTGTCGAAGGACCGAGGGAGTCATTCTTTCCCTATAGTCCGGAAGTACTAATGAATCACAGTGGGCAGAAGCCCTGAAGTACTTCCAGGCTGACTAAAGAATTGGAGTTCTCTATCTGACCAGGAAGTGCTGGCAAGTCACATGGAAGGAAGAACAGAAGCACTTCCGAGTTGGGCACTATATAAAGGATTGCTGAAGACCCAGCAGGCAAGCCGGAGTTGGGAGGTAGAAGACAGAGCTTGATGGGAGGTGTGGAGGAGAGAATTATATTGATTTATTGTTTATTTAATTGTTTATGATGGCTGTGGTGCTTGAAAGGCACTTTAAAGAAGAAAAAACAATTAAAAGAATTTCTTCATGCTTTTACTCTGTGTCTTTGTATCTGTCTGTTGGGTTAAAAGGGGCAACAGCGAACCCTGGTGTTCACAGTATCTAGAAATGAATGTAAGAGCACAGAAATTCTGTAAGCATAAAGTGAACAAATACAGTATACACTCAGTATTTACTGCACATTTGCAACCACACATCTGAATTTTTTGCACATTATAACAATTCATTATTACCCCGACACTCACAGCAAAGCCCCAGAACTGCTCTCCATCATCGTCTGAATCAAATCACTTTTCCTTGACACTTCAACAGAGATTTTAACCCTCCATTGGATACGTCTTTCAAAAATGTTATGTTTAAGGAATTTGAACTACAGTTAGTCACAGACCCTTTACAACAAATGACTAACAACAAAATGTTAATCAATGGCACTTTTACATTACTTGAACGGGAATCTGTTGTCTCTGAAAGTGATTGAGCCAAACAGACACACACATTTCCACACATAGACATTTAGTTTTCCTCGGAGGTGGAGCCCTTACCCCAACTCCACCTCTCACTTCTGGGCTGGACAAACACACACACATCCACACATAGATGTTTATATATAAGAAACGAGTGATAACGGACTTTTAAAATGCTCCAACTTTCAGACCAGTTAACTAAGTCTCAGTGTAACATATGCACCTGTTCTAACTTGTCATTACTTACTGTATATTTGCTTTAGAACTATTAAAAAAAATAGCAGATGTTTCACATGACTGTTGCTTGTAGCACTGATCATCGAAATCCCCCAGAATGTTTTTCGATGCAAATATACCGTTTTTGCTTGGTATCCTTGTTCAACAAATATTTTCCTCGAAATTCGCTTTGCAGCCAGCTTAGACAAACACGTTTTTCAATGCACCCCATTATGCTTTGTAAGGTCAGCTTGACATCACAAAGCTATAGATGCCATGCACAGAACTTCAACACGTGCTTACTGTAAGATCATTGCCTAAGTGGCCATTGGTGGGTCATAAGCATACAAGAAACAAAAAGGCTGTATTTCACTTGACATCTCTACAAACAATATTTTCCTCTGTCTCTAACCACTCTCATCTCACCATTTCAGCAGCTCTTCCTATAGCTCTTTAATTGCTGCATGTGGGTCTTCAGGCACAAAGGATGAGAAACACTGCTGGATTTCTATCCTGAATACATTTAAAAAAATAAATAAAAAAAAATTAGTAGTATTTTATTTTATTAGTTGACCACAATGAGAATATCATGGGTACTGTCACCAGATTAAACAGCACCGCCCACATGGATAATTATGTGCCCATCTATGATCCCAAAACAAGCCCTAAAACAGCCCTTCCCTTCCCTCATCAGAAAACACAGGACATGCTGTGAAATAATAAAAACAAAAGATTTATTACTATTTACAAAGTGTTTGTTTCTTCTTGATGAAAGTATCTGCACAGAGAAATCGGAAACAGAACAGATGTTCTAGCTCCGCCCGTAGCTGTGTTAAACAATGGAATGAGCCAATGAAATGAAATTCTGTGAGTGTGATATTCTATATTTTATTTATTATTGTTAATTTGTGGCCACTTCTTGTATTTGTTTGTGGTATTCCTCCCATCTGTGTCTTTTATTGTTTGAGAAATGGTGATGCAGTGATTAACACTGCTGCCTTACAGCTCAAATCACATATTTGGCCATCATAATCATTCTAGCATAGTTGGTAGACTTTTACTTATTCCTCAGGTACGCTTAAAAGACCATTGTACCATTATAATTCACTCAAAACTAGTTCAATTCCTCCTTCATCCTTGACTTCAAACATTTCACAGAGTTTGGTGAAGTTTGCAAACATTTCTGTAATTTCACTAAACTCACAGTGAAGTGAACTCCGTGAGGTTTGCTCATCACTAGTTGCTAGTATTGGGTGATGACAGCAAACTGGCTCTCTAAAACATGGCAGCGCATTGGCTGCAGCATTCTGCATTTTTAACTTAGTATTTCTGATTTGCATTTTGGTATGGTCTGGTTCTTTTCTTTATTTTATGCTTCATCCTTGACTGGTATTTTAAAAAACTCTTTTGAATGTTCCGTTTTTCTTTACTGACTCTTGCAATTCTAACTTCTGACTTTTTAGAGGAAATCCTGTTTAAAACAAGCTTGTATCTCTGCCTGCTCTCAATAAGATTACAACAAGTTGAATAACTGTAACTTTTTGTTGAGGTATACAGTAACTGAAAATAAAGTGCAACTCAAACTCAATTAGTGTATGTTGGAATTCAGGGGTTAACTTAAAGATAATAAGACATAACAGAAGGTGAGAACGAACTCTGAACATGGCAGGGTCCTCTCATTCACATGTGTACTTCCAGTAAAGCTGGGCCAGTTTACATGTCTTAAGTACAGTATATTGGTGGAAAGCCAGAGTACACAGGTTTCATGTAAACTCTATACTAACCACTGCATCGCCATGTGTCTCTACAAATGAAAAAAAGGTTAAAATAATTCCACTCTATTTTTACATCCAAAATAATAAATATAAAACTAAATAATTTATTCTCCAGTAATTTATTCTCCATTTAATCCTAAATAGTTTATCGAATTAATTTCTGATAATTTAAAAAAATGCATTGGTTTCTCTGCGGTGGGCTGGTGCCCTGCCCAGGGTTTGTTTGTTTCCTGCCTTGCGCCCTGTGTTGGCTGGGATTAGCTCCAGCAGACCCCCGCGACCCTGTAGTTAGGATATAGCAAGTTGGATAATGGATGGATGGATGGTATTGGTTTCTTTTATCTGTTAAACTGGTAGGTACAACTTTAACTGTTATAATGGATTGTTAATACTCAAATTGATTAAAGTTGTCAGACCTTTACCCTAGCATTAGACCTTTCCATTTATTACTGTTTGTCTGAAGGAACACAGAACTCTGCATGATGTTATTAGAAAAGAGGCTTCTTTTTAGGTCAGTAATGTAGAAAGGAATGTCTCGGGACAGAACTTAGCAACTGTTCAAATTCATCACTAATTCAAACCACAGAGAGGAAAATGAGACAACAAAGCAAAAAGGTCAGCTCCAGCAACCAATAAATCTCTCATGAATCCAGCCTCGACAGAGGAAATAATATTATGCAAAGAGCACCTTTTTTTCAAAATATTCCTGCAGAAATGCAAACAGTGCCTGTCCTCAGAAATACTTGCTATACACAGTGCTTTGCTTTCCTTTCACCTTTCAAAAACAGCGGAGAACACAATTTAATTTCTTTCATGCGTTTTTTTTCTTTCTTTTTTTTTTTTTTGTAGTGAGATGAGACATTAAGAGCATTGGACACTGAGATTTTAAACAAGTATTGTTAAAACATAACAGATAGAAACATAAAACCAAGTCATGAAAAGTATCGGATCTTGGGTAGATTATGGAAGAAAAATAAGGGTTGGGAAATGCCTAGGAAGTGAGAAACAACGCAAGGTCTTTTAAGGTAAACTTGGGAGAGATCAGTGATGAGCATGAAATTAATCCAATTTTATTATATTTGTGGTGATTCCTTTTACTTCATCGAAAGGTCTTGCTGTAGGGGCCCTGAGCCAATTCAAGAAGACAGAGAAGTGACATTTACCTACTTAATATGCAGTGCCTGTGACTCCTGTGCTTTCTTTTAAATTTCTGAAGAAAATGAAGGTGAAAACTTAGTTTCAAGATGTTTAATTAAATCCCATCTATTTTATGAAGCTTCTTTTTTCCCTTTTACGGTCCATACGGGTGTAATGCACAAACTAACTGCCTACAATATAGTCCTTCTCAGACTATGTTCATGCACACATGGGCAAGTTTAAAGATGCCAATTAATCTAACGAGCATTTCCAAGGTAAATTAGGGCATCTGCTCTGACATGGCATGAGTATGCAAACACTGTTGGGTTTGTGACAAGGCTAGAAACAGAGTTTAGGTTTCTGAAGTCATGAGAAACTTGAGCATGAGCATGCTCAACATGAGCAACACTGTCATCAGCATTATTATGCTGCCATCCATTTAACGATTAACAAAAAACATGATAAAATAATGAGTACATCTTAATTTAATAGCCTTTTCCTTTAAATAGTATTAAACAACTAATATCTGTTTAATGATTATGATATGAAGTATCTGAGTTAAAAATTAAACGTTAAACAGCTGTAAGTATAGGGTTCACTATGAAAGGTACAATATGAAAGAAAATTATTGCTGCACCATGAGAGGTCTCTGAGGATGTGGACAAAATTAATCTTACAATATATTAAATGTCTATGAGATCTACATTAGAATCAACAACTGAGTAGAAAATGGAACGAGCATGCAAGATTTAAAATGAAATTGTGAATATCATTGAGGATCCTTCCATTTAATTTCTAACCTGCATTGCACATTTTACTCCACTAAATACAATATATATGCCAGTCTTGGATGGGGCACCTATCTATTACGAGGCATGTACCTGCATGAATACAGAAAGAACATGTGCACTCTGCCCAGATAATGACTGGTTCAATGATGGCCCCTGTCGCACTGGTGCAGCAGTTCTATCTGCTGGGCTTCCTTCAGGCTTTGAGAGTGAGGAGACCAAATGATGTTCATGATTTCACAGAGCCTTCTAATGGGGAGATTCTAAAGTGACCACATACAGCAAATAACCTATTAATAGCAGTGCAGGGAATACTGGGAAGGCAAGTAAAGCATGTAATGGATGCTGGAGTATTTATGGTAGATGAAAATGTTTAGATTTTTTAATATAATGTTACTACTTCTTTCAACTTTAGGTTTCTTTTATTATACTTCAACCAGGTTGGAGTTCAAATTCCTGCTTTATGTATTTTGTGATATTTTTTCCTTCTTTTATCTTTGTTACTTTTGTTATTTGCACTATTCTGTGTTTCTTATTAGTTTTGTGCATAATATTATCCCTAAACCAATGCAATCCTGCCTCTCTGATTTGGACATGTGCAGAAAAGATATGCTGAGTGTATTGGGAGAAGGATGTTAAGGATAGAGCTGCCAGGCAAGAGGTAAAGAGGAAGGCCTAAGAAAAGGTTTATGGATGTGGTGTGAGAGGACATGAAGGTGGTGGATGTCACAGAGCAAGATGCAGAGGACAGGAAGATATTGAAAAAGATGATCCACTGTGGCAACACCTAAAGGGAGCAGCTGAAAGAAGAACAAGAATTGCATAATATTATCTCTACTGGTATTACCATGATCCATAAATTTTTGGGTGGTTCCCCTAGAGATGGACAACCTGTCCATCCCCTTCAAGATGGACTGTTTGGAGTAGGTTGGGGGATCTGAAAACCACCTTTTAAAGAAGGGACTATGTCACATACCAGTGTTCTGTCTTTTTTTTTTATAGATTTTTGATTCTTTTATCTATATTAACATTCGTACATTTGATATTTATACACATTATTCAGTGTTTTTATTACTGGTAAAATTTCATTGCAACAAATATCTTTACAACAAAGTTTCCCCATATGACACGAGTTTATAGAAATCTCGTAACTACGAAATACATTCAGCAGATACTTTCTTTACAATGAAGTGCCCAAAACACCTTGAAATGCCTGAACGAATCATCCACAGAGCAGTTAGTTCAGTAGTCGCAGCTCAGTTGTGCACAACAATCCCCAAACAGAAACAATGTAAAAAAAATGTTCTTTCTTCAAACTTTCCTCGTACTGTTTTTTTTATTTGCTGTTTTTGTTTTCGGTGGTTTTCAGAGATACCTTTTGCTTATTGCTCGTCAACATTTGAAAAACATCCATTGAAATTTAACTCATTGCCACCCTCCTATTTAAATGGCAGACATGAAAAAACAGTAACAGTTCATATTAGAAAAAAACACAATTTAAATTTGGGCAGCTCTTGATTGTGGCAAAAAGAAAAAAGACATTGCCAGTGAATTCAGAATTTCGCCATCGACACTGTCAACTTTCTTGAAAGAGTGAGCAAAAAAAGAAGAAAAATCTCGGGTTGCAAATGTATGCGAACTGCTGCATTTGAAGACGTTGAAAAATCAGTGTTCATGTGGTTCAGTGATGCTCCTTCAAGAAACATTCCTTTTAATGTGGCACTCATTCAAGAAAATGTGAGGTTTCTAAACTCTCTTAGGACCTCCCCCAACTGGACAACACGCTGAAGAACATCCCGAAGTGGGATCACAGAGTCTGTGGAAGATAGTTTCTCCATTACCAAGGCAATAATAGGCTCACAGCTTTGTTGCGGCTCTTAACCGAAGCAAACAGAAAAGATCTTGATGGGTGATGCAAGGAACATTGTAAATGCAGGTAACAGGTTTACCTGGCTACTAACCTGGCCATGACCCTGCCTGACTGCTGTGTTTCTGTATAGGAGAATGGCAGATCATGTTACAATAAATAACCATGCTGTTCCTGTTTCAAGCTGAATAAAGCTGCTTTTGCTAAAGTACTGTTTTGGGGTGCAAGACAGAGTCCAATAGCGTGCCCCCAATCTTTTATGATTTGCTTCTGTGGCGCTTCACTGCACCACTGTGAGCCTGCTGTTGCCCTGCCCTGGCAACGGACAAATGATCTTCCACAGACGTGGCAATCACGCTTCGGGATGCACTTCAGAGTGTCATTCTCATTGGGTGGTGGGGACCCCAAAAGAGTTCAGAAACCTCACAATATGGATGATTTGGCTTCTGATTGATAACTGTGCTGCACACAACATGCTTCTACATTTAGATGATGTTTGCATTGAATTGCTCCCATCCAATTGCACAGCAGTGCTTCAGCCATTGGTTTTGGGCATCATTTGCACCCTGAAAGTGTATTATCACAAAGAAATGCTGAGAAAAATTCTCATCAGCATAACTTGTAGACAGGAGGAGATTAAAATTAACATGAAAGAAGCTATTGAAATGATTGCAAACGTCTGCACGCAAGTTAAAGTACTATAGTGACAAATATAGAATCTTATTACTATGAAATTTTCATTACAACAAAATATTTTTAGGTCCTTGGCAGTTCATTGTAATAGAATTTTACCTGTAGTTTTGTGTATTATTTAATTTCTGTTTCTATGCTTTTTCTGTTATGGTATGCTCCATGTATTTTTGGGTCGTTCCCCAAGAGGTGGAGCCAAATGTTTATCTCAGTCAATAGAATTCCCTCAACTCTATAAAGGCTGAAAAAGCAAACAGTTCCTTCCAGTACTTTGTATGCACTGGTTGTTGATTGTTTTGGGTGGATTTACTGGATTTTGACCTCTCTTTGCATTTGTGTTTTTCTTGGAACTTGTTTGAAAATGGGTTGCCTATTTTAGGCAGCTTATTCTGGGCTTTTTGGTGGTACTTGGAGGTTTCATTGTTATAGAACATTTTTGGAAGATAAATATTTTTATTTATAAAGATTCCTTGTTTGCCCCTTTTTGCTTCAAGCTGAAGGCAGACAGAACCTTCTATTTGAGGCACTTTTTTGTTAAATTTTTTTGGTACTTTGTCCCACAATAATGACATCCTAATCCTAATCATTCAGTATGCAGATTGCTGATATTAGCTTCATACTCCTGTGTTGAAAGTCTCTGTATGGGAGATTATTTAACCTTTTTGGTGAAATATTTCAAGTGATAGGCTTTGAGCTGGTGGTCTCAAACTCCAATCCTGGATGGCCACAACGGCTGCAGGCTTTCATTCTAGCCCTTTTCTTAATTAGTGACCTGTTTTTGCTGCAAATTCACTCCTTTTGAATAAATTTTAATTGACTTGTTCTTGAAGACTCACACCCCTTAATTGATTCATTTTCCTTAATTAGCAGTCAAACAATAATGAGATACAAAATGAGGCAAAACATGACCAGCAAACTGTGTCCATCATACAATATCTGAAAAAAAAGAAATATGAAGGTCTCAGGAATGTTGATCTGCTCAGGTCCACAAACCATTTTAACAACACTCTTAGAAAAGAGAAAATCATAATTTAGGAAATGCCTGCTATTGCACAAAGAGAGCAGCAACAAGCCCTGGAAATAAAGAATGGGTTTAATTAACAAAAAGACTTGGCGCCTAATTAAGCAGCTGCTTGGATTGAAACTGGTTGGAGTTTGAGGCTCTGATTTAGTTGGTCTTCTGTTGGCTCACTCACTTCAGATTTCATTTCTGTTTTGAGTGCCATTTAAGGAAAGAAATGAAGCAATTCAGAGGAAGGATGAAGAAATTGAGGGGAACAAATCTTAAAAAGCAAGCCAATTTAAATGAAAGGAAAGCAGTTAATTAGCAGCAAAAACTGGTCACCAATTAAAAAGACAGCTAGAATGAAAACCTGCAGCCACTGCAGCCCTCCAGGACCAGAGTAGAGGAGAGCAGCTGCCTTAAATTATACTTTAAATGTTTCACTCGGTTGACTTGCTGCTTGTTGCAAAAAGGGAACTTTCAGTTTTGTTGCCACTTTTCTAACACCTTTATAAATAGCTTAGTTCCATTAATGTTTGGCAAAACACTGGCATTTGCAAATAATCTTCCTCTAACTGACATTTAAACGGAGTTTCCTATGTGCTGCTGTTTGGCTACAGACATTTTCATGGTGCTCTCTCTCTCTTTTTAAATTAAAGATATATAATTTGCACTTAAAGAAAAGAAGCCATCTGGGAATTGTCATCTGAGACTGAATGAAGCTATCATGAACCCTCCCTGGTTGTAGAGTACTTTGTATTGCTGATATAAGTGAAAAGTTTAAAGCCACTGTACTCTGTCTAACTGCTATCAGCATTGCTGAGTATTGTCTTTGTCTAGCTGCGGTACCTAAAGTGGACAAAAGGTCGTTCTTGTGTAGCCATCTATTGGTAGTAAAACTGGGATGATGTAAATATTTGGAAATAAAAACATTAGAGGTCTATAGAGTTGAATATGTGAGGTACAATACAGCATGAAACATATAAGAGGTTACAGGTAACAGTTGTATAGCAGGCTTTTACATTTTGTTTCTATCCCTATTAAGAAAAGAACCTAAGAAGCTAGTCAGTACCTTTCATATTAGCTGTATCTGACAGCAGAAATCAGAAACTGAAAATAATATTGACGAGTTTAAAAAACCTACAGTATCTGTCACAGCATGACTTGTTTGTTGAATGAATCAGAATGTATTACATTGTTCCTAATAAGGTGAAATGATTGAATAAATGAATTATTCTAGCTAATTCTATCGTACAATAGCTGAACTGGAACTAAAGAAGCCAGACTCCAATCAGTGAAGTAGTGCTCATTTACACTACTTTATAATCGGTTTAATGCAATGGTGCCATTGCCATTTATGCAGCTTCCTGGTAAATTCAAATAACATTGGGTAACACTATAACTCCATATGCTGTATAGGATACATGTAACATGTGCACCCCATTTATACCCAATCATACAAATACAAAAGACAAAAGGAAATGTGCCTATTTTAGGAACACAAGAGGGTACATAACAGGAACCACCAGATGGTGATCTTTAGTATTTGTTAATGTTGAAATAATTTCTGTACCACTTACTCTGATCAGCCACACCATTAAACCAACCAACTGAAGCGAATAACACTGATTTATCTTTTTACAACAGCAACTGTAAGGTGGGATATATTAGACAGCAAGTCAACAACTAGTTCTTGAAGATGAAGTGTTCAAAGCAAAAAAATGGGACAAGTGTATGGATCTGAGTGACTTTGACAAGAGCCAAAATGCACTGGTTAGACGACTGAGTCAGATAATCTCCAAAATGACAGGTCTTGTGCAGAGTTCATAGTATGTGATTGTTAGTGCCTACCAAATGTGGTCCAAGAAAGAATAACTGGTTAACCAGTGATAGTGTCATGTGTGTCCAAAGCTTGTTGATGCACATGGGGAGCAATTCTGATCCCAGAGAAGAGCTACTGCAGCAAAAATTTCTGAAAAACTTAATGCTGGCCATGGGAGAAAGATGTCAAAACACACAGTGCATCACAGCTTGCTGTGTATGTTGCTGCATAGCTGCAGACTGGTCAGAGGTCTCATGCTGACTCCTACAATGGACACATCAACGTCATATATGAACGATGGAACAATGGAAGAAGGTGATCTGGACTGATGAATCATGGTTTCTTTTAGGTCATTCGGAGGGCTGGATGAGTGTGTGTCATTTACCTGGGTTGGAGATGGCAGCAGGACACACTATTGGGAAAAGGCAAGTCAGTGGAGGCAGTGTGATGCTCTGGGCAAAATTCTACTGGGAAACATTGAGACTTGGCATTCATGAGCATGTTAATTTCAAATATACCACCTACCTAAAGATTTTTGTAGACCACGTAAACCTCTTCATGGCAATGGTATTCCCTGATGGCATTAGCATCTTTCAGTAGAATAATGAACGCTGCCAAACTGCAAATATTATTCAGGAGTGGTTTGAGGAACATTTCAAAGAGTTTAAGGTGTTGACTTGGCCTCTAAATTTCCCAGATCTCTATTTGATCGATCATCTGTGGGATGTGCTGATAAAACAAGTCCAATCTACAGGTATGTAGGTTTCACCTCGCAACTTACAGAATTAAAAGGATCTGTTGCTGATATATTGGTGCCAAATGCCACAGGACACCTTCAGAGACCTTGTGGAGTCCATGCCTTGATGAGTATAATCTGCTCATTTGCTGCCTAATATATCCCATCCCTTGACAGATGACTATTGAGATAATGTTATACACTTCACCTGCCAGTGGTTTTAATGTTGTGGCTGGTCAGTGTATATGTTCATTATAGTTGTGTTCCTAAATTGTTGTTTATTATGTTGGTATTTACAAGTTTAAAGAGGTAAGAGATAAGACAAGAAATGCTGTGATGCCTGTCAGCACAGCAAACCCTTGCAAGAGTCCTGTCATTGACGCAGATGATGAGTCAGAGTGACTCAGAAGCAGGCAGCTGGAACACAAAGAATGAACAACAGTGTGATGCAGTACAGGGTAATACTTCTGATGTACAAGTATCAGAGCTCAGACAAGAAGGGAAAGAATGAAGAATAGGGTCAAGCAGCCGTATAAACAAAGTGAAACAGCACAATCTACATCACATGAAGCAGCTTACAGAAGCAAAGCTGAACAGAAAACACAGAGCGTTATGCAAAAGCTCAGCATTACTGAATTGCAAAATATAGTAGTTGACTGTTGCAGTGTATGCCATAGCTATTGCAATGACCACAGAAATGTAACAGTGGCCTGGGATTATGATGCTGAGTAACACAATATGGCTGTTCTTTTTGGATTTATTTAGGTGTTGTATTAAAATATCAAAAATATCAAAATATTAAAAAGGACTTTAAAAAGGTATAAAGTGTTCAGGGAAGAGGTATTCAATAGAAGTGTGCCCAGTTGTGGTTCTTTGTGCCTTCAGTTCTACATACTATATTTTATACTTTCACTACTGGTCAAAAGTTTTAGAACACTTCAGTTTTTCATCAAATTTAATCAGTTGAAATGCAATGAATGACCTAAAATGGTGAAACAGTAAGCAGTAACTTGCCAGAGCTTTAAATTTAAAGTTTAGGTTAGAAAAAACTGAAAAAGAAGTATGTTTCAGAATATTACAAATAGGCCTTCTTTATGGAACAACTTATAGGCTACAACCTGAAGATGTATTGCAGGAATAGTATTACATTAAGCCTTGCAAACTGAAGTAAACAATTTGCACAGTGGTCTCAATTTCTGCTGATTACTTCAACACCCTCAGTCTGTCTTGAAGCAGAGTTGGAACAGACTGTGTTACTGCACCCTCAATCCTTGGCATCTGCTGTAATAAGAGGCAAGTGCAGGTGCGTGTAAACTCCAGTTGGTCAAATAAAGTTAACCACAGATCATTGTTCAAGTTTAATTCCGTTTTCACGCTCACATTGCGATGTATAAAAATTAAACTTGGTGTAAAGCCACGCACATTCTCATGGCAGTACAACCCATTACAAACTGGCCAGCACCCTACTGTTCCTGTGTGGTTTCCCTTTCTTTTTTAGATTCACATCCATGATTCAGGCTATATCAAATACACTGAAATTAACCACATATTGTTTATAAATGTAAGGCACCTGATTGTAATCATTCTGTAACAATATAATGGTGCACGGAATTGCCAAGATTTTTCAAATACTACAGCTGCTATAATGTTGTTACTCTCACCCATTATATCTGAGTGTGGAATCACAGCTCTACAACAGCTGATCGGAAAGTGGGTGTGTCAAGAGAGCAGAGGATTATTGGAATGCAGCTGCCTTGCACTTTATGCTTACTGAGACTGGCACGACCCTGGATGGATAGATGGATGGAATAATTAAACATGTATTATAAAGGGTTTACAGCTGGTTTGACATTTATTACAGATCATATATTGTGGCAATTGGTTATGTGGAAAAAGAAAATGGAAGGACAGGAATTGGGTGTTGGTACATTTGACAGGGATGGTACTGCTGCAATAAATTATTTCATCAAGGGTCATGTGCACCACAGCAAGCATCTTGCAGGAGGCAGGAACAATCCCTGGTCACAGCACCATCTCATTGTTACCACTGCACCACCATGCTTCCATGTTTAGTACATGGTGTAATGCACTTTTTCATGAAAATGATATCATAGTATTCTAAAATGTTCAGAGAGCTGTAATATCGTGAATGTAATGTATTCTGTGTGGAGTTCAGTGCCTGTCTACAAAAAAGAAAGCCCATTTAAGCACACAGTGATTCACACACATAAAACACATAGAATACGAAACATTTATCGTGCTACTTTAGTTACGACGGGCTTTGAGAAACTCTAGTAAATTAAACATTGATTTTAAGATGAAGTTTCTACTTTAATGACAAAATAAACTATGAAATTAAAGTGGAAATTTTGATTTTAAAATTGTCATTTCAAACATTTTTTCTTCACTGTGTCCCTATTTTTTCTTTTCTCTGTAATGTAATATGCTTCCGTATGACACTCAGACGGTGGGCTACGACTCGCCTTTTTACAGTGTCTTTGATATCAGACCACTTCTTTTTTATTTTGGGCACCATACGACTTTCTGAACTTGAGCTTTCGAATGTCTCCGCCACTCTGTATCACACGATCATCTTCCTTTTGTTGCTTATACCACTGCTTAAGTCAACAAATACTGCAGTACGTTTTTCCTTGTCTCCACTTCACATTTGCTAAAATACTTCTTTTTTCCCTATGCTTTTACCATTGTTTTTTCACAAAAAGTTGAACTTAAAGGGCTATTTAAATTGTCTTGCATAATGAAAGAGGCCTAATTCTGGGAGGAGTTGGGGTGGGGCAACAGGCATGTGCACATGCATTACTTTTCACGCTGACCTGTATTTATGGAGCTGAAGTGTGTGGAACTTGGCTTAAGCACGGTTTTGTGCATCTGAATTTTTTGTGCGTACGCACATTTCAACTTTTGTCTGTACGTCATGTTTTAGTGTGAATTCTATGCACAGCGTTATACATTGAGGCCCCTGGACACTAAAGACCCAAGGTATGAAATAACTGTTTTAGTCAGATTTGTCTATGGTCTCTTCACTCCATCATTTACACATTTAAGTACTTGTGGTGATGCTTTTGTGTGAAAGTTGTGCTCTTGGTTCAAAACATTAACACACAAATATTACATCAATACAAAATCATTCAAAAAACAGAATAGTGCACTTTGTGGAATAAATACATTTTATTTAATTGTAACACAACACAATACTAACATGACATTTTGTATTATTAATTTATTTAATATAATGCGTACCTTCTTCTATTAATTCAACTTGTGCACACTATCTAAATCTGTTGTCCTTTTTTCATCTTATTTTTTTTTTGTAATGATGGCCTTGGCCAGTACAGTCACAGCACTCCAGCTGCCCTTAAAGCTTTTGCTCTGTGGGAAAGAACTGAGTGTTGTTTCCACTCTCTTTTACTATTGGATGCAGACAGCAATTCATCTGACATTTACTGATCTCTTACGCCTCGTACTAGAGCATGCACCTTCAAACAGGAAGCAAGAAGTTTTTGGCTAGTATTTTTGGGTTTGTTTGAACGGTAAAGGTTGCATTTATGTTACAATTCATTCACCCTTGCACAAGCATTCTCAAAATATCCACTTGTAACCGTTTGTTTTTTCTTTAATTTGTTGATCTCTCTTTTCTTTCATTTGTTTCTGTTTCCTTATGCTTCTTTTTTATTTTGTTATATCTTGGACTTTCTGCCCAGCTCATGTAATATTCAAGCTGTACTACAGCCTTTTTTAATTTTTACTTGCATCTACTAAATTCAGTTAAAATCTTGAATTAGGAGCTGTAACATTTTTGCAATGTTACCAGTGCAGTGTTTTTACAAATTGGCCAGTAGTGCACTTATATTCTTACTGCCTATTCCTGAATTGTATTTTCCCTATTGACTGTGTTTGGTAACACTTTTTATTTTTCATCAGTTTATATGTTAACATTTTCCAGCTGACTACACCAAGTGTATTGATGCTGGGGTCCCTAATTCCCTGAGAATTCAGTGTGTCCAACACTCCCAATAGCTATAACATGCTTTATTCTATTATAACTGTGGTAAGACACCCCCCTGTACACAGAAAGACAGACACCAAATGTTTAAAACACACACTATTTATTTTCTTTTCTTCTTAGCACAACACACAGTGCTCAAACCACCACAATAAACCCAGCTCACAGTCCTTCTCTTTCTTGTCCTTTTCTTTCCTTCTGCCGCCTCCACTCCTCCAGTCACAAGCTTCATCCTCTGCCTCCCGACTCCTGCTCCTCTAATGGAGTGAGACTGCCCCTTTTTATACTGCCCCGGATGTGCTCCAGGTGCTTCCTGATGATCTTATGATGGCACCTCCTGGTGTGGAGGAAGTGCAGCATGAGCACACAGAAGCACTTGAATCTCTTCTGGCAGCACTTCCAGTTGTGGCAGGTCTCCATAATTCTCTTGGCACCCCCTGGCAGTGGCCACGGGCCCCAACAGGGATGTGCTTCTAAGCTCTGATCCAGTAACCCCCATGCAGACCAGGGCAGCTGCCCTCTCATGGCCCAGGGAAGAAATTGTCCCTCTCCCGGTCCTTCCAGGTGTCCAGGCTGGGCAGGATCCCCAGCCGTCTGCCGCAGACCTTACAAGCTTAGTAATTTTTATTTGTAAAATTTAAAAAAACAACAGTTTTCCCTACAGATCACAGAGCTGCACACATTAATAAGTATAACAATTTAATATAGAAGGTAATTAGTTTCTGTAACATCACTAAGAAAAATGCATCCTTCTTTGGCGGTAATTTGTGAGTCAATGGTAGAAGGAACTAATGAGTACCTGACTTTTGTTTTGAAGGATGGTTGTAACAAAAACCAAATAACCACAGCAAGAAACTTTTGAATTTCTATTTTGTTAGGAGTATTGTTCCTGAAATATTTTACCATGGGAACAATTAGAAAAACAATTTGTAATGAATTCAAATTAATTAGCCTACCAGTTTACAGCCATGCTATCTTAACCTTCTTGTTCTATTAACTCGTCTCCAGGGTTCCAATATTATGTATTATCTTACACTCAGTATTTCCACAATTAAGCAGTCAATACACAAAAAGCAGAGATGGGCAATATAAAAATTATTAAATGCTGTTTCTTGTGATGCATGACATTAATATATGGCTGCAACCTGCCTGGCCTGCACAATGAAGACACAATACAGTTCTAAATATGAACCATATCGCTTAGATAAATGATTTATGGTACCCACAGGATAGGAATGAATTAGGAATACTAATTTGAAACAAGATTTAAGCTAAAGACCTATTTATGTTTATTTTGACATTTGGAATGAGAACCAGCGGACACCATTGCCAGGCTGTCCACTGATGTAATCTGTCACCCCTACCTTGTACTATTATAGAAGATTCTTAAACAGCAACATAAACAACACTCTAAACAGATAGGTCATACCGCATGCACTTCAGAAAAGGTCATCCACCTGAATCTAAACATGTCTGGGCCACGTCAGTACTTGAATAGGAGACCAACCAGGAAAAGCTTGGGTTGCTGCTGGAAGAGGTGTTGACAAGGCCAAGGATTCTGATGACCCAGTACAATAACTGTGGTCATATAAGATCCCTAGGCATTCTTTGTAAATAGTGTGTAGGGTGCATCCCAATGTCCTGGTTAAATTGCCCATCTCAGTCTAGTCATTCTGGCCTCCTAATCACCCCCTGTCTCTAAATGGCTAACTGTCTCTCACACCTTAAGATAGATAGATAGATACTTCATTAATCCCCAAGGGGAAATTCACAATAACCACCTAAACACTGAATTGTAGTGAGCATGTTGGTGTAAAAATGATTGTTGTTGCATCATCCAGGAGGATGCTACACATTAGTGGTGGCTGAAGTGGCCCCCCACTCACAATGTAAAAGTGCTTTTGGTAGTGAAAAAGGTGTATAAATGTAAAGAATGATTATTTTATTATTATACAGGGTTATTGTAAAAGAATTTCTTACTTTTAAATGAGTTTAATTCTGGTAGTTTTCAACTTAAAAATATGTGATTCAGAAAACTGTCAGGATTTTTGTCTGTCAGGTTGGTGCAAAAGTGTTTCTCTTTTCTTCAGACTGAAAATGGCAACACCACAGTGATATTCCTTTTGAATGACCCGATATAAAGATGTCTTAGACATATATATGTTAAAGCCCATTGCAGCATTTTTTGTGTAATTTTGGGCTATACAAAAATAAATATTATTGTATTGTATTGTATACTAGCAAAATACCCGCGCTTCGCAGTGGCGAAGTACTGTCTTAAAATTGTTATTAAGAAGAAAATTAAACCTTTTTAAACTGAGGGAAAATATACCAATAATTATTTGTTAAGGATCTCTTTGTATACCACATTGTCAGTTCGGCCCTCCGGTTGTAATATGACCTAACTGTGCGCTGAGCTTACTCTTGAGCATGTAACTTACAGTTGGCCACGTGAACAGTAATCTTGCCTCAAATCTCACAGCTTGGATTGCTGCTGTCATAATCGGTTTGAGTTTCATGGTTTGTTTCAATTATGACAGTATTTGCAGGACTTGTGTTGAAGTGACATTCGGCATCTGTCAAGCGTTGTAAGCATACAACCGGTTTCATCGATAACTTCACATCCAGCTTTTGAGAGTTTAAACATTCATAAACATCAAAGTGTCCACTACTGAAATAGTCACTGGTGAGTCTACGATGTTTAAGAGGCACTGGCAGTTGTCGAAAGGTGTAAAATATTTGGCCATTTCGGTACACTTGAAAGCGACAAACGAACAATTCAGCGGCAGCCATCAACTCACATGCAGAACCATAGGTGAAGGGCTTAAGCATTTCACTCTTACAGTGCTCCTGTGTAGTATAATTATCTCCTGTACCATCATCAGTCCACACCTTGAACCTGTCCCAGTCATTCAATACATAAGACACAATGTTCCTCCGGATATCAAGTTTGAGCCTGATATGGCCATGCAATATGTAACAAAGAGACTGGAAAAGGCAGGTGCCATCTCCGGGCATGGAAACCACTCGGGAAGTGACAGTTCTTTGATCGATAGTGATCACCTCGATAGACATGTTAATGGGGGTACCTACACGGGAAGTTGGAGAATTAGTGATGTTGGAAAGTTCAATATGGCGGCTGACAGTGGCGTCATACCACCGAAATAAGTATGTACATCGGTTTCGGTTAGCGCAGGGAAGCCGCCTACCAAATTTCGTGAAGATAGGGTCAGCCTTCTACCTACATGGGAAGTTGGAGAATTAGTGACGTTGGAAAGTTCAATATGGCGGCCGACAGTGGCGTCATATCATTGAAATAAGTATGTACATCGGTTTCGGTTAGTGTAGGGAAGCCGCCTACCAAATTTTGTGAAGATGGGGCCGTAAATAAGAATGTTCAACATGACGGATGTTGTTGACCGTTATTGACCGTTACATGTAGAATTTCTGTAAGTAAGCTGTAAGGAATAAGCCAGCCAAATTTCAGCCTTCTATCTACATGGGAAGTTGGAGAATTAGTGATAAGTGAGTGAGTGAGTGAGTGAGTCAGTGAGGGCTTTGCCTTTTATTAGTATAGATAGTAACAGAAGTAAATTAACCTTTTTTTCTTATTGTCATTATTCAAAGTTTTACATTACAATAAACATTTACTGTATACTACTGTGCAAAAGTCTTAGTTAACCCAAAAGAATATTTTTACCTAGTTATCTGGTCAGTAAGTGTTTTTTTATATTTAACACTTATTTACCTCAGAAAAAAACAGTGATTAGAAAAATTTAAAAAATATATTTTTTAAAGCAAGTCGTAACATTTTTTCAAGCAACCCTGTACTGAACTGTTCTGTGCCATTTCTTTTCTTTTGACTTTGGCCTATTTTTGCTCTTTTCCCTGTCTAAATAATCTCACATACTTTCAATTATTTTGAGGTAAGACCTCTGAGGTGGCCAGTCTAATACTCTTAGCATTCCATCTGGATAATTCTAATTCGATTTGGTCTTAGTTGAGTTTTCAGTGTGTTCAAGATCATTATCGTGCTGAAAGATGACATTTTTGCCATTCTATAATTTTCCCATAAGTACAGCATTATGAATCAAAATCTTTTATTTTCCTTAGCTCTCATAATTCCATTGATGTTGAACACAGCCCCTGCACCATTGGCTAAACCTTCTTTCTCTCCATTCTGCATGAAATTATTATCTTTTTTTTGGCCAGGACTAAAAGCTACATGAGGTAAGTAACAAATGAAAACATATTTTTGTGTGGAGTATTCAATACTGTTATTTCAGGTCTGTCTTGTTTGCTTAGCCATTTCTAAACCTCTCATCAAGGCATCCAACACACCTACTTATTTGTTAAATTGTCCCTCCTGCTTTAGCTAATCACTACTTCATTAATTTAAATCAGTTGAACTTTTGTCAGAATTCAACAAATATATGAAAAGACTGGTGTGCCCTGAGAGCATCTCAATACAAAACTTTGTATTTTTTTTTTATTGTACCGTAGTTTATTAGTATTTGTTCTAATTTTAAATGATGTTAAATAAGCACTTACTGCTAAAATTACCTTCATAAACACTTGTCTTCGGTGACCTGAGACTTTGTTCAGGACTGCCTGTACAAATCTAGAGTACATCTACATCTTTTTTCCTTTTTAGTAACTCTGGTGATGTTAAAGAATATGTAACCTTTTAATTTCATTGAACAACCACTTTTTGTATATAGGACTAATGAGTCTTAGCAGATCCTATGATTAATGTGATTCAGTTTTCCAGTAGTTGAATTTTAAAACATAGACCATAAAAATTATATAAATGGAATTTTATTTGGCAGAGTTTACCATTCAGAATGAGAAGCAATATCACAGAGAGGTGTGGGGAAATCAATTTTAACACCAGTAATATTGATTGTCAAATTAATATTTTTAAATAAAATGATAACAAACTGCTTCCTTGGAGTTCGGATTATCTCAAGCAGTCATATGGTGTATTTAATTTATCAACCAACCCGCTGTTTAAGAAAAATAAAGTAGCACATATGCAAAAGCAAATAAAAAAAATAATAACAATTCTCATGATAATTATTTGTAGCTACAACATACATAAGAGCACAAAAGTTCAACTAAACAGATGTCAAGTAACAAGCCAGAGTCACCTCGAAAATAATTGAGCCTTCCAGCAAATATGAAACTCCAAATGTAGAAAAGTATTATTTATAGTCAGAAAAATAAAGTAAGAGATATACCTTTTCAGGCACATATTCCAATGAAATTGCACTTTTTCAGCTCAAATGAAAAAAAAAACAAATTTGTGAACCTTCTGCTGTATTAGTTTAGATCTGAGATCTGTTCTCATATAATTGTTTATGACCTTTGCTATAAGACAAATGAAGGGGAAGAAGGCTCATTATGCATTTGTAGATTTGTAAATGGCATTTGACAGAGGGCCAAAGGAAACAGTGAAGTAGGCTTTGAGAAGTTACTTGTGGTTAATTAGCTGGTGTCAGTTGATTTAATGTTACAGTATGAACTTGTAGTGGGCACAATAATTGATTGAGAATGTTTTGAGGAATAGGTAATGTTTCACCTGGGTTAGCAATGGAGTGTCTGTGCGGTGAGACCGGACGAGAATCTCAATTAAGTCTTTCTATTTCAATTATTTAATACTAATGGAATAGGGAAACAAAAATGGAATAGAAAATACTGAAATGGAAGGCCATTATGGAAGTGAAAGACCAGAAAATGAAAGCAAAAAATGCAGAGTAATGAGTGATGGAAAAGCATTAAGAATAATTGAATGTACAGTATGGATGTTGTAAATATCTCTTTGGTACATGTTGGGACTAGGCAGAGAAAATACATAGTGTAGTGTAGTGAAGTGGTGTATTATGATGGTCAGGGTAGGCTCCACACTCTCTGATTGCTTCAGGGAGCCTCTTGAATCCTGAACTACAGATAATGTACCCAAGGATGAGCCCGGCGAATGAGGACACACACAATCAGGAAAGGGTTAGTGAAAAATGTCTAGTGCTTTAATTTAAAAAAAACAAATAGTAGTGTTCAAAAGTGCAGTGCAGAAATCGTCAAAATAATAATAATAATAATCCATAAAATCTGTGCAAGTCAATGAGTTAAAATCCAATAAATAAATTAATGATAAAACCAGAGTAAAAACACACAGTAATTAGGTCCTTTCTTTTCTTCCACCTCCAATCTGAGCCTAGCGCATCCTCTGCCACCTTGTTTTCCCAGGTCACACAGCAGGTCTTGCAACTGGCGGAGAGACCAGAAGCTGTGGTTGTCACTTCTGACTCTGTGTTCATCTACCTGACTGCTCAGAGCCAATTGCAACACCATCTTCCCCTACACTCTCTTAGTGTCTTCAGGATCCCTAGGAAGTACTCCACACCACCATCACATTTGCTCCTCCAGAAATTCAGTGGGGAATGATCCACCCAATGGAGCACCGACTGATTGCTGTTCTGTGGAGCTACCAAGTCATTTTCCTCAAACTGGCTCAGGCTCCGATATGGCATTTTTACTCAAGGTTCTCATTTCTCTTTGTTCCATTTTTGTTTTTCTTTTTCCCTTGATCTTCCCGTGCAGGCTCCCTTTATTATCTTGACTGGTTGCAAGTGCTGTCCTCCACCTGTTTTGATGTGTATATGAAGCATTTGACTGACACACCTGAATTTGCACATGAATGTGTGATCAGCCGAGCACCCCAATCCACCTCAGACCAGCATGTAAAGACTCACATGTGCACCTGCACCTGCTTGGAGTCTGCATGTTCCAGGACTCCCAATTATTGCTTTGCCATGGACCGCTTATCATATGTATGAAAGAAGAATGTACAAATTTTGTTAAACATGAGCTGGAAATATCTAAACAGTTTAATAACAGAAGCTGTTTGGGACAAACTAAGGATGCTTTGCTCTTTAGGTGGAATGATAAATGCTGGCAGTAGTGCTAATGGAAGGTATAGGAAGAGTGAGATGAACAATGGAGACTTAACAGAAACTGAAAAATTGTAGAGGAACAATTCTGGTTTTGATAGGAAATTTTATGTTGCTCTCCTTATGTAACAAGGTTATATGGGGTTAAGAATTCTTACGTATGTAATAGAAGGTCAGCAGCTCAACCCAGCCAGGACACCCAGAGACTGGAAGGATGGGGTAAGGCAGCTAATGTGAGATACTGCCTCCCCGAAGACGCTAGTTGACAGCTTCCCTGGACTGTAACAGGGAGAGAAGAATATTGCTTATTTTGTATTGGTGCTTATCTCCCCGTTTATCTGTGGCTGTGGTGCTTGTAGGGCACTGTAAGAAGGAAGAAAAATAATTTAAATTCTTCTTAGTGCTTTTACCTTGTGTCCTGAGTGTCTGTCTGTTGTGTTTAAGGGCCAACAGTGACCCCTCGCCTCTACATGTTTTCAAAATTTTCTATGAGTTGGTTCTGCCTATTTTTTCCTTTTCTACCTTTGCTCTGGGGGATTTTGAGTATTCAATGACTTAGTCATTTTGAACATGTAAGTTTATTTTTAGGGACCTAAAAATATTTTACATTATAGTGCACCACCATTTTGAATGGGATTGGTGTACATTGCTATAACCCTTGTTACAACACCTGAAACTACTGGACTTCCTTGCTGTCCAAGATAGAATTCAGAACAAAAAAAATTTTAGCAGTAGTTTCTGGAAGATGTCAATGACTTAAAAACGTTTTGTGTGTTTCCTTGGTTTTGGTTTTTGTCTTTGTAGATTGGGATTAATGTTATGACAGGTTTCATTTTTTATTTATTTTTCTTTTATCATTTCCCACCTTTTTTGTCACGCTGTAGCTCCTTTGGCCTTCTTGAAAGTGCAGACTCTTATCTTCTGTGTTTTCTGTTTTAACTAAATTTTAAATAAGTTATAAATATTGTAGTGGCCCCCCGCAATAACATCTTGGCTCTCAAGGGCACTGCCATTTTGGTGAAATTCTTGTTGCATGTTGCAAAGTTTACAATTGGAAGGTCAAGGTGCTTGACATCATGGGTCAAATGTATAAAGGTCAGTAAGGACATTTTATGTTTCCCCAAGTTAGGCAAATTTAAAACAAAGCATGTGGATTTACAGCAGTATTTTTAACAGTTTTCTCTTGATTTCTTTTTGACTATGAATTACTTTATTAGGTTTTGGCATTTGACATCTATTTCTGTTTTTGATTCCTCGGTTCTCCTGGTGCCCTTTAAAAATACTGCAGTATCTGCCTGAACCATCCTGCACAGATCATAACATTTAATATTATAGTAAAATGTGACTTTGGTAACAAAACATAGCTTGCAACTACCACTAAGATTTTGTCTTGCCTGTGTCCTTAGGGCGGCCTCCGCCTTAGGGCAAAGTGGTGGCTCTGAGGTAGGGATTTCCACTGGCAATCAGAAGGTTGCCAGTTTGAATCCCGTAAATGCCAAAAGGGACTCTGCTCTGTTGGGCCCTTGAGCAAGACCCTTAACCTTCAATTGTTCCATCCTGGGTATGACACTAATCTGCATCCATCCCTGCATGTAGGCTCTCCAACCTGCAGGGAAAAACTTGGGAGTTGATGACAGAATTGGCACTCCAGCCACCATAAAAAACCTCACACTGTTCCACTCCATCTGAACTAGTGTGGTGCTGAGGTGTCACCCATTGCATGGCTGCACTCAGGTCCTAATCTGGATCCTGAGTTGGTTTGTGGTGGGTGCGGCAATGCACTGTATCTGTGTGTGCTCCTATCCTCCTCCCTGTGTCCTGGTTAAGTCCCATGATCTTACTTGCCAATTCCATATACTGTATATACAGTACTCAAAATATGTCTAATAGAGGTGAAGATCTGATCAAAGTTTGGAAATGATTAGAAGGGTACGTGGAGGACCTTTTATTTGGGGACATTATGTTGTGTAAAAGAAAGAAAACAATTTAAGTGGGTTGATAATGTGAAGTGAAAAGCAGAAATTGATCAGATGAAGAATTACACCATAGTGGTGAGTGATATGAAAAAATGCATTTCATATTATGCAAAATACAACAAAACCAGAGAAAGCAAGTTAGAAAATGTACACATAAGATAACATTTGGGACTTAGCTAACTGATATGAAAGTTGGAGCATTTCAGATTTTTAGCCACTTCACCCACAAGTCAATTATTATATTTTTGTAACAGAGTCATACTAAAAAAAGTAGGATAACATAATACAATTGCATGTATTAGTTAAAAGCATTAAATACACATTTTTTAACAGTACTTTACAATGTCACATAGTTAAAATTTGTGGTGGCTCAATAGCTTTCATAAACAAAAAATTAAATTTTAAGCAATGTAAAAATGACATTGATTGATGTATATTACTGGTGGGGTGTCTGTGACTAAATGTTGTTCAGTTTTCTTAAATACAACATTTTGAAACTATACCCAATAGGCTAGTACCCAATAATCATCAAATGAAAAATAGCTATTGCATTAACAAGCAGTTGAACATTAGAACAATCAAGACGAGAACAGGCCATTTAGCTCAACAAAGCTTTCCAGTTCTATCCACTTAATTCTTTTAAAAAAATCATCAAGTCCAATTTTAAAAGTCTTTAAAGTCCTACTGTCTACCACACTACTCAGTAGCTTATGCAATATATGGTCACTGTGTAAAGAAAAAGTTCAGATTTTTGCAAAATTTACCCTTAACAAGTTTACAAATGTGTCCCCATGTTCTTGTTGAACTCATTTTAAAATAACAGCGTCCATCCACTGTACTAATTCCCTTCATAATTTTAAACACTCAAGTCATGTCTTAAAATAAAATCACTATTAACATAACCCTATGAAGGGAGAAAAGCAGCATAAATAAGTTCAGCATTTTAATATTAGTTAAAACTAGTAGTTCATTAAAATTTATATAAATAACTAGGAACTTGGAAAGTAATTGAATTATTATATAGTGAGAAAACCAAAAATTATACTAATCCTAAAGCTTTTGAGCCCAGTCCTGAGACACAGAGAAGCAAAAGCTTCTCTTTGGGTACAAATAAACTGTAACCTTCAGCTCAGTCTGTTATATCACTATATAGCCCTTTCAGAAAATGAAAATGTAATCCTCCCATTATATAGCATAATCAGACCCTAATCAGCTGTGTACCACAAAGCAGTCTTTACTGAATTCCCAATCTTCTATCATCAAATTCAGCTCCCTTTCTAACCCCATGCTATATTTATATCACTTGTGGGAGCTATACATTTCCTGGAAGGAAGAGACTTAAAGCATGGCACCATCATTAGATGGATGAAGCACCCAGGGAGCTGCTAGGAAGTCGTTAACAGTAGTGGTTCAGATCGATGGGAACAGATCAGGGATTCAGTGGGCTGCATTCAGTTCCACTTGCAGGATGATATTATCCTCCTAGACTCATCTGCAATCTCTAGATGAGAGAGATGTGGATATAGGATGAGAATTGTCATCTCCAAATCTGACATTTTGTTAGACTAAAAGAGTGGCTAGCACATAAGGAGAGTGCAGCTCTTAAGTTGAGAAGTTTAAGTCCCTGGGTTTTGCTTACAAATACTAGGGAATAAGGGAATAAGAGATGATATAGTCACCAATATTTTGATGACTGCTGAACTGGCTTGTGAAGATGAAGCACTGTAAAAGGCTACTTTAACTTCACATTTTAATATATATATATATATATATATATACTGCTCAAAAAAATGAAAGGAACACTTTGAAAACACATCATATCTCATGTTGGATATCTATACTGATATGGATTGGGTAATGTGTTAGGGACGAAAGGATGCCACATCGTTTAATGGAAATGAAAATTATCATCCTACAGAGGGCTGAATTCAAAGACACCCTGAAAATCAAAGTGAAAAATTGATGCAGGAGGCTAGTCCATTTTGCCCGAATTTCATTGCACCAACTCAAAATCGTACTCAGTAGTTTGTATGGCCCCCACGTGCTTGTGTGTATGCCTGACAACATTGGGACATGCTCCTAATGAGACGACAGATGGTGTCCTGGGGGATCTCTTCCCAAATCTGGACCAGAGCATTACTGAGCTCCTGGACAGTCTGAGGTGTTCTATTGGATTTAGGTCAGACAAGCAAAGCGTGGGAGCTAGTCAATGGTATTAATTCCTTCATCCTTCAGGAACTGTGTGCATACTCTCACCACATGAGGCCGGGCATTGTCGTGCACCAGGAGGAACCCAGGACCCACTGCACCAGCATAGGGTCTGACGGGTCCAATGATTTCATCCCGATACCTAATGGCAGTCAAGGTGCCATTGTCTAGCCTGTAGAGGTCTGTGTGTCCCTCCATGGATATGCCTCCATAGACCATCACTGACCCACCACCAAACCAGTCATGCTGAACGATGTTACAGCATAACGCAGCATAACGTTCTCCACGGCTTCTCCAGACCCTTTCACGTCTGTCACATGTGCTCAGGGCGAACCTGCTCTCATCTGTGAAAAGCACTGGGTGCCAGTAGTGGACCTGCCAATTCTGGTATTCCATGGCAAATGCCAATCGAGCTCCATGGTGCCCTCAGGCCACCCTCATGAAGTCTGTTTCTGATTGTTTGGCCAGAGACATTCACATTAGAGGCCTGCTGGAGGTCATTCTGTAGGGCTTTGGCAGTACCTTTCCTGTGTATCTTTACCCAAAGGAGCACATACTGGTCCTGCTGATGGGTTAAGGACCTTCTACGGCCCTGTCCAGCTCTCCTAGAGTAACTGCCTGTCTCCTGGAATCTCCTCCATGCCCTTGAGACTGTGCTGGGAGACACAGCAAACCTTCTGGCAATGGCATGTATTGATGTGTCATCCTGGAGAAGTTGGACTACCTGTGCATCCTCTGTAGGGTCCAGGTATTGCATCATGATGCCAGTAGTGACACTAACCATAGCTAAACGCAAAACTAGTGAAAAAACAGTCAGAAAAGATGGAGGGAAAAATATCAGTGGCCTCCACCTGTTAAACCATTTCTGTTTTGGGGGTCATCTCATTGTTACCCCTCTAGTGCACCTGTTGTTAATTTCATTATCACTAAAGAAGCTGAAACTAATTAACAGCCCCCTCTGCTACTTAACTGACCAGATCAATATCCCAATAGTTTCACTGACTTGATGCTATATTCTGATTAAAAAGTGTTCCTTTAATTTTTTGAGCAGATATACTCACCTAAAGGATTATTAGGAACACCATACTAATACGGTGTTTGACCCCCTTTCGCCTTCAGAACTGCCTTAATTCTACTTGGCATTGATTCAACAAGGTGCTGAAAGCATTCTTTAGAAATGTTGGCCCACATTGATAGGATAGCATCTTGCAGTTGATGGAGATTTGTGGGATGCACATCCAGGGCACGAAGCTCCCGTTCCACCACATCCCAAAGATGCTCTATTGGGTTGAGATCTGGTGACTGTGGGGGCCATTTTAGTACAGTGAACTCATTGTCATGTTCAAGAAACCAATTTGAAATGATTCGAGGTTTGTGACATGGTGCATTATCCTGCTAGAAGTAGCCATCAGAGGATGGGTACATGGTGGTCATGAAGGGATGGACATGGTCAGAAACAATGCTCAGGTAGCCCGTGGCATTTAAACAATGCCCAATTGGCACTAAGGGGCCTAAAGTGTGTCAAGAAAACATCCCCCACACCATTACACCACCACCGCCAGCCTGCACAGTGGTAACAAGGCAGGATGGATCCATGTTCTCATTCTGTTTACGCCAAATTCTGACTCTACCATTTGAATGTCTCAACAGAAATCGAGACTCATCAGACCAGGCAACATTTTTCCAGTCTTCAAATGTCCAATTTTGGTGAGCTCGTGCAAATAGTAGCCTCTTTTTCCTATTTGTAGTGGAGATGAGTGGTACCCGGTGGGGTCTTCTGCTGTTGTAGCCAATCCGCCTCAAGGTTGTGCGTGTTGTGGCTTCACAAATGCTTTGCTGCATACTTCGGTTGTAACGAGTGGTTATTTCAGTCAAAGTTGCTCTTCTATCAGCTTGAATCAGTCGGCCCATTCTCCTCTGACTTCTAGCATCAACAAGGCATTTTCGTCCACAGGACTGCCGCATACTGGATGTTTTTCCCTTTTCACACCATTCTTTGTAAACCCTAGAAATGGTTGTGCGTGAAAATCCCAGTAACTGAGCAGATTGTGAAATACTCAGACCGGCCCGTCTGGCACCAACAACCATGCCACGCTCAAAATTACTTAAATCGCCTTTCTTTCCCATTCTGACATTCAGTTTGGAGTTCAGGAGATTGTCTTGACCAGGACCACACCCCTACATGCATTGAAGCAACTGCCATGTGATTGGTTGATTAGATAATTGCATTAATGAGAAATTAAACAGGTGTTACTAATAATCCTTTAGGTGAGTGTATACTGCATATATATATTGTGATGTGTGAGTCCCTGTCTTGCACAATAAAAAACATGAGGCTCAGGCTCAATACTTTAGCAAAACCAGCTTTATTCAGCTTGAAACAGGAACAGTATGGTTATTTATTGTAGCAGGATCTACCATTCTCCTGTACACAGTCACAGCAATCAGGCACGGTCGTGGCCAGGTTAGTGGCCAAGTAATACTGTTCTCTGCATTTATAATGTTCCTTGCATCGCCCCATCGACAGCAGGCACTTAAAGCGAGATTGGTGCGAGCCGCTACAGCACTGGGAGCCTGTGGTTGCCCCAGTAAATGATAGGCTGTCATCCACAGATGTGGTGATCTCGCTTTGGGACGCTTCAGTGTGTTGTCCTGTTGGGGGGAGTTCCAAAAGAGTTCAGAAACCTTACTATATATACATATTGTAAGAGATCAGCCTTGGCACAGACAGACACAGACTCCTGATGTACAAAAATACGCACCTTTTATTATACACCACACACAATATCGTGCACAAACCACAAACCCAGTCCTTTTCTCTACTCTTCAGCTGCCTCCACTCCTCTTCGTAAGCTCAATCGTCCTCTTCCACCCGACTCCGGCTCCTTGCATGGTGGCTGCAGGCTCCTCTTATAGCCCACCCGGAAGTGCTTCAGGTAGTAATTAGCCTAATTAGGCTGCATTACTGGGTGTGGCTGTATCACAGCCCAAATGGGCTCATTAAGTCATTCCGCTCCCCCTGCTGGTGGCCATGGAGCCCAAAAGGCATGAGCTCCGGTGTTCCACGATTATGGCCATGAAACCACTCAGGGAGGCTGCTCTCTGGCGCCCAGGGAAAGATAATGCCCCTCTCTCAGTCCGTCCTTCTTCCAGGCATCCTGTTGGGGCAAGATCCCTGCTTGTCTGCCACACTGCCTCTCCCCCAGCTGAAGCTCATAGGGTGAAGCAGCCCACCCCGTGAGGGCTGTTCTTTGACAGGTTGGGCCACCGGTATATCCTGGGCCACAATTCTGCCCTGAAAAAGAGAAACAAAACAAAGGTGAGGAGACACGGCCATGACACCATCCCATGGCATCCTCCTTATGACCATCCATCCACTTATGACTTCGGTTTTGGCAGTTAAAGCACTGGCGCTTCCTTCCATGTCTCCATGCCCTTTGGACATGAAAACAGGATGAGTATCTCTGCTCCACCTCGTCCCCAGCCTGGCTTGGTTCTTCTCTCTGCACCCGCAGAGAGCGGCTCTCACCTGCAGGTGGGTACACAGGCCCGCACTACACCTTGTCAGGAGACCCAGTCCTCTCTTTCCAAGTCTTCCTCTTTTCACTCTGGGGAGCCCTGACAGTCTGGGTCTCCTTATGGAATAAAGAGTGACTCCGCGCCATCTGTGCCCCTGTGGACTTCAGCAAGGTTGCCATTGACCTGTCGAGCATTGTGCTTTGGCAACTGGCACTTACTAGTTTCCTCCTCACACATACCTCAATGGGATCCGACCCCACGGCGCGATAGGCCACTCGCACTGCATTCACTGTAGGACGCAAGGCTACTCAGTGGCTGGAATGATACAATACCGGCAGCCCTTCGCTCAGCACTCCTCTTTCATTTATGATACAGGTCCCACTTACCTGTACCGCCACATCCCTCCGGCTGGAGAACCCAGCGTCGCACCTCCGTAAGCACTCCGACACCTCCTTCCATGACATGCACGCTTTTTCCTCCAGCACCTCGATGGCCTCCCAGAGAACGCGGAAAATCTGTAAGAACAATTGGGCGGGCTGAAGGACCTCCTCCAGCTCCCATACAGCCGCAAGCACAACCATTAAACCAAGCGGCAGGGGACTCGCATTCCGCTTGCCCTTACCTGCCAGCTGTGAGCCACACAGACGCTGCGCCTCATGCACATACTCGGTTGCGTCCTTCTCTGGAGAAGGGTGGAGGTTCACCGCCTCTGCCTACCTTATGCCACCAGCAGGAGGCCGGCACACATCCTCTACCCCCTTACCTGCGTCATGAGGGATACTAAGGCCCTTCCCCGCTGCCTGCTCCATCAGGCCACTCACTCCCCATGGGGTGGGACTCCAGGCGCTCCTTCACGAACCATGGTCTTCTCTGCAACAGCAGGCTCCCATCCTCCTCGGACTTCACCTCACCGTTGGCTCCGGGATCGGCGTCCTTCAGCCAGCCAAACGCCTCCGGATGGTCTTCCCCTACAAGGTAGGCACATGGAAAACCGCGACTCACGCCCCTTGGCAATCCTTCCCGGGTTCGGTACCTACCTCTGGAAACCCTTCTTCCAGAGGTAGCTTCCATGGCTTGGCCGCTTCTTCAGGCCTGCCAGTCCTTTCATCAGTGACAGGCTTCTTCGGGCCACCTGCTGTCCATAGGCCGCACCTGGCCATCTTCTTACCCATCGGGGAGGTGCAGTGTCTTCACAGGCCTAGCGCGACTAACAAAAAGGAACTAAGCCGCTTGCGCAAAGTGTGTGTGTGTCACAGGAGCGTGCATTTCGCAATGGTGTGTGCCTCGCACTGCTGTGTTGGGCTGCTCCACAAATTATGTTCTGGGTCCCTGCCTTGCACCGGGCAAAGAGTCCCATCTGGGATGTCATGTAAGCGATCAGCCTTGGCACAGACAGGCACAGACTCCCGATGTACAAAAATACGCACGTTTATTATACACCACACACAATATCATGGACAAACCACAAACCCAGTCCTTTTCTCTACTCTTCAGCTGCTTCCACTCCTCCTCGTAAGCTCCGTCCTCTTCCACCCAACTCCGGCTCCTTGTGTGGTGGCTGCAGGCTCCTCTTATAGTCCACCCGGAAGTGCTTCAGGTAGTAATTAGCCTAATTAGGCTGCACTTCAGGGTGTGGCTGCATCACAGCCCAAACGGGCTTGTTAAATTGTTCTGCTCCCCCTGTCGGTGGCAACAGAGCCCAAAAGGCATGAGCTCTGGTGTTTCCACGATTGTGGCCCCGATACCGCCCGGGGGGCTGCTCTCTTGCACCCAGGGAAAGATAGTGCCCCTCTCCCGGTCCTTCCTTCTTCCAGCCGTCCTGGTGGGGCAAGATCCTTGGTCGTCTGCTACAATATATATATATAAACATGAGCTGAGGTTGTTGACTTAAAGAACAAGAGACTATGAGTACAAGCAGCTGAAATTAGATTCTTCAACTGAGTTACTGAGCTCATTGCCTATGATGAGGTTAGGAGCTCAAAAATATTAGAGGTTGTCAGAGTAGAACTAATAATTTTCTTGTTTGAAAGGAGAAATCTGAGGTGGTTTGGGCATGTACATAGAATTCACCCTGGACCCTTTCACTGTAGGTTTATCACGGGCAGCCCTCTTGTAAAAGCCTCAAAACATTTTGATGGATTGTATGTTTCACATCACTTGTGTTAATTCACTAGTAGGGACTAAGAATAGTTATCTAGTCTGTCCATCTTGGCGACTCTCTCTGTAAAAGCATAACTCCTGTCGTGCCAATGGAAGTTAGTTACCTTGTCCCATAAAGGCTACGTGAATCAAACAATTATGACTTATTTGTTGCTGTTTTCATATTCCCACTTTTCAAATACTGAAAAATGCACATTTATTGTATGTGTGAATGGTTCAAGGACCAGTCTCTTATTTCAAAACTATCAAAAAATTTTAAAACAGAAGAGAGGCTCTTTAGAAATTCTTCTCTCGATTTCATTGACAGACACATTTTTGGGATTTTTCTTAATTCAATTATCCTGTTTTTGGCATACACGTTTTAAATATGCTGTTTTATCCAGTTTGTAGCTATGCTTCCTCTAATTTTACTCTGCCTTCCATCTGCTTCTCCACCTCTGTAACATGTAAATTACTGACTCATTATAAGAGTTTAGGGTAATCATTTTGTAAACCTTTCAATGTATGTGTTTTTCACCTAGAAAACATTGTTGCCATTTGCCCCCTGCTGTTAGGGTACAACTTGGTAAGTTGCATGACAAGTAATAAATGTGTATAAATGTGAACGCATGGGTGAATTTTGTGAAATTAAATTGGCAGATGTTGAATTACACATTTTGCTAACACATCTTTTATGTTATGTGTCTTTATCATTTTGAAGTTTGGTCACATCTAGCAATTAGTAAAGTCCAACATGCTAAATCTATTGCAAGGTTCACACTGCTCATATTTTCTGCTCTTCTGTCCCATAAAAAATCTTAGGTATTACATTTTTGAGAAAAGATCAAATAGAAGCATCTTTGTCCCCGGAAAGACTAATCAAAGATCTAAACAGGCAGTTAAATGAAAAACAAAAGTAATTTAAAATTCAAAAACTAATGTTCATAACAGATGGCTCTGAAAGAACTGCAAATATATTTACTTGCAGCTGTTCAAGTACTTTGCTGTGTGCGATAAAAAAAAAGGTTTCTGAAGGTTTGATTTTAAAATGTTATACGTTTAATTTAATTGCTTAAAATTATCTTTTTAAAATTAGTAATGTTTCTTATTCTCTCTAAATAAGATGTTTTAAATGTGTCAAAGTCTAACTTTGGGCTTTTTGTGGTATGACAACCGTGAATCTTTTCATATTATCCTTTATATGCTTTGATTTATGTTCACAGACATTGCTGTATTTTAATGTGCTGCTGTCAAATTTCCATTAATATATCTCATTAACATAAGAAATGCTAGACGTCTTTATCTGTGTTTGTTTTATTCTTTATTTACATTAAATGAGGTATCACTTTAATTAAATTAGTGCTTTGAGATACAACAGCACATAATCCTGTTGTGAAAATGTTCTATTGCAGTTATTGAGGAACCATGGCTCATTTGAGGATGATTAAATGAAGCAGAAGTTTGACAAAACTTGATCATTTTTAGCCTTGCAGTCAGGTAGCATATCAAAAATGTATCTTTATTAGCTACATTTGTGATAAACATCAGCCAAAACGTTCCACACAAAAGTAACATGTGAATACTTTTAAATCTTTCTAATTATTTTTTAGATCTTCTGCATTAAAATGACATTTTATTTTGGACTTTTACTCCACACTAAGAGAAAGGTGGACCACTATAAAATGTAATTGAAGAGCAGGAGACGTACACTGTTCTGAGTCATCATCTCTACAAAAGGCAAAAAGATCTGGCCATTGTTAGGTACTTTTTACTTAAACAGCAAATCTGTTAAATCAAATGATCAAGAGTAATAGGCAGAATAGATAAGCCCCAATAGGCCACCTCTAAACGCACTAAATTCATTATAGATAACCACAGTAGTTACATATGCAAATGAATCACATGTACATAGTATGACTTTATTAGGCTCCATCCACAAGGCCACGACTTGATGAATAAAAAGGTGATATTTAGATGTTTATAACTCTGCTATACCATGCAAGGAATGCCTTCACATTGTATTTATCAATTGTACGAACAACTAAGTCTCAAAGGGAGTGAAGAATCAATGTTTCTTAAAGGAAACTCTGGTCAGCTTGATTTATCAGGGCATGTCTTGACTTTACAGATGTCACAGAGGGATGGTGGCTGCAGAGAAGTAATACCAAAACACAACTGTCAGATTGGGTAATATTGTGTAACAGGACCTAACATAAACAATTTTACATATTCTGCAGGGATTCGGGGCTATGGATTTTCAGGGAATCCCTTGGGCCATGGACCATTGCCTTTCAGAGGAAGTAATTCATACATGGCTCCTATTAGGACATGTGAAATTAAGTGCTCAGCATCACCCACACTGGCTTATCCATTTTGTCTAATGATTAATGTATATAAAGGACTGTGTAGATGATGGCGCAGACACGCTGCAGAGGAAACTCATTTCTGCCACTTGTATTTGCAATTTTGTTCTTTCGGTCACTACCCATAGCTCATGACTATAGGTGAGTGTAGGAACATAGATCAACTGGTAAATTGAGAGCTTTGCCTTATGGCTCAGCTCCTTTTTCACCACGACAGACCGATGCAGAGCCCGCATCACTGCGGATGCCGCACCAATCCGCCTGTCAATCTCACACTCCATTCTTCCCTCACCCGAGATACTTGAACTCCTCCACTTGGGGCAGGATCTCTCTCCCAACCCTGAGAGGCCACTCCACCCTTTTCCGGTTGAGGACCATGGTCTCAGATTTAGAGGTGCTGATTCCCATCCAAGCCGCTTCACACTCAGCTGCAAACCGATTCAGAGAGAGCTGAAGATCACGGCCTGATGAAGCAAACAGGACAACATCATCTGCAAAAAGCAGTGACCCAATCCTGAGCCCACCAAACCGGACCCCCTCAACACCTTGACTGTACCTAGAAATTCTGTCCATAAAAGTTATAAACAGAATCGGTGACAAAGGGCAGCCCTGGCAGAGTCCAACTCTCACTGGAAACGGGCTCGACTTACTGCCGGCAATGTGGACCAAGCTCTGACACCGGTTGTACAGGGACCAAACAGCTCTTATCAGGGGGTCTGGTACCCCATACTCCCGGAGCACCCCCCATTCCCCGAGGGACACGGTCGAACGCCTTTTCCAAATCCACAAAACACATGTAGACTAGTTGGGCAAACTCCCATGTGCCCTCCAGGATTCTGCTAAGGTTGTAGAGCTGGTCCACTGTTCCGCGACCAGGACGAAAACCACAATGTTCCTCCTGAATCCGAGGTTCGACTATCCAACGGATGCTCCTCTCCAGAACCCCCAAAAAGACTTTTCCAGGGAGGCTGAGGAGTGTGATCCCTCTGTAGTTGGAACACACCTTCCGGTCCCCCTTTTTAAAGAGGGGGACCACCACCCTGGTCTGCCAATCCAGAGGCACTGTCCCTGATGTCCATGTGATGTTGCAGAGATGTGTCAACCAAGACAGTCCTACAACATCCAGAGCCTTGAGGAACTCCGGGCGTATTTCATCCACCCCTGGGGCCATGCCACCAAGGAGTTTTTTGACCACCTTGGTGACCTCAATCCCAGAGATGGGGGAGCCCACCTCAGAGTCCCCAGGCTCTGCTTCCTCATTGGAAGGCATGTTAGTGGGATTGAGGAGGTCTTCGAAGTACTCCCCCCACCGACCCACAACGTCCCGAGTCAAGGTCAGCAGCGCACCATCCCCACCATATACAGTGTTGACACTGCACTGCTTTCCCCTCCTGAGACGCCGGATGGTGGACCAGAATCTCCTCAAAGCCGTCCGAAAGTCATTCTCCATGGCCTCCCCAAACTCCTCCCATGCCCAAGTTTTTGCCTCAGCAACCACCAAAGTCGCATTCCGCTTGGCCTGTCGGTACCTATTAGCTGCCTCCAGAGTCCCACAGGACAAAAGGGTCCGGTAGAACACCTTCTTCAGCTTGACGGCATCCCTCACTGCCGGTATCCACCAACGGGTTCGGGGATTGCCGAAACGACAGGCACTGACCACCTTATGGTCACAGCTCCAGTCAGCTGCCTCAACAATCGAGGCACAGAACATGGCCCATTCGGACTGAAATGTGCCCCACCTCCCTCGGGACGTGGTTGAAGTTCTGCCGGAGGTGGGGGTTGAAGCTACTTGTGACAGGGGACTCTGCCAGACATTCCCAGCAGACCCTCACAACACATTTGGGCCTACCAGGCCTGACCGGCATCCTTCCCCACCATCGAAGCCAGCTCACCACCAGGTGGTGATCAGTTGACAGCTCCGCCCCTCTATTCACCTGAGTGTCCAAGACATGTGGCCGCAAGTCCGACGACACGACCACAAAGTCGATCATCGAACTGAGGCCTAGGGTGTCCTGGTGCCAAGTGCATATATGAACACCCCTATGCTTGAACATGGTGTTCGTTATGACAGAAGTCCAATAACAAAACACCACTCGGGTTCAGATTGGGGTGGGTATAGTGCATTCTTCCCAATCACGCCATTCCAGGTTTCACTGTCATTGCCAACATGAGCACTGAAGTCTCCCAGCAGGACGAGGGAGTTCCCAGAAGGTATGCCCTCTAACACCCCCTCCAGGGACTCCAAAAAGGGTGGGTACTCCAAACTGCTGTTCATTGCATACGCACAAACAACAGTTAGAAGCCGCCCCCCACCCGAAGGCGGAGGGAGGCTACCCTCTCATCCACTCCAATGTACAGGGTCCAAGTTGGGGGGCAATAAGTATGCCCACACCCGTTCGGTGCCTCTCACCGGTGGCAACTCCAGTGGTAGAGAGTCCAGCCCCTCTGAAGGAGATTGGTTCCAGAGTCCAAGTTGTGTGTTGAGGTGAGCCCAATTATATCTAGCCAGAACCTCGACCTCGCGCACTAGCTCAGGATCCTTCTCCTTCAGAGAGGTAACATTCCACATCCCAAGAGCCAGCTTCTGTAGTCGAGGAATGGACTGCCAAGGTCCCTGCCTTTGGCCACCACCCAACTCACACTGCGCCCGACCTCCATGGCCCCTCCCATAGGTGGTGAGCCTATGGGAAGGGGGACCCACGTCGCCTCTTTGGTCTGTGCCCGGCTGAGCCCCATGGGTGCAGGCCTGGCCACTAGGCGTTCGCCATCGAGCCCCACCTCCAGGCCTGGCTCCAGAGGGGGGCCCCGGTGACCCGCGTCTGGGCGAGGGAAAACACTATCCAAATTTTTCATTCATCATAGAAGGTCTATTGAACCGCTCTTTGTCTCATCCCTCACCTAGGACCAGTTTGCCTCGGGTGGCCCTACCAGGGGCATAAAGCCCTGGACAACAGAGCTCCTAGGATCATTGGAACAAGCAAACCCCTCCACCACGATAAGGTGTCGGTTCGATGAGGGGATGCATTAAAGTAGAATATAAAATTATAAACAATAATACACAACTTTATAAATATCAACAAAATTGTTATGTTAGATTATACTAATAGATGAATATATATATATATATATATATATATATATATATATATATATATATATATATATATATATATATATATAAAAATATATAATAAATAATAAGCAAAACATTGACCTGAATAACTTAAAATGAATGAATTTACAGTAGGGCATCATATTGCTCGAAACACTTTCCTCAGTGTAAATTTGCTTGGACCAGGTCAGGTCCTCTTTGATGTGGACACTGAGCTATCTAAAACTATTCATCCTCTCAACCTAAGTGCAGTTAATTCTGAGAAGGTGTTAGTGCCTCTGCTGTTTTCTCACAAAGTCCACAATCAACTCCTTTGTCTTGCTAACATCATGACAACAATCTTCAAGAGAAGACTGTTGTCATGATACCATTGTGACACACTCTCCACTTCATTCTGCTCATTGTTATTAAAGATCAGATCTCCACACACCTATGTCATCAGCAAACTTGACAGCGATGTTAGAATCACATGCAGCCACTCAGTCACGTGTATAGAAGGAGTATAGCAGATGACTCAGAATATAGCCCTGTGGAGAATGTTTTGAGAGTTAGGGATGATGGAGTGTGGCCACCCACTCAAACCATCTGGGCTCATCATATCAAGAAGTTAAGAACCTAGTTGCAAAGAGAAGTGTTCAGACACAAGTTCCTGAGCTTGGTGATGAGCATAAATGCTGAACTATAATCGATAAATAGATAACTAGCCTTTGCACATACCATATATACTCATGGATAAGTCCTCCTGCGAATAAGTCGGGACTTGATTTTACAATATAATTTCTGGTATTTTATAATGTCGGTCATATAAGTTGAATGCGGAAAACTCACGCTGTTGGTACAAGGGATTATGATATGTTAACACCCACCTGAGAGAATAACCACGGAGCATGCTGCCTTTTTTTCTATGTGGGTGCAGCAATGCACTGTATTAGCGCGTGTTCCTAACCTCTCTCTCTCTCGCTCGCTCTCTATTGTGCCTATGTGACATGTGGTAACACCCAAAATATTCCAAAGCAACGTTTTCACTGATTTGTGCTTTTTGTATCTCACACCCTCATACACCTTAATCATAAGAGCATCCCTTATCTACGATGGAGCATTCGATCAGAAGAAAATATGAAGCTGGTTTTAAATTAAACGTTGTTAAGTAGCGAAAGAAATTGGTAACTGCGCTGCTGCAACAAAATTCGATACTTCTGAGAAACTGATGAGAGATTGGAGAAGGCAAGAAAATGTAAAAAAAAATTAAGTGTTGCATTTTTGAACAGGTGTATAAATTGGGGTCTGATTTTATGAATGATTTTTCGGGTTTCAAGACTCGACTTATGTATGTGATCATACACAGTAATTCCCTCTTCTGTTGTCGATGAGGGCTGATACTGTTTGTAGGATCAAGGTGACAGCTTCGTCTGTCTACTGGAGAAAACTAAAAAAGGTGTAGAAACATCTCGATATTGATCACTGGCGAAATTTGAAACAAAACATACCATGAGGTTTTTCACTATACAATTTGTGATTCAAATCAGCAGTGTGAATTTGCATACCGGTCAAAGATATAAACACACATTTGACTTTATATATTACATATATTGTGTTTATAAGAATTAGAATTAGTTATGAAAGCTTTGAAATCACCTCCGTTTTTTCACTCACTGCGTATAATGTAACATTTGACTTGTCTTGATGTCTAGTTATGTAAGACATCAAACTTTTTGGTCCTCCATTTTTTACACCATTATTGGAAGATATTTTGTGCAGGAAATTACCCCTATGTAACAAAGAGTAAACCAATTGGTGTCTGAGCAAAAATGATCAGAAGGAGTTCAAGTTGTGCATGCCACATCAACTGACCCCAGAATTTCACTCCCTAATGGGATACGAGGGGTCAAAGATGCTCCTTTTCAAAAAACTTTGAAAAAATGAAGATAGGTAATGTAGGCATGTGGAATGTTATTTTATGCTATTTTGAGGTTGCTGATCATGAATATGATAATATTTGATTCTTACCAGTGGTCCTAGCCCTTGTTGAAGGCTAAAAATACAAATTTTAAACATAAGAATGTGGAGTATCGTTTTAGTCTATTAATGTTAGTGATTATGAATATGATGTGATTTTTGATTCTTTACTAGGGATCTAGCCCTCTATGGATCTCTGTCAGAGAGAGAAAAATGTCACATTTCTGCTACTATCAACAATATTTAGACTTCAGATAATTGAGCTGAAGAACACATTTTAACATTTCAAACATATGATGCAACTATTCTTGAAGCAAATCATTACATGTTTTATGAGCACTATGGTGGGTTTCGCTATTTCAGACTTTTTCTATTGTTCATGCATAGCTTAGAAACCACAGTGAAACATATGATAGACTGGATTGCTTACTGTTTTGGCAGACCCAGCATTAATTTGTTCAAAAAATGCTACAGCCACAAATGGCAATGCTCATCATCTAAACTTCCAATTAAGTAATATATTTCAGAAAGTAATTCTTGCAGTTTGTTACCTATTACTGATATTTCAAAGAAAGAGACAGCAATCTTTTTGAAGCTAGAAAACATATTCAATGTAATTAGTGTTTATGAAAACAGTTCAACACTACAGGTAGCTAATACATTTGGTAAGTTGACCTCTAGGGTGCAATATGATACATTCTCATTTACTGTATGTATCATGAACTGTATTAAGGCCTTATCCTTTTGGCCTGAAGTTAATATTGGGCACTTTTAGTAGTGCAGTGGTTAGCACTGCTGACTCCTACCTCCAGGGCCTATGTTTCTTCTCGCTGTCTATATGGAGTTTACATGATCTCCAAGTGTTCAACTGGCTATTCTTCAGGTACAAAAGATGTGTGCAGCTCTGACACTGGGCTAGTAATGGTGCATGTGGATGTTTGGATTTGGACTAGTGCCCCATCCAAGGTTTGTTCCTGCTTTATATTATATGGTTTTGAGGATAGCATATGGATACCAAAGCTATATAATAAATAAAGTGGCTGTAGAACACTGATGCATTGTGACACATCAAGAAAGAACCACTGTTACATTTTAGGTAAAGTAATACTATGCATACAAATTGTCTGTACTGGCGTAATGAACAAGTTATTCTTTAATACTGCACAATCAATTCTTTTTATTATATTCACTTCATGTTCTTTTTCTGCAAATACTGTAACCTAAAACTAATTATGAAATGATGTGAGCTTTTCAAATTTCGAGGGAATTCTCTCAATACCTAATAATTCCCTTGTATGATACTGACACTTCATTATTAAATGATCATAAAGTACATTTGTTTCCTCCAGCCATAGCATTAAATTAGACAGTTTCAATATGATAATAAGTCATTAAAGTGATAATTCCTTAGTATAATAAGGTCCTGGAAATAGCTTGGTAGATATGCTCTCCTTGGAGAAGAATCAGTTGTAACAGAGATTGTTGACATGATGAAAAGCTTCCTTGCATCTAGGCTGCTGGAGTGAATAAAATGTGTTCATTCTGCTGGGTTGGTAAAAAGGAGACTTTGAAGATCCAGGATAAGCAATGTGGACTCTATTCTGTCAAACTCTTTCTCTCTTGATAGATATTGAGGGGTCAATCTTTTTTGTACGTGCTTAGAGGAGTTTAAAAAAATCTTATTGCCATGTACCCAATATTATCTTATGGAAGGTACAACTGTATTCACAGTAAGAGCTGCACTCACATACAAGTCCAATCAATGTGGTCATGGTCTTCCAAGACTGCATCTAATCGTGATTTTCATGGACAGGATATCAAGGTGCAGTCAAGATTTGAGAGTATCCAGTTTGGGAATCTAGGTGGCAATTCTGACATTTACAGATTTTCTCACTTTGGCCTTAACAGATTGTAACCATTGACACACACAGGAATGGTTTCCAGTTCAGTTTGATACATCTGGCGTAAGAAGTAACATGAGAATGAGATGCTTGCTGGTGCCCGCCTTGAAAACAGTGGTCTTTTCCCCCAAGTAATTAAAGGGTGAGCAACTGTCCCAAGTAAAGTAATTGAAATATATGGTGCAGTGACAGCAGTTGTTTGGACTTTATACAAAAGTGAAAGCTAAATATATGCATGAAGCTTTTGATTGCAACTCAATCTACAATTCCATTCTTACCAAAAAATGAGATCATGAGTTACAAATGGCTTAAGCATGATTCCTGCTGGGCTAATTCTCCATGACAGGGTGAGAGGTCCATGTGTAACTTCTGCTTCTCTTAATCAGTTGAAGTAATTTAGGCATGTAGTTAAGATCTTGTCATTTGCCAATTCCTTGGAAGGATCTAGGGAAAAATGTAAAGGTTAGGGCGGCCATCATGACACTCACTAAGAAATGCAGAGTGAAAAGCATTCAAACAAATGCGAAAATGGTGTGCCTTTGCATTCTATTTTACAAATAAAATATCTTTTCAAGCAACTCATAAGCTTGATGCTTCATATCTAGGGATACAAATTTATAAGACTGGTTTCAGTTTTTGTGTTCCCATTATAATACATATTTTGATAAATATTTCGCATTACTTTTATTGTATCTCCTGAAGGCTGAAATCTTCTCTTCAGTGTACAGTATGTATATTCAATTTTAAATGATTTTCAGCTCAAATCCTGTGCCGGACAAAATATTCACAATTTTCTAGATAGTGGGGCAGTAATCTTGTCTGATAATAATCATTTTCTATTTTTCTCTGTCCTGAAAACCAGAAAAGAGGTGATGTTGTATATTTCCAGATTATTATGACCTCTGCTTCGATAGGTAAAGCAGCATTGAGATGTTACTTAACCAATGATTTTGCGTAGCTGCTAAAATGAGAAAGCCCATTATCATTTAAAGTCACTGAGATTGCAAAACGTTTCCAAACTAAGAAACCAGCCAAAGGTGTTCAGATAGACTGCTTCATTGTTAATGTACTGTATATTCTATTGTGTTATTTTTGGCAGAAAAAAAAAACAAAAAACAGCTGGACTCCTGAGTATGCATATGTACCAGCACTCTTTGTTGTCGCCTCTTATAATACTCAGTAGCTCCCAAGAGCGGGGAATTAAAATGAATAAATCTTTTCATCTGGCTTCAGTTAGCAGTTATGACTGCATATAGAATTTTATGTGTTTATTTTCTACATGCATGCACAATATTTCAAAACAATACTTTATACTTATAATGGAAGTGCATTGGTACTGTAAGAGGTCTTATTGACCATTTAAGACTAAATGTCATTTATAGTACAAGATGAATAAACAGCTTATTTTTAGATTAATTTATCTAATACCCTAGAGATATTTTCAGATAACTGATGGATATTATCAATATTATTACGTTGTGACATGTTTTGAAAATGACCATTTGATTGTTTTGAAATGTTTTAAAGAATCTTTTAATCCCATAATACTGAATGCAAAATATAACAAAATAATTTCAAGTATAGTATACCTTTTTGATTGGGAAAGCATGCAGCATTGGAATTATATCTGAACTAGTTTAGGTCATTGAACTGCAATGGTATATCAATATTGTGAGGCTAAAAGGACTCCACATATGCATGTTCAATGCAATGCCAAGGAAAAGCTCTAATAAAATGTTATTAATGTGATTTCCCTTGTCATATTCAATATGCAGATGACACCAGAGTAAACAGGTTTTATTTGGATGCCAGGATATCCTCCCAAGTAGGAAATAGTTCATATTATGTTGATTGTCTCCTCCAAATTAGCTGTGCATAATAAATAAGGATGTCTCAATGAGGCTTTTCTGCCCGATGCTGTCATGATAAGCTTTGGCTACATCCAACCCTAGAATGGTAATAAAAGGTTTGCAAAATCAGTAGATGGATATTGTAAAATAAGAAATGAAAAAAGAGGTTGTGAAGGGTTGAGGACTGTCTGGGTACCCAGAAAATAAATACAAGAAAAGTTCTGAATGTAATTGTGGACATCTCACCTTAATCTGTAGCCTGCTGCTATCAGTTCCCAAGAAAAAACTCTCCTTTGATCTATGCTTTTACTCCAAGGAGCTCCAACCTCTCCAACCTCTCTGAAAGCAAGTTCCTAATTGAATTATGATTTTTGATGCCACTGCTTCTTAAATAATTCCAGGGGCAGAAGAGGTGGGACATCCAGCAGTTTTACCATATCAGAGCCCCCGAAGCCCCCGAAGTGCATGTTTGTGACTATATTTACTTCAAGATCTATTTTGTGCTACTGTTGTACAGGTTCATGATCATTGGGCTGATTACCAGCCTGATGGAGATTCTGCTTCGTTTTCACTTCTTAATTATATCTATGTTAAGTTATCTGGTTTGTTGTTCATTTGCTTTGGTGCATGGAAGTGGCAAGAACAATTTATTTCTTGTATAGCCCAAAATCACTGAAGGAATAACTCAGGCCCTGTTTTTTGACGCCAAGGACTGACCTCCTAATAAGACAAGAAAAATTTCCCCAAAAAGACATTGTAGGTGAAATTAAAAATGGAACAAATCTTATATAAGGCAATTCAGAGAGAACCCCCCTTCCAGATAGATTAGGCATGCAATTGGTGTCAAAAAATGGAGTAAATATGAAACAGAAACAGAACACAAGTAATCCTCTTCACAGAGCTAGATGGCCAATCTGTCATTGCCCCCTCAGAAATACAATACTAAAGTTTGTACAAAATACTTTGATCTTGCACAGCGCTCCTCGCCAAGTGCAGGCTTAGAGTACTGTGATAGCTCTCAAGGCAAGATGCAAGAATAGATTATACCACTGACTAAATACAGAACTATCAAATCTGAGGATACAGATTTGTTCAAATACATCAAAAACAAAGTAGAAACTAATTAACATAAATAAAAAACATAAACTTCAATATCTGTACAGGGTGGTCCAGATCTAATTATGCAGATCCAGATTGTCTGGATGACTTTGATTTATGCGGTGGCGATTCCAGTTCGACGAAAGACGATTCTTCATGTCGTCAGTTCACACACTTCTCGATGGTCTGAATTTGTTGGGTGATTTTCTATGCAATTAACTTAATAAGTTATAGCATAATGAAAATTGCATAATTAGATCTGGACCACTCTATACATCAGTTAATTATAGAAGCATGGCCGGATAGTAGAAATGGAGTTAGACAAGTCAGAGTCCTGGAGACCTCAGCCAACAGGCTGCCTCCCCCCATTGGTCCTTCTATAGCTGAGTCATTGCTGGGCTGGCCAATCTGATGAAAAGACTCTTTTACCCAATGACTCTTGTGCTTTTATTTGAGGTGATTTTTTCAAAGGCAGCACCACATCCAAAGTTTCTTTCTGCTTCTAATATACTAGGATATAATTCAGTAGCTCAAATTCTAATTCGTGACTGTAGGCATTTCTTGAAATGGATGTACACTATGTTCAAAGTTTATTCCTATGTTGAATCCACCAGAATCATCACTGGTTTTCCATGATCCTGCAGTGGATAAAAAAATTTCAGAAAATGCCCTCTTAGGAATGATCTTTAAAGGGGTGGGTTACAACATTCAAAAACGACATGATTGTCAAAACAATGAAAAAATACATCTTTTAATTAATCGATATTTTGATGCAAAAATGAAGGTGTTTTTGTTCTTTTTAAAATAAAATGCATTTGCGTCATTCATGTAACCCTCAAGTTCAGGACAATAAAAACAAAGTAGCCCTGAAATGCAATATGACAAAAAGCAAACAACACCAAAACAAATTGGAAACTCCAATAATTAATAGAAAAAGTTCACACAGACAAGCAGACTGTGTAAAGTCAATAAAGAAATTGACTTCCGAGGTCTTTAGAGCTGTAAAACAGCGCTAATCTATGTATCCACAGGATACAAATTAAATCCTTTAAACATTTTCTTTCAGTCTGACCTGGTGATTTTGTAGGAACCTCTGCAGATATTTTTTTTAAGTTAAAGTATAATTATTGCTCCTTAATTTAATGAAATGTGTTTCCAAAGTTTGTAAAGGAAATGGTGAGAGAACAGCATGGAAACAGCTATAGTTCTTGCCAGTCTTACAGCCTTGAAGGTTTTATTGTGTGAATGAGAACTAGAAATTCAGCAGGAGACAGTGCTGCATAGTGGTATAAGGATCTTTTACTATGAAAGTTTTAATGAGTTGTAAATGGCACACCTTTTTAAGGAGAATGTTAAATAAATTAAATGGCAGGAGGATTTTAAAGCTAGAGAGATGTAACATTTTCTCTGAAGAAATTATGCCATTTGGACATAATCATATGCTATTATACTTTCTGGTGTTGCTTGATCCAATCCTATTCTGATATGCTCCATCAGAACAGTGATGTAGTTATTAGTGAAGTTACTTCATGCATTCAACATTCTAATTTGGAATTCTGTATCCAATGGTTGTCTGTTTGCACTTTTGTTTTCGTTTTGCATTTGTGTTGTTTTTCTCCAAGAGCTTCGGTTATCCTTCCACATCCCCAAAGCCTGCAGTTTAACTTGACTGGCAGTTCTAAATTGTGATTTTGGAGATGTGTGTGAATTTCACTGGTGTCACATCCAGGGCTGGTACCTGCACCAGTGAGACTGAAACATTGTTATCAGGTTTTGGGGCTGTTGTTACCCAGTGCATGAAGAGTTTTTTCTAAAGGGAAACTGAATAAAATGAGAAAAGAACAAAAACTTGTTAACTAACGAATGGAATTTGAGTAGTAGTTGAGAAAAAATAAATTAACAAATTAACAAATAAAAACCTTACAGTAGGGTGAAAATTTAAGCTGAACAAACTTATTTTTTCCTTCTCTGATTGGTGAAGGCAAGGCATTGGTTTCTTTACAGAGGTGAATCCCAATAAAGCCATGCTACTGACTCCCAGTTTTCCCAGTTTATAATCAGGTGTAAATTTTTACCATTTACCCTTTAACTGTTTTTGGAATTCAATCAATTCAATTTTTTTTTTTATAAATTTTGCAAGTAAAATGTACAGTGACATATATTAACAAAATTACAACTGTACACTTTTGTTCTTTTGCATTTTCAAGTTGTATTAGCCTTCCTTTAAAAGGTGATGTAAGAACAATAATACCAACTTTTTCATTAAGTATGTTACTTTATATTGAATTGTTTTTTCAAAAATTACTAGAGCTAGTGTGACACTTGATCACATTATATACAACCAGTAACGGCGCAGTACACGATAATGTGCAGTGAATACGCTTGACTGAGAGCGTTGTAGCTATCATCACGCGATCAGTGTCTCTTTGTCGTTGCAGGATGCCGTTTTGTTCTGTCTCATGTGACTTTGCAATTCTGGCATGTTTGACGACTGATTGCCAATGCTGATTAGCCTCTTCCTCAGTCTCATTTGCTCTTGCGATTCTCTTTTGCTCAGTGTCAGCCTGTCTTCATTGTATTGTCTGTTCTTTGCTCTCAGTTGCTCGAGCAATTCTCTTTCGCTTTGCACATTTAGCATTCGTTTGCTCAGAGGTTGATGCACTTGTTGCTTCCTGAACAGTTGTTCTTTACACCACCCTAGCGGCCCGCTTCTTCTCTTCTTTCGTCGCCATCTTCTCGCATTAAAACTGATTAAGTCAGCTTGTGTGTTGCAATTACTTAGTACGTTTTCCTTAATTTTTCACTTAAGCTGGCACTTAAGTCTTCAATCTGCCACAAGAATGATTGAAGATATGAAGAGGTAGGGGAGGTGACTGCAAAGGTGGTAGGGATGAGAACAGCACCTGTATGCATGCGCTACACGACCGCCCTGCTGCCCGATGCCAAGTGTTGATCTATACTAATAAAAGGCAAAGCCCTCACTCACTCACTCACTCACTCACTGACTCACTCACTCACTCACTCACTCACTGACTCATCACTAATTCTCCAACTTCCCGTGTAGGTAGAAGGCTGAAATTTGGCAGGCTCATTCCTTACAGCTTACTTACAAAAGTTGGGCAGGTTTCATTTCGAAATTCTACGCCTAATGGTCATAACTGGAAGGTATTTTTCTCCATTAACTGTAATAGAGTTTAGCTGGAAAGACGTGGGGGGCGGAGTTTCGTGTGACATCATCACGCCTCCCACGTAATCACGTGAACTGACTGTCAACGCAGTGCGTAGAAAATCAGGAAGACCTCCAAAAAGCGCTTAAGAAAACTTGCATTATATAATTGAGAAGGCAGCGAAAAACAATAAGAAGCGAGCGAGTGACATATACTACCATATTCATGAGTCCTGCTACCTCGGAAAGAAAGCAAGGTGCAAACCTAAACTTTAAATTAAGTTCATAGACAGGCTACCGCTGGCGTTTCACATGCCCACGGGAATGCGGGATACAAGTTTAATGAGAGGACGCAGGATATAAACGAGAGTTTTGATCACTTTGTAACTAAGTTAAAATTGTAGGTGAAGGGGTGTGCTTATGCAAATTCCGAGAGACTGTGTTTGTGGGGGATTGACAGTTAAGGCGGGTGGGGGAGTCTCGTCATCATCACCCTCCCATTCATCTCATTTCTTCTTAGCACAAGCACAGCTGAGAAGCTTCGATGCATGTGCTCCTTAACGCGTTAAAAAATAATGCATTTAATCACACTTTGCATTACAAGCAAAGGGAGCTTTTGTCAATGCATGATTTCCTGGTACACCGATTACATTGATCACCGTATCCCGATTCATTTTACCCTCGCACCACCTTAGTTTGAGAAGAAGTATGAAAAAATATTAGGTTAACACAGAAAAACAGATCACCAATTCAAGCTTTATGAATAATCGATTCGCCATCAATATTTGTTTTGGTAAAGCCATCCTCCTTCCATTTTATAAGTTTTCCGCCACTAGCCATGATTAAATGAACGGTAAAAAAGTAAGAGCAAAGCGAGGGTGACTTATTTAGGCAGGCATTTATATGACAGCAACACTCATGACAATGTCAATCATGTTACGTTATTATTAAAAGGTTTCCTTTTCTTTTTCATTACTTCTTTAACACACTACTTCTCCGCTGCGAGGCGCGGGTATTTTGCTATATATATAATATATGAATTACCTCCAAAGAACGCTTAGACTTTTGATATCATGAACGTGTGTACAAAAGGGTCTCCTGCCCAGCAAAGTCGAGCAGCCAGCGCGTGCATAGCTGTGCCGGCCTTTGAGACGCAGACTGCGCTTCTGCCTTAAGGCAAAGTGAGCAATTTTAATTTTTTTCTTCCTCCCCCTGCGCTATAGCCCAGACAAGTGCAAACACGGGACCCCTTTGATACACCACGGCAAAATAATATTAAGGCGATTCACACTTTCTTTTGCACGTATACGATTATGAGGTCCTCAGCTCGGATTATGAAGATACGCACAGGAGTGGAAGACTGACAGTGCCATCACAGCTGATTAATGGCAGGGACGTCTCACCAGTCTACACAAGACACACCGCGACTGTCCCCAGAAGATGCTCATATCGTCAGCGAACACATCTCTATACTATATAAAAGGAAAGGCAACTTTCCTTTCTTTACACCTTTTTCCTTTTATCCCAAACCAAAGCCTTTCTCTCTTAACATTGCAAAGGACACAAAAATAATTTTCTTTAATTGCCGGTAAGGCACATTACCAGAGGCACAAATTTGAAAGTTCACATAGAAAATGTAATTTCTATACCACAGCCGTCGTGTAGCGCCTTTCAAAAGGGATCTACTACCGAGAGATGATCCATATACATTTTAGCTGCTGTTAGTTACTTACCTGTTGTGTTACACAGTCTTTAAAATGTAGTTTACCCAACCACTCCAGTAGTGCTCAATGTACCTGTACTTCTTAAAACGTTAATGTTTTACTGTTTAATAACTTATAGACTACATTTTATTATTTTTCCCTTGCAATCAGTGACCAAAGCTATACACACACATATAGACACATACAAACATACACACAAGTATATATATGTGTATATATATGTATGTATGTGTATATATATATATATATATATACACACACACACTATCTAGATTATATATATATATATATATATATATATATATATATATACACATACATACATACACACATATATATAATTTGTGTGTGTGTATGTATGTATGTGTGTATATATATATATGTGTATGTATGTATGTGTGTGTGTATGTATATGTATATATATATATATATATATATATATATATATATATATATATATATATATATATATATATATATATATATATATGACAGCAACAATCCAAGCTGTGATAAAACAGTAAAAAGGAGGCATGTCAGACGCGTGGTACATTTTCTGATGCAGCTAGACGAAAATAACTTTGTGACGCTGCCACCAAATACACAAAACAATTACATTGAGAATCATGTTACGTTATTTTCAAAATGTTTCCTTTTCTTTCTCTTTCCTTCTTTAACACACTACTTCTCCGCTGCCAAGCGCGGGTATTTTGCTATATATATATATATATATATAGATAGATAGATAGATATATATAGATAGATATGAGAACAACACTCATATCAATGACAAAACAATTACTTTAACAATCATGTTACGTTATTTTTAAAATTTTTCCTTTTCTTTTTCGTACCTTCTTTAACACACTACTTCTCCGCTGCGAAGCGCGGGTATTCTGCTAGTTCTACAATAAAATAAACTAAACATAAAAAGAGTAATAATTCCAAAACTAATCGCTATTAATATAAAGCTGTAGTGCAGAGTTTCAGTGTAGTATATGTATACCAAATATCAGGCTACAGAGTATTTGATTTTTGACCTTGACCCTCCTGGGTTGACCTTTGACCTTGGAGGTCAATCATCACCCCAAAAGCGGATAGTAGAGGTCACGTAGTATATGTGTACACTATTTCAGTTCAACAGGTCAAATGGTTTGCGTGCTATAGGTGATTTAAAATCCTGGACAGACAAACGGACAGCCACAGTATTATTATAACAGAAGATGACTCTTGAAGGGGAGAGTGACACCAATAGTTTCCAACAAACTAAAATGCAATGTATGGATTAAAAATAACAGACATGTTTATCATTCTAAGTGATATCAAAATAAATGCTAATCTTTAGAATTGTACCATTAGTAAAAAGGTTGTGGCAAATATCAGCTGCTGCTGAGCCCTTCTACAGATACACTTTGCATCAGCTTTCAAAAACAAGCACAGAATGTAGCTGTTTCACCTATGATCCAGACATTGGCACTTACCTGAATACAGTATGTCATCACTCATGTCCAGGAATTTGCTGTGCTAATGGTCTTCTTATCCACTGCATTATGTCTATCAGGCTCTCTCCCAAACAGCAAATGCTTCAAAAGCAGTGAAAATCTAATGTCAATGTCTAAAGTCTCAAGGATCTAATCAAATTAAAACTCTTCAGCCAAACCTTCAGTGAAAGATTTGCAAAGTCTGATAAATAATGTATAAGGAGTGTTTCTTTGGAATTTCAATGTTATTAGCCCTATCATTATGACACTTTGTTTCTGTGTCAGAACATACCAGAAATTAATAATGTCAAATTGAAAGCTTTCTATGGCACATCCTCATAGTAGAAGAAATTGATTCTGCAAAAGTAATGGCTCAGCTCCCAAGGAGAACTTGGAAATTAAAAAATGGGATGAAGAATAAGGTGGTGGCAAAGGCAAGGACACTAGTCTGTGGATTCTGTTCCTATTCCGATTTTGTGTGAGATTCTAACCAAGTTATTCTAAATGCCTATACTATAACTGCAAAAATATATGTAACTAATTGTAATGACCCTAACCATCTGAAGTAAAAAAGCAATTAGCTGGCTTCATAAGCAACTAGAATACAACTATACAACCTCTAGTAAACTGGCCAATATGCTTAAAAGAACTGGTCAACTGTCACTCAGCCTGATTGTGATGCCCGGGTTGCTTGCAGCTGGCATAACGTCCCCTTGCACCCTGACATCAATAGTCATGGACCTGAGTATGGACTGGGCAATGAGGACACACAAATAACAAAGGTTGGTGCAAAAAAATGCTTTTTATTCCTGTAAGTGATCACATCCAAACTGCAGTGCAGTCTCAATAATAATAAAAAAATAATCCCATATAAACAGTGCTTTTGGAGGAGTTATACTCAGTCAGCAATAAGTAGTTTAAAAATTGCTAAAAAATTTAAATCAGAAAGATAAAAAATGGGTGCTTCTTTCCTGCCTTTGTCCCTTTCTCTGTCCTAACTGCCCCAGTTTACCAATCCAGAATTACTCAGCCAGGAGTTGAGACACCGACACACGCAGTCAACCACTAGAAACGGTTTGTACCCCTGCCGCCTCAGCTAGTCATTCCTGGGGCCTGGTATCACCGTCCCACCACTTTCTCACTCAGGCATTTGCAAGATAATATTCAGAGTCCTTTGGGCCACTACTGCTCTTAAGTGTTCAAACCTTTGAGCAGGATGCACTCGCTCTATGGGGGTGGGGGCAGCTCCCCAATGCCATGTCATAACCGAAGAAAAAGAAATCATTCAATCTACATGTTACCGGCAATTTATAAAATCTGAAGCCTAACTATCTATTGAATTAGAGCCGACATGTCTATTTGGCTGTTGCAGAGGTAAGAACTGCTGCCTCATAATCAAGAGGTTAGCAGTTTGAACCCAGGTTCTTCTTTATACAATAAAAACATGCATTTGATTTGAGTCTGTAACACCCGGTGTACATTTTTGCTAACTGTAAAAGACACCGCTGAAGGGATATAAGCAGATACACAAACACTGGTGAAATATGTCTTCTTGGTATTTTGTTGTCACTTGAATTTTTTGTTACTCAGTTATATTCTTGAATATACACACACTTGTTTCATTATACCTTTGCGAAACTTTTTATTTTATATTCCAGTAACCGTGTGAATGACATTAAATCTGTCTCTGCCTCTATCACACATGCTCACACAAATCCATGCATGAAAACACCATTATTTGAAAATGCTATTTCATTTGAACATGAGTTGTCATTTGAACATGTTTTTTTTTTTTCGATCATGCCCATGGCACTAAAATTTAGACAAACTTCGTTTTGGGCACATACACCGTCAGCATGGCACTGCCAGATCTAAACACTAGTGTGGAGAATTGCTCAAATACTAAACTGACTTTAGCTGTGGGTGGAAGTCCCACTTTATTCATGGTGCTAAGCAGAGTTGTGTTGCAGTGCAGCAGTCTATTAGCCAGTGAAAGCAATGGGAAGAAGTTGTCTGTTGTTACAATTTTGCCTTTGTCCAGAAACGGCTCCATAAGCTTTATAACCACAGTCTCGGAAAGTCTTTCTCCCATGGGACAAATGGGATCTTCTCCTAAATAAGGAGTGGCACTACACATGTACTTTGTCTCCAAATCTGCCGCAATCCAAAACTTTACACCAAATTTGTCAGGCTTGGTTGAATTGTATTGCAAGAAAGAACAACGGACCTTGGTTGGAAACAGTTGCTCCACTAAAATACTATGTTGCCTTGGGTTTTAACTCAAAACCCAGTTCTCAACAAAACGTTACCAGATGTCTGAGATCACAGCAAAATCTGTTGTTTTCACACGTTCTGCATGGGTGTCTTTATTTTCAAAGTGTAAATGCTGCATTATAGTCTGATAGAGGTCACGGGGCACCGTATCTTTGACTGCCAGTATAACAAATAGTTCTAACCAGGCATCAACCACAGCACTAACTGTGGTCATCACTGCTCTTGTGAAAAGAATGGAGATAAATGCCATCAACTCAGAGAGGGAGAGGCAAGTTCGTTGTACCACGTGAACGTCACTGACAGAATAAAACTGAATTAAAAAAAACGCTGACTTTTGCAGGTAGCAAAGATTTACACCGGGTGTTACAGACTCAAATCAAATATATGTTTTTATTATACATATAATAGTAATAATAATAGCAGCTCACTACTCAAAATGGGGAGAACCGGGGCTAGACCCTGCAAGATCCTTGATTACAAGGCAGCAGTTCGTACATCTACACAAGCCAAGCAGACATGTTGGTTTTCTGTCAACTGATATTTGGGCTTGGCTTTTTACTCATCGACAGCAACATGTAAATTGAATGATTTACTTTTCTTTGGTTATATTCATGAATAAAAGCACACTTGTTTTGTTATACCTTTTGTGAAAGTGTTCATTTGATATTTGGACTTCAGTCTTCACACATTATATACTTCACGTCAGCATTTTGTCAATTATTACTATAACATAAGAAAAGTTTCTGTTTTAGTTATGTGTTCAACATTTTTTGCCTTGCATTTCCTGTCATCCTACATTTACCCAGATTGTTGTAGACATAGAACACACATGAAATGCATGTATTCCAAATAATGATATATTATTTAAACTATACCAGTGCATGCTCCCCAGCCTAACCTGATACAATTCCAGGCACCACACACCCAGATAAACAGGGCTTGAGCTTGAAGAACTTCAGTTGATGGGGGGTGGGGTGGGACAGCAGGCTGCTTGCTGCTTGTGCTGATTGACACATTTGCAAAAAAATATATACACTGATGAAGAGGTGCAAAGGAATTTAAGGTGGCCCAGCATTATGACTTTTATTATGACATAGGCTCCAGGGATTGAAGTGTTAGAGCACTTTGGACAGCGGATTGATAGAGGACATACAAGTTTCCTCTTAGGCAGAGAGGGGTGGTCAAAGTGCTCACTAAATACCATGTCTGCAAATGCTGATCTCATAGCTGCTTTATTACTGGCTTCTCTGGTATTCCTACCCCTTCAGACAGTTAAGGACATGTATGAGATACTGCATTTTTGTGGTTAGTAGAATAGTGGTGTGCCTTGGGATGTTTTTGGATACAAAAAGTGTGCCACCTGTCACAATAATGAGACATACTCAGATAAAGATTTGGGGCAGCCACCCATATAATCTGGTATCCTGGCTGCAAAGTCGTTCTTTTATGAAAATACACAGCACTGAAGTCCAAAACAAGACTGAGGGAAAAGGGAAAAAGGGCAGGCTTTTAAAGGGGAAATGAGGTCATAAGGATCGGGTGCGTGTTCTTCAATCATTGGATTGCGTCCGGACGTGACATCACAGGGGCTTGTGATGCCTGAACCATCACAAGGCAAACCCAGGACACACTTGATTCTGTTGTGGAAAAGAAGATGATGTCAAAATTTGATGCCATTATGAAAAATCCCCTCTATCCCCTCCAGGAGGTGCTGTCTTGGAGAACTTTTAGCCACAGGCTCATTCCACCATATTGTTCTAAGAGGCACCTCCAAGGATCTTTTCTGCCAGCTGCTATCAGGCAATTCAATGCTTCCTCCCTATGTCCCAAACTAAATTGTAATATCCTTTAGGTTAATTTTGTAATTTTAAGTTAATTTTACAATGACATCACACCTGGTCACCAGCCTCCCAGCACTTCTTGTACTGTGTGTCTCTGCTAATGAATTGAGGACAGAGCTGGAAAAACTCTGTATAAACAAGGATTCAGGGCCAGATGAAAACATATGCCACTCATCTCTGTGGGGTATTTCAACACATGTTTTTCCATTCCCTGAAGTTGCAGAAGGTTTCCCAGCTATGTAATAAATCATGTGTGGTCCCAGTGTCAAAGAAACGGCATTAGAGTTATCTTAAACACATCAGACCTGTTGACTTTAGTTAATATATCATGAAGACTTTTGAGAGGTTGGTTATAAAACAGCTACAATTCCTGGTTTCAGAACATCTGGATCCTCTGCAGTTTACCTATCAGACATATGTACATGTGGAGGATGCTCTCATCTACATGCTCCACACAGCCTACTCCCACATGGACAAAGCTGGCACCAAATTTAGGATAATGTTCTTTGATTTTTCCAATGCTTCTAACACCATTCTGCATCATTGAATGGAGAACAAGCTCAAGGCTTTCAATCTTGATGCTCCACGATCTTCTGGATTATGGACTATATGACCAACAGACAACAGTTTGTGAGACTAAGGGACTGTGTGTCACTAATGGTGGTGTGTAATACTGGAGTACTGGTGGGAACTGTTCTGTCTCCATTCAGCAGACTTAAGCACAATTAAAGAACGTACCATTTACAGAAATTTTAGAAAGACTCCACTATCATAGGCTGCATTAATAATGGAAACATGTAAGAGTACAGGAGGTTCGTGAATGGGTTTGTCTTATGCAGGGACAACAACTGGCAATTCGACCTCAACAAAACAAAAGAGCTAGCTGTGGACTTCCAGCAGGCCAAGAAGCCAGTGACCCTTCAGGAGGCAAACATGAAACTGGTGTAGAGCTGCAAGTACCTGGTGGTTCACATAAACTACAAACAGGACTGGTCTGACAACACAGTGGAGTTGTACAAGAAGAGCCACAGCAGACAGTCCTTGCTAAGGAGATTCAGGTCTTTTGATGTATGCAGCAAGCAGTTGGAAATATTCTATCCAACTGTATTATCCAGCATGTTATTCTATGGTGCAGTATCCGGAGGAAGCAAATTGAGCTCAAAAGAAACACAATGTTTGAACAAACCTATAAAAAAAGTCTGCTCTATCACAGGACAATCCCTGGACACACTGGAAGCTGTTGTGGGAAAGAAGATGATGGCAAAATTGAATGCCATCATGAAAAATCCCCTCCATCCCCATCCATGAGGCGCTCTCTTGAAACACTTTTAGCCACAGATTCATTCCATCATGGTGTGCTATGAGGAGCCTCTGGGAGTCTTTTCTGCCCATTGCTCCAGATGTACTTGTTAAATTAATTTTAAAATATCTTCACAATATGCATTTATTTATGTATTTATTTATTTATTTATTTTGAGTGAATGATTGATTCATTGGCTGTATTATCTGCCATGTGAGTCTGTATTCTTGTTTTTTGTGTTTCTGCTGTGTATGTGTGTATATTAAATGTGAAGTCAAGCAAAATGACACCTTTTATTGGCTAACTGAATCGATTACAATGTGCAAACTTTCAAGCTAGCTAAGGACCCTTCTTCAGACAATAAAAAGTATAATTTTGCTTGACCTCTCATTGCATCCATAATGGCTAATACTGTACAACACCCTACTACCCCATCGGATTAATAATGTTTATCTAATATAATCTAATTTCTGCACAGTATACATTTATGTATTGTGGTGGATGGCAGGCAGCTCAACCTGTCCTGGACACCCAAAGAGTTGAAGAATGGGGGATAGGCAGCAACTTTGGGACACTGCCTCCCCCAGGATGCTAGATGGCGATTTCTCTGCAGCATAGCGGTGCCCCGGTTTCCCGCTGGGCATCATGGGATCTGGAGTTCGGCTTCACAGCACTGCTGGGTACCATGGGTGCCGCTAGGAGACGGGATAAAGAAAAAGCAAGCTCTCAATTTGACCCAGAAGTACTGGCAAGTCACGTGAATGGAAGAGGAGAAGCACTTCTGGGTCAAGGACTATAGAAAGAAGTGCTGGAGATCCTGCAAGTGAGCCGGAGTGGGGAGGAGTGTGACAGACCTTGCTGGGTGGTATGGAGGAGAGAATTATGATGATGGTGATTATTATTATTATTGTTGTCAAATTGCCTGTGTTTGGTGGCGGAGGTGCTTGAGGGAACTATAACAGGAAGGAAAGAATTACAAAATGTTGTTGGTAATTTTACCCTGTGTGCAGTGTGTCTGTCTGTTGGGTTCAGAGGGGCAACAGAGACCCCTAGCGTCTTACTGTATTTGCTTATTGATTAATTGATTGTATTATTTGTCCTATAAGTCTGTATGCTTGTTTTTCTATCTATGCTGCTATATGCATCTACATCTAAAGACAAATTTTATAAATTTAACCAGCAAACACGTTTTCATAGAGTGTGGCAAAACACAAAATGAAGGAAAAAATCAAAAAATATCATAAAGATTGGAAAAGTATTTAAAAAAGGTGGACGTCCATAAAAGAACAATAAAAAACCCCAAGGTCCTGACAGGAAGGGCAAATAATTGCCTTTTAGTGCTATATGTTTACAATATTTTATATTTCTTACACCCATTTCAGGCACAGAATATCAGTGAATTACACTTTTCAACAGATTTTAAGAAGTTTTTTTTTTTTTTTTATAAAAAACAGGCTATCCAGAAATATATGTGTAAGCAAAATAATGATTGTAAAGTAGACTTTTAGTTGCTATAAATATATTTAACTTGATACTAACTTAATTCATGAGAATGTACTGTAACATCTAGATAGCCGTAAGTAAACTAGATGCATTTAAAACTTACTCAATGACTCTTGTTATCCAAAGCTGAATTATGCGAGGCAGTTGGGCAGGTTTTGATTTTCTATGATGCTTAACACTCTAACCAGAAAAATCTGTTGAACAGAGTAAATGCTTTGTAATCCGTATCAAGGAAAATAGAAACAACACACTATAAGTTTAAAGCAGAAAAGTAGTTGGGGGTGTGATGAATGTACTCTTATTCCTGAGATAAAGGAGCCAATATGCTATCTAAAATATAGTGTGAAACCAGGTAGCTAACCATGGTTCTTTAATCAATGAGATTTAATTTTCTGTTGCTACCTTATCCTAACCTTAGTCTGTCCTTGCCTATGTGAATGTATTGTTATGTCAGATTTGTTCTACTGCCTCAATCGACTCTTTCCTATGCATTTGAAATTAATTGTTTTATTCCTCTTGAGTTGCAATAGCAATGCCTTTGTGGAGTGCTCAGAGTAAAAGTAACAATAGGCTCTGTCAAATTAAAGGTTGAAGGTATTTATTTTCATGTTCATGCACAGTGTTTTGTTAAAAACAAAAAAAACACAGTTTAGTTAAACTTTTAGTGATTGCTTTCAGACGAAAAGGCATGCAAATAAAAAATTTAAAACTGACTTAGTAATTTGAATCCCTTTTTTTAACACCCCCAATAAAATATTTTGGCATAGATCCATTCCTTGACAAAGCCTAGCACTCTGAACCGAATAGGTTGGGAGCACTAATAGGTTAACAATTTTTTTCTGGAGTCATTTATCTTGTTAGGTGTAGTACTAGAAGTTTCATGTGGCCATTATTTAGTGCTCTTTCACAATTAGTAAAATTCAGTAATATTTTAAACCATTTTAAAATATTTTTAAACAATAATTAGCAAATAATTCAATAAGGAGGTCAGTCAGAAGTTGAATTTAATCTCTAATAGTAGTACAAGCTCAACTGGAATGAACACCAGTGATCTACAAAGCCAACTGTGTATTGCTACCTTTGCATGACAGTTAAAACCTGGACCTTCATTACTATATACTTTGAGATGCTTTCACTCTCCACATCTGCCTCTGTTTCGCTGACATGCCAGAAATATCAATGTTATACAAGTTAAAAAATAACAAATGTTAACTCAATGATGAAGGCTAAGTAGTTCTTGAAAAATGCCAGAATTCTGAGTAATCTATATTTCCTCTGTCAATAAATATTTTTTTTTTACTTCATTAAAAACACTGATTATTTACTGTACTTTTGTCTGATACTTTCATTTCTTTCTGTTTATAATGTAGTTCTTTTTTTCTAATATGATAAATTTTATTTCAGTCAATTACATAATTTCACATAAAATTTCTAACATTGAGGTACAACCTGATTGCAGTTCAGCATAAACAAAAAGCAAGGAAAATTTCCTTTTTAAATTTTAAATTATGGAAAAGCTATAAAACACGCTAAAATTTCAGAAACAATTTCCCTGCTCAGACACCTATCTGTTTAACTGTGCGTTGGAAGCAAAATGCAGGGTAGACAAGGAGTGCATCCCAATGATGTCTCTCTCCTTACCTGCAATCATAGCAAGAAATTACACATATTTTAAAAAGGTTGCATTTATAACACACACTACGAGGAACATGCCTTGGAAACATGGCCCTGGGCTGGGGAAAATAGTGCAGTGTGTTGTGATCACCATAAAAAATAGAGTGTATCACTTAGAAAAAGGTTATAGGCAATGACTAGGAGATGGAAGGGCTGTGTAGTAGGCTGAAATCTTACTTAAAAACCTAGGTTTTATAGCGTATAATACAAAAAAAAATAACAACAAAATGAAAACTCTAAGGCAAACAAAATTCAGAGGCCAAAAAGGACAGCAAAAGTTGAAAGCTATACTAACAAACGAGACTCCATCCATCCATCCATCCTATTCCGCCCATCTGAGGTCGGGTCGCAGGGGCAGCAGCTTAAGCAGAGAGGCCCAGACTTCCTTCTCCCCGGCCACTTCTTCTAGCTCTTCCAGGAGAATCCCAAGTCATTCCCAGGCCAGCAGGGAGACATACTCCCTCCTGTGTGTCCTGGGTCTTCCCCAGGGTCTTCTCCCGGTTGGACGTGCCCAGAACACCTCACCAGTGTCCAGGAGGCATCCTGATCAGATGCCCGAGCCACCTCATCTGACTCCTCTCGATGCGGAGGAGCAGCGGCTCTACTCTGAGCCCCTCCCAGATGACTGAGCTTCTCACCCTATCTTTAAGGGAAAGCCCAGACACCCTGCAGAGGAAACCCATTTCAGTCGCTTGTATTCGCGATCTCGTTCTTTCGGTCACTACCCATAGCTCATGACTATAGGTGAGGGTAGGAATGTAGATTGACAGGTAAATTGAGAGCTTTGCCTTATGGCTCAGCTCCTTTTTCACCATGACAGACCGATGCAGAGCCCGCATGACTGGGGATGCTGTCCCGATCCGCCTGTCGATCTCACGCTCCATTCTTCCCTCACTCGTGAACAAGACCCCGAGATACTTGAACCTGCCCCAAGTGGAGGAGTTCAAGTATCATGGGGCCAAATGAGACTTCCTAACCAAAAAAAAAACAATTACAAGGCATGCAAGAATTTTAATTCACGCTAGAATACCTGAAGCTAAAGACTGTCATCTTAAATTGTGTTGTAGGTGTTTGTATCTGGTCATGAGTTTAGAAACATGTCAAGATTCAACTCACCCAGTTTCAATACAGCCTCACATTTCCTAACCAACATAGACAGCCTGGATTATTAATCAGACTCCAATTTATTGCTTTTGGTCTAAAAGCCCAATTTTATCTTTATAATATAAACTAGTTTTATGTTACTATTTGAGTTAATATTTGAGTTAACTTGACTTACTATGCTTGCAAATCTTTGGCGTACTGCATATACCCCTAGAAAGCAATATGACCATAGCTAAAAGTTGTTTTTTATCTGCAACCTCAGAGGTTAAGCGATATTTATTTAGCATGTGCTTTATGGTAAAACCTTAGGGACTGTGTAGATTTCTCAGTACATGTTACATAAGTAATAGTTCATATGCACTCTTAGAGTCAGTCAGTCATTTTCCAACCCAGGGTCACGGGGGTCTACTGGAGCCAATTCCAGCCAACACAGGGCACAAGGCAGGACAAATCCCATGCAGGGTGCCAGCCCACCGCAGGATACACACACACCAAGCACACACTATGAACTGGTGCACCCAACCTGCATGTCTTTGGACTGCGGGAGGAAACCGGAGCACCCGCAGGAAACCCATGCAGACACGGGGAGAACATGCAAACTCCATGCCGGGAGGGCCCGGGAAGCGAACCCAGGTCTAATTCAGAATAAAACCTCAGAGGCTAGGCAGCTCAGCTTAACATGAGTTATATTTAATTCAAAGCCTAGCTATTAAAGGGTAGAGGGTCATTAGAGGGTCATTTCCGGAGGATGGGACTGGACCACGTGTCTGCCTGGGGGGTTGCCAACCGGGATCCTGAGTTGTTTCGTTGTGTAATGGGTGTACCAGAGTATGCTCCCCAACTTGACTTGACTAGCTAATAAAGAATATTAATCAAATACGAATAGGAACTCGAACTCAGGGACTGAGTTCCAGCATATGTCAACAGTGAAAGATGCTATACAGAAAACCAGTAAAATAATTGGTAGTTTACTAATAGCAAATATACAGTAAAAGAAATACAGTTATAAAAACAGCAAAATAAAGAGTACTAGAACTGCAAATACATGCATTCCAGAAGGCAGAACTACCTATCTTCTATTTGTATATTTGAAACGTATCCTTCTAAACCCTGAGAATCTAAAGTTAGTCAGAGATCATAGCTCATGCAATGGGACAATCCTTGACTTCAAGAGTTAACACTAGTGTAATATGCTGCCGAGAATTAGAAACGGGCTAACAGGCTGACACGTTAAATTCCATAAAACCATCCAAAAGCCTACCTGGGGTTTGATTCATTAATGTATATTTATGGAGAAATTTTTCAGAGGTGTTGTGACCAAAACGTACCTTTCTCAAAATAACAACAAAAGATTCACCATAACATTAGCAATTCATTTAAGACCTATCATGACTATGAAGATATTGTCAATGAGATTCTTATAATAATTTAAATGAACTATGAAGGCTGGTGTTGAATGTATATTTGGTTGGCTGATGGAAGACTTTCAACAGTTGCAATCATGAGAAGAAAGCCCATCTTATTCTGGAGTGAAACAGTTCTCGTGAGATAAAAGGATTTTTTTTTTTTCCTGGACATGAACAGCAGTTTATTGCTGATACAGATGTAATTTCCTTACGGTCACATCCTCCAATTTCCTACAGGGAATAATCAAAGATGTGAAAGTCCTGTCCATATGACATCTCACAGCATGGCTGCATGATCAGTGACATCACAAATTAATAAAAAATAAATAAGTTTAACAAAATATAAAGGTTTGAAAATCTTAAAGTGTTAAAACCAAAAATAACTGCATTAATGCCAGTGATACTAGGGCAGAGGAATATTCTCATTTTGTCTATTTATCGAAACATAAATGTTTGTGGAGCTTGTTCCAGAAGGTTAAAGCGGTTAATTTGACAGGGTACTTGCAAAGTAGACAAATACATAAGTATAAATCACAAAGCAGTGAAAAACATGCTTCATTGACTGTAGAGCCTATCAATATATTTAAAGCACCAAGACGAATGCTGGCATAGCTAGATTTCATACTGTTAATCACGGTGACTTCACTCACCTGTTATTAAAAAAAGTTGTTTTTAAGATGTTTTTAGATGTTAGATGATTCAGGGGAATCCCACAAAGTCTCAGGATGTCCCTCAGAGAAGCTTAATCAACTTAGTCGAACACTTTACAAAAATCAACAAAGACTGCAAAGAAACTCTTATTGAAGTTTGTGCTTCATGACAACCCTCAGTGCCTGAATGTGGTTGATGGTAGATTTCTTGGACATAAAACCAGACTGCTCTGGTCACTGATAGGTGAGCAAGTGACCAAGGATCCAATTGAGGATGACCCTAAAAAAGGACCTTACCCAGCACTGAGAGCAGTGTTATCCCCGTGTAGTTATGGCAATACAGACGATCACCCTTCCTTTTCCAGGTAGAGATGACAAGTCCTGCTTTCCAATCAGCTGGGATGATGCCAATCTCCCTGATGGAAGCAAACACTGCTTGCAATGCCAGGAGGACAACCTTACCACCAGCCTGGAGAAGTTCACCCCGGATGCCACAGATATCCTGCAGCCTTCCCTACCCTCAGCTGGTTCACCCCCTGTGCAATCTCAGTGAGACTTGGTGGTTCACAGCTAATTGGAGGATCAGCCTCAAGAACTGTGAGCCCAGAGATATTCAACATCCTAGCTGGAGGATCAGCTTTAAACAGCTGCTCAAAGTAGCCAGCCCAGTGGGTCACAACTGCAGCGTCATCTGTAAGGACCGTTCCATTATCCACCCTTATCCACCAAGTTTAACGAAATATAAAGGTTTGAAAATCTTAAAGTGTTAAAACCAAAACTAACTGCATTAATTCCAGTGATACTAGGGCAGAGGAATATTCTCTATTGTCTATTTAGCCAAACATAAATGTTTGTGGAGCTTGTTCCAGAAGGTGAAAGCGGTTAATTTGACAGGATACTTGCAAAGTAGACAAATACATAAATATAAATCACAAAGCAGGTAAAAACATGCTTCATTGACTGTAGAGCCTATCAATATATTCAAAGCACCAAGACGAATGCTGGCATAGCTAGATTTCATACTGTTAATCACGGTGACTTCACTCACCTGTTATTAAAAAAAAGTTGGTTTTAAGATGTTATCTTATAAAGCACTAAAGGAGTGAAACAATCCTGCCATTCTGGAAAGGGTGTGAGTAAGAGAGTCCTCAGTTACTAAAGATGTGTCTGAATAATGGTTTGGATGGAAGTGGTGTGAACGGTGAAGAAGAAGAAGCAATCAGATTTCTGAAATTGAAAACTATTAAACTTTTCAAGTGAGAACTTTTGCAGCATTTAAGGTAAGAAAATACATCTTACCATTTAAAATCAAAATATTAATCCTGCTAGAATATTTAGCTGTCTATACCATTGTGAAAATATTTCAGTATCTTTTAAAACTTTGGCCAAAATATGCAAATAATACTTAGCTGTCATTATAAAAGTAACTCACACTATATTAGTTTCACTATAGTATTTAGCAGCATTTAATAAAACATAAGCATGATATAAATAATTGAATTAAAATTATGTTAAAGTGTATTGACTCCTGGCAAGGACTTGAGCATATTGTGAGATGGAAATGAGTGCAGAATTAGTAATGTTTCAGGACCTAGCTTTGGAAACAATGTCCCAGCAAAAAGAGAGAGTTGAGAAAATCTTGATTAGCTGACCAGGCAAATGACCAATTAAATATCTTCCATGCAGCACAAAAAACATTTAGTAACAAATAAATTCTCTTATCAATGAAATATATGTAATATTCAAAGACATTAATGATTCTGTAAAAGTCCTCAATATGTTTGGAATAATCAAAAATGCTGTTAATGTGTGAAAATCTTTGAGATGAAAAGTGATTATTTAAAAAACATTATTGGACAAAGTCACTGGAACATTTTGGGGTTACAGTAACACGCATCAATAATTTTTAAATGAAACCTGAAAATGTTCTGGACCGTCTGTCAACTCTTTGGATACAACCTATGCATGTATAGAGAAGCACTGCAGCACTAAAAGCACTGAAAACATGCCCTAGATAGAGAAATTAAGAAGGCAAAAAAAGTAACATTATAACTGAAAATAAATGTTTTAGGAGGATTAAGGTCAAGAAATTGCCTCATGCTCTGACTGAATGAACACATATTACAATGCCAACAAGAAAATAAATAATGAATTTTGAGCATTTAATCCTTTTGAAGAGGACTTCATTCTACAAGATTCAATTTGTTTAAAATATTCTGCAGTCAGTACACCACTGTATTAAAGTGATACTGTAATGAACTACGCTTTAAAGCTCTAAAGAATTGGTACCTTGAGTGGACTTTAGAGACCATCGAATGCTTCTCTATGATGTCTACTGTACTTGCTCTGTGATTAATTAATGGAGTTTTATTTGCTTAAAGGTCTCTTTCCCCTTCACTCATTTTTTTTTTTTTTTGTGTATGGAACTCAACAATATCTATCTATCTAACAAGTAACAGGCAGCCAGGAGGCACAGCCCCAACCATGATGGCACAGGATAGGGCTACTATAGGTCCCATAGAAATACCTCCAGGAAGTAAAAACAGATACAATGATACCAATATGCACTGTGTTTATCCCGGTGTTGGAACATATTGGCAGCTAGTTGGTGGTATGGCCTGTATTGTGTGTTGAATGCTGCAGAAGATTAAATAAGGAGTAGAAAAGTACTATGTTCCTCCTTCAGGAACAGAACTGGTGTCCTGCCCATCATTGGGACAGTTCTATCCCAGCTCCAAAACAAGAAGCATCAACTTAATTTATAAAGAGGAGTCCAGATGTCTGTATTCTGTATATTTGTAAAACATTTTCTTTTGAGTGTCAAGTGCTGTTTGTATGTCATCAGACCGTTCACATTTTATATGTTATTGATGAGAGCTTATATACCATTGAAAATTGTAATAAATCACCTGTGATAATAAAAAATCAATTTAACCTTTAATTTAACCTTTGGAAGCATTCATATTCAACCCTTGTAAAATTTCACAAACTATGAATAGTTGTGGGGCATCTTAAAACTTTTCTCACAGGCCCATCCTGTGTTATTATATCAGCACAGAAAGGATATTATCCATGTATATAACAAAATACATTTCTAAAATGTCATGAAAAATACAGTATTGATAGCAAAGAATTAGAAAACTCCTTTAGGTAATTTCATAGCAATAACAAATACTCTATGCTCTTAATTCTTTCAGTTTTGTACATAGCACATGGCATAGTCCAATGCAGGGCATGGACAGAATGTGCAAACTGCACACGGATAAAAATACAGATAAGATTTGAACCCTGCTTCTGGAACTGTGAGGCACCAGCGCACATAACATTTAAATGGTCAGTCAGTAGGCTTTGACATTTTTGCAATTTTCTTGTGTGAAATGTATTGTAATATACTGTTGCCGTCTTTGGAATTCTCTGATGCTGAAAGTGTCATAACAGTAAAAGTCCTTCCGTCTGTCCTCCATTTGTACATTACTCCAACATATATATGTTTACATTTGTCCAACGAAAATATATTTTTGAAAAGACTTATTATTTCTTTTAAAAACCTGTTACACTTAATACTTGAACTGTTACTAAAATAGAAAGTGAATTGAATATTTTGAAACATATATTTCTTGCAGCAACATCTGTCATCTAACTAATAAGGTGTCTGTGATTCATCAGCATGGCTGTGGGAGTGCTAAGGGCAAAAGCAAATCATGATTTTATTTTAGCATTAAAGCTCAAAATAGTCATATCACAACATATACTGGACCTGCTAAAATGGTGACTGGACAAAGTGTTTTTCAGTTTTTTTTTTAAATTCAGAAATGTTTCATCAGGTCGGCTTAGGAAGCTTGCACTGATGCAGTGCATCACTAAACCCACCTCACAATGAAACAGCTCAGGATCCTGGTTGGCAACCACCCCAGGCAGACACGCTGCTGTTCCTTCTCACCCTCTGGAAATGACCATTTATCTGCTGCAACCAGGTGTTACATGGGCATTCATTTGGCCTGGTCCAGCTGCTCGGGTCCTCAACAATGAGGATCCTGATAACTGGATCACCCTTGGTAGATCATGCCACATGGCCGTAGTGCTGTAAGTTATGCTCCCTCACAATGCAGGTAATGTGCCTCATTTGGGACACCATGAACAACCACTCATTTGACACAAAGTCAAACCAGCGGTACCCAAGGATTCTTCAAAGAAACACAGTATACCGAAGGAGTCCAGTCTTCATCTCAGGTCAATGGATATCGTCCATGTCTCACAACCATATAGCAAAACAGGAAGCATCAGGACTTTAAAGACTTGGATCTTCGTCCTTTTGCAAAGATATTGGGAATGCCACACACCCCTTAGAGTGACCCCCCATGCTCTACAAATCCAGAGTCATGACATGAATGTCACTGCCGAGATAAGTAAATCTTTCAACAAGGTTGACATTCTCTCCACAGAAAGACACACTGCTGATGGCTGTATTCAAGAGGTCTGGTCTGGAGGCCTGGATCCTGGTTTTTATCCTGGACACTCGCAAGCCCAGACAGTCAGATGCCTCACTCAGTCTCTCGACAGTCTCCTGATTAAAGACTGCATTGACTCCTTGGAGTCCATCATTGGCAAAGTCAAGATTAGTGAATTTTTCTTCACCAAGAGGTACCCCACACCCTGCCCAATACCCCATCCATGCAATTATTGAATAGAGGTTCTGCTTCCACTCCGTGCAGCACTCACAGTACCATAGTACATACCATAATAATACCACAGTGCCATAATAGCCAGAAACTTCAGGGGAATCCCACAAAGTCTCAGGATGTCCCTCAAAGAAGCTCAATCAACTGAATCGAACACTTTACAAAAATTGACAAAGACTGCAAAGAAACTCTTATTGAAGTTTGTGCTTCATAACAACCCTCAGTGCCTGGATGTGGTTGATGGAAGATTTCTTGGACATAAAACCAGACTGCTCTGGTCACTGATAGGTGAGCAAGTGATCAAGGATCCTATTGAGGATGACCCTAAAAAAGTACCTTACCCAGCACTGAGAGCAGTGTTATCCCTGTGTAGTTACGGCAATACAGACGATCACCCTTCCTTTTCCAGGTAGAGATGACAAGTCCTGTTTTCCAATCAGTTGGGATGATGCCAATCTCCCTGATGGAAGCAAACATTGCTTGCAATGCCAGGAGGACAACCTTACCACCAGCCTGGAGAAGTTCACCCCGGATGCCTCAGATATCCTGCAGCCTTCCCTACCCTCAGCTGGTTCACCCCCTGTGCAATCTCAGTGAGACTTGGTGGTTCACAGCTAATTGGAGGATCAGCCTCAAGAACTGTGAACCCAGAGATATTCAACATCCTAGCTGGAGGATCAGCTTTAAACAGCTGCTCAAAGTAGCCAGCCCAATGGGTCACAACTGCAGTGTCATCTATAAGGACCGTTCCATTATCCACCCTGACTGCAAAAAGTCAGTTTAATCAACTCACAGAATTTTTTCATAATACTACAGTTAACTGCATATTATTGTTGTACTCATCACATATGTTGATAAGGCAGCTTACACGTTTTGTAAGTGTCTTATTATGTATGAATAGTCTTCTGCTGGGGAAAAAAAACTATGTCTAGTGACAAACTAAATGAAAATGAGTGATTATTCCTAACTGTAACACTATGAATCAATAGGCTATTGTACACGGGAGACTCTGAATATTGTCTGCTCATGTGCTTTCCGATAGATTGGTAATCTATTCAAAGGTATTTCCCACTTTGTGCCTAATGCTGTCAGTGGAGTGAGAAACAAAAAGCCATGTGAAAATCAGAGTCTCTTGTATTTGTATTTTGTAAGCCTTTCATTGCACTATGATTTGCTAGGGCCTACATGAAAAATAATGTATCAATAAAGAATCAGAGATTTTTGTATCCAATGAGAGATAATGCACAGTGCAATGGCTGCCATATTTACAGTGTAGCATTGCAACAGTAACTTCATTAGTGTGACAAAAGGGTTTACATGATGAATTCCAAACAAAACAATGTGACAATAACAAAAACCAACAAAATTCCAAAATAGACAAAATTACATGTATAACACTACAAATCAAATGCTGATGAATTTACAAATATAAACATAATTCAAAAACATGAGAAATGGACTGAAAAGGAATGAATATCTACTAAGCCCAAAAAAATCCATAATCCTGAATACAAAGACAAAAACATGGAGCAAAAAGATCAAAAGACCACCACTCTTACAAAAGTAATTGAGAAATCATTAACCAGGAAGCAGGAACACAGAGTAACCCAGTGCCATACCATTGAAGCAGACATTGTAAAGTCCTTATATAGCCCTGAAGAGTTTAAACAAAAACACATTATGGCATCTACATCTTGTAATCTAATTAGGGATCTAATTATCTAATCCAAATGCTAATAAACAATACTAATAAATTTTAATTGAAAAAAAATCTCGGTACATTAGAAAAACTTACCTAATGTACAGGGCACCCAACCATACATGAACTGCAAAGAAATTTAGTTTGATTTTATTCATAATCCCAAAGCTACTTTAGAGAACTAGGATAGTTACCATCTTGATTAGTGAAGTCAATGCAAGGCACAGGACAGGAGCTAGTCTAACAAAGATAAAAAAAATATGGCTGTTTTCAAGAAAAATACCACAACATGACGAAAGGCAGTAAAACATGTATAATAAGCAAACATTAAAAAAATACTGTAGTACTAAAATTTGTGTCAATGATAATAGACCAATTAACAAAATTTAAATTTAAGCAGAACAAATCAGAAGAAATTGCCTGAAAATACTAAAGACACAAAAAGCGAAACCCTGGATGATGGCAACAAAACAACATAAAAATAAGAAACATTTAGCAATTTAAACATTTTTGAGTAGATGGAATAAGCATCTTTTTAGGAAATAGGGGGGGAAAACCAACCTCTTAAAAAGAAGAGCTGAAAGATTCCTTACAATAAGCTTGTGCAAGTTGTTATGGTGACATACCATCTACCACTTGTTTTTGGAACTGCAAGGACTATTTAATAGAATGCATAAAAAGACCACAATGTCTTGTGGGAGCGATGCAGCAAGAAGGCATTACTATTTAATTGCCCTTTGCTGCTAGAATATATAGAATTGTGTTTGTGCAGAAGGCTACTGTTGGTTAATAATAGGATAAAATGCACACTGAGGATATTTTGCTTGTTGTACTCAAAATCTGAGGTACATTATATTAACATTTTAATTCATGTGGCTGAATAGTCATTTGCTTTGAAGAAACTTACAATAGAAATAATCATATGAAGAGTGAAATGTAACTAAATAAAATAATGCAAGTAAAAAGTGAGATCTAGATAACAACTTATTATTATAAGATTCTGAATCATTTTAACAGCCGTGTCACCAGGAATTTTAGAGCATACTATGTAGCTTCAAATTATGCCTAATTATGCACATGTACTCTTAGCAGTTAAAACATAAAATAAACATACCACCACAAGAAATACTAAATTGAAAACAAAAACAAACAAAAAAAAGCAGAATTAATGCAGCTTCTCCAAGACAGATGCATTATAAGTACCATATACAGAGTCCTGAATAGGAACACTGGCTGAAAAAATAATACAGATTTATTTTTCTGTTTTTATAATCAATTGCTTGTTTATATATGCAAAACACAAAAAAAATCTTGTCTTGAATTTGAGTTACTAGATGCTGTATCCATTTTAACATATTTTTTGATTTATAATCACCATTAAGAATGGTTATAGTATTTTCCACAAACTGTAGTCAAAGGATTTTCTCTGAAAGAAAGTTACAATAAAAGGTAAATATACCGTTCTTTATTTGATGTCATATATTTCTTAGTCCCCTAAAGTGTATATAACAGATAGTCACGGAGAAAATTGCGTACTATATGGAATATATGAAATATTACAAACTAGTGTCACACACGTGCAAGTTGGAGGCAGCTAAAGGGCCTGAGTAATTGTACTACCACAACAGACTGGAAGGGCGAGGTGCACTGACTGTCTTTCTCAGTTTCTTGTAGACCATTCTTGGGAAATCTCACCAGGTTCCGGCGCATTCGAAGACATTACTTCCGGGGCCAGATGAGACCACTTCTGGTTCCACCCCCAATAATGACATCACTTCTGGTCCCCGATGAGATCACTTCAGGTTCTGGCCTCAATGATGATGTAATTTCCTGTACAGGCCTTTAAAGCCACCATCTTACTTACATCTAGTCAGTTCTGTCTGGGACTCAAACAAACAAGTGAACATCTCTGTTCAATGTACAACCTATTTTGCAACCACAGAATAATATATGGGTGGCTGCCCCAAATCTTTATGATGTCTGTGTCTCATCCTTATCACACTAGTAACTGCTAAAGAAATAAATGACTATATAGTTAAACTAAAGAAATGACTAGGCAGGACTGTTTATTCACACCAAACACTTAAATCATTCTAATTGGAGGAATGAATTTAATCATTGAAGACTAACCACTACAGTCAATTCTCATTATGGAAAATGATGTGGATACTGAAATATTGATCTTATGGGAAAAATGGGTTTAGATTCCAGCAGGACAGGGACCAGCAAAGGGAGACAGGGTTGGGGAGACACACGGGCCCTTTGTTTTTGCCATTTCAGGTTCTGTAATCATCCTTCTGTAGATTGATCTATAGAACCCTTGACATGACTTTTGCTTCCTCTATAGACAAGTTGTATTGTTTTTTTAGGTGCTCCACCAGAGGTTACAAGTGACCGCAGCAGGAGGATATAACCGAGGACCCCAATAAACCACCCAACTGGTAGTAGCTACAGGTTGTGTGTTCAGAGGGCAGAGACTTAATCAGTGTGAGCTTATGACTTTCTCAGAATTCTTCATTTGTGGGGAACAATTGCAAGCCCATCTCCCCATCATGAAAGGGGCTCAATAGCTTTCCCATGCTTCTCTGTGCCAGGTAAACATACATCGATCCATTCAGTTTGCGCCCATGCAGCATCAGACATCATAGACCTGTAATTGCTCGATCTCATGTTTCACTGTTGCACAACAGACCACTAAGAATTTTTTTTTCTGCTGAATATGACAGCAAATAGGCAAGATTAAACCACGGGTGTTGTAAAATAGGTTACAAATTTTGTAACAGCAGATAAGTAAATTGACAGAAATGGAATTCATCAATAGCAAGGATTGACTGTATCTTGTTGTAAAGACATTATGAAGTAGTAGCTAAATGAATTTGATGTTACTTACCAAATTTCATAGCCAAAATTCCCAAATCACATAGTCTATGGCAGGGGCAATAATGATGGCGTGGACTTATTTCAGAATTTAGTAAGAAACTATAGTTCAAAAAGCTTAGCAGGGGAAGAGTCATTTATTTCAATACTGATGCTTTTAGCAATCCAACATCTTTGACTTTTATTAGAATGTAGCAAGTATTTATGTTTGTTGCATTGAGATAACTTACTGTTTTTTTTTAATCTTTGTTTTTAAAATTTTTAACACCATCATCATTTTATCGGTGTTCTGGTTAGCTGTTATTCCCCAGTGATCAAGGTAGTGCGTCTAATAGAGAAGTAACTTTGGCCTTTCAGCATTCATTGCCATTTGCGTTGGTGTCTACTTCACTTGTTGTTAATTGTCATTTTTAAGGGAGAATTAATTGGGCAAACTAAACAGAAAAAGGCTAATTAATAACGAAAATAACAAAAGAGAGTTAAGAAGTTACATTTTTGGCAAAATATGAATATTTCTATTTTTATATGTAAATCCCACACCACTGCTCTTTTCTAAATGCAGAATAAGAGAATTCAAAAAAGATTAATTAATACAAAATTAGATCTATCAGAGGTAAAATGACTCACTGATTGTAAAAATGGTTGGGACAAAATCCTATAGCTAGATGCTGTGGTCTGGGATTGGATACCACTGTAGTACATATTCTAGTGTGTTAGATTATAATTACAAAATGCAAAAAGACAGAAATAGTGTAGGTCGCATTATTTCAGGGTGTTAATAAAAATGTAATGATTTACTTCATGAGATAGAAGCAAATAATAAACAAGAATTATTGCATCATATATTTGAAATATTCAATGCTTGGAGTTTGTCAGAATTTGTGGGTTTTTGTTTGTCCACCAGCCTCTAGATTAATTGTGCAAGAATGGGCTGTCATCAGTCAGGGTTTGGCCCAGAAGTTGATTGACAGCATGCCAGGGAGAATTGCAGAGGTCTTGTAAAATAAGGGCCAACACTGCAAATATTGACTCTTTGCATAAACTTAATGTAATTGTCAATAAAAGTCTTTGAAACTTATGAAATGCTTGTAATTATACTTCAGTATACCATAGAAATATCTGACAAAAAGTTCTAGAAACACTGAAGCAGCAAACTTTTTGAAAACCAATACTTGTATCATTCTAAAAACTTTGGGCCACGATTGTACACATTGCAATATATAACCTAACATTCTATTAGCCTTGTTAAAGGTTTCTGAACACTATCTGGAAGCTTCCAGTGCTTTCTGTTTTCCGACCTCCCATTGTGTATTCAACCAGAACATTTACTTACATTACATTCTATCTGCCACAAATCTGCCCAAGCCTCTATGCTTTCCAAGTCGCTCTGTAATAATTCATCATATTCTAGATTATCTGCCAATTCATTTAGTTTGATATAATCTGCAGTCTTAACCAGCTGTTTATATTCCATCAGAATCATTTATACATATATATATATTAAACTAAGCAGTGGCTCTAGATCTGACCCCTTAGGGACATGACTCTTAACATCAGCCTGCATCAGTTCCCTGCATCACAACCATCTGCTTCCTGTGTCTTAGCCAAATCTGTATCCATCTACACACTACACCCTGAACTCCCACTTCTATTAGTTTGACGCTTATCCTCTCATGTGGCACTATATCAGATGCTTTCTGAAAATCAAGACAAATAATCTCACATGGTCCACTCTGATCAGCTCATTTTTTGCTTTTTTTGTAGAATTCCAGCATTTTAGTAGAACACAACTTTTCCCAACTGAACCCATGGTGACTGTTTAATAAAAACCCTGCATTTACCATGTGTTGCTTAATCTTCCCCTTAATAATTCCTTCTGTTAGTTTATCTGTGATGCATGTTAGTCTTATTTGCCTATAGTAACTTGGATCTGCCTGATCACTTTTTATGTAATGGGATAATATTTTACATTTTCCAGTAATTAGGAACTTCCTTAGTGTGCAGTGACTTCATAAAAATATGTGTCAAGGGTTTATATGTGTACTAACTAACATCCTTAAGTACTCAAAGAATAAATATCTGGTCATGGATTTTTTTATTTCAGTTAGCTGACAACATTCATCACGTTATATCACGTTAGCTGACAACATTCTTGGGCTGGGACACTCAGTCAGATACTCACAGGGCATGCTTGGGGAGCACAGAGAGTGCAGCCCTGATGGGTTCTGAGGGGGTCGGCCAAGGATTATAATACATATTTTAGGAGAGCTCCACCTGAAGTGGAAGTTCATCTGCATGGCCATGTCCAAGCACTGGAAGTACCTCCAGGTCTGCAATAAAAGGAGCCACTCTGCTTCATCCAGGTGAGTTGGAGTTGAGAGTGGAGAACAGATAAAGCTCACCTGGGTAGATTGGAGGAGAAAAAAGAGAGAGACAGAGAGAAGGAAGAAGAATTTTTGATGCTTTTGTATTATGAATATAAAATAAGCCTTTTTGAGGATTTTGAGTTTAATAAATCTGTTATTTGAACCTAAGACTTGTGTTACTGTGGTTGTGTCAGGGGTGTGGGGTGCTCCAACAATTCCTACAGATCAAACTGCATATTTTAATTTGTGTACCCACTCACTGTTCTTTTATCATTACAATTCTTGCATTCTGCAAAAATATAAAGTAATAACTATTTATAAATATGGTGTAAGCACAATAATCTGTTTTCTTTTTGTCACTTATAAGAGTATTCAGTCTCATTCTGGGGTGTCTTATTATGCATAACAGTGGCCGGGAGAATTGTCAACCAATCAGAGTTGCTTTGTTGGGGTCCAGAAACTCATTATCACTAGGAAAAAAAGCTCCAAATCAGGATAATTAGTGCTTTGTAAGTCTCATGTTGCTTTAAAATATTTGTAAAATATTTCAAGGACAAAAACATATTAAAAAGAAATGAGAAATTATGATCATTATTTATTTATTGCTGTTTTTTCAGCATCTGAATTTAGTACTGTGTTGTGGTTTAATTACTTAAAATTTATAAAATATTGATCCATCCATTCAATTCCTAATATGTTAAATCTAATACAGTGTTGGACCAATTAGGCACAAGGCAGGAATTAACTATGGATGGGGTGCTAACCCATCATTGGGCACACCGGAAATAAAGCACTCACACACACAAAGGCAAGTGGAGAAACCAGTTAACAATGAACCACCATGCCACTCCAAGTTACAACAATTTATCATCAACTTTCTTCCAGCAATTCTTCCTCTAGTATCAGTCACAACAAAGTTTATCTGTTATTATAAATTTAAGACATATGTGTGCTTATGCATATAAATGTTGGATTGTTTTCTAATATTTCTGTAACCATTTTATTTTTGCAAATCTCTTTTTAGGTCCTGATTTTTTAAGAATTACATACGAATATATAAAAATGAATTTTCTTATTCGACATTTGTTTCTTGTTACTTGGTTTACTATGTAAGACAACATAGGTATTGTCCATTCTTGTAGGCTTTAGTGCCACACCATGCCTGTAAGGTGGCAAAAAATCCAGTTGCGCCAAACACTCAACCTTTACTCCAAAGTAAGTGACTGAACTCTTTGTACCAACATCTGCCTGTACTTCATCAGATAATAAACGTGTAAAGGTGTAAATCAGAGTTGAACTGACATTTTTGCAGAGGTTTCCCTCTGAGCCTGAAGGCATGAAATGGACTCAAGCAAGAACAAAGAACTGTAAATCAATTAATGACAATTCTGATTGACAATAGAACTCACCTATGAAGAGTAACTGATTTTGTAACTTGAAGTTAACTTTAATCCAATCAAGAAAAGTTATACATTACCTCAAAATTCACTGCACCATCCTGAAGATTCTCTCTGTCTCTCTCAGGTGGCTATCTCAAGGGAACTTTGTAGAAACTCTCCTTGGATTTCCTGAGGCACTCTGACCAGGGTCACTCCTAAGCTCATGCTCCAGAAATGACTGACAAATCTCTGAAACAACCTGTCTCTCTGCAACCAGAAAGCTGATAAGCCACTGCTTTTTTGAGGAGCTGAAAGCTGAGATCCAATCTGCCAAGCCAAGCACTAAGCCTAATCTGAAAAGTTCTAAGAAGCAGGTATTATTTTAAGATGGGAACTTCAGTATATACACTCTTGTGCCAGAAAGAGTAATGCTATTCCCTATGAAGTTACAGACAATGCCGCAAAGAGCTTATCTGAAAAAAAACATCAACACAACATGGACAAAGGGATCATGCAGAAAAGAGAACGATTGCACTCCAAAGCAAAAAAAATCCTCCACATAAACCCAGAGAAGCAACAAAAGCAACATCCCCAGACAACATTGGATATCATCTTTAAAGACTTGGTATCGTAAAACTATTTATCTATACCAAGATAAATTAGAAATTTAAATAGCAAGTAAACAGACAGCCTATTCTATTATATGTGTTGTGACCGGAGCAGGGTAAAATAACTAGCCAGCCATGGGTAACTCAGAACGTTGTTTATTTTACGACAGGCACATACTGATATTCAATCCAACATCAATGTTCTTTTATTCATTTTGGATCCTTTAAACAGTTAACAGTTTTAAATACTCCCTCTAGCATTTTGGCAGAAACTACAACTGAACACAACAGTATGTTATATGTGTGTCTAGTCTGTCTGTGTCCTATATGTCTTATATATCAATAATTATATATCTATCATCATTATGCTTATCAATAAATTGTATTATTCTGTTTCTTAAAATGAGTGGAAGGCTTCGGTTACACTGATAAGTCTACAGACTGGAGACCTGCCTCCTACAACAGAGAAAGGTATGGAAAATAAAATAGGAACCTTACCAAATTATTTAATAAACTAGACATTAAGGCTGTTACAATAACGGGCACTAGAACAGTATTGCATAAACATTAGTAGGAAGAGTCTATATTAAATCGCAAGGGACCTTGTATGTGGCTGTAATATGCGTCATTGTATTGTGTACCTTTAATTTTCTCTCTCAGTAATACTGGTTTGTATTTCCATAAAATGCCTGTAATTTTGTCTGACAGTAATACAGTGGAACCTCGGTTCGTGACCATAATTCATTCCAAAACTCTGGTTGTAACCCGATTTGGTTGTGAATCCAACTAATTTCCCCAATAGGATTGTATGTAAATACAATTAATCCGTTCCAGCCCGTATGAACTGTATGTAAATATATTTTTTTAAGTTTTTAAGCACAAATATAGTTAATTATACCATTGAATGCACAGCATAATAGTAAACTAAATATAAAAACATTGAATAACACTAAGAAAACCTTGAACAACAGAGAAAACTAACACTGCAAGAGTGCGCGCTATAGCCTTACAACCCGCTCACTAAAAACACTTTTTGTTTAATGAGTTTTAAGCACAGGGAAAAAAATGAACATTTGAAAAATCCGTAATTTAATGAACAACCACGAAAAGTAACATTCCAACAATGCACGAGCGCCTGCGTGTGTGTGTGTCTCTCTCGCGGGCCTGCGTGTGTGTGTGTCTGTCTCTCACGTGTGTGTGTTTCCCTCTTAAGCGCGCACCTCTGTGTCTGTGTGTGTCTCTCTCACCTGTGTGTGTGTCTGTCTGTCTGTCTGTCTGTCTCTCTCTCGCGCGCGTGCCTCTGTGTGTGTCTGTCTCGTGCCTGTGTGTGTGTGTCTTGTGCACGCCCCTGTGTGTGTGTGTGTGTTGTGCGCGCACCTGTGTGTGTCTGTCGCGCGCACGTGCCTTTGTGTGTGTGTGTGTGTCTGTCTGTCTCGCACGCGCCTGTGTGTGTGTCTGTCTCTCTCTCTGCACAGGGAATGCAAAGGAAGAGACTAAACACATGCTGTGTGGCCCCGCACATGCGTACTTCACCAGAAGACACACACACGAACACCTGGACGCACACAGGGGTTTTAGTAAAGAGGATTACCAGAATTGCCAAAGGCAAGATGAATAATTGATTAACTGAGTTAAATCTCTTCTCCTTTGCACAATATTATGACTGTCCATGGGCAAACACGTTAAAATTAATCTTTACCTTTCCCACAGCTAACAGGAGAGACACTTGAGTCTTCTTGAAGAAAAGAGTAGGATATATGTGTAATGTTATTTCCCCAAAGCCTTTCCATAAATAAAAAAAGTCCTTAAAAGAAAAGCCTTTTTTCAGATATACAGGTTCTTTTCCCATAGAGCCACAGTTATATGTCTCTTCCCTATCACTATTTTCATTTGCCTGTTTTTCTGCTAACAAACCTTTGGGAATATACAGTTCACAGTTCCTGTACCTCCTCAAGTCCTACAGAGTTTGCATAAGTACGATTGTCAATGTAGCCTCTCTGTTGGAAGTGCCCTCTCTCACCCCTGACTGACCTAGCCAAGAATGAAACTAGGCTCCCAGCACTTGGTAGGAGAGTAAAACATATTTGCAGGAAGGAAAGTAGGCTTAATAAGTTTTAATCTTTAAAAATGTTTCACATAGTTAGTTCCATAAATTAGAGCAAATTGAATTTGTGACAATTCCCACCATACAACCTCAAATTTCCAAAGTTCTGTAAGCAGATGAAGATCAAGTTGCTTAAAGTCATGGCAGTTACTTAAAGAATTCTTGGTTTTATTTCCTTCTCTGATCATCTCTTTTGTCTGACTTTGAGAAGGTTATACTTATGTGTGAACCAGTATTCTAAAGTGACCTTGCTTTGTTTTGGGAGGGAGGGCTCATACATCTGGTTTCACCCTATCAAGTGCTCACTAAACTGTATACTGTCCTGTAAAGCCACTTTCACTGGGGCTCATGCATCTAAGATTGTATTTCCAAAGTGGCTTCGGAACATAACACAAACTGATTTCAGAAGCAGGCTATAGCAAAGTATACTTTTATAACTTCACACTCAGAGCTAGATGATTGTAGCAAACAATGCTTATGAAACCACATATGAACTGGAAGGCTATAAAGTAGGCCTGCTCATCCTCATACCCAGAAGTGAGAAGTTCTAATGAAGCATGCTTGAGAAACCATAAACTGTGCACATGCATTGTGATAACAGTTTTTATCAGTAAAAAGCATGCACAGCCAAGTAACACAGCAGCATTTGTAAAACTCTGGACTTGCAATGCCTCAGAGCCTCTTTGACATTTTTCGGTGAAACTAATTATAAAAATACTCATGCAATTCTTATTTGAATACAAAACAGTGTCTTTGTAAAATAGTAAGTTCCATTTCAAGTCACACTTTCAAATGTTACAAGATAAGTTCTTCCTACAATTATTATTAGTCATTTTAATAGAAAACATATTCTTGTTTGCCTTTTGCTTTAGTAATAGGCTTTGTCTTAGCACAAATCTGAACATTGTAAGTGTGTTATGGAAATGCATGATTTAATGGATTTTACTATAATTTATTATAAAATGATGTTACTTGAGCACTTAGTAATTTAGCTATTACAGCCTCAATATTATTTAATAGTTACAGTATATTGTTATCTTATTACATTATCTTTTTTAGTATGAGTCTAAATAAAGTCAATAAAGTCTTATCTATCTATCTATCTATGAGCATAAAAATGTCTGAGAATTGAAAATTCTTCATTGGTTCTCTGTTAATGAGTCATTCTGCAAAATATATATATATAATGTATAATATATCATATATTTTAAAATACAGAATAACAATCAATGCCTAGAAGAATTTGTTTCTACCCAAGTCTCCACACTCATTCCACATGTTCTATGGAATAATTTGGTATAAATAAAAGTAACATTTTATTGTTGCTCGTGAACAGAAGGGCCATTTAGTGTTTTGTGACATCTGTTCAAAATAGTCATAGATTTGACTAGTCATTAGTTACATAATAAAGCCGGGAATCATAATGCAAGGTTTCAGCTTTCCTGAATGCAAATGATTTTTACCTCTGAAGTCTGACAGATGGTATCATACACCAAAATTCAGGCCTTTGAGTTCAAAAACATTTTCTCCTGCAACAACTAAAAGTATTTAGATTGACTAAGAACTGTGCATTACTCTAATGATTCTAATGATTCAGGAATATCATATATTTCAACTGCATACTGCACACTACTCTAAACTGTTTTATGCAAGAGTGACAGGTTGTCAGTGTGATAAAGATGTGCCAGAAATGGAAGGCCTGGAGTCAGGTGGAAGACAGATGGTGGATTTGGTATGATGTTTACTCTGTCAGAGGGACCCCATGATAATAACATGAGCAAGCAGCCCCAGGATGGCAGTGCACCCTATAAGTTAATAGATTGCCCTGGAAGTAAAACTTCTTTGGTACCAGACTAACAGGTAAGTCAAGAGTGATTGACAGAAAGCTGGTGGAGTTCATCCATGCTATTAGGTGGCAGTACTGGGCACCTATATAATAGAAGAAGGATACTGATACTTCTTGTGTAGAGAAAATAAGATACAATGCAGGCATTGGCCCTATGTTGGTATACTTGAAAAGATCAGAGGGCACTCTGGAGATATCACTCAAGAGTCTAGAACAACTGCCACACCATGATGGTATTATCCAGAGATTACCCCAGATTCCCCAGGATTGAGAATGAAGCCACTTCATCTTTAGGTGTCCTCATAGCTGCACTCAGAGCTAGGCATTGGGAAGAGAATTTCACAAGGTTTAAACGGCAGGGAAAAAATGTTGACAGAGTTACAGATGGCCTCATCAAAGAGATCCATAGTAGCACTGTGTCTGGTCATGATATATGTGCCACCTAACTCCTTTTATAACTTTTTTTCCTTGAAAACTCATCATCACTTAGCTGCAGCAGTGGGTAGTAACAAGTTATGTTTACTCCGTTACATTTACTTGAGTAACTTTAAAAAAAAATGTACTTCTAAGAGTAGTTTTACGGCACCATACTTTTTACTTTTACTTGAGTACATTTGTAATGAAGAAACGCTACTCTTACTCCGCTACATTGGGCAACACTCGACTCGTTACTTTTTTCCATTTATACATTACACTATATTTTTGCCAGCGAGAAGTTGCCAGCGGCTCTACTGAATGACTGTTTCACCAATCAGACGTAGTAACAATAATCACATGACTATGTTTCATCAATCAGACTTAGCCACAATAATCACATGACTATGTTTCACCAATCAGACATAGCCATGCAGTCACATGACCACACACAAACTTCCTGCGTCTGCAGCCTGCAAGAGACATTTTGGTCATGCGGGGCTCCAGTTCACTGCTAAACGGTCACAGCTTTACTGCAGGAACCTTGAGAGTCAACTCCCGTTGAAGCTTAACCATCACTTCACTGAGTGAAGAACAAGCACATTTTAACCAAACATGCACAGACAGTCATGGTAAAGTGAGACTTCTTGTACTTTGTACATGCACAAGCTGCCATGTTCTTATGTTATTTTCTATCAGCTGTGCTATTTGGAGGGCAAGTGTGTGATGATGCCGGTCCCCTACAGACTCCCTCATTCCACATGGGAGTATGCTGAACCTACACCGTCAATAGTTATGACCGAGATGAGCTGACATATGAGGATAATTCACTGATGAGGCCTGAGGATGGTGTAAAAAGTGCTCAAGTGCTTTTGTTAAAAACCAGTCAAAACAAAAGTAAAATCAACAAAAGAGTCAATGGTACAGTGTTCTAAAAATCAGTACATATACAGTGGGATGCAAAAGTTTGACAACCTTGTTAATAGTCATTATTTTCCTGTATAAATCGTTGGTTGTTACGAGAAAAAAGTTCAGTTAAATATATCATATAGGAGACACACACAGTGATATTTGAGAAGTGAAATGAAGTTTATTGGATTTACAGAAAGTGTGCAATAATTGTTCAAACAAAATCAGGCAGGTGCATAAATTTGGGCACCACAAAAAATAAATGAAATCAATATTTAGTAGATCTGCCTTTTGCAGAAATTACAGCCTCTAAACGCTTCCTGTAGGTTCCAATGAGAGTCTGGATTGTGGTTGAAGGTATTTTGGACCATTCCTCTTTACAAAACATCTCTAGTTCATTCAGGTTTGATGGCTTTCGAACATGGACAGTTCTCTTTAACTCACACCACAGATTTTCAATTATATTCGGTTCTGGGGACTGAGATGGCCATTCCAGAGCGTTGTACTTGTTCCTCTGCATGAATGCCTTAGTGGATTTTGAGCAGTGTTTTGGGTCGTTGTCTTGTTGAAAGATCCAGCCCCAGCGCAGCTTCAGCTTTGTCACTGATTCCTGGACATTGGTCCCCAGAATCTGCTGATACTGAGTGGAATCCATGTGTCCCTCAACTTTGACAAGATTCCCAGTTCCTGCAATGGCCACACAGCCCCACAGCATGATGGAACCACCACCATATTTTACTGTAGGTAGCAGGTGTCTTTCTTGGAATGCTGTGTTCTTTTTCCTCCATGCATAACGCCCCTTGTTATGCCCAAATAACTCAATTTTAGTTTCATCAGTCCACAGCACCTTATTCCAAAAGGAAGCTGGCTTGTCCAAATGTGCTTGAGCATACCTCAAGCGGCTCTGTTTGTGCTGTGGCCGGAGAAAAGGCTTCCTCTGCATCACTCTCACATACAGCATCTCCTTGTGTAAAGTGGGCCGAATGGTTGAACGATGCACAGTGACTCCATCTGCTGCAAGATGATGTTGCAGGTCATTGGTGCTGGTCTGTGGGTTGACTCTTACTGTTCTCACCATTCGTCACTTCTGTCTATCCGAAATCTTTCTTGGTCTGCCACTTCGAGCCTTAACTTGAACTGAGCCTGCGGTCTTCCATTTCCTCAATATGTTCCTAACTGTGGAAACAGACAGCTTAAATCTCTGGGACAGCTTTCTGTATCCTTCCCCTAAACCATGATGGTGAACAATCTTTGTCTTCAGGTCATTTGGGAGTTGTTTTGTGACCCCCATGTTCCTACTCTTCAGAGAAAATTAAAGGAGGAGGGAAACTTACAATTGACCCCCTTAAATACTCTTTCTCATTATAGGATTCACCTGTGTATGTAGGTCAGGGGTCACTGAGCTTACCAAGCCAATTTGAGTTCCAATAATTAGTTCTAAAAGTTTTGGAATCAATAAAATGACAACGGTGCCTAAATTTATGCACCTGCCTGATTTTGTTTGAACAATTATTGCACACTTTCTGTAAATCCAATAAACTTCATTTCACTTCTCAAATATTACTGTGTGTGTCTCCTATATGATATATTTAACTGACATTTTTTATCGTAACAACCAACGAGTTATACAGGAAAATAATGACTATTAACAAGGTTGCCCAAACTTTTGCATCCCACTGTATAAATCCATAAAAATCACTGTGAAAAGTAAGGATAAAAAAATCAATAAATAAATCCGTTAAAAATCTGACGTTAAAATGCAGATTTACTCCCCCTGATCTCAGCCCACCTACTTCTCATTCTCCTGGCTCACCCATTGCTCATGCACCCGGCGGAGACTCAGCAGCCACGCGCTCCTTTTGGCCGACCTTTGTCTTGGCTCTTTTTTTTGATTCCTTCTTCTTTTTTTGTGCTGACCCGTATATATACACTCCCGTCTCCATGGGCCTTAATAACATGCCGCTGGAAGCCAATGAAGCACTTGAGAACAACTCGCTCCAACTACCTCATTAACTCCCCATGGTTGTGCAATTGCACCCATGGAGAGTGACACAGCTTTATGGATTTGAAACTGCCCTTTTTTTTTTTTGAAGCCACAGACCCACTACACCACAAAGTGAATATACAGTATTATACTGTCAGTGTACAGTATATCTTGTCACTGTAAGTAGTTTCCACTGTTCAAACATACATGTTACCTACTGTAGGTATTGGCTTCAAAAGCTTTGTTGTGAGAAACTGAGATTTGGAACTTTGTGTTATTTGTGCATCTTTATTTTGTAAAGATATTAATTATTTTTACTCATTTTTTATTTTATTATTTGGAAATACAAGAATTATTTTATATTTTTGTCTGTCTTATTACAATATTTCTAAAAAAAAAAATCATTTATTATGTTCAAACAGTTACTCAGTACTTGAGTAGTCTTTTCACCAAATACTTTTTTACTCTTACTTGAGTAATTTTTTGGTTGACTACTTTTTACTTCTACTTGAATAATATTATTTTGAAGTAACACTACTCTTACTTGAGTACAATTTTTGGCAACTCTACCCACCTCTGCTTAGCTGCATTCTCATACAATGGGAACTTTCTGAGTTACCACTGAGGAAACACGTTTCATCGTTTAGCAAAATTTTGTACATGTGAATTTCTGGTCAGCGTTTCAGGAAAAAGTGAAGGTTTGCTATTGATTTACTGTTTGAAATGCACAAAAAGCAATTGACGTTCAGCCATTTTTGTACTGCTCAATTTACAATATGACCACAATTAAGGGCGAACAACTTCAACATAAAAGCATTATGCAATGTAATTATCCCAATGATATGTGCTCCTCTGCTTATAGCATATTTGACATCTAATTGTTTAATAAACACTGTTTATCCATTTCAGAGATTCTGGAAACATTCAGCACTATTTACAGTTTAAACAAGGTTAAGTTAACAGTCTATCATAAGATAAATGTATAGAGCACACTAATTTTGGAGACTTTCTGTGCAATACCAGTGTTTGGAATCATGAATCTCAATGAAATCCAAAACATGCACAAACATTACTTTAGCTCTTTTATATTTGATTCTTATGGCGAGATTTGTAGATTGTCATGCTTGTTCCGCATCTATATATAAAATCTATATATAAAATGTAAAATTCTTCATGGCAGGTATATGAATTATTTGAATATATACTGTATTTACGTGAGCTGTCTTGGATCCTGTTGTGGAATTAAAAGAATGAAATTACTTGATTGACTTACATGAATCATGTAACTATACTTGCATCTAAAGTGTTAGAATTAAGAGTACAGAAGAAAAAGACCAAACCAAAAGACTAACAATGCATAACACTAGCAGGCAAATGTCTTTTCTGAGATGAATTGCAAGACTTTTTCAACTGGAAAGTAACAAAGTGTTTCTAAAGTCATGCTACAACAAAGTATTCTGGGTATATGTAGGCTGTGTTGTAATGTTATATTTTTAAAACAGAATTATTGAGAGCTTGAGTTCCAGGGCACCCACAGAGCTCTTTTGAGACCCTCCCTGATGATACTGCATGCCAAAACACAGTTGACACATGTGTTGAGGGTTGCTTGCCCATTGCCGAGGCAACTGCAGGTTCTTGGCACACCGAGTCAACCGTGAGTTTGCAGCCTCCCCACTTAACATGTCTGTCACCCGATGGTTGATGCAGGGAACATCCTAACCCAGCCACTGATCTGGCCCCCGTCACTGCTTGTTTGCTGTGTCTGTGGGTAGTGAAGTGGTGGCTTTTGTTTGACTAAATACCCTGACTATTCCTGTTTTGATTGGAATAAAGTTGGTTTACTTGAAACCATTGGACTCAGTGTCTTCTCTTGGGTGCAAGACACTGATTCACGTATCACCTAGTACCAGAAATGGGGACTTGCACCGATGGATCCTCAACAGGATCCCACCGTAACCTTATAAAACGCCTACAGGCAACCCTGCCCTTGCCCATCCCAAAGGATGTGCTGGTGAAAAAGGTTCCTTCAGATGACTCAGAGCGTTTCCTATTCTGTTTTGAATGCACGTCAACTCTCATGCACCCCCTTTTTGAATGTGGAGGCCCTAGAGATCATGTGAAACCTTTTTTTCTGAAAGGCTTGATGATTATGACCTTCCTCGATTTCTCCTGGTTAGACCAATGCTTCTAGAGTTGCTGATGCAACTTCTGGGGGCACACGAACCGATGCCACAGGTTGAAGGCGCTATCGTAGGAGCTCCAGAGATCGAATGCAGTTGCTTTTGTTGGGATCAACTGTGGTATCAGATTCAGGAATGCCTGCACAGTCCATTGACTTCCATCTGGCCCAGGTATGTGAGTTGCAGGTTTCTCCTGGGGTGTTTAAGAAAAACAATTTTAAGGTCATTATTAAGCTGGCAGGACATGAAATCCCTCTACATAGACCACCATGACTTGCTCTGGCCGACTCCCTACACAAGGACAGACCAGGTGAACCTTTACTGTGTTCTTGGAGACATTAAAGAACAAGAGTCTATTTTACCTCCCTCTGAAATTTAAAGGGAGGAACTTTAAAGTTTGGACTGCTATATCAGATACTTCTCCCTGGCCTCATACACACACACACATAAATGTTTCCAGAGTCAGTGCATGTATTGTCATGACCTTATACTGAATTGCTCTTATCCCATAAAACCTTGTTCTACTTGCAGTAACAGTTCCACATTATAATACAGTTATCTACATATGTGTATGAGGTAGACATGTATACTGTATATAAGTTCTGTTTCCAATGAAATCCCATCAATTTCTGATATGTGAGTATTCTTTTGCACATACCACCTTACACTGCATACAATGTGAGATTAGAATCTGAGACAGAGCTATCATTTTAATCATCAGGTGCCATTTTTCTGGTCCCTATACAGTACACCCATATGCTTTTACAAACAAAATGTAGGTGCAATGCAAAAGAAAATCATAATGATTGATCATAACCATAACATGTATTGTAAACTGGGTAATATTGTGCAAATTTGCAAAGCCAAAAGATATGTTCATGTGAGAGAATAAAATGGGACAGAAGCCAAAAAACAATAAGGTAATATGTGGAGACAAGCAAAACAGCCATTGATGACTCAGAGGACAGCAATGACTCAGATTCTGAGCTCACATTGCATACAATTTAAGGTATTATGCACAAAAAAAACTTAAAACTCAGAAATTGATTGGATTTCAATTCTTAACCACCTACAGCAGCTCTATGTCAAACAAACAATTTTTTCAAAACATATACAGAGGGAGCTCTATTCCTTAAAGGAGATATCAACGTGCATGTGATAAGGAATAAACAAACTGCTGTTCTTCCATTGTATGTAGTAAAAAGTAATCAACCATCATTGTTTCAAAGGCAGTGATTACATATTAATGGAAAGAGATAAAGATTGCCAACCAGAATGCATTGGAAGCTGCATTGCAGAAACGTGCTGCCTATACTAAAATTTTTAATTCACAGAAAGGAATCCCTTCTACGGTACTAGAGATGTACTTTATTACTTTCCATACTCAGCTACACAATAGAATATAGAAAGCAGTGGCGGCTGCTAGCTTTTCAAACAGGGGAAGCTCATATTAGGCCTTCGTCATAAAATTCATTATGTTATTTGTATGTAAATTCTGCCCGTTCCTTTTGCAGAAAATGGTCTGTGCCCTGTCGTACCAATTGGCCGTCTTTTCCAGGGACTTAACCAGTATCCTCTCAATGGCCAGGAGAGAAAGGTTGCTCAAACGATCTTGGCCCATCGTGTTGCGGGTGAATGACTTGACCCATTTTAAACAGGAGAAGCTCCCCTCTACACCTGCTGATGTAGCGCCAATTGTTGCCACTGACGACAACAGCTTGTATAGCTGAGGCATTGCACTATCCAACTCCATGTCTTTAAAAAACACCAAGAAATCACACAGCTTACCCCTGCTCCCCTGTAAGTCATGATCTGAATATAGTACTTGAAGTTCAGATCTCAGTTTCCCTGAGTCAATGAAATGGCCATAACTTTTCAGCACACTTTTAAATGCCTCCTTTGGAAACACTTCTCTCATTTCATCAAATTTCCCTGGATTGACTAATTCTAAGAAGCTCATGCTTTCCAAACGCTGAAAAATCTGCTCCATGAGATTGTTTAGGATGGCCATGTACAAATTTGTGTAGCTGTCCTGGGGATCCTGTAATTGTAATCTCTAATAGGTTCATCTCGAGGGTCTGATGTGAGATTTGCTGCTTTTGCATAAACAGCCTGATAAGCCTCCTCTGACCTCTTCTCCTTGACAAAAGCAAGGAGAGACCCAATTATTTTTTTTGCAGTAAAGAACATCCATAGCCCTTTGCTGGACAATATCAAAGACAACGTCTGTCTCAGAGAATATTTGTTCATATGTGTACAACATGAACACAAGCTCAAAATCCACCAGTTTCATTATGAAGCCTTTGGCAGCATCTAATGTGTCATCATCCATGCTCTCATCTTGGGTAATCTTGTCAAAAGTCTGCAGGAGGCCATCTTAATTGTTTGCCACAGTGCTCACTATCCGTGATGTGAAATTCCATCGAGTAGGAGCGTTTCTGGGCAATCTTGAAGACCCTGCAGACTCAAGAAAAGACATCCTTTTTGTGGACTTTGAAAAAAATGTGGTGAACCCAGAGAGAGATTCAAAAAATATTCTTGACTCAGGCAAGCATTTAGCACCCTGGGACAACACCAGGTTCAGTCTGTGTGCATAGCAAAGCACAAACACTGCACTAGGGGGCTATTACTTTAACTTTGGCCTGTAGGCCATTGAGAGATGAAGCAAAGACAGCAGCCCCTTCGCAGGTTTGTGCCACAAGTTTTTCTCTAAAACTGTAGCCCTGCATGTTCTCGTTTAAAACTTCAAACAGACTGAGCATCTCGACCCCCTAACACATCCAAAAATCCAATGAAGCACTCTTAAATTTTACCTGCACTATCCACATATCTAACAATGACAGACAGTTGGGAATGGCAAGATATGTCAGCTGCTTCATCCACCTGCCATGCAAAAAAAAGGAGCAGTCTGAATTTCACCTTTTATATGATCAGAAACAGTGGCTGCGAGAGCAGAGATCAAGTCATTTTGGATTGAGTGGGACATACCAGAAAACACAGCTGATGACTGAAATTGTGCGGCCAAGACAGAGTCATATTTAGCTAATGTTTCTGTAAATTCCCTGTAATTCCCCTTATTTGCTGATTCACTACTCTCATCATGCACCCTGAATGCCAGCTCCTGACAGCCAAGCAAGGAAGTCACATCAATTAGACGGTTTAGGAAGGCCCTGTTTTTTTTTTACTGTTTCATTATGTTTTGCCACCTGAATGCGAAGACTTTCATTGATTGCATGTTCAACCCTGACCCTGCCCAGACAACTTAACCTTGCACATGAACTCACATGTTCTTTGCACTTTTCATGCCTTTTGTAAGCCATGTCAAAGTTATCCAGATCCCCAAAACTCACATTTGACCAAACACATCCCATTCCCTGAGAAGGTTTCGTCAAGAGGCATGGCCAACAGTACATTTTCTTTGTCACAGCACTTCCAGTCAGCCAGTTCACCTTGTCATACCAGGAGAGCTGAAAAGACCTGTTATTTTTTCCTGATTTTTTCACCAGATCAATCTTGGGCGTTGGTCTGCCCTGCCGTTTAATTCTGAGTCTCTCCTCGTAAGGAAGACTACTAAATGGTTGTGCCAAAAGCAGGTCAACAATATTAGCACCGTCTGCCATTATGCACAGCTTGCTAGCTGGCTAGTTTCCCCTTTCACGAGCTACTTTAATTATATGAACGAACTAACTATACAATGCTGAAACAAGGAGCAAAGTCAAGAACGCTATAATTTTTTTTTTTTATTATTATTTAAAGAATGATTTGTACAAACAAAAATGGTTTATATCACCAGCAAACAATACAGAGTGCAGCAGTTTGTCGTACGACTTCACCTGCAAATCCGCATGGGACTGAACTCGAATCACTGTAGTGCTGATGTATACTTAAGATATGCTGTCAATCAAAAAAGGGGTTCTGCCCTTTAAACAACTTCTCCAATCATCATGCAGCAGCCCAGAGTCCTGGCCCGCCCACTGCTCCATTCACTCCCAGAGAAGCTGAGCTTCCCTGGAAGTGACGATTTTGGTGAATTTATCCAATTACCATTCAGCTTTTCTGCAGTGAAAAAAGCTCCTCTGTGCTTGCCCATAGAGCTCCAGTGAAGCTGGGCTTCAGGAGGGTTTAACGCGCTGCGCTACACGGTAATGTATGACAAGAAAATCGCGTCAAACAATCTACAATAAATACCTGATTCTGAACGAGCTAGTCATGAAGTTGAACGTGTTCTAGCGCACTTTTATTAAAACCAATATACAGTATAATAAAAAATAATGTTAGACACATTTTTTCAGTGCCATAACATCCAATGGGAATGGATTTGTACAAACAGAAGCATTGGATTCCTCCAATGAGTCAACCATTATTCAGCAAAGACTGCATATGTTTGTCCTGGCATACTGCAACACCCCATACCATACAATACAAGAACCCCCAACAATACATTTTATGGATCATCAGTTACACACTCATTTGTTTGCATTAAACCCAGTGAATCTACACTGTAAGATGCAAACAGGACACCTAATGTTTTCACAGAAACTCAGATATAGATAGTTATCATGAAGATTTTGAAATTGCTTTTTATTACAGAAGGTAAGAAAAAGATGGACAACTGGAGTAGTGACGCATCCAAATGGGTCTGTCTCTTGTACTTAAGTTGTAGGGGCTACAGTGGAATGGAAACTTCATATGGATGAACATTTGCCTCATCATAATTAGTGGACAAGCGGTTATCTAGAGAGTGAAAAAGAAGGGAGATAAAGAAGCATATTAGATGCTGATGCACAATTTGGGGAATGTAGACATTTTAAACTGCCTTCCTACAGTCAGGGCAAGGTTGTATTAGTCATTTGTTAACATGATTTCCCTCTTTGTTATAGTTTCAGGTTAATCATTTCTCTAATAAATCTCTATTATTCTGTACTTTGGTCTCCTTGGCATCATTCTTAGTTCTTGGGTTCCACGAGAGTGTCCTTTATCTTGCAATGGATATTTCTGGGCATATGTTAAATTGTGTTCAATCCACAAGTGAACACTAGTGATGAGTAAAATGAGTTTTGCAAAATTAACACAACAAAATTAGGAAAACAAATGGCGTTTCATGAATAGCAAAATGTGCCATTGATACCGGAAGAAAAGCATTGTTTCTGTCCAGGAGTGTTTTCTGCACAACTCTGCATGTATTTTAGTGTTTAAATAAAGATCTCTAATGAAAAAAATAAAATGATTAACTTTTTGTCACTTGCCTGACCACATGTCTTGTACGATGCCCATGTTCTAAATTATGATAACAGTTCTGGCAGCCTTAATCCTAAAGATGCATCACCATCAAACACAATACACTGTGCATTTCTCCACAGCTTGTGAAGCACTGGACATATCCGTTCTTATTTGCAAAACAGGAAAGCACAGTAGCTGGGTAGGAGCATGTATCCTGCAGAGAAAACATAGTAATATGCATGATTTTTCTTTTGTGAAAAATATACGGCACATTTTTAAAAAATGTACTTAGGTCCTCTGTGTCCATGTAAATAAAAGCTATAAAACATAACTGACTTAATTAGGGTGCTGCTAAATACCTGCATTGTGTAGCTGTGGAAAAAAATATAAGTAAACACATACATGTCAATTAAGCTTAAGGGAGTGATATTCTTTATTTTCTACCCACCGAAAACCTTTAAAAATTATGTGTCACTCATCACTTATTGAACATTTATGTTTTTCTCATTATCATATTAAATATCGTATGCTTTGCTTGTTTTTTTTTGGTTTTTTAGTGTCTCACCTGTTGCATACTATACATGAAAGTCTGATGGAAATTTGCCACACTAATTTTAGCTCTCATGCCAGAGCTAATGTATTTCTTCATAGGCATACAAACTTTTGTAAAATTACCTGAGACATCAGTAGATGAAATAATCAGTATGAAGTCTCCTTAATCCTATCAAATGTTTTTTTACGCTTATTCGATAACAATCAATTTAATTCTAGAGTGCTATTTTCACTACTGTACATCTCTTGATAGTTGGAGATTTCGTCTGTGTCCTGGAATAACTCAGCCACTTAAGTGAAAAATAAGTAATTATTTGCCAGCCTGAGTACCAGTATGAAGCTATATTTTGGACTTTGTAATTCTAAATTCAGGCTGCCAAGACATACTATAGGTCAAGGTACAATAGGTATTTACACATCCAATTTTCTTAATACACTTGCTGGCAGTCTTGTAATTATTTGTGTTATCTCACTGTATATGATTTTAGTTATTAATGCAGCTGAAATGCTGTTTTTACTAATGATCTTGAGCTCATGGCAGACCTTACCCATTGTATGCTTGTTATTCGGCATTTGTCTCATATATACAATATAATGTCACAATATGCAAACTATTTTTTAATTTAAATTTCTACTACAGAGGAAATTTCACCTTGGATCATCATAAAAAGTTAACTCAGTATATGCATTGTAAGTCCTGCACTGGACCCTTTGCTGGCCAGGACACCATAATGGAAGGACAGTATAGAAGGAAGCATGACCCAGCCGAGAAGGGGCTGTTTCAACATCCCACACAAAGGGATAAATTAATGGACACTAGAGGGGAGCTGGGATATCAAGAGCAATTAATCCCCCAGTATAATTGTCAGAGGTGGGTAGAGTAGCCAAACAATTACTTAAGTAAGAGTAAAAAAGTATTTAGTGAAAAGACTACTCAAGTACTGAGTAACTCTTTGATCATAATAAATTATTTATTTTTTAGAAATGTTGTAATAAGGCAGAAAAAAATATTAAATAATGTGCAAAATCTGCTATTTCCAAATAATAAAATAAAAAATGAGTAAAAATAAATAACATCTTTACAAAATAAAGATGCACAAATAACACAAGTTCCAAATCTCAGTTTTTCACAACAAAGCTTTTGAAGACAATACCTACAGTAGGTAACATGTATGTTTGAACAGTGCAAACTACTTACAGTGATAAGATATACTGTACACCAGGGGTGCCCAATACATCAATCGCAATCGACCGGTAGATCGGAAAGGTAGTGCAGGTAGATTATGATGCATTCAAAAAATATTTTTTTCTTTAATTTTAGTCTATCATATATCCTCCCTATGGCATTTGCCACTCGATTGACATAGAGGGCGGCCAGTCTGAGATCTCTTTTCTTCTAACACACTGGTCATCCCGCACACACAAGCCACTGCAAAACTCCGGCTATCTAAGTGATCTAGTTAGCCTTCCAATTTATATCGACTAAAGAAGGGATTTAAAAAAAAAATTGTTGGTTATGAGCTGGATGTGGAATTGGAAGAGGATTTTTTTTCTCACAATGTCACAATCAAAGTGCTTTTGTCTGATCTGTCAATCTATCATTGCTATTCTGAAGAAGGAAAATGTGGAAAGGCACTTTCAAACTGTTCATAAAAACTACGAAACTGACTTCCTTACGAAAAGCGATCTGAGAAAGAGAAAGGAGAGGGAAATAAAACCGCAGTTAATCGGGCAGCCATCATTTTTCACTCGGCTGAATTCAAAAGCAAAGGCAGACACACCGAAGCATCATTCCGGGTGAGTCACTCGATCATTTAGCATAACAAGTCCTTCCAAGATGGACAGATGATAAAAGATGCCTTCATTGAGGCAGATGGTTAGGGAGAAATTCCTGCTGAGATTTCAAGACCCCTGGCTGGAGAAAAAGGAGTTTCTCCTTGTCATTAAACATGCAGAATACAAGCAACTTAATAACGATCAATGGCCGCTAGACTTGACTTTTTTTTCCGATCTGACCAACATGTTGAATGAGCTTAATTTACAGCTGCAAGGAAAAGAGAAAACCATGGTCAATATGATTAGCTCAGTTAATGCTTTCAAACAAAGAATGCAACATCTGTCCTCAAAGCTGCAGCGCCTTCATTTGGGGAACATCCAAAACCTCACATCAGAGTTGGAGACGCAATGGAAGGCGTGTTTGCAACTTGACAGCCTACGCTACACAGAGCAGATTGAAAATTGTCTGTCAGACTTTATCTAATGGAAAAAAGTAACGATTTGAGTGTTGCCCAATGTAGCGGAGTAAGAGTAGCATTTCTTCTTCACAAATGTACTCAAGTAAATGTAAAAAGTATAGTGCAGTAAAACTACTCTTAGAAGTACAATTTTTTTTTTTTAAATTACTCAAGTAAATGTAATGGAGTAAATGTAACTCGTTACTACACACCTCTGATAATAGTTTGCAGTACTCCACTGGCATGGACACAGTAAGGACGCCTACAGGGATGTATGGGAATTGTAGTCCTAAGGGACAATCCTGTCACGGTTCTTGAGTGCTGCCAGGGAGTGCTGCAGGGAGAGGGACTCCCTGTTTCAGAAGGCCTGACCTGAAAGTACTTCTTTCAGGCTATGCCAATTGACCAGAAGTACTCCCATGTCTGAAATAAAACAAAGCCGTCTAGCCTCCTCCAAAGAGTCAGAGTTGGGAGGCAGAAGTTCCCTGGTTATACTTTCCTCACAGAGCCTCGTAGCTCAAGACAAGGTAGAGGACTCACAGTAATTGTCAGAGTGGAGTTAAACATCGAAAGAATCCCAATTGATTATCCATTGTCTTTTAAGTGTCTGGCTCTTAATCTAATAACAGAATAAGGTCCTGTTTTACTCATTGTTCTTTATCATCCTCCAAAATACAATGCATCCTTCTTATCTGATCTGACTGAACTATTAACCCACTTAAGTTCCTTTTCCCAGAGAGTCATTCTTCTTGGTGATTTCAACATCCATATTGACACCTCCACATCTAAACTGAGGAATGAATTCCTATCCTTACTGGACTGTTTTGACTTGACACAACATGTTGATTTTCCAACCCACTCTGGTGGTCATATATTGGATCTGATCTGTACTTTTGGATTATCTGTTGCCAACACTTACAGCACTGATTTGGGACTCTCTGACCATAAAGCAGTACTTTTCACTGTCTCATTACCTCTCCCCTCCTCTTACCTGTAAACGACAAATTTCTTACAGAAACCTTAAAAATATCTGTCCCTCTATCCTTTCTGGATCCATTTCTGATCTTTTACTGTCTGCGCCTATTCCATCAACACTAGATAGTCTTGTTGACCACTATAACTCAGCCCTTCATTCAGCATTAGATAAAACAGCTCCTTTAAAACATAAGGAGGTTTCCTTTAAGTGTTCAGCTCCTTGGTATAATTCAGAATTGTAATCTATGAAAGCAGCTGGCCAACGTGTTGAAAGAATGTCACGTAAGTCTGGCCTCACCGTGCACATCCAGGCTTTCTCTCACCACAAAAGAGCTTACAGACAAGCACAAACTGCTGCCAAGAACACCCATTATGGCAGAATAATAGAAAGTGGCCATGATGACCCAAGGGTTTTGTTCTCTGTAGTTAATAAACTACTCCAACCCACATCTGGCCCAACTACCTCTTCTACTGAAGTCTGTGAGAAATTCCTCCACTTTTTCCGTAACAAAATTAAAGATCTAAATAATTCAACTAACATAAATACATCATCTGTTTATATCTTTCCCTGTTTTCCCACTCCATCCAGCTCCTTCTCTAAGTTCTCACCAGTCACATCTGCTTTTGTTAATGACCTGCTTTGCAAGATGTACTGGACCCCATCCTCACCACACTACACATCCTGCCTTCATGCCATAATCCCGACTGTTACAACAATAATAAACTCATCCCTTGACACTGGCTTTGTGCCGCTCACTCTGAAAACCGCTTCTTTAACCGCAATGTTAAAAAAGTCTGGTCTAGATGCTGACAATTTTCGGCCTATTTCCCACTTACCTTTTCTGTCAAAAGTTCTTGAGCGTGTTGTAGCTTCCCAACTCACCAACTACTTAACTTCTAATAATTTGATGGAACCATTTCAGTCTGGTTTCCAGGCGCAGCACAGCTGTGAAACTGCTCTTCTTCGGGTAACTAATGATTTGCTTATGGCAGCAGACTCTGGACAAACCAGCATGTTAATTCTGTTAGACCTCAGTGCTGCATTTGACACTGTCAGACATGACATTCTACTGTCCAGAATGGAGAACATGCTGGGAATCTCTGGCACTGCCCTCCAGTGGTTCAAGTCCTATCTGATTGATAAGCAAGAGTTTGTTAGTCTTGGCAACAGCAGGTCCAGCACAGCGCCACTCATACAAGGAGTTCCACAGTGCTCTGTCCTCGGTCCTCTGCTTTTGTATATTTATATGTTTCCCCTTGGCCATATTATTCATAGCTTTGGACTGGGTTATCATTTTTATGCAGACGATACTCAACTCTATTTCAATGTTAAAAGTGGAACTTCATCAGGGCTCTCTCAGTTCACAGCTTGCTTCAGTGAAATTAAAACCTGGATGGAGCAGAACTCTTTAAAATTAAATTGCAACAAAACTGAACTCCTGCAAAGTGGGACTAAAGTGCAGCTTAATAAAATGAGCTCCTTCCTAGTCAATCTTGGCAGTGATATCATCAGACCTGCCTCTACTGCAAAGAATCTTGGTGTCATTTTTGTTTCCCCCCTTTCTTATTCCACCCACATAAACCAAATTAATAAACATTCTTACTTTCACCTCCGTAACATATCATGTGTACGCTCCTTCCTGTCCTTTTCTAACGCTGAGAAATTTGTCCATGCTTTTATCACATCCCACATCGATTATTGTAATTCCCTACTAGCAGGTGCCTCTTCTAATCTTATATCACAGCTACAGCTTATTCAAAACTCAACTGCAAGAGTCCTTACACGGACCAGTAGCAGTGAGCACATAACACCCATCCTGCTTCGCCTTTACTGGCTCCCTGTAATATAAAATTCTACTAATAACCTACAAAGCCTTAAACGACCTTGCACCAAACTACATCAGTGAAGGTCCTCTGATTCTGGCAATCTTGTTGTGCCTCACACTAATCTGCACTCCATGGGTGACTGGGCCTTCAGCTGTATAGCACCCAGACTTTGGAATGACCTACCGAAATTAATCAGGTCAGCTGACTCCACGAATTCTTTTAAATAACAACTCAAAACTCATCTGTTCAGGAAGGCTTTTAGCTCTACCTGACTTTATTACCCTTCTTTCAGTTTACCTCTATGTCAAGATGCTCATGTAACCTGTATGTGTGTGCTATACCATCAATTATGTTGTCTGTTAGGCTTTTGTCTGAATTTGCTATCTTACTCTCCTTTATTTATCTGGTTTAGTACAATGCTATATACTGTATAGCCTGCCGTTCTTTCTTAAACTCTGTGAAGTGCCTTGAGCATGGGAAATGTATTATTATTATTAATACATAAAAATTATTTTTTTGTTTTTCCTTTTTCTGTTATATGTTTTCAAGAAAGAAGCAGCCAGCATCCAGCCAAGAAAATCAGCAACATGGATGAGTAACCCGTCAATAATGGATCACACCGATAGTTCCATATTGGGAAATGTTAGCCTCACCAATGCATGTGATTATCTTTGTAATACTGGGCAAAAAGGAGTAGCAAAATGCAAAACTGTGAGAAGTGTGGGCAGCACTGAGGCGGCACCATTACATTTACCTACACATTTAACTTAACTAGATTATAACTTGGGATGGTTTTCATTTTTAGTATTTTCTTTGTAATGCACAATACATTAAGTAAACCTGAAATACTCTTCTGACTACTTAAGTTTGTCTTTTGGATTTATTTGAATGCAAAGGATTTGATAAATTATTGAAACAACAGTTAGTAACCTCAACATATATAAACTTATAATGTGTGCACTAAACACAGCAAGAATATAACTTCTATATCACATAAATTAATCTAATGAAAAACAATTAAACATACAGGCAGCTGTTAAACACTTAAAGTACTTACCTTGAGTGAAGAAAAAAAAATCATTCTGATTAGTAAACACAGCTGTGAATTGATCATGCAATTTACTTGGAATTAAGTTAGGAAACACATTAATGAATATAAACATGCAAAAATGAAAATAAAGCATTTTCATGGCAAACCTTATGTTGTACAAAAATGCCAATTATTGTCCTTTCTTGCAACAGTAAATTTAACTTAAATTCAAACATAATATCAATGATTTATATCTATACAGTATATCATGGATGCTTGGTTAGAAAGAGGTTGCCAGGGATGGGGGCATCCTCTCTATAGTGCAGGGCAGCAGAAATTTTCAGAAATTAGAGGACTGTACTGATAGTGGCAGAGATTCCGCAAGTGCTACCGCGGGAATATAGGAGTCACTCATGAGATATACTTCCTGTGCAATGGGAGGCAACTATTAATGCATATCATAGTAATGTGCCTTATATATGACAGTGGCATATACTGTACGTTCCCCAATTGCCATGTACATATTCCTAATTATCTACTAGTCAGTTATTATTACATGTTTTTAAGGCTGTTTTATTTCATACTCTGTTTACTTATGTCTAACATTTTCTTACCATTCTATTTATTAATTCTTTTTCCTTTCATTCTTTATCATTTTACATCTATTATTTCCACCACCATATTAAAACCATTGCTGCTATAGTCATTTTTATTATCTAATCTTGGTCTTTGCTTTTATGTGAAGCAAAGTATTTCCAGCAACTATATCTTAAAACCCTAAGAGGTGCAATTTCAATGCTGGCTTTGCCTACTTTCACTCTATCAGACTTAAAGAAATTATATTATTTGAAAATTGTTTTTCCAACTATGAGTTTTATCAAAGATCAAATCCTTTTTGTTTGTTGCTGTCCTTGAAAAAGTGATTGTGCCTTTATTTCTTCATTATTGGACTACTGTAACTCATTATGCAATGGACTTACACAGCAATCTTTTCTCATCTACAGTACAGCTAGTCCAAAGCACTGCTGCTAGACTTTTGACGGGCACACCATATTTCTCCTGGATTACTCTGCCAGTCCATTACAGGGTTTATTTTTAAGGGTCTATTGTTTTTTTTTTAAGTGCTTCAATGTTTTAGCATCCTCCTGTCTTTCTAGCCTTTTACACTGTAAAATCCCATCTTGACAACTTAAACCCTCTGATTTGACACTCTTAGTGGTACCAAGGCCTTGACGAAAGCTTCATTGTGAGCATGCTTTTGCAACAGCATTCCCCTAGGCTCCCTGCTCATGTCAGGTCTACAACAACTGTGTCCATTTTTAAATCCAGGCTGAAAACATATTTCTTTCTTTGGTTTTTAATTATAAGAATTGGTTCATTCAATACTTTATTTTTTATTGTGTTTTATGTTTTTGTCTAACCTGTCTTAGAATGCATGTCTTTTCACCTTTATTTTAATGTGCTGCAATTTAGTCAATATTGGTTGTTTGGAATATGCTTTATAAATAAACTAAACTAAAACAAAACCTTGTTTCAAACTGTTTCAAAAAGTATCCAAATTTGAATTGCATTAGTTAATAAAAAAAAAAAAAATACTGCATACAGTCTGTTGATATCCATGCTCCATCTACCAGTAACTGTGACAATTACAATACTTAAATAACTTGATTGCAAAGTGGGGTCGGCCACAACACAAATTTAGCATGAGATTACAATACACATAAACCTCAAGTTATTTTCCATTAACAACAAATATTTCTGAGGGTGTATAAGCAAACATATTGGAGCGAACAGAACTTCATCCTGCACAATGCAATACAACAGGATCACAAACTGAAACAAGATAAATGCAAGTTGTATCGAGTAAAGGTTGTGCTCACAAACACAGAAAACCAACACACATAACTAAATATACAATTTAGTGCAACTGAAAACTTCATGGATACTACAAGTTAAAGGTAAATAGCTGGAAATGATGGCATGTTTTCATATAACCTACCATGTGGCCCATCACATGGACTCATTGATTTGAACTCAATGTGTGTAAAGAAATTAACACTACAATTACCAGAGGCTACGAGAAAACTCATAAATCCAGCCCACCTTAAAACCGATTGCACCTCTCTTTCAGCGTCTTTTGTCCTGTAAATGTGCTTTTTAAGACAAGCAGCAAGCAGCCTGGTATCCCATCCCCCATCGAATGTGCACAATGTTCTCCCAGCTCATGCCTTGTTTGATTATCTGGAAGTGAAGTGATGGAGTTTTAGAGTGGAAATAATAGATCGTTATTTGGAACACATGCATTTCATGTGTGTTCTGCTTCTACAGTAATTTATGTAAACACATTGTTTAAACAGAATCTGACTCTAAGTAACAGCGCCAGCATAAATTCACACCCGATCTGACGCTGTTCATTTTCAAATACTATTGCATTAGTGCGATGATGTTTTCTGATTGGTACTATTCAGATCATAAAATGATTTCGTCAAAATGTCACATATATTGTCACTTTCTTTCAGGTGTGTAATAGAAACCACAGCATAGAGGGAAGTGTGCGCATTACAACAGGTACACATGTCATAAATGTAGGAAGGAGGTCCTTGCGTGTGTGTAAATTGCTAACATTTGAATTTGATGATTGCATATAATGCTGTACTGACCTCATAAAAGGTCATAAAATGAATAATTCCAAATATCATATATACCTACGTCTCTTTTTTTTTGACATCATAAACCATAAGGTGCATACTAATTCTGTGTGAGCAAGAACACGGAATAAAACTGAATTAAAAAAATAAAGTGACGGTGATATACGAAGAAGGCAGATTCACCAGTGTTTGTGTGTCAGTTTTTATCCAGATCAGAGAATGTCCAGTTCCATTGCCTCAAAACACTACTCACATCTACAGTCATTCCCAGTTTCAAATTAAAACTAACAGAGTCAGATCCCTAGTGCGGTAGTATGTATCGTGATTGTGACGGAGAGAATAAAAGTGAAAAAAATTTTTTACAAGTATAGTACTATAAATGTACACGGTCTGTTACAGATTCAAACGAAATGTATGTGTGTACTGTATGATATTAACAATAAAAGCAGCTCACTACTGAAAACGGCAAATATAGGAGGGAGTGGAGATAGAGCCAGGGACTCTTGATTACAAGTCAGCAAATCTAACCGCTATATGCCACGGAAGCTCTGGTATCATCTTTGAACCTTTTGTGAAAGTGTTTATTTGATCTTTGGACTTTAGGCTTCACACATTCTATAGTTTATGCCAACATTTGTCATTTACTACTATAATATGAAAACATTTCTGTTTTAACAATGTGTTTACACAGATTATTGTAGAAGTGGAACACAAATGAAATGCCTGTGTTCCAAATAACAATCTATTATTTCCACTCTAAAATTCCAGCAGTTCACTCCCAGATAATCAAACAAGGCATGAGCTGGGAGAACTTTGTGAATGTTCTGTGATGGTGGGGGTGGAATAGAAGGCTGCTTGTCTTAATCGGCACATTTACAGGACAAAAGACACTGACGGAGAGGTGCGAACGGATTTTAGGTGGGCTGGATTTACGAGTTTTCTTGTAGGCTCTGGTAATTCTAGTGTTAACCAGCAAAGCTGACATAGCGAAAGTGGGAATCTGGCTGCTTGGACTGAATAACTAGGATGGCTCACAAGCTCTCATAATGAGTTTAGGTGTAGTTTTCTACATTAGGAAAACTGATTAAACTGCTTTTATTCCTACTCATAATTTGCATGACTCTGAGGTTATTGAGCCAATTCGGTCAGTTTCCCTTCTCTTAAATGTGGGCCCTGATCTAATAACAACTACATAAAAGCAGCTAACTTCATCCTTGTCAGAAATCACACAAAGAAAGCTTATGTCTGGTTGAAAGTGAAGGAGGGAACAATAAAAAGACCAGTTAACAGTGTCCTCCTAAGAACTTCATGTGGATTTCTAGCAAACTGAACCGGCATAATCCATGTCCCAGAAGCATGAAATGCAATGCAGGTAAGCCAAAATTTTGAAAAATGTTCTCAATATGCAATGATAGTGATTAGATGCATGATCATCTCACAAATGATATTGCTCAGTGTCATCAGCCCAAGGGAGCTTTAATGTGGTGTCATTAATCTTCAGAATTTTGTCTAATCGATAATTACTAAATATAAAGCCATTGGAATCAGGTAATTTTTACTTACAGGATGTTGTCCTAAAGCGTGGTCTTGTTCGAATGATAAAGGGGCTCACACTGTCAGCGTCTTTTATTGGGCTCATAGGATATTGTTATAATGTACTGTGTATCTTGAAACTGAGTAAGAGGTAAGTAAGGTGCCGCAACCCCTAGCACAGGGAACAGGATGGCAGCCCCAGTTGCTCTACTTTGTACTTGTGAGCCAAATTTGGCCTGTGGGCTCACTGTTAAGTATAACTGATGTTCATTGTATATAATATCTTACCTAATACAATGTAAAAACCAGTTTTTTTATTTTCCTCTGGGAAGGTTCCCAGGGTTTGTGATTGTAAAATGGTTTTGGCAGTGGGAAACAAAAGAGATGAGGTGTTGTGTGCCTCATTTAATCACACTTTATATTCTGAATAAATGTCTTAGCCATCTAACATGTTGACAGCAGAATGTTATTTGTTTACTTTCTTTATGTGTTGATTCCCTTTCCTAAATTTCCCTTCCCTGTACTTTATGTTAGGCACTCTAGGCTAGTACAAGCCCTAATTATTTTGTCTGCAATTACTCACAAGATCCATGTTTCACTGCATAAATGTCAACCCTATGTCAGTACAAAGCAAGCATGCTAGGCACTGAAGAAACACAATTATAATAAGTTGAAGATCAACAATCCTATATAGGACATTAAAAAAAATCAGTGTTCTGTAGACAAAGTGAAAGCAAAATAGAGTTTTAAATATAAGCTAGAGAAAAATAATTTTATGCATAATAAAAAGTTTTCTTTAAAGCCTTTTACATTAATGTACTGTAAAATATTTATACATTATTATATTACTTATAGTTGTGTTTTTCCTCTTTCTATAGTATTTCTTTTGTCTATAAAGATAACAACAATTACATTTGGAATGCTCAGTCCTGACACATGGAAAAATATGCACAAGTAGCTAGGTCTAAATGCAATATGTCCTCTGAAAAGCAAAGACAGACACCCTCGCAGTCAGGATTCTGATTGTTCACTTGAGCCAACAAAGTTTTCAGTTGGCTTGACTGGCTGATAGTTGCTTTCCACTATGTGTGGAGGGTGGAGTTAATGGGATAGTCATCCTAACAAATGCATTGTTCTAAAATCTCAAATAAAAGGTAATTTTACCTTAACATTTTTACAACCACATCTCATGAAAATATATTAATAATCACCAAATATGACAATTATATCCATCCTGCCATAAGCAACTCTCTTTTGTACATCTCCTGTTCTTAAAATACAGTAACTGAAAATCATTTTGTTTGACTTCAATTATGAATTAGTTTTCTGTTTTAAATTTAGCTTGGAAGATGTCATTTCAACTTTTATGCATAATCTGTATACGCTGTTTTCCTCTTTTATATGTCCAGTAGCTCCCCAATCAGAAAACTCATCCTCGACAGTCAACACAATCAGCACAAAACCCTTGTGCTAAACATTTAATAAACAAAAATGTCTTTTTGATGAAGTAAATAAAATATTAAAAACACTTCAGCATTTCAAAAACATTAACCCAATCCCCAAATGCATCCAATTGTTGTGCCATTCATACATTTTTTAACGTGTTTAAACACAAAAGTGTTTATTTTGCCCCAATTACAATAAGCAGACAATCCAACTAAAAAAACAAAGTTTTCTGTTATTAGGATATTGTTGATGTACTTGTATACATTTTTAAAATTTTGAGGTTTAAAATGTATACTGTTGATGTGAGTTTTACATCATAGTGTAACTTCATATTATTACTACAAACAACTGATATTTGACTTGAGATTTCATTTTAAATATGTTGCAGTATGATTAATACTCTAAAAAAGCAGTTATTTTTTATGGTTCATCTGGACCGCTGTGCCTATATGCCAAACTCTACCCATGGAAGCACTGCCTAAACAAAGAGAACTCAAATATACTAGAGTGTCTTAAAATTTATAGTAGACTAGCAGTGCTACCCATCTAAGATCAACTGAAATCTAAGTAATCAACAGTGCACCATCTATTGGAATATATTTTGTAATGTGTGCAGTAATAAAATACATTGCTTTTGCCATTCCAACATATGGTACACCATAAACATTTGTAGTAATAAAATGCATTACTGCATATGCAATGCATATGTCTCTGTTATATGCAATTTGGTATGATATTCCTAAAAGGATGGTTAAGCTTGTGATGCACCATCTGTTGGAATGACAAATGCAACGCATTTTAATACTATCTGTTCTAGCATGACTGTGTCCTTGTGCATAAATTCAGGTCAATAAAGACATTGTTTGATAAGTTTGGTCTGGAAGAACTTGAGTGGCCTGAACAGAGCCCTGACATCAGTCCTTTTGAACACCTTTAAGATAATTTGGAATGCAGATTGCTAGTCAGGTCTTCTCATCCACCATCAGTCCCTGACCTCACAAATGCTCTTTTGGCTTAATGAGCACAGATTCCCACAGACACACTTTGAAACCTTGCGCAAAGCTTCCCAAAATGAGTCTGATTCATGGGTACTGGTGATACATCAGCAGTACTATTAGACTTTATAAAAAGGAATGATACATGAATGTACTTAACAGTACTACTTTTGACATTAATGGTATGTAATTACCTCACCTTATATGGAAACTTGAGCAACATGTATCAGGGAAGAATCAGAAACAAAAGGATAAGAAAATATGTTCAAATATCATAAGCATGTGATAGAACCGAATTATAGCACTCGCAGGTCAATTTGTATAATCAGTGCTCTCATTCTGTATAAACAGATAATAAAAGCCTCAAGCTCTTAGCAATAGATTAGCCCAAAAAAACCCAAATGCTCTCTTCTGTCCTTATGGCAAGTCTGAGACCATTATGGTTGCAATGGCAACAAAGTAAGAAGCAAGCACTCACTTAATACCTTGGTTGCTCTTGACAGTCACTTTGCTTTTTTCCTGGTAAAGTTACTTTCTTGGATTGATAATAGCAAACCTGTCTGGATTTTAAGCACTCATATAAACCTGCTTTCTCATGCTATCAGAGTGACTTTCTTATCTGTCCCTAAATTGATGTGTTCTTTGTGTATCTGTGGCATATGCAAACATTATTGTTTTTATTTTTTTTTTTGATAATTCAACATTCCTTACCTAATGTGATTAAATATTAAATTTATGGAATAATAATTTTTAACTGTGCATTCAGTGTTACTACATTGCATGCTTCATTCACACCTGCATTCCCTCGCCCTCTTCTTTCAGACAAGTCCACTAATACAGCTTGTCCAAAAGGTACTCAGAGTAATCTTCATCTCTCATAAAAACTTTAATCTTTTGGTTACCCTAATCCTTCTTCATCAACACCGATTCTTTAAATCGGCCTTTACCTTTACAATATAATCCACTGCAATTCAGTCACAAAGACTGCTGTGAAAGGAATCCTGTTAAAAGAAAAATGAATCATTCTTTAATAAAGCATCCTTTACAGAGGCATGAAAAAGTATGTGAATTCTTTGTAAAATACATGATTTATTCAAAATTGTTTCTTAGAATATGGCCTTGTTTTCATCTAAGTTACAATAATAAACAAGCACAAAACGATTACTGCAAAATTATTGTATTGTTTTTGTACATATTAACATCGACAGGTGTAGACTGGAAAAAGTATGTGAAGCCCTAGAATGATTGGAGTCAGGAGTTAGCATACTTGAGAGTCCATTCAATGAAACAAGATTAGAAGTGTGGTTTAGAGATACCTTGATCTATTAAAAAAGACTTTAAAATTCTGAGCTTGCAATTCAAAAGAAGAAACTGCTGATGTGAAGCATGCCTTGCAAAAAAGAGATCTCAGGAGATCTATAAATTGCATAAAGCTGAAAAGGGTTACAAAGTAGTTTCAAAGAGTTTAAATATTTGTCAGTCCACAGTCACACAAACTGTGCATACATGGAGACGATTTAATACTGTGGCTGCTCTTCGTAGAAGTGGACACCCAGCCAAGGCGATTCAAAAGGTCAATGCATTCTGCTCAATGAGGTAAAGAGGAACCCTTGAGTAACAACTAAAGGCTTGAAGGTATCATTGGAACATACAGTATCTGTTCATAAGTCTACCAAAACCAAAAAAAATTAAAGGCATAATGTTCTTGGCACCAAGAAGAAAGCCACTGCTTTCCAAAAATGTCATTGCAAATCTAAAGTTTGCCAAAGACCAGCAAGACACCACACAATGCTATTGGGAAAATGTTTTATTGACTGAAAAAACTTAAGGTTGAATGGTTTGGGAAAATATGCAGCAATACATATGCTGTACAAATTTGATGCTGCTTTGCTGATTTGGGTCCTGGATAGCTTGGCTTCATTGAGGGGAAAAATGAATTCCTAAGTTTATCAAGGTCTCCTACAGAATAATGTCAACATGGCTGTCCACCAGCTGAAGCTCAGTAAAAGATGGGTGATGCAGCAGGAGAATGAACTTAACATCAAAGAGAATCTACTATGGAATGGCTTTAAAAAAGAAAATCTGCCTTTTGGAGTAGTGGGCCAGATCTGAGTCCAGACCTTAACTTTACATAGAGCTGTCCACACCAGACATCCTAACAATATGTTTGTGCTGAAGCTATTCTGTACGGAAGAATGGTCCAAAATTCTTTCTGAACATTTTACAGGTCTGATCTACAGGTACTGGTGGCATTTGTTTGAAGTTATTACTGCCATAGGATGTTCGGCCAGTTATTAAATCCAAAGGTTCTCTTACGTTTTGCACAACATACGCTGTACATTTTTGCTGGGTGTGTTCAATAAAGACATAAAAGCTTATGATTGTTTGTGTGTTGTTAGTGTAAGCATATCGTGTTTGTGACTTATTTACCACTGTATATGGAAAACAGTTGAAGGTGCTGTAAAAATGAGCTTTGAGAAAAAAATTAATAAATTACAAGCTAAAATCAGAAAAAGTTGGGACAGTATGGAAAATACATTTATTTCATTGCAGACAGTATGAACCCAAGATATTTAATGTTTTGTCTGGTCATTCAGTTTCATTTGTTAATATACATTGTAAAATAAGAAGCACAAACAAAACAAAAAGATTTGAGGTAGCCACACCATACAGTATACTTGGCAGTCAGGTAGAATTAATGAAATGGTCTTTACAGACATGAGTCCAAAATAGAGGCAATAAATGAACATGAGGTGACAGGAAGAGGGGGGCTCAGAGGGACCAGAAGAGGAATTGACGTCCTTGGTAATCGGAAATGATGTTTATAAGAGCTGGGGTCTTCCGTAGGTCTACAGAGGAATAAAAGAAGAAAGATTTAGAGCACAGCGCCAATCCCAGGTCTGGTGAAGAAATACCTCTATTTGAGCCCTTAAACTGTCTCCCATGGGCATGTGTGTGACAACATCCATTCCTGCATTTCAGGACTGCAACACATTCCAAAAAAATTTGGGACGGTAAAGCATTCACCAGTTTGTGATGAAGCGTTTCAGATTTTATTTTGTCCCATTCTTCCTGCAAACATGTCTTAAGGTGTGCAACAGTATGGGGTTGTTATTCTTGTATTTTTCAGGCAGGCCAGACCAGTACCCATACCCTCTTCTTTCACAGCCAAGCCTTTGTAAAAATGTGCAGAATGTGGTTTTGCATCTTGATGAAAAAAATACATGGACATCACTGGAAAAGATGTTGTCTTGAAGGCAACATATGTTGCTCTAAAATCTCAGTTGTACTTTTCTGCATTAATGATGCCATCACAGAAGTATAAATTACCTTTGCCAAGGGCACTGACTCAACCTCATACTTATGACAGGCCCTGGCTTTTGGACTTGTTGCTGATAACAGTCAGGATGGTCCTTATTCTTGTTGGCCCAGAGGTCACAGTGTCCATTTCTTCTTACTTTCATTTAAGGCACCAAAATAACCACAAATATATATAGTAATGTTTGTTAACAAATGTGTTGGTTTTCTACTAACTGCAAACTTACAATATAGTTCTCTGAATCAAAATTACTTTATAATGTGTATTTCTCTATCTGATTTCTGTTATCAGAGTGGAGGCAATGCTGGGTTATGGTCTGTAGAGTTTTTTCTGGCATACATGGAAGAATGCTGAGCACCCTTTTTCATTATTTGTCCAGATGATCATTCTTCTTTTGGCTTCTGGTACCTAATGGCTGTGGGCTATACTGCAGTTTATAGTCTTGGAGGTTTCACACACAGGGTTTCTCGGCTGTGTCACACACGTGCTCTTGGGAGTCAACCAAAGGGACCAGAAAATGCCAATTCCACACCAGGCTGGGGGGCGGCAGGTTGTGCTAAACCTATCTCTTTTCTCTCTGCAGACCAAATACGAGAAATCTGGCCCCGAAGACGTCACTTCCTGGAAACCGACTATAAAAACCCCTCATCCTCCTTACTTGAGCAGTTCTACTTTGGACTTGAATCCATACACATTGTACTAAAACTTAAACCCTTTTGCTGCCAGGAAAACTATACAGGTGGCTGCCCCAAACCTTCGTTGTGTGTCCAGTCATTTATTTCATAACATGCAAAATTACTGCTGCTGGGCCAATGGTGATCAGTCAACTCCCCATCAAGACTGGCACATTGCTTTATGTACAGTCTCTCTTGCTTGTTCACCTTGCTTTCTTTTAACAAGACTGGGCTCATAGTGAGACCCAATTCCAACTCTGTTACTGATGGTGTTCCACACCTACTGTCCAGCACTAGGTTACCCTCTGGTTTAAATGAGTTTGCTCCAGCCTTTGCTGCAGCCACAGGTAGCCCAGGTAGTAGGGGTCCTGTTTCAGAGCAGAAGTTAAGGCTAGGCAGAAGACAGGCAGACAGCTACTGCTTACAACAGATTATAATGGAAGGACTGAACATGTTGCCATTGATTCTTAGGTGCAAATAAATCAAAGCTTTTGGATGGTAACTGGTGCAAAGTTTTGTTCTTGAAGGTGGCCTGTAGTTGAGTTATGGCAAATTGTTCTCTGACAAAGTGGTAAGCCATACATTACTGAGATGCCTCTGAATGTCATTTGGCTGTGATTGATCAATCTTATCTGATGAGACCACATTCCAAAGTGAGGCCCAGTAAGAAGGACTTGCACTTTAGCTGAAATTAAGTGTCAGTGATAAAAGGTCTGGAAGCTGCTGATACCAGTGTATTTTCATGGTGCACGAATATGTGGCCTTGCAAAAAAAAAATTGATCAAATGTTCATTTATTGGTTCATAAGACAGCTTTAAATATATAGTAATTTATTTTCATTAGAAGCATATTGCAACCATACAAAGGAAGTAATGTTTTTGTCATCAATGATCTGAAACAATGGAAAGGAACAAAAAAACATAAAATTCTCAGTCCATTTAAATCCATTTCAGGGTTGCAGGGACACAGATCTGGACAGAGTCCACTTATACACACACAGCCATACTTTCATTAGGCCAATTTTGAATCACCAATTACCTTAACATGCATGTCATTTGGGAATCTAAGAGAAAAATGGAGTACTCAAGAGTGAGAATATAAAAACTTTACACAGATAATGGGACTGCATTCAAGTCAAGTAAACTGGTTACATAAGGAGGCAGCCCTAATCACTGTACCCATGTGGCACCAGAGGAAGCAAAAATTAACTTCATATTTTACACGTCCTCAATCTCCTAAATCTTTGACAATATGCAATAATAACAGAAACATTGTCCCATGGTAGTGCAATTCTTAGTAACACATTTGAACAAACCAGTCAAACTAAGCAGAAATAAAACATGCTTAACTGAATTCCCTTCCTTTCTCTTGCAATGTATAAACACAAACTATGCCCGACCCAACAACCTTTCAATCCACTCATCTCTACTGAGGTTCACCCTGTGACAGATCAGTTTCCTGATGGGTTGATCATTCTGCCTTGTGCATGGTTCTTTTAGAATAGGCAACATTTCTTTAGGATGTGAAGGTAGTTACTGTGTGGCATAGTACACATTGTGTAACTCAATACAGAATATCTTCTTCCACAGACGTTCAATCTGAAATATTAAAAGCATGCATTGTTCTGCATTTCTGAAAAAAGTGTACCTACAAAACGCATCAAAAATATTACTACTGTCAATCTCTGTCAGAAGACTATTCCCCCAACAACCGATTGACAGCAGAAAACATTATCTTTATGTGGCAGCGCTATATAGATCCCAACCCCCAGTCGGCGGCACTGCAGGTCCAAAGTAGGGCTTGATATTGGCCACGTATTGTTTCCACTATGGCCTCTACACCACTACCCCTTTGTACGCGGAAATTAAATTATTATTCTTACTGGACCCCCCCACTTGGGTGCTAGTTTAGCAGCAAATCTGTTGACAGCACTGGAGAGTGGGTGTGTCCTAATCCAAACCAAGTCCCCGACAGCAAAGGGTACCGCTCGCCGTCGTTCAATATAATACTTAGCCTGTCTGGATGTTGCACTCACTAACCTCCGTTGTACTTGCTGCTTTAATTTTTTGAGGATCTGAATTGTATTGTATGTCTTTGAATCAGGGATAGGTGCTGGGGTGATAGGACAATCCAGGGGACTTTTGAGTTGTCGTCCGATAGCCACCCGAGCAGGGGTTTCATCAGTGGCCTCATGCACTGCTGTGTTGATAGCAAATCGGAGTTCCGACAGCCACTTATCCCAATCTTGGTGTCGTTCGCCCACATAGGAGGCTACCATAGTCTTCAAAGTCCTATTCACTCTTTCCGTTAAATTCGTCTGCGCATGGTAAGCTGTGGTAAGTTTCTGTTTGATACCCCACGCTGTATACAGTTCCTGAAGCATAGAGCTAGTAAATTGCGGGCCCCTGTCAGACACAATATACTTTGGGACCCCCCAGTAGGTGAAAATCTCATCTTTGAGAGTAGAACAGATCTTTGGAACCTTGGCATTCAGGAGAGCAAAGAGTTCTAGCCATTTTGAAAAATAGTCCACCACCACCATTAGCACTGTCTTTTGGGCTTTGGATGAAGGTAAAGGCCTCATCAAATCAACTTCCAGCATTTCGCCGGGTTCAGATGTAATCATGGATTGGAGAAATCCTACTGGCTTACCAGGGGGGTTCTTCAATTGTTGGCAGATTTTACATGATTTCACATGGCTCCAAACATCCCTTCGAATGGTGGGCCACCAAGCTACTTCCAGAATCTTCACCAATGTCTTCATTCGCCCAAGATGCCCACCAAAAGGACTGTCGTGATAATAATTAAGGAAGTTGGGTACATACTCTTATGGGACCACTAACTGGCATTTGGATCCTCCGAGATTGGCCGGCACCACACGGAAAAGGACACCCTGGATGTCCTTGAAATGTATGCGATCCCGTTCCATCTCATTAGAATCTTCGCCAACCTTCTGGCACACAGGACAGTTGATTTGTGCTCAAGCTAGGTCCTGCATACTTAAAGGTAGATCTCTCCATTGAGTATGAGTAGTTACCATACATATATCCCCAGACATCCAATAACTCCGGGACAGCGCATCCGGGACAATGTTATTGCAGCCCTTCTGATAAAATACCTTGAAATTGAAAGCTTGGAGGCGCAAAACCCATCTGGTCAGTCGAGATGACGTCTTTGGTTGATTAAAAGCCCAAGTCAGTGCATTATGATCTGTGAAGACCTCGAATTCCACCCCTTCTAGGAAGTGGCACCATTTTTCCACAACCCAGACTACCACCAAACATTCTTTTTCTGAGGTGGAGTAATTTAGCTCAGCCCCATGCAGAGCCCTTGATGCATAAGCAATTACTCTCTGACCCCCCTCGCTTGTTTGGGTCAGAACCGCTCCAAGCCCGATGTTGCTGGCATCTGTATGAACTTGAAATGTGAGTTGTACATCTGGTTGAGCCAGGATGGGTGGAGATTGGAGGGCCCCCTTTAATTGTTCCACTGCATCCTGACATTGCGCTGTCCATTCCCATGGAACATCCTTCTTCTGCAAGTGACGCAAGGGTGCAGCGATGTCCCCCAATCGAGGGATGAATTTGTGGTACCACCCTACAAGACCAAGAAACCTCTGTAGACTTTTAATATCGGTAGGGGTAGGATAGTTCTGAATTGCTGCCACCTTTTCAGGGTTTACTTCAACCCCTTTTCCCAATACCACACGGCCAAATATTTAATCTGGGGTTGAAGGAAACAACACTTCTCACATTTAGTGTCAGATGTGCCTGTTGCAGCCTCTGGAAGACTACTTCTAGATGTTGCAGATGTGGTTGCAGTGCTGGGGAGAACACCACTATATCATCAATATATACATAGCAGATTTTCCCAACTAACCCCTTGAGAACTTGCTCCATCAGACACTGGAAACTAGCCCCAGCATTCTTTAGCCCGAATGGCATGGCTCTGAATTGGCATAATCCCTCGATGGGTAATTACGGCTGTCTTTGGTTTGCTATATTCCTCCATCTGCACCTGCCAATATCCACAGCGGAGGTCCAGGGTGCTAAAGATGTTTGCCCCATGCAGACTTTCCAAGATTTCTTGAACTAGGGGCATCGGATAAGCATCATGATTTATTTTTGCATTTAATCCCCTGTAGTCTACACAGAAACAATATGTCCCATTCCATTTTTTGGTAAGGACTACAGGAAAGGCCCATGGTGAAGTTGACGGTTCTAGGATGCCATCCTGCAACATCTTGTCCAGATGTGCTCTTATAATCTCCCTCTTCTGGGGGGATACTCTGTATGCCCAATGACGAACTGGGATCTCATCTTTAGTCCTTATAATATGAGTTATTGTACGCGTCAAACCCAGTTTTTTTGTCCACACCTCTGACCATCGACAAAATAGAGGCTGCACCTCCATGGTTTGTTCCAGAAAGCTTGCCAGTGAGTTGGTCTTGGAGGTCATTACCTCAGCAGTGTAAAAATTGAGACTGAACCATCCCAAATCTTCGCGAGCCTTGGAAAAGAAAGGCCTCATTTCACCCCCATCTATAGAGTAGCTCCTCAAATGCAGATGTATAGACATCCGAATGGAGGTAGTAAAATCCAAAACAAGGAGCAATGGAATGGTCAAGTGCTTGTCCTCCAGAACATAGGCTTCAGCCTGCCAGAGGGTCAAATCCATTTGGAACGGTAACGAAACCCTACCCACAGCCACATGCTTGGTGCCATCAGCCAAAGTAAATTTGACGGAGTTTGCCGTTTCGAGGTTTTCCCCTGGTAGTGCCATTCTTTTCCACAAGCTTTTCTTCATTAAAGTGAAGTGGCTCCCAGTATCCACGACTGCATCTATGTGTAATCCCGTCACCTGAGTCGAGACCACCAGAAGAGAAGTCTGTACCTGGACCACTGAGACCCCCACTTCAGTTAGGCTGCTTCGTTTTTTAGGTGCTTTGGTGGACTGAAATTCCTTTTTTGTAGTCTGCACTTTATTCCAGTATTCTTTGGAAGCAGCCCAGTCTCATTCCACAAGAGAACCCACCTTCACCAGCTGTTCCACCGAGGTCACTACTCCCCTCAATCCTCCAGCCAAGCGTGGATTGCATGCGTTCAATATACGGCATACCAGCTCTTCCTCTGCCATGTCAGGTTGCCACTTCAGACATAGAGGCCGATAATCGTAAGCAAAATCTCTTATGGACTGTGTAGGGGCTTGCACCATTGACCGGAGACGCTCTTCAAATTCCATCTTATATCTGGAAGGCAGGAAAGCATTAAGGAATTCCTGTTTAAAAGAAATCCAGCCAGTAATTTTGTGTCGGGAAGCCTGCCACCAGCTTCTACCTGGACCTTGTAAAGATATGTTTATCACCCCCATAACCTCTTCATTGCCCAGCGTTGTAGCAGCCACAAAAGCTTCCCTGCGCTTCAAAAAGTCAATTACATCCTCTGAAGTATAGTCTGTTTTAAACTTGGGAAATTCCAAGCGAAGCGCAGGCACATGAGGAAGCGCATGAGATTGATAAACGCGCGATGCTCGTTGACTGTGCAGCCGCCATTTTAATCACGGAAATACTTTTCCGTATCTCCTTACGCAGTTCATCCTTCCACTGGCGATCTCGCCGCTGTAAACACTGCACAATCTCTTGCTCCATAGCCACTAGCTGGGCAGTGAAGTTGTCTTTAAGCTCTGCGATCGCTGTATCCACATAGACGCGTAGCCCCTCTTCCCAAGATATTGTACTTTCTGCCACAGAGGTTATTCTTTTGTCCAGAGCATCAAGACGTTCGGAAACCGCCGCCAGTAACAGCGGGTTGCCATCAACGTCCTCCTCGTCCGGTGCGGGTGGATCTTCCAGATACATGGACTGCAACAGACTAGACAGATCATGGGTTCCTGCAGGAGTCCTGATGGTGACGTGGCGGCTTCGGGCTACCGGATCCCCCCACAGCGATACATTCGTACTGGCATCCTCCTGCTCTAGCGGCATCGAAGACACACTCATAGTGACTCTGAGTAAATTTAGACAAAATACGGGGAATATAAAGATGTATATGTTCCTAGTCCTCAGAGAGGGCACCAACTGCAACAATTCGTCTCAAGCACTAGCCTGAGGTTAATGCTACCACTATTCTGACCTAGCTAAAGGCAGATGATAAAAGGATAGGCCAATATCACACCTTAATAAATTTCCCGTATCGCCTTTATTCTAATAAAACAATTCCTCAACATCAATGCATTTGTAGGTCACTGCACACCATAGTCCATATTTATCCTTGCAGAATCAAACAAACAACAAATAGAAAAACAATCCCTTACACATGGATCGCCCTGCCCGAACCTAAGTAACCCTTAATTTGCAGCGCCACACACATATACAAGTATCTACACATCAACAATTTTCATTCCCCCAAATCCTGTTCCAGAGATAATAAATAGATCCGCAGAATAGTCCACTGTAATACTCCCGAAACGGCCGGCGAGCTGATGAGGAGTCCTGAAAATAGCGGACTATATAACCAACCTCCTCTTTGTCATAAAAGACATACACTCAGACTTGCGCCATGATTAAAGTATAGTACGTCCGTTTTTGATAGCTCACCCGAGTCCGTAGGTAATAGCGAAACGATCGATTTCCAGGTACTAAAGAGAAGACCATCCACCTTCTGACAGGAGCTCCTAGGCTTTTCCCATGGCTAGAGCAGAAGCTGATCTGCCTTTTTCTGTTATCCAATGTTCTTCTTTCTCCTTCTCCTCCCTCAAAGACGATGCGCTTTATACAAATGAATCCCCGAACCAACCGGAAGTTTCACCTCTGGGGTACCGCTGTCAGTCTCTGTCAGAAGACTATTCCCAATTGACAGCAAAATGCAGTAATAGAAACCACAGCATAGAGAGAAGTGTGTACGTTGCTTCTTACAGGAAAAGGCGATGGAAAAAGTGCACTTGAATAAAAGTGCACTTTTGTTATACTTTAACACCAACATGTGTTCCTGTGTTTGAACGACACGGCAGATGGGGAGTGTCTGATTATTGCATATAGTGCCGAAGTTACTGCTCTTTACCATTCTTTCCTCTGCATGTCCTGGAGTACAAAAGAAACAGCATACAGCAACATGCGGGGACTGGCAGGAACACTCAATAAAACTGAATAAAAAGAAAATCAAGTGACGGTGAGATACGAAGAAGGCAGCTTCGCCAGCGTTTGTGTGTCAGAACCGGGTGGGGGGGCGTTAATATGCATCGTGGTACACTGCAGAGCTATAGCGCGTCTTTAGTGAAAACAGCCGTGTCAGATGGGGTTGTATGGATTGATTCTGAACGTGACTGAGAGAATGAAAAGTGAATTAAAAAAAAAAAAAGCTAACCTTCACAAGGATCATAAATTGCACCGGCTATTACACACTGAAATCAAATGTATGCTTTTATTCTAAAATAGTAAGACTAAGAGCAGTTTACTTCTCAAAATGGAATAGTGCAGAATCGAACTCACGACCTTTTGATTCCAAGGCGAGAAATGATTCTATTACACCACAGAGGCAGTTATAATAACCTGCTGTCAATGTCGCATGTTAAGGCGGCTTTTTGTTTTTGCAGTTATATTTTTGAATAAAATGTTATATATGTGTTATATTTGAACCTTTTATGAAAATGTTTTTTTAGCTTCATACATTATATAGTTTATGCCTACATTTTGTCATCTACTACTAGAATATAAAAAACGTTTCTGTTTTAACAATGTGTTTACACAGATTACTGTAGAAACGGAACAGACATGAAATGCGTGTGTTCCAAATAACGATCTATTATTTCCACTCTAAAACTCCATTTCACTCCCAGATACTCAATGAAGGCATGAGCTGGGAGAAGTTCGTGCACGTTCTAAATTGGTGGGGGGATGGAATAGCTGGCTGCTCCTAGCTTCTCTTTATCAGCACATTTAGAAGACAAAGGACACTGGCGGAGAGGTGTGAAGGGATTTAAGAAGCAATTTAAGGTGGGACGGAATTACGAGTTTTTTCGTAGGCTCTGGTAATTCTAGTGTTAAAGCTGTGGACATCGCAACATCACACAAGAGAGCAGCTCACGTGAACTGACTGAAGGCAGTACGAGTGATCACTTCCATGCATCAAACCTGTTCAAAAAACGCATTACACAATTGACAAGGTAGGAAAAGAATATGCTCCGAGCTGAGCTCCACAGCTAATGCGGTCTTGCGGAAGCAACTTCGTCACACTGCCACCAAATACTCACAGAAAAATCCACAAGTTAATACACACGCTGTCTCTAGAGTTTCTCCACACTCAATGTATTCCTCGCATCCCTGTTACACCCTCTGATCTCCCATTTTAATTCAGATGCCTCCAATTTATAGTAAGGCTCTACTTCGCAATGAGAAGTAATAAGGCTCAGGGACGGACCCTACAAAAGGTTGCCATTGATTTCAGGCAAGATTGCTTTTCTCCTGGACAACTATACGTTGCATTCTCAAGAGTGAACTCGTGGAGCTTCGTCATATTACAACCAGAGTGCTGAACTGACAACGTGATATATAAAGAGAACTATAATAATCGTAATAAACGAACAATAAAACAGCGGAGAACCCGTGGATTAAATAAAAAGGCAGCTTCCTTGGCAAAGCAAGGAAAAAGGATGACTTTATATGTCATTCGTTTATAAAACAGTGGAGAAGCTGTGTAAAGGCTGCTTCACAGAAAAACAGCGGAGCGCCTTATATGAGCAGGCAGTCAGCTAAAGAAGGGAATCAATAAATATCTATAATAGTAATAAACGAACAAAAAACAGCATACAAGCTACAATAAAGGAAATGGGTACGTGAACAGTAAAGTAAGTCTCGAATAGCTACACAATAACTATAACAATCGTAATAAACGAACAATAAAACAGTACAGAACCGCAAAGCAAGGAGAAACGATGGCCTTATATGGCGTTCGTTTATAAAGCAGCAGAGAAGCTGTGTGAAGGCAGCTACACAAAAAAACAGCAGAGCACCACACTGAATGTATTCCTCACATCACCGTTATACCCTCTGATCTCCCATTTCAATTCAATGCGGTGGGTTGGCACCCTGCCCAGGATTGTTTCCTGCCTTGTGCCCTGTGTTGGCTGGGATTGGCTCCAGCAGACCCCCGTGACCCTATTCGGATTCAGCGGGTTAGATAATGGATGGATGGATGGATGCCTCAGATTTCCAGTAAGGCTCTGCTTTGCACTGACAATTAATAAGTCTCAGGAACAGACCCTACAAAAGGTTGCCATTGATTTGAGGCAACATTGCTTTTCTCCTGGACAAGACTATACATTGCATTCTCAAAAGTAATCTCAGTGCCCAGCTTGGTCATATTACAACTGGAGTACTGAACTGACCACGTGGTATACAAAGAGATCCTTAACAGATAGTTATTGGTATATTTTCCCTCAGTTTAAAAAGTTTTCTTTTCTTCTTAATAAAAATTTAAAAGCAGTTCTTCGTTGCTGCGAAGCGCAGGGATTTTGCTATATATATATATATATGTATATGTATGTATGTGTGTATATATCTATACTAATAAAAGGCAAAGCCCTCACTCACTCACTCACTCACTCACTCACTGATTCATCACTAATTCTCCAACTTCCCGTGTAGGTAGAAGGCTGAAATTTGGCAGGCTCATTCCTTACAGCTTACTTACAAAAGTTGGGCAGGTTTCATTTCGAAATTCTACGCCTAATGGTCATAACTGGAAGGTATTTTTCTCCATTAACTGTAATGGAGTTGAGCTGGAAAGATGTGGGGGGGCAGAGTTTCGTGTGACATCATCATGCCTCCCACGTAATCACGTGAAGTGACTGTCAATGCAGTACGTAGAAAACCAGGAAGACCTCCAAAAAGCGCTTAAGAAAACATGCATTATATAATTGAGAAGGCAGCGAAACAATAAGAAGCGAGCGAGTGACGTATACTACCATATTCATGAGTGCTGCTACCTCGGAAAGAAAGCAAGGTGTAAACCTAAACTTTAAATTAAGTTCATAGACAGGCTACCGCTGGCGTTTCACATGCCCACAGGTAATGCGGGATACAAGTTTAATGAGAGGACGCAGGATATAAACGAAAGTTTTGATCACTTTGTAACTAAGTTAAAATTGTAGGTGAAGGGGTGTGCTTATGCAAATTCCGAGACTGTGTTTGTGGGGAATTGACAGTTAAGGCGGGTGGGGGAGTCACGTCATCATCTCCCTCCCATTTACCTCATTTCGCTCTGAGCTGAGCTCCGAGTCTAACGCCGTCTTCCAAAGCAACTTCGTCAGACTGCCACCAAATACTCACAGAAAAATCCACATGTTAATACACACGCTGTCTCTAGAGTTTCTCCACACTGAATCCTCCAGGCACTACTTACAAAAGGTTACATTGACAATCGTGTTGCGTTATTTTCAAAATCTTTCCTTTTCTTAGCACAAGCACAGCTGAGAAGCTTCGATGCATGTGCTCCATAACGCGTTAAAAATAATGCATTTAATCACACTTTGCATTACAAGCAAAGGGAGCTTTTGTCAATGCATGATTTCCTGGTACACGATTACATTGATCAGCGCATCCCGATTCATTTTACCCTCGCACCACCTTAGTTTGAGAAGAAGTATAAAAAAAAGGTTAACACAGAAAAACAGATCACCAATTCAAGCTTTATGAATAATCGATTCGCCATCAATAATTGTTTTGGTAAAGCCATCCTCCTTCCATTTTATAATTTTTCCGCCACTAGCCATGATTAAATGAACGGTAAAAAACTAAGAGCGAAGCGAGGGTGACTTATTTAGGCAGGAATATATATGACAGCAACACTCATGACAATGTCAATCATGTTACGTTATTATTAAAATGTTTCCTTTTCTTTTTCATTACTTCTTTAACACACTACTTCTCCGCTGTCAGGCGGGTATTTTGCTATATATATAATATATGAATTACCTCCAAAGAGCGCTGAGACTTTTGATATCATGAACGTGTGTACAAAAGGGGTCTCCTGCCCAGCAAAAGTCGAGCAGCCAGCGCGTGCATAGCTGTGCCGCCTTTGAGACGCTGACTGCGCTTCTGCCTTAAGTCAAAGTGAGCACTTTTAATTTTTTTCTTCCTCCCCCTGCGCTATAGCCCAGACAAGTGCAAACATGGGACCCTTTTTCTACACCACGGCAAAATAATATTAAGGCGATTCACACTTTCTTTTGCACGTATACGATTATGAGGTCCTCAGCTCGGATTATGAAGACACGCACAGGAGTGGAGGACTGACAGTGCCATCACAGCCGATTAATGGCGGGACGTCTCACCAGTCTACACAAGACCAACGCGACTGTCCCCAAAAGGCGATCATAACGTCAGCGAACACATCTCTCTATACTATATAAAAGAAAAAGGCAACTTTCCTTTCTTTACACCTTTTTTCCTTTTATCCCAAACCAAAGCCTTTCTCTCTTAACACTGCAGAGGACACAAAAATAATTTTCTTTAATTGCCGGTAAGGCACATTACCAGAGGCACAAATTTGAACGTTCACATAGAAAATGTAATTTCTATACCACAGCCGTCGTGTAGCGCCTTTCAAAAGGGATCTACTACCGAGAGATGATCCATATACATTTTAGCTGCTGTTAGTTACTTACCTGTTGTGTTACACAGTCTTTAAAATGTAGTTTACCCAACCACTCCAGTAGTGCTCAATGTACCTGTACTTCTTAAAATGTTAATGTTTTACTGTTTAATAACTTATAGACTATATTTTATTATTTTTCCCTTGCACTCAGTGACCAAAGCTATACACACACATATAGACACATACAAACATACACACAAGTATATCTATGTGTATATATATGTATGTATGTATATATATATATATATATATATATATATATATACACACACACACCTATCTAGATTATATATATATACACACACACACACACACACACACACACACATACATACATACATACATACACACATATATATAATTTGTGTGTGTGTATGTATGTATGTGTGTGTGTATATATGATGTAGATAGGTATGTATATATATATGTGTATATGTAGATATGTATATAGATATGTAGATATTTATGTGTATATATATATATATGTGTATATGTAGATATGTATATAGATATGTAGATATATATATATATATATATATATATATATATATATATATATATATGTATGCACGGTGGCGCAGTGGTAGCGCTGCTGCCTAGCAGTTAGAGACCGGGTTCGCTTCCGGGTCCTCCCTGCGTGGAGTTTGCATGTTCTCCCGTGTCTGCGTGGGTTTCCTCCGGCGCTCGGTTTCCTCCCACAATCCAAAGACATGCAGGTTAGGTGGATTGGCGATTCTAAATTGGCCCTAGTGTGTGCTTGGTGTGTGGGTGTGTTTGTGTGTGTCCTGCGGTGGGTTGGCACCTTGCCCAGGATTGGTTCCTGCCTTATGCCCTGTTGGCTGGGATTGGCTCCGGCAGACCCCCGTGACCCTGTATTCGGATTCAGCGGGTTAGAAAATGGATGTGTGTGTGTGTGTGTGTATATATATGACAGCAGCAATCCAAGCTGTGAGAAAACAGTAAAAAGGAGGCGTGTCAAACGTCGTGGTACATTTTCTGATGCAGCTACCGAAAAACAACTTTGTGACGCTGCCACCAAATACACAAAACAATTACTTTGACAATCATGTTACATTAATTTTTAAAATGTTTCCTTTTCTTTTTCATACCTTCTTTAACACATGACATCGCTGCGAAGTGCGGGTATTTTGCTATATATATATATATCACAGCGACACTCATAACAATGACAAAACAATTACATTAACAATCATGTTACGTTATTTTTAAAATTTTTCCTTTTCTTTTTTGTACCTTCTTTAACACACTACTTCTCCGCTGCGAAGCGTGGGTATTCTGCTATATATATATATGTAGATCTATATATATATATGTATATATGTGTCTGTGTGTATATATATATACTGTATATTTATCTGTATGTATGTATGTATGTATATATGTATATGTGTGTATGTATGTATGTATATGTGTATGTGTACATATGTGTATATGTAGATATGTTTATATGTATATATGTTTATATGTGTGTGTGTGTGTGTGTGTATATATATATATATATATATATATATATATGACAGCAGCACTCATAACAGTGACAAAACAATTACATTGACAATCATGTTACATTATTTTTAAAATGTTTCCTTTTCTTTTTCATAACTTCTTTAACACACTACTTCTCCGCTGCGAAGCGCGGGTATTTTGCTTCTAAATAAATATATCCTGTATCGAAACAGTTGAATATGATGTTTAAATAGTGTAACACTGCAAATCTGTCAGTAGAACAAAAGCAACATTTCATGTTAAATAAGATTTTTCAAGATATAAGTGGGAAGCGCTAAACTATCAAAAATTATATACCTAATTAATTTTTCCATAAAAATCAGTTTACTAGTACATGTGTGTCACATATTATATGTGTTAAAAAGTATTCTAAATGTGTAGAATCCTTTTGGCATTGGCCAATGATTCCAATTATACTGCCATTAGATCATCTAGAAAAACCCATCATAGATCAGAAGGGCATATTCTGTTTCATTATGCCACCCTCAGTCATATTGCATACATTTTCATGATTAGATCAATTTATTGGGAACGCTCGTATCATGTTAATTACCTTTTGCTCTGTTGGTTGAAGTATTTGAAATGTGTTATAGTTAAGAAGGTGCCAAGGAAGCCTAACCACTCAATAGCCAATATATATTTGATAATGCATTATAATCATAAAGTGTATTAGAAAAGAGCATACCATCACATCTCTCTTTGACATCTCTTGTCTTTATTACTCTTATTACTTTTTAGGCACATGTGCAAGTCAGCAACTAAATAAAAATGCAGCTTCAGTTTTATCGCCTTGATTTAGAGAGGTGATGAGGAACTAACACATAGAATAGCAATAACACATAGCCACAAGCAAATTAATATGGAGTTTCTTTCATTCTATTCTTAGCTTTTCTCTGTAAATAAATTAGCCAACACCTGCAGCCATTGATTCTTTTTGTCACTATTAAATTTACTGTAGCTTTGTAAGAAGTTGCTATGCTTGACACTTCTGTCACTTTGAAGGAAGTAATAGCCTTGCAACCTTCTATGAAGAAGGCAGCAGGCCCTCAAGATGTAGTGCAGTGTTAAGGAGGCTATAAACACCTCAAGAGTGAACAGGAAGAACACATCCAAATCAATCACAAAGACAGAAAAGAGAAAATAAGTCAATTTTCGATCAGAATCAATTTTTAATATTTACTAGTATATTTTGCATTGTCACATGCACAATATAAAAATTAACTAAATACAAAAATTAAGAAAAAAATAAACAATAATTATAAACAGTAGTATGAGTAGGAAAGGACTCCATTTGGCAAAACAATAGCATAAAATAACAGTGTAAATAAGTTTAAAGTAAAGTAAACTAAAATATTGCAGCATAGTAGTATCATATTCAGTGTTGCCACTTTATACAGCCAGCATCCTGGGTTCAAATCCTGCTCCTGGCTGTTTTCTAAGCCTGCACTTCTTACCCCATTTTTTGTGGTAATTTTCCTCTGGCTGCTCTGGTTTCCACATCATTTGCAGGTTAGGTTAACTGGTGACTCTAATTTGGCACCACTGTGTCTGCAAGTATTGGTGTTTGTATCAGTGGGTCCTGAATTGGGCTGCCCCAAATAAAGCTTATGTTTAATAGTGACTCCATTATAATGGGTACTGCTGACTGAAATTATAGATGTGAAGTTATTCTGGTAGGCATCAACTAAAGTATCGGAGAATAAAGCCCTCTGTTACCCATGGATGCCTCTGACAGAAGAAGTAGCAAGTGTTCATTTAGAAACTCCACTTGGCTGTGGTGTCACATAGTCTGCCATTTACCGGTGAATGAAGCACTCATTTGAATTTTCACTTGCTCCTCTTCAGCTAAATTCTTTGTTGTTCTGTTTCTTCTATTCTGTCTCAATTTCAATAGGCTGTTTGATACTCTCTTGGGCTTTGGCTTTTTGTCTCATTTGGATTGTTTCTTGTTTACTCATACTTACTATTACTCTAGTATGCTTTGTCACACAAGTGCACACGGAGGACAGTTTACAGGCTCAAATAATGCTGTTCTTCAGCCAGACCGGGGATTGGTGCTCTCACCTGATTCTCTCTCCTACAGCCCAGCTGAAGACCCTGCATCTCAATGACATCACCATCAAGCCACCCACTGCTAACATCACTTGCCAACTATGATGACATCATTTCCAGTACCCAGAATTCCCCTTCATGCCACATCAGTTCCTGTTCTGGCTGCCCAGACTCCACAGCTTCCGTATTTGTAGAGTAGTCTCAACTTGTTTGTCAGTTCAGTTGTGAAATCCGCTTTTGTAAAGACATGTTTCTTTTCTTTGCTGATTGTCATAATACCATCCCCAAACCTTTTTCTTTCTGCTGCCTAATTTTTTATCACAGCTTGTGTTTTACAAATATGAAACACTGATTTAATATTTACATAGGGCAATGAGGAGGTCCCTGCCTGGCTCTCTACTCCTGACATCACACTTCCTCCTCCCCTCGGCCTTCAGCCTCTGTCTCGTATTAGCACAAACATATCACTTCTGCAAGGGAACTATGGTTCTTAGCTCAATGACAGAAGTCACTAAATCAACTGGAATGCTCAAGCAAATTATAGAAAAAAAACCCCAATCTGAATCTGTAGTAGTTCTCTTGTGAAAAGCGGACAGACAGAGAGACAGACATTGGATTTTATATATGTAGAGATGTGAAATTTTCTTCAGGGTTTTTCTTGCACTGGCAATACATATCAATAATATATGAATATCAAACGATAAACCGTAAAGAAACAAAAAAAAAATGACACAAACAGCCAAGTAATAAAATGTCAGTATTTAAATACATATCACTATCCTGTGCTTTTATGGATAAGGCAACTCGTGGTAAGAGTACAATGTTTCTTATTTGACATTAGATAGATAGATAGATAGATAGATAGATAGATAGATAGATAGATAGATAGATAGATAGATAGATAGATAGACAGAATTGCACAAATAATGCAGGGAGGGTAGATTTTTTTCTTAAGACAGGAGAACATATTGTGAGAAAATTATGCAGATTTAAAAAATTTGAGGTTTGTATCATTGAAACACCATGCTCCTTTGAGATTTTTTGTCATTTAGATGGACTTGATGTCACACCTCATGGTACAGTACTTAACACTCTGAATCACTGTTAAATGTGATTTATCCTGCTACTTTCAAGATCATTAGGCGTACAGTATGTTCCATTAAAACATATCTATTATAATTATGACATATTGTAATTTATTTTATTTATCATAGATCTCAATGGAAAATGGCTTCATATTACTTACTGCTTTAACCACTGTAAGGAAAACACTTTATTAATGAAAAGCGTCTAGTAGTGAAGTTTAAAAACTTATACTACAGCATTGCCATATTTTAATAATGTGCTGGACTCAGAGGTTTTTACAGTTTTAAAGTGCTGATATAGTAATTTAATTATTTTTTATAAAAAATTTTATAACTTTAGCTGTTTTGCTTTCCTTAATGCATATCTTATATAGATACAACACTTCACGTTTTCCCATCTATATACTCAGTTTTTATACCTTCTCATTCCTGGCCCATGTTCCTGACAGGTTATAAAAAAGAGTCACCTCAGCACATACAGTACTAGTATTACTGTGCAGGATATACTTTTGAAAGCACACACATTAACATTACGTCACTTTAGAGCAGGGGTGCCCAAGATGTTGATGGCAATCGACCGGTAGATCACAAAGGTAGTGCAGGTAGATCACGGTGCATTCAAAAAAAAAATTTTTAAACGTTAGTCTATCATATATCCTCCCTATGGCATTTGCCACTTGAGACCAGTCTGAGATTTATTTTCTTCTAACACACTGGTCATCCCGCATGCACGATCAAATGCGCAAGCTTCTGCAAAACTTCGGCTAAGTGATCTTGTTAGCCTTCCAATTTATATCGACTAAAGAAGGGATTTAAAAAAAAATTGGTTTGGGGAGGGTATGGGCTGGATGTGGAATTGGAAGAGGATTTTTTTTCTCACAATATCACAATCGAAGTGTGTTTGTCTGATCTGTCAATCTATCATTGCTATTCCAAAGAAGGAAAATGTGGAAATGCACTTTCGAACTGTTCATAAAAACTATGACACTGACTTCTGTCCGAAAAGCGAACTGACAAAGAGAAAGGAGAGGGAACTAAAATCACAGTTAATCGGACAGCCTTCATTTATCACTCGGCTGAATTCAAAAGCAAAGGCAGACACACCAAAGCATCTTTCCAGGTGAGACACTCAATCATTAAGCAAAAGAAGTCCTTCCAAGAGCTACCTCCTTGACTGTATTATTCGGCTCTACTTATTTATGCAAGTCAGCCTTTTCCCACATGAAGATTATTAAATCCAAATACTCTAGTGACCATAAATGTATTGAATTGTTATTGTGCCATAAAGGTTACTCAGTTATGCAAGGTACGACAACATATATTTTATGTATAAAGTATACTGAGTATATATATATATATATATATATATATACAGTATATATATATATATATATATATATATATATATATATATATATATATATATACAGAATATATATACTGCTCAAAAGAATTAAAGGAACACTTTTTAATCAGAGTATAGCATAAAGACAATGAAACTTATGGGATATTAATCTGGTCAGTTAAGTAGCAGAGGGGTTGTTAATCAGTTTCAGCTGCTGTGGTGTTAATGAAATTAACAACAGATGCACTAGAGGGGCAACAATGAGATGACCCCCAAAACAGGAATAGTTTAACAGGTGGAGGCCACTGACATTTTCCCTCCTCATCTTTTCTGACTGTTTCTTCACTAGTTTTGCATTTGGCTACAGTCAGTGTCACTACTGGTAGCATGAGGCGATACCTGGACCCTACAGAGGTTGCACAGGTAGTCCAACTTCTCCAGGATGGCACATCAATACGTGTCATTGCCAGAAGGTTTGCTGTGTCTCCTGCACAGTCTCAAGGGCATTGAGGAGATTCTAGGAGACAAGCAGTTACTCTAGGAGAGCTGGAGAGGGCCATAGAAGGTCCATAACTCATCAGCAGGACCAGTATCTGCTCCTTTGGGCAAGGAGGAACAGGATGAGCACTGCCAGAGCCCTACAAAATGACCTCCAGCAGGCCACTGGTGTAAATGTCTCTGACCAAACAACCAGAAAGACTTCATGAGGGTGACCCAAGGGCCCCATGTCCTCTAATGGGCCCTGAGCTCACTGCCCAGCAGCATGCAGCTCGATTGGCATTCGCCATAGAATACCAGAATTGGCAGATGCACCACTGGTGCCCTGTGCTTTTTACAGATGAGAGCAGGTTCACCCTGAGCACGTGACAGAAGTGAAAGGGTCTGGAGAAGCCATGGACAACATTATGCTGCCTGTAACATCATTCAGCATGAGCAGTTTGGTGGTGGGTTAATGATTGTCTGGGGAGGCATATCCATGGAGGGTCACACAGACTGCTACAGGCTTGACAAAGGCACCTTGGCTGCCATTAGGTATCAGGATGAAATCCTTGGACCTATTGTCAGACCCTATGCTGGTACAGTGGCTCCTGGTGCACGACAATTCCTGGCCTCATGTGGTGAGAGTATGCAGTCAGTTCCTGGAGGATGAAGGAATTGATACCATTGACTGGCCACCACACTTTCCTGACCTAAATCCAATAGAACACCTCTGGGACATTATGTTTTGGTCCATCCAATGCCACCAGGTTGCACCTCAGAATGTCCAGGAACTCAGTGATGCCCTGGTCCAGATCTGGGAGGAGATCCCCCACAACACCATCTGTCATCTCATTAGAAGCATGCACCGATGTTTTCAGGCATGTATACAAGGACACAGGGGCCATACAAAGTGCTGCGTACAATTTTGAGTTGCTGCAATTAAATTTTGGCAAAATGGACTAGCCTGCCACATCATTTTTTCACTCTGATTTTTGGGGCATCTTTGAATTCAGGGCTCTGTAGGTTGATCATTTTCATTTCCATCAAGCGATGTGGCATCCTTTCGTTCCTAACACATTACCCAGTCTATATTAGTATAGATATCCAGGAGGATTTCTTTTTCCCATTGAGATCTGATGTGTTTTCAAAGTGTTCCTTTAATTTTTTTGAGCAGTTATATATATATATATATATATATATATATATATATATATATATATATATATATATATATATATATATATATATATATATATATATATAGCATTTTTAATGTAGGTAGATCATTTTGACCTGGTCATTTTAAAAGTAGCTCGCAAGCCGAAAAAGTGTGGGCACCCCTGCTTTAGAGACTGCAGATAGCATTTCCTTGTACTGCAATATTTAACATGAATCTCTAAGGAAATGTTTTGTTTGGTTATTGTGATTTTTATGCATTAGCAGAAAACAAAAAAAGTTATTACTTTGTACATGTGCTAAGAGTAAATTAAATATCACACACAGCATGACCCAGAAGTTTGCTTCCAACACTACTATTTGATAAAATAAAGGAATTGTGGGTTCAGCCTGGCCAACTCACAAACAACAATAGTCAGGCACATTTGAGCATCACATATTAGTTGTATATTAAGTGAATGAAACTGCTTTCTGCTTACAAAAGCAAATTCCTTCTATGATAGAGCCTTTATAGTAACATGTGCAGTCAAATGTACAACTTGTATTAATTAGGAAAGTCTAAAATTGTGGCAAATTGTCTTTTGATCATGTCTTGTTCACTCTGAACATAAAGAAAATGGATGTGTCTGCGCAGCTTATTTATTCCATCACATACAGATAGCATGAGTGCTAGATTCCTGATCAGTCAGCTAATTAACACTGAAAAGTCCCTGACGTCAAATACTCTATTGGTTATTAAACCTGTAACAGAACAGGGATAGCATGATTTGTGTGTGATTGTCTTTGAAAAGTATACTCCAATTTAGCACATAGCTCCAAGAAAACAGCTCTAGGAAGTCTAAACTGGCTTATTAGTCAGCTTTCTTCATGAACCAAAAAATCACTGCGATCCCCTGAAAATTCGCTCCTTACGTAACTTGCTATTGGTGATATTGCCCAAAAAAACTAACACTGCCATTGCCAGTTACGTCATACAACACACAGCACTGCTTGTAGTGGGTAGTGTAATGAATAAGACCTTACAGCCTTGCTCCGCACACCTCTTACAAACCTACAAACACTACAAGAAAGGAGATATAATGAAAGCCACTTCCACACATAGTTGGTGGTAGAATGGACTACTGGTTCTTTAAAAAGTAGATTGCAGTGTTTGGAATTATTGGGTGGCATACTACTATACAGCCCCACAAAGGTTTGCCCTGTTGTAATGGCTTGTGCAGTGCTGCACAACATAGTGTAGAAACATTGACTAGCTTTTGCCACATGAGAAGGGCCAAGATGGCACAATCTTGACCCTGGCCCTCAGGACATCAATGTAGGGGAAAACTGCAACACTGACATTTACTTGAAAAAATTATTTAATTGTTTTATAAGTTCAAGAAAAATGTTATTAATATTTCGCAGTTTTCTGCATACAGCCTGTGTCAATTCATATTATGTTTCCTTTTGTGTCTGCAGCACCTCAACAGTCAAACCACGTTGCATGGGTCCCATGGCACTGGCAGCAGTCTGAGCACTGCCTAATGGCACATTGCTTTTGCTTTCTCCACTCAGCTGCTGTCACTTGTTCCAAATTTTTTTCTCATACTTCACCACAGTACACACACTTTTATATAGACAAAATAGGCAATTAACAGTATGGATTAAGCATTATTAGCAACATTGAACACAGCTATATTAAGAGAACATGTCAGTTAAGATAATTAATAGATATAAATAGCTCAAGAATATCAGAATGTGACTTACATGTCATTGAAATGTGCAATGAATTAAGATTTTCGGTTCACTTCATTGTCCTGCCACCTGGAGTATCTAAAATACCAGCACCAAAAAAGTCTGCATAGGATTTACAGATTGTCAAAGGTTTACTTAACAATTTTCATAACAAGTTCGTTTTTTATAAATATTCCCCACTTTTGCCTAAGAGAGGGTTTATGCATGTTTCCAAGCATAACATATTTTATGCATTAGGCCACAACAAATAGTGAAGAAAATAAGATGCAATCGGAGATGAGAAGCAAATTCATTACCAGGAAGTCATAAAATAAACCTAGCAATCTGAAGCCAGAGGGGCAAGATGAAAATCAAATGTCGAAGATATAAGTGAAACCAAAAATCAACCTTACACTTAGGGCCTACTTGAAATATATAAGTTAACTATACTAAGAGGGAACAAGTGTTGTTTATGCATTGAGGGATAGAGTATGTTGAAAACAGTTTATTTATAAATTGTTCATATTTATTATGTAATCTCTGGGATGTCATCATTGTTGTCACAAGCAGTTCAAATAGCATTATGAAAATAATAAAAGTAGATGTGAGCCAAAACAATCTTTTCAAAGAGAAAACAACAAACAAACAACAGAAACATGGTTTGCAGGTCCAAAAATACAGTACACTAAAAGGTGCACATAAAACTAGTATAAACACATAACCTTCCTACTAAGGCCTGCACTTCTGGCATGGCCATCAGGTTTGTAGGAAAGACACCAAAGAAACTGGGACTGAAGATGAGGGGTATATACAGTATATTATGTGCAGTTACCCATGAATAATGCACTTAGCAAACTTAGCAAATAGCAATACATTGAACCAATTATCCTAAAATGTATTATTTATACTGTACATCTTAAAAACCTATCCAGGTCCTGATCAACACTCCCTAAAGTCTGTTACATTCAGAGTGATATCTAGATGTCAGTTTTACCTGTTTGTCCACTATAGCACCAATGCACTTCTAAAACTTAGAAATGAATTGCAGACATGTGTCTAATAAAATACATTTGTCTACCCAAGCAATTTAAAATAATGGTGGATTCAAATTTTTACTAGCAAAAAGTGTCCTTGTTTGGAGACTCCACATGCTAGGACAGACTTTCTTTACGTGTCTGGGATGGGCCTCACTCCAAAGGGCTTAACCCAAACTACAGTATAATGACCTAGTTCAGTGTACACAAACTGACGGCGGTTAGCTGTTAAAAATATAATAAAAATAAAAACCTATGGCTTGCAGATACCAAGAATAAAAAAAGAAATGGAGTAAGACTAATAAAAAAATATGTAATAGCAAACAGAAAACAATTCTCACGGAACTCCTTCACAACTACAATACACTACTGACCTGAGTTTCACTAACTCTGATATAAATAACCGGGGTGGGGGCTCAGGAGTAGTGATGACATGGTAGCCTTTTCTCTTGAGTAACACCCACAAAATGCAAGTGACAAAGGAGAACTTAAACATTATAGTTATGAAGTAAATAAAACAATATTCTAAATTTTAAATATTATAAATAAAATAAAACAAAAACAGTTTTTGTAATAACAGGATGTCCCAAAAAGTAAACTGAACAATCTAACCTCAAAAGGCAAGAAAAATATGTCAAAATCATAGGCAAGATTCCTGGAACCAAAAATCAGCCTAGCATTAGGGCCTACTTGAATTAGAGGCTAATTATACTAAAGGAGAACCAATTTTGTTTTATCCAATGTGGGACAGAGTATGCAAGAAACAGTTGTATATCTACAGCATGACTTCCTTAACATTTTTAGTGTAATGAACCAGGTCTTGTGATATTTATAAATTGTGTCACAAAAATAATAAACAAGCCATGAGCCAATATCAAAAGTAAGAACAATGAAAAAAGGCAAAAAAGTAATAATAAAAAAGCAGAAATGTTTTCTGCAGGACCAAAAACCCCAAAATCCATAAAAACATGCACATAAAACTAACAATATCCTAACATGGAATGCAATTATGAATTTAGGACTACCATCATGACCACCGTAAAACAATCTGTTAAAATGTGTGATTCCCTATTAAAGTATCAATGAATTATTTTAATTGCAACTGCGCAAGTGTACAATACTGTACATTATTTTTTCCATGAGATAACATAAGGATTGAGTAAATATTAGTTTATTTTCTTTTAAACACAATAACCATACCATTGATAAATCAACAGTTTGAGTGTACATAAAAATAAGTAATTTCTTGGCAACTTCTTGTTGGCATATATTTTCAATAAAAATGGAAAAAAACAGTATTTCTGTCATGAAAGCAAACCAATATATTTCAATCAGCTGGGCACATAAAATAACAAATGAAGTAGAAAATAATATTTTTCTGTATAAAAAGTTAAAATGTATGGTTATAGTCACATATTTCACTGTAAAAGTAAGTAAATAGGAAGCAGCATCCCATTAAGCACTAAACAGTCCACATCAGCAGTCTGCAGAGATCTGTGGAATGTTATGGGAGCAGTCTCCATACACACAAATGGTGGCAAAAAAACTCTTTTTGGTTGAATTTTATGACCGTTTCTTGGCCTGCTGTCTGTTGTGGGAGTTGGCAACTTACATTTCATTATGTTTTATCCTTTTGGTCATTATTATGTGTGCAAAAGTATTGTCAGTGGTATTTGCCTATTTCCCATGAAATGAACAAATTGTAGCACCACTGTCTTATTGTTTCATCATGCTTGAATAGCTTTTAGTATATACAGTACTAGCAGAATACCCGCGCTTCGCACCGAGAAGTAGTGTTTTAAAGAAGATATGAAAAGGAAAAGGAAAAATGTTAAAAATAACGTAACATGATTGTTAATGTAATTGTTTTGTCATTGATATGAGTGTTGTTCTCATATCTATATATATATCTATATATCTATAGATATATATATAGCAAAATACCCGCGCTTGGCAGTGGAGAAGTAGTGTGTTAAAGAAGGAAAGAAAGAAGGTGTTAAAGAAGGAAAGAGAAACAAAAGGAAACATTTTGAAAATAACATAACATGATTGTCAATGTAATTGTTTTGTCACTGTTATGAGTGTCGCTGAAAAATATATATATAGCAAAATACCCGCGCTTCGCAGAGATGTCGTGTGTTAAATAAGTTATGAAAAAGAAAAGGAAACATTTTAAAAATAATGTAACATGATTGTCAAAGTAATTGTTTTGTGTATTTGGCGGCAGCGTCACGAAGTTGTTTTTGTCTAGCTGCATCAGAAAATGTACCACGACGTCTGACACGCCTCCTTTTTACTGTTTTCTCACAGCTTGGATTGCTGCTGTCATAATGGGTTTGAGTCTATATACATATATATACACATACATATTATCACGCATGCGCGAGTAGGAGGCCGAGAATGGACCTTAAGCCACATCGAAAGACGTTCGCCGGCAGGGAACTAACCTTTCTCCTTTGTTTTCCAGGACAAAAGATGCTCCGCCATAGGAACTTTCCCGCACTGCGTCCATTTCCGCCCTTCCTCCGCCATCTTCCCCACTTCCGGCTCCTCCCTTATAAAATGGCTGCCGATGCCTAGAATGGCGTCGCTCATATGAACTGTTTTTGTTTATATAATTTTGACCTTTTGAATAGTGGATTGTCCACAATATACGGGGCCGGAAAACCCCAAACCTTTGTGCTGTCTGTTGTTGAGTCTTTTACAATATATATACATACATATATACATATATATACACATACATATCTTCATATCTATATACATATCTACATATAGACATATATATATATATATATATATATACCTATCTACATCATATATACACACACATACATACATACACACACACAAATTATATATGTGTGTGTATTTATGTATGTATGTGTGTGTGTGTGTATATATACAGTATATATATAATGTAGATAGGTGTGTGTGTGTGTATATATATATATATACAAATACATACAAACATACACACAGGTATATATATGTGTATGTATATGTATGTGTCTATATGTGTGTGTATAGCTTTGGTCACTGAGTGCAAGGGAAAAATAATAAAATATAGTCTATAAGTTATTAAACAGTAAAACATTAACGTTTTAAGAAGTACAGGTACATTGAGCACTACTGGAGTGGTTGCGGGTAAACTACATTTTAAAGACTGTGTAACACAACAGGTAAGTAGTACTAACAGCAGCTAAAATGTATATGGATCATCTCTCAGTAGTAGATACCTTTTGAAAGGCGCTACACGACGGCTGTGGTATAGAAATTACATTTTCTATGTGAACGTTCAAATTTCTGCCTCTGGTAATGTGCCTTACCGGCATTACCAGCAATTAAAGAAAATTAGTTTTGTGTCCTCTGCAGTGTTAAGAGAGAAAGGCTTTGGTTTGGGATAAAAGGTGTAAAGAAAGGAAAGTTGCCTTTTTCTTTTATATAGTATAGAGAGATGTGTTCGCTGACGTTATGATCGCCTTTTGGGGACAGTCGCGGTGGGTCTTGTGTAGACTGGTGAGACGTCCCTGCCATTAATCGGCTGTGATGGCACTGTCAGTCCTCCACTCGTGTGCGTATCTTCATAATCCGAGCTGATGACCTCATAATCGTATACATTGAAAAGAAAGTGCAAATCGCCTTAATATTAGTTTGCAGCAGTGTAGAAAAGGGGTCCCGTGTTTGCACTTGTCTGGGCTATAGCTCAGGGGGAGGATGAAAAAAATTAAAAGTGCTCACTTTGACTTAAGGCAGAAGCGCAGTCAGCGTCTCAAAGGCTGGCACTGCTATGCGCGTGCGCCGGCTGCTCGACTTTTGCTGGGCAGGAGACCCCAGTTTTTGCAAACACGTTCACGATATCAAAAGTCTCAGTGCTCTTTGGAGGTCATTCATTATATATATATATATATATATATAGCAAAATACCCGCGCCTTGCAGCGGAGAAGTAGTGTGTTAAAGAAGTAATGAAAAAGAAAAGGAAACATTTTAATAATAACGTAACATGATTGACATTGTCATGAGTGTTGCTGTCATATATATGCCTGCCTAAATAAGTCACCTCGCTCGCTCTTACTTTTTACCGCTCATTTAATCATGGCTAGTAGCGGAAAAATTATAAAATGGAAGGAGGATTACACTGAGTATGGCTTTACCAAAACAATTATTGATGGCGAATCGATTATTCATAAAGCTTGAATTGGTGATCTGTTTTTCTGTGTTAACCTCATATTTTTTCAGACTTCTTCTCAAACCAAGGTGGTGCGAGGGTAAAATGAATCAGGATGCACTGATCAATGTAATCGGTGTACCAGGAAATCATGCATTGACAAAAGTTTCCCTTTGCTTGTAATGCAAAGTGTGATTAAATGCATTATTTTTTAACGCGTTATGGAGCACATGCATCAAAGCTTCTCAGCTGTGCTTGTGCTAAGAAAAGGAAAGATTTTAAAAATAATGCAACACGATTGGCAATGTAACCTTTTGTAAGTAGTGCCTGGAGGATTCAGTGTGGAGAAACTCTAGAGACAGCGTGTGTATTAACTTGTGGATTTTTCTGTGAGTATTTGGTGGCAGTGTGACAAAGTTGCTTTGAAAAAACGGCGTTAGCCGCGGAGCTCAGCTCAGAGCGAAATTAGGTAAATGGGAGGGGAGAGGATGACGTGACTCCCCCACCCGCCTTAACTGTCAATCCCCCACAAACACAGTATCTCGGAATTTGCATAAGCAGACCCCTTCACCTGCAATTTTAACTTAGTTACAAAGTGATCAAAACTCTCGCTTATATCCTGCGTCCTCTCATTAAACTTGTATCCCGCATTACCCGTGGGCATGAGAAACGCATGTGGCAGCCTGTCTATGAACTTAATTTAAAGTTTAGGTTTACACCTTGCTTTCTTTCCGAAGTAGCAGCACTCATGAATATGGTAGTATATGTCACTTGCTCGCTTCTTATTGTTTCGCTGCCTTCTCAATTATATAATGCATGTTTTCTTCAGCGCTTTTTGGAGGTCTTCCTGGTTTTCTACGCACTGCGTTGACAGTCAGTTCACGTGATTACGTGGGAGGCGTGATGATGTCACACGAAACTCCGCCCCCACGGCTTTCGAGCTCAACTCCATTATAATAAATAGAGAAAATTACCTTCCAGTTATGACCATTACACGTAGAATTTCGAAATGAAACCTGCCCAACTTTTGTAAGTAAGCTGTAAGGAATGAGTTTGCCAAATTTCAGCCTTCTACCCACACAGGAACTTGGAGAATTAGTGATGAGTCAGTGAGTCAGTCAGTAAGTCAGTGAGTCAGTCAGGGCTTTGCCTTTTATTAGTATAGATTTTCTATTTACATCAGAGGATGTCCAAAATCAGATAACAGACATTGCAAGTTTGTTTAACATATAGAGAGTGAAAGGCATCACCATTTATTTGGAATAAATGTTGATCAATGGTTATGTTCTGCTCTGGTTTATCACACAAAATGCAGCCCTGAATTAAAGTGTGCTAGGTGCTTGATATGGCAACAAGTCTGTCAGTATGCAGATGTTCCCACTGCATCTCCCTGGCATCAAACCGGACTAGTTATGGTTTGGTGGCATTGCCTGACCTACTTTAACCAATAACTTTCTATATCCATTTATAATTATTTCATATACATTATGGTCTCAGGTTGCATCTTAGCCACTACAAAATCTTGAATGTGTGTCAACATCTTAAGGTCACACAAGCAAAGAAAACCAACTGTTTATTCTTACATTTGCATACATTGTCTGGTCTTCCATGTCTGTGAAAACGACTGGGCTGTCTTCCAGGATTGTGCTCTTCAACTATAGCTTGCTCTGTTGACTGTGTGCCATCTTACACCTTTTTTCTGAATGTGCAAATAAATGCTGGCCGTGAACTAGATGGTGCCAACTGGTGTGGCTGGCCATCTTCTCATCTTGCTAATCTATGTTTAATCTTTGTTTTTATGTATTAGTTTATCTCAGCGCCCACTGTCCTATGATCGTGATTCTTTACTTAACATATTTTCTTGCTTGCTTTCTTTTCATTTTTCATCTCCTGATTAGATATTATGTGAACCTCCAACTTTGTTTTATTCATCTCCTGACTTGTTTACCTGGACGCTGGCGTTCACCTGTATCAGTGAGCTGAATGCCTCTCAGAGACGCAAATGCACCCGCCGCTGCTGCCATGGAAGAAGAGCTGGTATTGCTGTTAAACAACGCCAACTCAAGTCCCAGAGTTTGAATATCCAATGCCTGCAAGTCGTCTCTGACCCATCTTCTCCTGCACAGGACTTCACCCATGGTCCATGGGCGCTGGATACCGGATTTAATTTCTCCACCTCAAGGCAGCATCACTCTTCCTCGGTGTGCTTTCAGGGAGTAAATGCTGCTAATCTTCGTATGCTCACCCATGCTCATTCTGCTCTTCTACTTCTATCAAGGCTGCTCTCCTGAACGTGAGATCAGTGTCTAATAAAACTTTTATTCTGCATGACTCTATTATCTCAAATAAACTGGATTTCTTTTTCATCACTGAGACCTGGATTGTAAATGGTGACTCTTCATGTTTTACTGACTTAGTACCATTAGGTTATTCATTTTTAAACTCGCCTCTGCTGACTCAAAGTGATGGGGGCATTGCCACGGTTTTTAAAAGTATGTTCTTGTGTCTGAGCCTTACAAGGGGTCCGTTTAGTAGCTTCGAACTACAGCTTTTCAAAGTTTGTTGTTTATAGACCTCCTGTAATTAATGATATCTTCATTTCTGAATTCTCTGATCTCCTTGCTGGTATTACCCTCTCCCATGACAAAGTATTTATTGTTGGTGATTTTAACATAAACATCCATCCATCCATTTCCTTACCCGCTGAATCCGAATACAGGGTCACAGGGGTCTGCTGGAGCCAATCCCAGCCAACACAGGGCACAAGGCAGGAACCAATCCTGGGCAGGGTGCCAACCCACCGCAGGACACACACAAACACACCAAGCACACACTAGGGCCAATTTAGAATCGCCAATCCACCTAACCTGCATGTCTTTGGATTGTGGGAGGAAACCAGAGTGCCTGGAGGAAACCCACGCAGACACGGGGAGAACATGCAAATTCCACGCAGGGAGGACCCGGGAAGCGAACCCGGGACTCCTAACTGCGAGGCAGCAGCACTACCACCACTGCGCCACCGTGCCGCCCAACATAAACATTTGTTATCAATTGAAACCTTTGGTTAATGACTTTTTCTCACTATTGGATTCATTTGATTTTATCCAGCATATTAATATTTCAACTGTCTCTCTCGGTCACACCCTTGATCTCATTCTTACACGTGATATTTCAGTTAATAATATTGATTTATGTGATGTTTCTTTTACTGATCACTTTTCTATAGTGATGGATTTGAATATTACTGTTGATGTTCCTACTACTAGTTGCGCTCCACACTGTTCTCGCTTTTTAAATTCTTCTATTATATCTGATTTTAAAACCATATTCTCTAGTTTTGATGTACATGTCCAATATGATGGTATCAATGATTCTCTTTTAGAATTTAATTTTTCTTGACAAAACGGTTTAGACTCAATTGCTCCGCTCAAGATATGCTGTAATAAGGTAAGACCTGCTCCCTGACTAAATGAAACTACACGACCGCTACACCACATCTGTCGAACTGATGGACTGATTGTTTCTAAACAGATTTTTAGGACTTCTCTGTTCAACTTCCAGGTTGCAGTTAAGAAAGCTAAACATGATTTCTTCGCTGATTTAGTATCCCGTCATTCTAAGAATTCTAGGGTCTTATTTAATTCAATTAATGCGGCTATTCACCCTCATTTTTTGATGGGATTAAATAGTACTGTTCTATCATGTGAGCAGTTTCTTTCATTCTTTGTCGGTAAAATTGATACAATCCGCTGTGGTATTGTTCCAACTGGCTATGAACTTCCTACTGTTAATCATGGCCTTGTCTTGGAATCTTTTGATCTTGTCTCACTTTCACAGTTAAAAAGCACCATTGACACTGTTAAACCTACTCTCGGTCCTCTTGATATTGTACCACCACGCATCTTAGTGGAAGCCTTTGTTGTTCTGGGTTCATCTTTACCAGCCATTATCAATGGTTCTATTAGTGAGGGGGTTGTGCCCCCTTTTTCCAGCTTCTTCTATTAGGTAAGATCAAGCCTTTTTTTATCTTCTAGGGATCTTGAGAAAGCTACTCATGCTTTTATCTTTTCTCACATTGATTACCACAACTCGCTGTATACTGAGATTAGCAAATCCCTGATACGCAGGTTACAGTTGGTCCAGAATGCTGCCGCTCACTTTCTGGTTGGGGCAAGAAAGTCTTGTTCTCTTTCTCCAGTATTAGTTTCTTTACACTGGCTGCCTCTCAGTTTTCAAATTGATTTTAAAATCTTGACATGGGCTTGCTCCTGCTTATTTATCTGAATTGTGTGCTTTACACCAGCCATCTAGAGTGCTTAGATCTTCTGGTCAGTTGTCTCTTGTTGTCCCTCATACCAAGTGTAAAACTAAGGGGGACAGGGCTTTTGCAGCTGCTGCTCCTCACCTGTGGAACTCTTTACCTCATTACATAAAGGAGTCGTCTACAACTGAACTGTTCAAAACAAGATTAAAGACTCATTTCTATTCACTCGCTTTCCATGAACTTCAGTAATACTGATGGTTTCCTCATCGCAATTATGTAATCTTACTTCTTTTATTGTAAAGCACTTTGGCCACAGCATTCCTATGTTGTTTTGAATTTTCTATATACTGTAAATATGTTGACATTGACATTTTAACTCCAAGTTGGGACCACATAGTCATGGGGGTTGGCAGTGCATTGTATGTTGGTCAAATATGCCAACAGGAATATCATTCTGTTCTGCACATGACTTAACAATAGATCTAAACTGATTACACTATATTACATTTTTATCAAATCAAAACTATAGGTCATGCACTGTACATGTGGTTGCCAAGTTCTCAATACCAAAACATAATCAGAGGTACATGCTTTTTGGGATTGGTGTGTGCATGCATGATAAGAAAAATGCTAAGTAAATTTTAAAAAATGTAAATGAACTCCAAAAACTAACTACCACATTTTTTATAGTGCAAGCTGTGTCACTCTGGCAGAGAATAGCAAAGAGAAAAAAATGACAGAGGACAGTGTGTCAGACTGAATAAAAGTAATTTGTAACTTTTACTGTTTCTTGTCAGTAGATATTTATTCAAGTCTGTAATATGAGCCAGTTCTGTTTTTAGGAATGGACTTAGGTGGATGTTATATCATACCATATACTGCATCTGGTGCTGTCTAGCAGTATTAAGGGTTCCTAATGTGATTGCTGTCTATCACACATACCTTTCCAACAGCATCATGTGCCATCCAACTGCCCTACAGATGCTTTTTCTGGTCCATGCTCCAAAGTTATGTAAAGACCTTTATGATGCTGTTTTAGGTTAGACTTTTTACAGTTTTAGCTAAATAAAATAGCTAGAGTGCAGTCAGTTTTTTCAGGTTTGTCTATGATCTTCTTCATCACACATGGTGGGACAATGTAAGGGATTATAAATGTCAAATTATTTTGTTGAATATAGTCTACTTGTCTGTAGAAAACAGAACACTTCAGAAACAAAGTTCAGTAATGTCAGTAAAAATGGCAGGAGAGGATTTGTTCAGGTAAAAAAAAATATGCATACACAGTCAAGAGCGAGCCTGAGGAGAAAGGCAGTAATTTTCACATGTATACCAGAGTTTAAAAATATTACTGTCAGTGGTAATAGACAGTCTATCTTGTTTAAAAACAAAGACAAATATTGCCAGCCTGTTTTCCTGAATATAATGTTTAAGTTATAACAATATTGACATCTGCAGTGTAATTATTTAGGAAACATCAGGGAAGGACAAGAGCATGACATGTATACTGATGAAATAATTAGGTTTCAATAACACAACACTGATTGGCATGGGACTGGCAATGAAGATTCTGCTAGGTGGACTACCCTTGAAAAATCGCAATACATGGCCGTAGTGCCGTAACTGATGCTCCCTCACAATGCAGGTAATGTGCCTCGTTCAGGACACCATGAGCAACTGCTCATTCGACACAACGTCAAACCAGCAGTACCCAAAGATTTTGCAATGAGACACAATACCAAAGGAGTCTAGTCTTTGTCTCAGCTCACTGAATGGTGTTGATATCTTGCAACCATATTGCTAAGCATGAAGCACCAGAGCTCTAAAGACTTGGATCTTTGTCCTTTTACAAAGATATCGAGAGCACCACACACCCTTTTCAAGTGACCTCATGACCCCCCATGCCCTCACAATCCGTCTATTAACATTATAGGAAGAGTCAGGTCGACACTCTGCAGATAGAAACACTGCTGATGGTTGTGCCCAAGAGCTCATTAAAGGCCTGGATCTTGATTTTTATCCAGGAGACTCACAAGTCCAGACACTCAGACTCCTTGTTCAGCCTCTTGAGTGTCCCAATAAGAGCCTTCATTGACTCTGTTAAGATCACAGGATCATTGACAAAGTCAAGATCAGTGAATCTCTCTATACCAACAGATGCCCCACAGCTGCTGGACCCTATGACCCCACCCATCACCCAGTCCATGTAAGCATTAAACAGAGTAGTAGCAAGAACACACCACTGATGAACCCCAGAATCAACTGGGATAAACACAGAGGTTCTCCCTCCACTCTGCTCAGCACTCACAGTTCCAGTTTACAGGCCAGCCATGATATCCGGCAACTTTGAGGGGAATCCGGTGATGTCTCAGGATGTCCCACAGGGCAGCTTCATCAAATGAGTTGAATGCTTTGTGAAAATCAACAAAGGCTGCAGAGATACTCTGCTGATATGTTTGAGCTTGATGAAAATCCTCAGTGCCAGGATGCGGTCGATGGTAGACTTCTTAGACTACTCCGGTCACTGGTGGGTGAGCAAGTGATCATGGATCCAATTGAGAATGAAACTAGCAAGGGCCTTACCCAGCAGCAAGAGAAGTGTTATCCCCCTGTAGTTGCTGCAATCCAGGCAATCGCCCTTCCCTTTCCAGATAGAAACAAGTCCCATTTCCCAGTCTGTTGTGATGATGTCTGTCTCCCAAATGGAAGCAAAGATTGCTTGCAGTACCAGGAAGACAGCCTTACCACCAGCTTGGAGAAGTTTGCCCTGGATACCACAGATCCTGGGAGCATCCCCTACCTTCAGCTGGTTCACCATCTGTGCAATCTCAGCAAGACTGGGTGATTCACAGCTAATTGAAGGATCAGCCTTAAGAACCATTGACCCAGAAATATCAAGCATCCTAGCCGGTGCATCATTTTTAAAAAGCTGCTCAAAGTAGCCAGCCAAGTGGCTCACCAACTGCAATGTCATCCGTAAGGACTGTTCCATCAGCCGCTCTGACTGCGACTCTCTGAGGAAGAGATTCGGATGTGAGTAATGCTTTGACTCCTCTGTAAGCAGGACGTAGGTCACTATAGTAGAGATGGTGTGTCACTTGCTCACCGATTCCTCTAACAAACATCTACTTATCTGCCCTTAGAGCCCTTGCAGCCACCCTTCTCGGTTTCTGATATCCAGAGTGTCCTGCGAGATGAAACACCTCCTTCTGGGAACACTGGTAACACCAACACAACCCTTAGGTATCACACATCACATTTGGATTAGCAGTCGTACCAAAAGTCCATAATTTCCTCATACAAACTGCATGCACACTCAATAGGAACAGAGTGATCTTGGAGTGTGGTCAGTTCCAGCCTCATTTTCCTAGTAGGTGGTAGCCTTCTGTACCTAAGCTGGATCTTCAAAGTAGCAACAACAAGTCCGTGGTCAGACTTTCAAAACTGGGCACTTCCGTAGACCCTACAGTTTTGTAAGAGCCTCCAGCATTTGCCCACGAGGATGTGATCAATCTCCTTCACTGCACCATCAGTACTAGAGTACCAAGTCCAACGATGTGGCTCAGGCCACTAGAACCAGGATCCAGTGATCCGCAGCCACGGTCGTCAGACCCATGGAGACCGACACAATCCTCCTCCAGCCCTTTCAGTGCCAGTTGTTGCACTGAAGTCACACATGACCAGAGGAGTGTCAGCTCACGGGCACCCATCAACCACCGAGTGAAGTTGCAAATAAAATGCCTCCCTCACCGAGACATCATTCATCGTGGCCTTTGAAATTCCCATTTGATACAAAATGTATGGTTCTCATCCAAAAACATGCCAAATATCATGTGGATGGACAAGGATTTGGGGGCAATTGGGTAACCTGATGTAACTAAAACCAAGAAATACTCATTAAACAAAAGGTGATAATAATGATAACACACTGTTTGCCTGTCTCAGTTACTTTCATTAGGAACACTTGAAACTGAAAATGCAACCTTGGCGTAAACAGTATTATTGAAGAAATTATTATTTTAGGAAAAACAGTAGTGAATTTAAAATATGACCTGCTTCAGATTTATTTTGAAATTCTAGAGAGTTGTGTAATTAAATCCAAGAATTTCCATCTGAGTAATAAATTGTCTACTTTCAGACTTATGATTAGATACTCCTGTAACTGAAAAAATAGCTTTGGTGTAACCAGTGAATTTTAAGAAATTGCTATATTTTAGTGAAATACCTGGACCTCGTAAATGATTGACTCCTGCATTGTGTTCTAAACACAAGCAAAAATAGGGTTTCATGCATTTCACATGGTTATAAATATGTTTTCTTAAGCAGTTTCAATGTGATATATCTGTACATTAATTACACTTATTTACTGCCATAATGTCTCATGGGTCAGCATTTCAGGCCTGTCTATGAGCTGTGTGTCAATCAAAACGAAGCACAGTAACAGAGCACTGCTTGCTTAGCACCTGCCTAGACACTCTGGGCAGCAAAGCAAATTAAATATCCTGGGCACAATACAAAAGCTAAACATTCAGTTAGTTTCACCATATGGCAAAAGAGTATACCTGAGGACCTCTGTCCAACGCTCAGCTGCACACACTTCTCTTTCTTTAATTAGTGACGTACTGTGCTATAAAGCATGGAAACCTGGGACATGTATAAATGGTGCGTACACACAAAAATGTTCTGTATGAACGTTTCCACATTCAAATTGCAATGTATAAAACCTAAACTTGGCGTAAAGCCACGCACATTTCCATGGTAGCTCATACCCTGTGTGACTGATAGGGGGCGCTGTCGTCCCCTTGAACCCTCAGATCAGACGTCAGACACCAGGTAAAAGTCCAAATATTAAATTTATTTAAACAATAATGTGCAAAAAGCACTCTCCATTCCACTATATTCATAAACACAATAACAAATGCAATAATTCTCCAATACTACAATTCCTCCTACTCCCAGACACGTTGTCACCCTGCCAGCCAACTCATCTCGTCCGTCTGGGATCTCTCATAATCTCTTATAGTCCTTGACCCTCAGATCATGTGATTATCCAGCACTTCTGGTGAAAACTCCTTTTCTTCAACACGGAAGTACGTCATTTCTTTGGATCACATGACTGGGATGTACTTCTGGGCTGTAGGGAAAATAATCCTTGTTCCTCCCTGCAGAGTCCTCTAGTGGCCCCCATGGTATCCAGCAGGGCTGTGGATAAAAACTCCATTGTCCAGGATTCCCTGCTGGCATTCAGGGCACCTCCATGCTGCAGGGAGGGCTCCATCTGGCGTCCTGGGGTTATTGGCTGGGATGAATGACCGGCCATATACCACACCTGGCGTATGCAAGTTCTGTGCTCAGTTTTGCAGACTGGCGGCACCCAGCATCAAAACAGTGCTACTGTTCCAGTGTGGTTTGCCTTTCTTTTTTAGATCCACATCCCTGACGCGGCTTTATAAATACACTGAAATTAACCGCATATTGTTTATTAGTTTAATGCATCTGATTGTAATTAACCTGTAATAATATAATGGTCCACAGAATGTTCAAACTATTCTAAATACAAGAGCTGCTTTAGCATTATTCTCACTTCACCTTCTTCTTCTTCTTCTTTCAGCTGCTCCCGTTAGGGGTTGTCACAGTGGATCAACTTTTTCCATATTACTCTCACTGCACCACTCGGGAGTATTAATATCACTGCATCTGTGTGTGGAATCACAGCTGTACAGCAGCTGATCGGAAAGAGAATTACTGGTATACAGCAGAAACAGTTTCATCTCAAGAACTATAAACACACTCAATCAGTCCATCAAGTGCTTCTTGTAGAACTGTTTGTACTTATAAGTATAATTACCTCACTGTAAACTTGCAATAGTTATAATATTGCACAACCTGAGTCACTTTATAAAGCGCATATTTACATATGGTGATGATATCATTTTTAAGATTAAATGCAGCAAAATATGTTTATTATATTATACAAATAAAACTTTCACTTAATTTAAATTATCTATATTGTTAATAAATAAACATGTGAGAACACGGTGTTGCAGCGCAAGCAAGGAGCTGGCGCTCCGTTCATGGATTGTTCCTGTCTCACGCTGTAATCTTGCTGGGGCTGGTGCAACACTGGATGGATAGAATAATTAAACATGTACTACGAAGATATTTCAATGTTCCTTAAAGGTTTTGAAGAATCAGTGTTTTAAGCTTACAGATGGCTTAACGTCTATTACAGAGCTGATTGTGTGGCGATTGGGTATCTGGAGAAAGAAAAGTAAGGACAGGAATTTGGGGTTAGTATGTTTGAAAGAGACAGTACTACTGCAAAAAATTATTTCATTGAAGGTCACATACAGCCCAGCATGCATCTTGCGTGAGGCATGAACAATCACTGCGCCACCGTGTTCCCATGTTTAATAACATGCTTTAACTCCTATCATCATGAAAATGAAATTAAGTATACATCTCAGCATTTTAATTATTCAGAGAGCTGTAATATCACAAATGTAATGGATTCTTTGTCCTGTCGGAGGAAGAGAAAGCCCAGAAGCACATACTGATTCACACACACAGAGCACATAGAAGATCAAATACAAATCAAAGCATTTAACGTGCTGCTTTAGTTACGATGGGATTTGAGAAACTAGTAAATTAAGCGATTTAAAGATTATGTTTATGATGTTCTACTTTAATGACAAAATAAACTACTTGATTAAAGTGGAAATTTCTAAATTAAAGTTGACATTTTATACTTTTTTCCCACTGTGTTCTCTGTACCCTAATAAGCTTTCATATGACACTCAAACGGTGGGCTACAACTCACCTTTTCATGCCGACTTTGATATCTGACAACTTCTTTTTTATTTTGGGCATTGCGCGACTTTGTGAACTTGAGCTTTCGAGTTTCTCCAACACTCTATGTCACTCAATCAACTTCCTTTTGTTTTTTATACCACTGTTTAAACCAACAAATATTCGTTTGTCCTTGCCTCCACTTGGTATTTGCTGAAATTCTTCTATTTCTCCCTGTGCTTTTGCCATTTCCTTTTCACAGAACGCTGAGCTTAAGAGCTATTTATGTTGATTTGCATATTCAAAGAGGAGTAATTCTGGGAGAAGTTAGGGTGGGGCAGCAGGCGAATGCACGTGCGTTACTTGTCAAGCTGACTGGTATTTATGTAGTGGAAGAACGTGGAAGTTGGTGTTTGCACAGATTTATGCATCTGGATTTTTCTGTGCGTAAGCACATTTCCGCTTTTGTCCATACGCCATGTTATAGTGTGAATTCTATGTACGGTGTTATGCATAAGGCCCCTGGTGTTTAATTTCATGATTTTACAGATATAAGAATGGTATTGTAGTTGTGTGAGTTATGACATGCGATCCAAAATAAATGTTGGAGTGCTAATCAAGTTGTCCCATTTAATAAAAGAATCAAGTGAATAGAAATAGCATTTGGTGGCACGAACAAACAAAAATATATGGTGACAATCCCTTTTTAATCAGTTGATCAGGTCCTAGCTGAGCTTACATCAAAATGAGACTCCACCTTCTGGGAGCACCTTAAATTTAGAGTCCTCCGACTGGAAAGGGCAGAGTCACTTGCCCGGTTGTCGATGCTGTGAGAAGAGAAAGAAATGATTTTGTTAGCAACACCACCCCCTCTCATCCTGGGTTTGTATTTCTTACCATGGATATGCCAGAAGGTAACACTCGGATGGACATATGTGCCAGTGCATAATCACTTTTTGTGCCTCTCTGATGCCAAAGCACAAATATACAGTTTGTGTCACTCACTCACCATGTGCTTTGTGGTCCATTTCCATAGGTGCTTAACTGCACACACTGTGGACAGTCATATCTTAAGCTTTTTATTTTTTTGCTTAATATAAATGACATTAGAATATGTTACGTACACATATATGGAAATGAAAGCATTCCTTAAGTAAAGCCCAATTCTAAAGATTCTGTTTTGCTAAAAATGTGTTCCAAGGAAATATGGACTGTTCTGAAGTTAGCTTTTATAGGTACTGCACATGAGACAATAGAAACAAAGAACAGTAGCTTTAGTGGGTAATAAAAGAGAATGTCTTTAATAAATCAAAGAACAAAAGGTTTGCAATTAAGACAGGAACACCAGAGGGAGCTTTTGTGAGATTGCAAAAATGCAAGGAGGAAGACAATAATGCAGATAAAGGAAATGAAACACTGGAAGTGGAAGAATGCGTTCAGAGAATTATTTTCAAGTTTCGAAAAAGGCAGTCTGGGTAAAAAAATGAAAATGTATAGTGATTTATAGTGTGAAGTGCAACTTTTTACAGTTTTATGAGCCTGAATACAAAGCATTCTCTTGGAGCACACAATTGACTGATGTTCCTCTGTAGGGAAAAAAAGCTGAAAGGCTGTCTGTTGATAAAAGGTGCAACTGCTGTGAATTTTGAACAAATCTTCTTCGGGTTTATGCCACAAAATCCAGATGCTAAAAAATCAACCTAGCTGCCCACTTCAGTTGAATTGACATTTACTAAGGGTGTTTCTATAAAAATTTGCTCTATATAGATCAACAAATCTTGAACTCACTTTGTGGAGGAGCTGCCTGGCAAGAGGCAAGGGCACCTCTAGGAAGTGAAAGGGCCAGTGTGGGAAGGAAAGGGGGATGCCAGCAGAACAGAAGGTTGGTGTCCTAGGAAAAATTATATTTCCCAAGGTTACTACTGGGCAGTTGATCAAGAGAGATGTCAGAAAACTCTACCCTATCACAAAGCACACATGTCCAAATGGAAATAAACTGGACTGTGCTGACTCTTTATGTGTTATTAGATTGCATCTTTGTGACTTTCTCTTAAAATGTTATAATTTTTCCAGGGACTTATTTACATAGCACTTGTTTTTAAACACGTAGATATCTGTTATACTTCAGTTTTCTCCTTTTTTCTTAATATGGGATTAGTTGATTTATTTAATCATTATGTTTTGGAAAACCCACAACCCTATATTGCTTATTTCAGTTCCTGTTGTAAGGGAACATGTCCACGAATTTCAATTCCCTGGTGTCATTTTTTGCAGTGCTATTTCAACCTTCATGTCCTTATTTCTGTTCAAGTCTGTGGATGCCTCTCTAAATAAATCTCTTGCGTTTTAGTGGGTGTTGAATCTCTGGTAGTCTGGAATCTAGCTTTGTGTTTTCAACAAATAACCTTGATTTAAATTTTTATTCTTTATACAGTATTTCCGACATTGACCTTGGAAAGGCTCCGTATACATTTTTTAACTTGCCTTTGTGCTCTGTCAGTTTTTTCATCTGTGGTACAGTGGAACCTCGGTTCACGACCATAATTCATTCCAAAACTTTGGTCGTAACCCAATTTGGTCATGACCCGAAGTACTGTAATTTCCCCCATAGGATTGTATGTAAATACAATTAATCCATTCTAGACCGTACAAACTATATGTAAATATATTTTCTTTAAAGATTTTAAGCGCAAAAATAGTTAATTATACCATAGAATGCCCAGTGTAATAGTAAACTAATGTAAAAACATTGAATAACACTGAGATAAACACCCAGTCTCCCTGCTCAGCTGCATGCGCTCTCTCTCTCTCAGCTGTACGCGAGCCTGCGCTCTCCCTCTCTCACTCTCTCTCTCCTGCACCGGCTTTATTTATTTAGTTATTTATTAAAACTAGCCTTTTTAATGGGAGCTGTGGACCCACTATACCACTGGGTGCACCGAGAACAATGTACAGTACAGGGAGAGACTGAACACGTGCTGAAATCATCGGTGCACACAAACCAAAAGGGAAACTGGCCTGGTTGTATACCAAGTGTGTGGTCGTGAACAGATGCAAAAGTTTGACAAACCTTTTGGTCGTAACCCGATTTGTACGTGGTCCGAGACGTTCGTGAACCGAGGTTCCACTGTAGCACATTAAGAAAGTGGGCAGCATGGGAACTGCCTTGGACAAAAACCATTTACAGGCTGATGAGATGGAAGACTGCTAGATAGAATTCTAGCCAGACAAGGGCTACTTCTGCCTACAAAACTAGATGTGTGACTTGGCCAAACTGACTCTGGGAGGCATGCACTAGGTTGCCCCAGAAGTATTTATGTAATGGAGGCACTCTGGTTGAATGATGAGAGGCTAGGAATATGAGAAAGAAACAAAACAAAGATGTAAAGGGAGTAGTTTGGTGTGGTATCTGGAAGGTAGGGAGCTGAATAAACCACCCAACTTGAAGGGGAAGGCAAATATCATAAAAAGAAGAAGGGGACAACTTGGTCATTATTCTTTTCTACTTCATTTGAGCTAGTTCTGTATTAATTAAAACAAACAGACCCATTTTAATATGTTTTGATTCCTTTGTATTATTTCTAGTTTAGAATAAAGATACAGTGACACGCTTTTGTAATTACATTATTAGTTTCTTGTTGTTAACTTCAGTTATGAACAAAGCACAGTATATAATAACTGTAAATATAATATGAAAAAAGAAGAGTAATGTTAACACACAAAAAAGTTGAAACATAAATAGAAACACATTATGCATTTACACAAAAATATCGCTATATATTTAAACGTTTGGTTTTACATTCAAATTTCAACTGTTCACACTCTGAAAAGGATAACTTTGTAGGAAAATTATGACATATTGAAACAATATATTATCATATTTCAAAGAATTTACCCCTCAAAAATTCTAGGGAATGGTGGGAAAGGGTCCTTTCAATCGGCATCCCAGAAAAGGAATGGAACTCAGCCATACAATGAATAAGGGCTAGTCCTATATGCACCAAACATTCCATAATTCAACTAAAGGACTTTCATCGATCACACTTATTTCATTTAAAATTGTCCAAAATGTACCCAGGTCAAGACCCAGCCTTTAAGCGCTGCTATCTAGCTCCAGACCATCTTCTGTTTTGGAAATTAACTAAATTAGCATCATTTTGGACAAAAATGTTTACATACTTCTCAGACAGCCTCAATGTTACAATCATTCCTAATCCATTAATGGTGATATTTGGTGTACTCAAGGATAATAATAAAGTAGATATTGACACATTGACTCTATTTGACTAAACCACTCTACTAGCGCACAGACATTTCTTGCTTAACTAGAAGAATTCCAACCAACATTAACCTTAGTGGGAAAGTGACATTCTATACATTATCCAAAATTAGGGAACATCTAATTTTCTCTCAGGGAATATGTCCAAAACTTTTTTAAAACATGTCAAGAATTCATTAGTGTTATTTTAGAATAAGCATGCTGGGCCTATGATTGATTCTCTCAGGTTACTAATCATTTTATTATATTTTAAAAATGTTTTTTTTTTTTGCTCATGTCTCTTTTTTTTTCTTTCACTTGGGTGGGCGTTGAATTCTATTTTGTTTGGCTTTTTTCTTTCTTTTGATTTTGCCTTCATGTTGAAATAAATGGCTATATTTGTTTAGGTTATTGTTACTTGGTTGAGTAGCAGGCAACTGTAATGTTCTTAATTTTGAGAAATAAAACAATATACAAAAAAAAGAAAATGATGACAGCTTAATTTTGATAGAAGATAAATGAAAACAGGCCCATTTGATAATGTGTATACTCCAAGTAAGACCAAATGATGCCACTGACATAGAGAATACAAAGAAAAGGGAAAGACTTAGCAATGGAAAAACTATAATATAAGTGAATGATATAATATTGATATGAGAAACACACAGCCTCAACACAGAATTAATAAATATTAATTAAATCTCAAAGTCTTGCTTGTCAAACTAACTACTTATTAAAAGCTACAAAAACAATCATCCTGTAGGCTTATTGACATAAAAGTAATTCTCTTAGAATCTTAATTTTTAGAGGGTAAAAGAAAAAGTTACAGACAGACAGACCAGTGGCAATGTATGACAACATTCTTGAAATCTCATGCCAAATGACATGGTGAGGTTGTTTTAGTAAAGTATCTTGGATTTAACTTTAAAAAAAAATTGACTTAAAATGAAATTAATTTGTTTGATTTCTTTTCATAATATTTCTTAATACTTCTTATTTGTTTTTGTTTATTTTGTTACACAGTAAAAAAGAAAAAAACAGGATCTACAGACTCGGCATTTACAGGTTTTTGCTGCAGAACTAAATGTATGGGAACATCAACATAACTGTTGGAACAAATTACGCTACAGTTGGAATCCCATTATAACAAAACTCACTGGTCCATGAAAATATTTAATTATAACAGAAATTTCCTTATAACAAATATTTGGATAAATATATATAGTCCTGTGACCAGGGCCACCAGTGATTGACCAAGGACAGTTCTGTAGCTGCTCTGCTGCGTCTGGTAAACAGTAAACCAAGGGCAAAGAAATTGGTTGTCCTCTGGAGGATTCATGCCATGCTCGTTGCACAATGTGTAACATTTAACACCAGGCTTTGATCTACTCTTCCTTACACTCTCCTGATTGTCTTCTCCAGGCCGCATCTGCCACATCGGTTATTCCGAGCTGCTGGTGTTCTAATCTGAATTTGGGAGCTAAAGCAAGACAATCGCTTGTGCCGCTGCTCCTATCAGCTCCTATTCTGAATTAAGTCTTCAGACTGTACCTGCCTTCTCTATAGAGTAATAATATATATATAAATACTTTTTAAAAAACTTGCTTATATTAAGTTAAAAAGTGTCCTAAAAAGTAAAAAATAAATCTCTCATATATCACTTGTAAAATAAAAGCGTGGGCATGATGAAAAGCGCACACGCTTATATTTTACGAGTGATGTATGAGAGACTTATTTTTTTACTTTTTAGTACACTTTTTAACTTAATATAAGCATGTTTTAAAAGTATTTTAAAAAGTATTTTTTTATATATATATTATTTTCAACTTTTTATTCTTAGGTCTGTTTTAGTATAATTTTGTAATCAACACTTCCTTTAATATTTCTATCTGTTACTATCACCATCTATTGGTGAAATACTTAACTATTCTTCTTATGAAAATTTCATTTCATAATTAATGTGGAGTAATTGATCAATTAGTGAAACTTTATTCTATTGATTCGTGTATTGTCATCAGGCGTGAGTAAGTGTGCAAAATTTCAAGTCATTTGGACAATAGGAAGTGGGTTAAATATTGATTACAAGATTTGTACCCGACAACAAACAGATGAAGTTAAAATAAGCATGGTAATAATAATAAAGTACAGTACTTCTATTTTCCTTGGAAACCTGAACTCATCTTCCTGTCTCTCATGCAACTCTGTGACCCAAGCTTGACAATACCTGTAAAAAACAGAGGTTCTTAAACTGCAAAAGATATTTAAACTGCAAAAACTTTTTAAATAGAAATACAGGTAGGAAAATATAGAATGAAAACAAAATGTGAGATGTGTTTTTTTAAATAAAAAATAGAGGTGGGAACACAGAAAGAAAGCATGACATCAGATTTTTTTTAATAGAAATACAGGTATGAACATAGCATGAAAACAAGGCATCAGATGTAATTTTTTTAAATAGAAATACAAGTATTAATATAGGATGAAAATAAGTCAGATGAAGATGAAGGCACAATTCCAAAATTCTTCATTTCGGAATCAATTTTTTCCAGGATTGTTCATTTTTCATTCAACATGCTGTAAACTGATGCCATTTCTCACTTTTTTTGTTCATCTCAAAGAAAATTTTAAGAAGCGCTATGAAACTTGAATAGTATGGCATCCGCACACAACACAACTACCCAGGCGGACGCTCAATGGAGGACTGACTCAGAATTCAGCTATGTGTATGATGTCACGCCTACATGCTTGCTGGGACCGCCCAAGATGGGAAATTTCACAATAGACTGTCTCCCTCTCTCTTCGAGACAACCTATTGCAGGGCTTCTGAGTCTCGGCGCAGAAAGTGTAGGAACAGCATTAAGTATTGTTTACATCACTTTATTATGTTCAGTGACCATTTTTGATCAAAAAAGCATTTGTTATACTTCGATTTACATTTCATTAAAATGAGATTTGTTTAACATGTTATATGAATGTTTGTCCGGGCCAACAAAAAGTATCCGATATTCTGAAAATTTCGTTACTTCAGTATTCACTATTCACAGGATTTATCCTGTATATATTTAAGGATGACATGAGGATTTCCTATTAAAACTTACAACTGCATCTTATTCTTGATATTTGGATAGATAGAACCGAAAAGGAGGTGGGGTTACAGTTTATGTCAAACAGAATTTAAATGCATGTTGGACGATGAGCCCCATCGTAGTGAGGACATTTGGCTTCGACTGGAAAGCATTAGGGAAAGAGGCCTTATTTTAGGAGTGTGTTATAGACCACCCAATGCAGACAGTAATTTTAGCGCACATCTTTTTAGCAAGTTTAACTGAGTTAAACTTGCAAACAGCAGAGCATAAGAGCAGGAGTTTTTAGAACCTTTTTTAAAACAGTATGTTAAAGCATCAACGTGAGGTTAAGCCTGTCTAAATTTAGTATTTTGTAATAATCAGGATAGAATTGAGGGTGTAGAGGCGATTGAACCTCTAGGGTCAAGTGACCATAATATAATACAACTCTCAATGTTTTGTAAGAATGAGGATGCAAAGACTAAAATTGTTAAGTTTAACTTTGGTAGGGCAAATTTTGAACAGATACGGCAAAGTCCAAGGAGGATAGACTGTGATAAGTTTTTAAAGGTGGAGACAGTCGATGAGCAGTGGAACAGGTTTAAAAATATTTTGCATGTAATGCAGGACATGAACATACCTAAATTTGGAAATAATAGGAAATTTTTAAAAAGTCCATAGTAGGTTAATAAAGAGTTAAAAAAAGAAGATACTAAGGAAAAAAACTACTAAGAAGGATCTGAGTGATTTAGAAATTGTACAAGGAGAAATACAACTCAGATTAAATGAACTGAAATCAAACAAATCACCATGACCAGATAATATGTACCCAAGAGTTCTTAAGGAGACTAGCAAATAAATCTATTAACCCTTGACACATATTTTGAGGAAGTCACTACACACTGGGGAGATTCTGAAAGATTGAAAAATGGAAAATATTATGCCATTACATAAAAAGGCTTACTGGGCAGATCCAACTAACTATACTCACAAGAAAATTAATGGAAGGAATTATTAAGGATAAGATTAAGCAACATATGGCAAGTTTTTCTGAATAGTCAGCATGGATTCAGAAGAGGGAAGTTGGGTTTTACCAACATGCAGGAATTCTATTAGGAAGCAACAAAAGGATATGATCAAAGTGGAGCATATGATATTATTCATTTTGACTTTCAGAATGGTTTCAGAAAGCATTTGATAAGGTGCCACATGAAAGGTTGGACTAAATGAAGTGGGAGTTCAGGGTAATGTTTGTAGATGGGTGCAGAATTGGCTCAGACACAGGAAGCAGTGGGTGATGGTGCGAGGAATCTTTTCAGAATTGTCTGATGTTAATAGTGGTGTCCCACAGGGGTCAGTGCTAGGGCCACTGCTCTTTTTATATATTTAAATGATTTTGGAAGGAATATAAGTAACAAGCTGGTTAAGTTTGCAGATGATGCCAAGATTGGTGGATAATTTAGAAACTATTAAATTGTTTCAGAAGAATTTGCACAACTTACAGGCTTCAGAAGCCATTAAGAAGGCAAAAAGAATGTTATATAGCACGATGTTTGGAGTACAAGTCAAAGGAGGTCATGCTTAAACTTTATAATGCACTGGTGAGGCTTCATCTGGAGTACTGTGTGCAGTTTTGATCTCCAGGCTACAAAAGGGACATAGCAGCACTAGAAAAGGTCCAGAGAAGAGTGACTAGGGCTATAGGGGATGAATTATAAAGAAAGATTAAAAGAGCTGAGCCTTTTCAGTTTAAGGAAAAGAAGATTAAAAGTTAACATGATCTAAGTATTTAAATTATGAAGGGAATTAGTATAGTGGATTGTTAAGGGTAAATATCACGCAAAGATTAGGACGTTTTCCTTTAAACAGAGAGCCATAGACACATAATAAGCTACCAAGTAGACTGGTAGACAATAAGACATTAGGGACTTTCAAAACTAGACAATGTTTTTTTTTAAGAATTAATTAAGAATTAAGGACTGGTGAGCTTTGTTGGGCTGAATGGCCTGTTCTCATCTAGATTGTTCTAATGTTCTTGTTCAATACTCACATCCATTATATGAGGGCACTGGCAGAGTTAGTTTGATTGTTAGTACGATAAAAATAAATCAATACAAATTATATGCTTAAATGAATTTATATTTCTGAGTTTCATGTGGAAAAGACATTATAGGTCAATAATTGCCTCAAGAATTAACAAGAAACATTCTGCAATGAAACATTTCTGTTTAACTGTTTATGATCTTTTAACTTTACATCTCTGTAGCTTTGAAAAGTAACAATTATAATCGGAGAATGGGACTATATTTCAATCTACATTATTTTTCCTATTTACTTCAGTTGTTGTACTGTGCATACTTGTAAGTAATTACATAAAAGTCTGAAGACTCTTGATTAATTAATCAGAAATGAGAGTAAAAAATTGTACATAAAAGATTACCCTGATTTCCATCCTAAGCTCTCTTGAGATGTTACAAATATTTTTGGAGAAGTTGCTAGAAGTGGCCAAATTCAAACTGATTAAATTGACTAAGGCTTTTTTTTATGAGAAATTTGTGGATTGCAAACAACTCTAGCTGCCCTAGCCATAGTAAGCTAATTAAGCATGCAGTTTTATCTTATCCCATTAGTTGCATTGATAAAATGACATTGTTCTTAAAAACTATAGATTATACATTTACATGTACTTATTTGGCTGATGCCTTTATCCAAGGTGACTTACAACAATTATAATACCACTAGCAGGAGTACCCGGCGTTGACTGGGAATCTATAAACGGTGAATTTCCCAAATGAAAGAAACAGAACATAGAAATAGAACAAGCAGTTTTCTGATTCACATTTTATTTTAATTTCCTCCACTCTGGATTCTGTCTGCTGTGGCGTTTCAGACGCCCTTGAAATAGACTTTCTTTTGGCATCTGAAGTGGACCTTCCAATTCTACATCTTTTTTTCAGTGGCATGGGTATATTAGTGAAAAGCAGGACAATTATAATGTATTACATGGTACTGCATACGGAATAAGCACCACAGTGAGATTAATTTACGTTATTTACAATACATCAGAAAGCAAAAAAATAGCACCAGTCAGTCAGAAAGAGCAACACTGAAATCGCACGGTGAGTAGGAAAGTGAGCAAATAACATCACAAATACGGAAAGTCAGTGAGAAACAGTAGCACTGAAACCGTACTGGCAAAAATGGTGGGGAGGGGTGCTCTGTTTCTCAGGAGCATCTGTGTTGAACTGTGATGCCATCTAACGGACATTGGTGATGGTAACTACAGATAGAAGTGACATACAACCGGTGCTGCGTTTGGAGAAAATGGTGAAGGAAGGAAGCTGTCTTTTTAAGGCGAGTCTCTTTTCAAATGTGCTTGCATATAACGAACGTTGGCGAATGAAATACAGTACTATCAGTGCGTGTGGGAGTGTGACGTGCGGAAACGCGAGTGTGTCAGCCGGTCAAGTGCACTGGGTCGTTCACATATTACATCCATACGGTAGTTCCCCTTCACCCGATCAAAGCAGTCGGCCTTCTCATACTTGGACACTTCAGCCATCTGTTGGCAATTTAAAGAAGCATGGGTAAAGAGCAATGCACAGAGACCAAAGCTGCCGCTAGATGACACCGCTGTGAACGTCTGTTGAAACGTGTTGCCAGCTTGTCGATGATAAGTACGGGGACGTGTGCCAAACGTTGTGTCGGTGAAAAGGTGCCCTAAAGTTCAGCACAAACATTTTTCCGAAGCAAACATACCCTTTGACCTTCTCCTGGTCACAAAGCAGCCCCATCCCCAGTTTGGTGCCGATCGCGCGCCCAGTGTAGATTTGTATGGTGGACAAACAAACATACATACACACATACATACATCGACTCTGCTTTATATATTAGATTGGTTACATTCCTTTTGGTTTTCCAATTAAAGCACAGGCAGGTCCAGTTATACTAGAAATAAATACATTTTTGATGTTTTCATTTCTCAAAATAGACAAAACATATGTTCTGTTGTGGCTTACACTATTTCAACATGTTCATTGTCAATAATTTGTCTTTTTTAAATTTTTAAAAAGCAAAGTAACTATGCAGTATGAAAAAAGTTATTAAAGGCAATTAATACTGTCTAGTTTCTGCAGTAATCTGCTGGGTTAACAACAAAAATAAAGTCAAAGAAAAGTAGTGGACTAACTGAGGTTTAGAAATTCCTTGGACAGATGGATTTTTGTTATAATTATTAATGCGTACTTGTAATTGTGTTGGTATTTTTAGAATTTCAATATTGTGAGGCTGAATTTGAAATAATAGATTAAGGGATTAAAACTGACTATGTAGGCAGGTGTACTGCTTAATCAAGTAATCATTTATTACATGTGCTAGCTGTGCTACCTGTTGTAAAATAATACGAACAAAAGTTCATAAAGATTTGAGGCACTGAAGTGATTCCCATATGTTATGATTTTGAAAATACGTTTGAAAAAAATAAAAAACAATAGGTCTTCTTCAGATGGTTGTCAGATCTTGAATGCCTCAAAATGGTGACGGAGACAGTTTTAAAGGTGACACAGAGGAACAGGTGGGTTCAGTAGACCAGAAACGGGAAGTGACATCATCAGAGGCTGGTCCATAAATCATTCTTTAGGCAGGAGGTAGAAAAGAGGTATTAGATGGCAGTGCCAACCCTTGGTTCGTAGGATAATTACCATCAATTGAGTCCAGAGTTTGTCTCCCAATTGCCTGCGTGTAGCACCGTCTAAGATGGATTGAAATCTAGGTAATCATTGCAGACCTCACCGTTAATGTTTGCAGTGTGCCATCTACTGGGATACATTTTGTAATGCATTTAGAAATCAAATGCATTGCATTTGTCATTCCAACAGATAACAAATCACAAACATTTGTAATTTTAAAAAGCATTACTACAAATGTTTGTGTTACACCATCTTTTGGAATGACAAAGGCAATAAATATTTCTCTGTTATGTGCTATTTGCTATGGGATTAAAAGTTTGCAATGCGGCATCTTTTGGAATGACAAATGCAAAGTACTGTATTTTATTACTACAAATGTTTGTGGTGCGCCATCTGTTGGAACAACAGAGACTCTGTAACTCAAACACACAGACAATTATCGTTTTATTAAGATGGATTATATAATTTAAAGTAGACAATTGCGTTAATCTCTAAATCAACAGTATCCAAAATGCATGGCCTAATGTGCTAAATTTAATTCATAAGAGGGCCCAAGGCCTAGTAGACAGGGAATTACTGTTGTCTGTTGTTGTAATTCTGTCCATCTGTGTATTTAGTTTTTCTAGATATTGATCTGCACATCAGGGCAAAATATGTGTATAAGGTCGTTATTGTCACATGAATATGGTGAAATTCATATTTTCAGGTGCTATTCAACATGCAACATGTTGCCACTCTCCAAGGCCATTATTACTGAGTATTACTATGTTACCTCAAAAATTCTTACTTGAAAAATTTCAGAACATATCCACTGACTCTTTTTTTTTCCTTCCCTTAGGTGATAACAGTTGACTGTCTACTTTATAAAAGTAAAAAATTGCCCGTGTATTCAGTAAAAGAGATAAGAATGCTCCATACACAAATATACGCTGAAAGGAAAAAGGTAACAAAACGCTGTCATCTCTCAGCTTCACCAGATCTACTTTCAGGGTAACTAGGGTAGACAACCTGGGGCCCACCTCACAAAAGGGACTTAGCATATGCAAGGAGAAAAAATGCCCAAGTCCAAGTTTTCACTGACAGGCTCTCACAACAACTCACTATCCAGCAGCCATCACTAGATTAGTTTGAACCTAACAATTATTAATCTATTACATGAATCCAAAATAAATTCTTTTTAAAAGAAAAATATGATTGTTTAGGGCACAATATGGTTGTTTTGGCAGCTTTAGCAGCAATGTGCAGTACAATAGCACCAATACAGACAATGTGGAAGACAACAAAACCACTGGAGGACATAAGATGCACCAAACAAAGCCAAACCTTAAAGAAGGTATACCAATACTTGCTCATTTAAATAGCACATTTAAATATTAATTTCTGACACAAATTGGCACAGGTCATTTAAAAATGTTTAAATGATGTTCATTAACTGCTATCATGTATGCTCACCAGAGGGTTGCCCTCAAGGCTCACCTAAGGTATGTGGTACCACCCCAGGATGAAAGGAGGTGCTGTCCCTAACAGTCTTGTCTTCTTTAACCCTCACAGTGATGAGAAGCCGCCACTTGATGGCAGCAGAGCCAAAAAAGCCCCGCCCATTCTAGTCCAGCCAGTATCAAAGAGAATGTCCCCAGAAGGTGTCATCTCATTTGGACCTGCTAAGCCGGACTGTCAGGAATAAATCCTGACTGCAATTACCAGAAAACGCTGATAGAGGCCAATAAGAGTCCATTGTTTGTGCTGTTTGCATGCACCATCGTCTGTCTGTTCTTTTTGTTTTTAGTTGAAATTAAACAGGGTTTTCCCAGTTGGCACCCCAGCTATTTTCACTCTTACTTTCCCACTCGCTCCCCCTTCACTACACTATCAGAAGAAAGTTAGTTTTTCACAAATATGATCTTGCCCTCATCATTTATTTTATTAAATTTATTGTAATACACTTATGAACAGAAAAGGACCGTTTTGGAGTTTGTTTGTTTTTCCATTTTAATGCCTGTACTTGATTTAGATATATGTGCTCTTCATAATGTCTGAGTATATAGAGTAGAGAGATCAGGGTTGAGTTTTGACACCCTGGGGTCCATTTGTCTTAATTCAGTTTAGTCTTTCATCATCAGTCACTTCCTACTACTTTGCTGCTCCAATATCTTGTGACATATCAGTATGGAAAGTTAAAATATTTCATGATTGGCAAATTTATTAGAACATGATAGCTGTAAAAAAGGTCACATACAGTCAGAAGCCACTGAAAGACATTTTTCTACAAACTCTCCCATCACAGTTCTTGCCATCATTGCTGCTGTGTTGTAGCTGCTCTTGTAGCACTCTCCTGTACAGTATTTGTGAGCCTTTAAGTTAAGTTGTAGAGACCTCCATGACCCGAGTTAAAACTTTATGGCTTCGGCTATAATATTAGTACTGTGGGTTGAAGTGTGTGGTCAAGGAATACAATGCAGAATTTAAATAATCTCTTTATACATTTTCTGTTTTTCAATTTCTGCATAAACCTGAATTATTGTTTTTAAACTTCAGTTTGCTGTTTTAAACAGTGTTGAAAAATCTGTTATTTGTAATTCTTAAACCCGCTAAAATAACAAAAAGAAAAAGAGGATACATTACTTTCCATTGTTGTTGATAAGAAAAGAAGCCACCCACCATCTGTTTGCTTTAATATATGCTTAAATCCTCTGGAATATTATAGCAGTAAGAAAGATACTCCAGATCTACCTCACCAAAAAAAACCATGGTTCCTGAAAAATGTATTTTACTGAGCGTATACTGTACTTGTTAAGACCTGGCAGAAACAGGCAGATGAGAGGAATAATTGAAGGATCAGAAAATGGATGTAATAGGAATTGCAATCTATAAACACACTGGGGATGAATCCAAAAGCAGTACCAAACCTAGAAAGCAAAGCCCAGAAAACAATATTATAATAGCAAAATAAACACTCAATTTTATAACCATTTTTACTCATTCCACCCCTGCAAACTTTTCTGAAGTCTTTTATTAATTTTGAGAGTTTTATCTGCAGTCTTGGATGTTATGTATAATGTGGCTTTATAAAGCGTCACTTTTTTTACAGTGCAAGAGCAACGTCTTGTGGATTGTGCTCCCTAGTAACAGCATGTGACATTATAGCCATCAACTCACAAAATAGAGGTATCTATAAAAATTAAAATGCTGACACACAACCAACAAAATAACATTTAATAAAAACAGATTGTTCCAAAAGCAAAATTATGCAGGAAGTAATAATCTTAAAGGATTCTCCATTAATTAAGATAATAAAAAAGCATAAAAACACATATACCAAATCAGTACAATCCACCACACTATTGATAATCAGAGGCACAGATTACAGGGGATATGCCATGAAAGACCCACCCTGATACTTTGCCACATGGAGCCAAATTTGATTTTGTGCAGAAGCAGGATGAAGCCAACAGAATGCTGGCAAGACTGACATTTAAAAAGTCCTGTGCAGCACTCTTTTTTAAATAGTTTTACAGCTTAGTTTTTAATTAGGATGGCAACATTTTCCTGGAACTACTATGGGATAGGGTGTCTGGTCACTCTTCTCTCATTTCATTAACTTACCTTTTTCACGCCTCATCAGGTCATTTTTAAACACTGTTAGCACATTTTGTGTCAAGGTTTCTCTGAATGATACACTTTGTTTTCAAATAAGGCAAACAACCATTTCATTTCTCTCCATAAAAAGTGTTTACCCTACCAATTTTCTTTAAACCAGCACTTTTCAATGTTCCACTGGCTCCTTCTATTGCAGTCCATTTTCTGAATTTATGACATGTGTCGGGCAAAATGCTCATATACTGATTATTAGTGGGCTTTAGGACTATTCTAGTAAAAAATAATTATGTTCATGGCATTAAAAGCACCTAAAATATGTGTTAAGGGCTAACGTATAACAAATTGACTTGTATGGAAAAAACATATGCAAGAAGTTAGTTTTTGTTCTTTGTGCAGAGACAAGGACTCAGGTTCTCATGGGAGCACCGCTGTTGCAAATAGAAAACTGTTTACACATACAGTATATAAGATAACCAAAACTGAATTCTATCCAATACCAAAGCAAGAGACAAAAATAATTTCTATTTTTTTTTCCAAATATAATTTAATCTTTATCAAAATGTAAATGGTCTGTTAATAATTAAATACTGTACTTTAAAGAGTTCATTACCAAATATTTTTAAAATAATTCTTTCAGCTCAGTATATAATTCAGATCACATTTATAGCTAAGTTTGAACCTTACCCACACCCTGCTGCATTTCACATCATGTAATTTCAATGCAAAAAAAGCATGTTTGTACTTCTAATAAACATGTTGCAAACAACAGGATATTTATTACTGATATACAGTGGATTAAGAAAGTGTTCCAACCTCTTCACTTTCTGCACACCTTATTGTGTTATAGAAGCAAGTTTAAATGGATACATTTGCAGTTTTTGCCCATCCATATACACTCAATAACCCATAACAACAAAATGAAAACATGTTTTCAGAAATGTTATTTTTTATGTTTATTAAAAACCAAAAACTGAAACCTATTATCCATATACTGTAAGTATTCAGACCCTTAATTCAGAACTTTATAGAAATCCCACTGGAGATAGATAGATAGATAGATAGATAGATAGATAGATAGATAGATAGATAGATAGATAGATAGATAGATAGATAGATAGATAAGGGTTATTCTGAAGGAACAGTATGTCAAGAGTGTTTTGGAAGTGAAAAATGCGTCAGACAGAGTAATGATTATGAAGATAAAAATTGAAGGTGTGATAATGAATGTTGTTAGTGCATATGCCCAGCAAGTTGGGTTGCGATTTAGGAGAAAGAACACTTTTGGAGCGAGTAGCGATGAAGTGATGAACAGTGTACCCGAGGGACAAAAAGTGGTGATTGGAACAGATTTCAATAAACATGTTGCTGAAGGGAACAGAGGAGACAGGGAGGTGATGGGTAGGTATGGTGTCAAGGAGAGGAATGAAGAAGGTCAGATGATAGTGGATTTTACCAAAAAGATGGACATGGCTGTGGTGAATACGTATTTTAAGAAGAAGGAGGAACATAGGACTATGTACAAGAGTGGCGGAAGATGCACACAGGTAGATTAGGACCTATGCAGAAGAGTCAATCTGAAGTGGTGCAAAGTGGTGGCAGGGGAAAGTGTAGTTAAGCAGCATAGGATGGTGGTCTGTAGGATGATGGAGATCAAGAAGAGGAAGAGAGTGAGGGCAGAGCCAAGGTTCAAATGGTGGAAGTTGAAAAAGGAAGACTGCAAGGTTGAGTTTAGGGAGAAGGTGAGACAGGCACTGGGTGGTAGTGAAGAGTTTCCAGATAGTTGGGAAACTACAGCAGATGTAGTAAGGGTGCCAGCAAGAAGGGTGCTTGGAGTGACATCTGGACATAGGAAGGAGGAAAAGGAAACCTGGTGGTGGAATGGGGAAGTACAGGAGAGTATACAGAGGAAGAGGATGGCAAAGAAGAAGTGGTATAGTCAGAGAGATGCATAAAGTAGACAAGAGTACAAGCAGATAAGGCGCAAGGTGAAGAGAGAGGTGGCAAAGGCTAAAGAAAAGGCATATAATGAGTTGCATGAAAGGTCGGACACTAAGGAGGGAGAAAAGTACCTATACTGATTGGCTAGACAGATGGACCGAGCTGGGAAAGATGTGCTGCAGGTTAGGGTGATAAAGGAAAAGATGGAAACATAATCACAAGCAAGGAAAGTGTATTGAGCAGATGGAAAGAGTACTTTGAGAGGCTGATGAATGAAGGGAATGAGAGAGAAAAGTGGTTGGATGATGTGGAGATAGTGAATCAGGAAGTGCAACGGATTAGCAAGGAGGAAGTAAGGACAGCTATGAAGAGGATGAAAAATGGAAAGGCCATTGTTTAATGGAATCTTGGAAAGTGACAGGATGCCTAAGGAGTGAAGAAGAAGTGTACTGGTGCCGATACTTAAGAATAAGGGTGATGTGCAGGACTGTAATAACTACAGGGGGGTAAAATTGATGAGCCACAGCATGAAGTTATGGGAAAGAGTAGTGGATGCTAGGTTAAAAAGTGAGGTGATGATTAGTGAGCAGCAGTATGGTTTCATGCCAAGAAAGAACACCACACAAGTGATGTTTGCTCTGAGGGTGTTGATGGAGAAGTATAGAGAAGGCCAAAAGGAGTTGCATTGTGTCTTTGTTGACCTAGAGAAAGCATATGACAGGGTGCCTTGAGAGAAGCTGTGGTATTGTATGAAGAAGTCGGGAGTGGCAGAGAAGTACGTAGGAGTTGTACAGGATATGTACGAGAGAAGTGTGACAGTGGTAAGGTCTGCAGTAGGAGAGACGGATGCATTCCAGGTGGAGGTGGGATTACATCAGGTATCAGCTCTGAGACCTTTCTTATTTGCAATGGTGATGGACAGGTTGACAGCCAAGATTAGACAGAAGTCCCCGTGGACTATGATGTTTGCTTATGACGTTGTGATCTGTAGCGATAGTAGGGAGCATGTTGAGGTGACCCTGGAGAGGTGGAGATATGCTCTAGAAAGGAGAGGAATGAAGGTCAGTAGGAACAAAACAGAATACATGTGTGTGAATGAGAGGGAGGTCGGAGGAATGGTGAGGATGCAAGGAGTAGAGTTGGCGAAGGTAGATGAGCTTAAATACTTGGGATCAACAGTACAGAGTAATAGGGATTGTGGAAGAGAGGTGGAAAAGAGAGTCCAGGCAGGGTGGAGAATAGTGTCAGGAGTAATTTGTGACAGACGGGTATTAGCAAGAGTGAAAGGGAAGGACTACAGGATGGTAGTGAGACTAGCTATGTTATATGGGTTGGATTGCGTTGGTTTGGACATGTGCAGAGGAGAGATGCGGAGTATATTGGGAGAAGGACGCTAAGGATAGAGCTGCCAAGGAAAAGGAAAAGAGGAAGGCCTAAGAGAAAGTTTATGGATGTGGTGAGAGAGGACATGCAGTTGATGGGTGTAACAGAAGATGCAAACGACAGAAAGATATGGAAAAAGATGATCTGCTGTGGCAACCCCTAATGAGAGCAGCCAAAAAAAGAATAAGATCTATAAATATTGAAGCAGAATTAGAATCTAGAAGTCACACTGTCTTTCTTTTAATCTGAGAATGTATTGGTGAGGGCACAACCAAATCAAAAGTAATTAAGTAGTGATCGGAAATTTAATTTAATGGAGTAATAGTTAAAGTTTGAATTTCAACTTTGTAATAATTAATCTAATGTGTAGTTATGATTATGAGTAGGACCTTTGACAATCTGACAAAATACTTTCCCAAAAGTCATCACAATTGTTTAAAAAGGCTATGCTTTTATTTGCACACCAAGTTTCTTAGCCAGCAGTGAAGGGAACGCAATCTGCTATAAATTACATCCCCTCTATATAGCCTTGGTAAGGGGCCGGATTCAATTAAATTCTAACTATTCAGAAAAACTCCTGTACTTGCCATATGTTGCTCAATCTTATCCTTAATGATTCCTTCCATTAATTTTCTTGTGATACATATTAAGCATACTGGCCTATAGTTGCTTGGATCTGCCCGATCAGCCTTTTATATAATGGGAGAATATTTTCCATTTTCCAGTCCTTCGAAATCTTCCCAGTGTGTACTGACTTCCTAAAAATATGTGTCACGGGTTTATATATTTACTCACTAGCCTCCTATGCTTTTATGTGCACACTAAGTTTCTTAGCCAGCAGTGAAGAGAATGCAATCTGCTATAAATTACATCCCCTCTAGATAGTCTTGGTAAGGGGCTGGATTCAATTCAATTCTGACATTTTCTTTTAGTTTTGGTGCATAGAAGTTCCCCTTTAAAACCTCAGATTGCTGTAAACAAATATAGTTAGTGCCGGCATGTAGAAATGAGGTAGATACTGGTTTAATATAGTTTGGAATTCTAACATTCGGCACTATGAAATCATAATTTTGAACACTTTATTGTTCTTAGGATCCACAGAGAATTTGTTCTGGGTCCAAATTGGTGACCTCGGTGCAGAGGGACTAAATTTTGGCTTTTTAGACCCCTGTCTCACTGTTATCCACTTGCCCTGTGGCTAATTGGTGCTGCTGATTTCATGCCGCGCACTGACTGCATTGAGACCTGGGGCCTCATGTATAAATGGTGCGTACGCACAAAAATGCTGCGAACACCTGTCTCCATGCTCAAATCACGATGTATAAAACCTAAACTTGGCGTAAAGCCACGCACATTTTCACACTAGCTCAAACCCTAGCGTATACAAGTTCTCTGCTCAGTTTTGCACACTGGTGGTACCCAGCGTCACAGCAGTGCTATTGTTCCAGTGTGGTTTCCCTTTCTTCTATAGATCAACATCCTTGATGCAGCTTTATCATATACACTGAAATTAACCACATATTGTTTATTAGTTTAAGGCCTCTGATTGTAATTAACCTTTAACAATATCATGGTTCAAAGAATGGCCAAACTATTCCAAATACCATAGTTGCTTTAGCGTTGTTACTCTTACTGCACCTTCTTCTTTTTTCAGCTGCTCCCGTTAGGGGTTGCCACAGCGGATCATCTTTTTCTATATTACTCTCACTGCACCATTCAGAGTATTTATATCCCTGTATCTGAGTGTGGAATCACAGCTCTACAGCAGCTGATCGGAAAGAGAATTATCAGGATGCAACATCAAGCACACACTGCCTCAGCCATGCTGCCTATTTGAACTGCTCCCATATGGCAAACGCTTCAGAGCCTTTCCTGTACTGACCTCGCGGTTCAGAAACGGTTTCATCCCAAGAACTATAAAGACAATCAATCAGTCCATCAAGTGCTCCTTGTAAAACTGTTTGTACTTATAAGTGCAATTGTGATACAGTTATAATATTGGACAACCTGAGCCACTTTAGCACATATTTACATATGATGATATCATTTTTAAGATAAAATGCAGCAAAATATGTTTATTACATTATACAGATAAAATGTTAAAATCATTTAAATAATCTATATTGTTAATAATTAAACATGTGAGGACACGGTGTAGCAAAGCTAGCAGGGAGCTGGCGCCCCTGTTCAGGGATTGTTCATGCCTCACACTGTATTTTTGCTGGGGCTGGCGTGACACTAGAATAAACATGCACTATGAAGATATTTCCTTAAAAGTTTTGAAGAATCCGAGTTCAAAGCTTACAGATAGCTTAAAGTCTATTACTGAGCTGATTGTGTGGTGATTGGGTACTTGGAGAAAGAAAAGTAAGGACAGGAATTGAGAGTTAGTACGTTTGAAAGAGACAGTACTGCTGCAATACGTTATTTCATCGAAGGTTGCGCACAGCGCAGCAATCATCTTGCATGAGGCAAGAACAATCTCTGGACAGGGCGCCAGCTCTTCACTATCACTGTGCCACCGTGTTCCCATGTTTAATACATGGTTTAATTCCTATCATCATGAAAATGATATCAAGTATACATCTCAGTTTTTCAATTATTTAGAGAACTGTAATATCACGAATGTAATGGATTCTGTGTCCTGTCGGAGGAAAAGAAAGCCCGTTTAAGAAGCATGTAGTAATTCGCACACAGAGCACATGGAAGAACACGTACAAATCAAAGCATTTACGTGCTACTTTAGTTATGATGGTATTTGAGAAACTAGTAAATTAAACAATTTTAAGATGAAGTTTATGATGTTCTACTTTCATGTGACACTCAGACGGTGAACTACGACACGCTTTTTCACAACGACTTTAATATCTGCCAACTTCTGTTTTATTTCGGGCACTGTGCGACTTTGTGAACTTGAGGTTTTGAGTTTCTCTGACACTCTATGTCACTCGATCTACTTCATTTAGTTGTTTAAAATAACAAATAGTACGTTTTTCCTTGCCTCCACTTGGTTTTCGCTGAAATTCTTCTATTTTCCCCTGTGCTTTTGCCTTTTCACAGAATGCTGAGCATAAGGCCTATCTATATTGATTTACATATTCAAAGAGGCGTAATTCTGGAAGGAGTTGGGGAGTGGCAGCAGGTGCGTTACTTTTCAAGCTGACCGGGATTTATGTAGCGGAAGAATGTGGAAGTTAGTGAACACACAGATTTATGGATCTGGATTGTTTTGTGCGTACGAACATTTCCACTTTTGTTTGTACTCCATGTTTTAGTGTGAATTCTGCGCACGCTGTTATGCATGAGGCCCCTGGAGAGACTGAAGCCAAATCAGAAACAGCCAAATTGTCTAAACAAAGCAAGTCAATCCAATTTTTGGTTTGCCTAATCGCTACCAGGTTCCTAATGTGGTCCACCAATTTGCATACTTTCTCGACCAACTTCAAGGTGAAGCTGTCTGCATTGTCGGGTGGAAAACCTGAACTGTACATGCTGCAGGACATACAACATATAAATGTGCCCTCAATTGCCAGAGAACAGATGGAACTTATGTTTAGTGCCGAGTTCTTCTTTCTCACTTTCTTGCTGTAGCTTTGGTGCTTTCCGCGTTCAGCTGAATGACTAGGAGACCATCAGCTTTAAGCTTTCACCACCTGCTGGTTGATCAACTTTGACTTCTCACTGTTAGTACACTTTTTCTCATGGAATGCCAGCTTTACTCCAGTTGCACTTACCTGAGAATTTCGTTAGGTTTTGTTTATTTTTTTTTTGTTCCTGGTGTTTGTAAAAAGCTACGTGCATGTGTGAGACACTGCTGCTCTGGCCTACTGCTGGTTGATGCGCTGTGATTCCGCTCGCATTTCCCATTAGCCTTTATATAGCTGGAAGCAGTCTAATGGTGCTGGACAGGTGGCCCCACCTCTTGGGGAACCATCCACAAAATACAAATATCACCAGAGAACAAATTCTCACACATAGAATTTGCAAAGAACTAAAAAGAATAAAATTACCAGATATTACATAATCATATAAATAATAAATGAATAGTATAATATTATAAAAGCTAATTACTAACAATGAACAATAATGAAAAGGGCACAAAGAATACAAAAAAAGCATTTTAAACAGGACCCAGGGGAGGAACTGGCTTGACCATAACAGCTGGCATGTCCCTGACCTTTTTATTAAAATAAAAATCAGATTTTAAATTATCTTTATTTTTTGTTATTATAGAGGGATTTAACTAAATTCATTAGAAAACAGCAGAGAGGAGCAGTCTGAGTATCTGTGGGAACAGGATTAAAGGACAGTACCACACAACTCTAATGTGCATATTACATACATACACCCTGAGGATAAATTGGCACTCACTCTCGCTCCATAATTTTATTTGCTGGTCTTGCTTGTGTTGTGTAGCTTAAATCATATGAAACCTATGCAACTGATGCAGCACAGCTTGGAGTGGGTGTCAACATTCCTGAATAAATTTCAACCAAATTACATTTGCATTTGGCATATCTGTGTGTATTTATTTATGTTTTAACCACTTAAAAACTGAAACATGTTACAGTTGGAGATTTTTTCCAGCATATTAAAGCAATTGAGACTTCCAGCAAAAAACAGCCAACTCCATGACACTGACATTGCAACCCTAGTAATAACCTTTATTTATTTTTCAGCTTGCAGATGCATGTTTGATGCTGCCCTTCCCCAACACCAATATATTTTCATATTCATTATCCATGTGGCAAGAGAGAGAAGCTCAGGGAAGAACATAAGTGAAAATCTGAGGATCTCCAGATTTCTCAGAATGTCCTTCTTATCAGGTAAGGGTGAAATGTATTCCTACAGGAATACGGGAAGGTTGAAGGACCCCAGTAGTACCTGTACAGTGGGCTAGTCCAGAGACAGAGTAGGCCTCTTCTTCCAGGCAAATGATTACCAGAATAAAAGGAGCCAGAAAAGGCAAAGAAGAACTCTACTCATGACCAGTCCAGGCATTATTTATAAATGAAACTTTGAAAGCATCATATATCTTGCAAATCTATAGATTTCTCTGTTGTGTACGTTTGAATGTTTAATAATTTAAAATTCCCAAGTTTTAACACAGCAAAGGAAAGAAGATTAGTGTTATGACTGAGAGTCTCAAAGCACAAAAGAATTCCAAGAACTCTCATCAAAAACTCTGTCTAGATAAAAAGGACTACATAGAATCTTTGTAAAATAAAATATTTATTATCACAAAAATGCTGTGTTAAGTACATGAAGCTCCTCAGAAGACATAAGGTAAAAAACAGTTAACAACAAGTGCAATCCAAGGCAAAAAAGTCCCAAAACACAATCCAATGGTGAAGTAAAAAAAAAAAAAGGTAAATGGTCAAAAATCTAATGAATTAAAATGGCAAAGTAAAGCAAAAACACAAGTGAAATTTATAATCTCTCTATCGCATTTGAAATCAACTACCAGGAACTGTGGAAGACCCTCTGGATTTATAGCAGAGTGATTGGCAGGTGGCCCCGCCTCTTTTCTGATCACTCTCAAAACACATGGAACATAGCACAGTCAGAGAAAACAAACCAGACAGTAAACAAAAGTAATATTAACATATGTCAACGACTCAAAATTGAATGAAAAAGGCATAAATCCAAACTTTGAACCCCAGTGCTGAGATATAACAATTAGACCCATGGCTGCAGGTTTTTATTTTAATCAATTTCACAATTAATAACAAGTTCTTACTATTCACTACTGTCATCACTTAATTACCTGGCGTACAAATATTTCTAAGAAATTCATAACTTTTTGTATTCTTTTCCATAGCTTGAAATTCTTAATACAGTGGTGTGAAAAACTATTTGCCCCCTTTCTGATTTCTTATTCTTTTGCATGTTTGTCACACAAAATGTTTCTGATCATCAAACACATTTAACCATTAGTCAAATATAACACAAGTAAACACAAAATGCAGTTTTTAAATGATGGTTTTTATTATTTAGGAGAAAAAAATCCAAACCTACATGGCCCTGTGTGAAAAAGTAATTGCCCCCTGAACCTAATAACTGGTTGGGCCACCCTTAGCAGCAATAACTGCAATCAAGCGTGTGCGATAACTTGCAATGAGTCTTTTACAGCGCTCTGGAGGAATTTTGGCCCACTCATCTTTGCAGAATTGTTGTAATTCAGCTTTGTTGACCTTTTTAAGGTCATGCCATAGCATCTCAATTGGATTCAGATCAGGACTTTGACTAGGCCACTCCAAAGTCTTCATTTTGTTTTTCTTCAGCCATTCAGAGGTGGATTTGCTGGTGTGTTTTGGGTCATTGTCCTGTTGCAGCACCCAAGATCGCTTCAGCTTGAGTTGACGAACAGATGGCCGGACATTCTCCTTCAGGATTTTTGGTAGACAGTAGAATTCATGGTTCCATCTATCACAGCAAGCCTTCCAGGTCCTGAAGCAGCAAAACAACCCCAGACCATCACACTACCACCACCATATTTTACTGTTGGTATGATGTTCTTTTCTGAAATGCTGTGTTCCTTTTACGCCAGATGTAACGGACATTTGCCTTCCAAAAAGTTCAACTTCTGTCTCATCAGTCCACAAGGTATTTTCCCAAAAGTCTTGGCAATCATTGAGATGTTTCTTGGCAAAATTGAGACGAGCCCTAATGTTCTTTTTGCTTAACAGTGGTTTGCGTCTTGGAAATCTGCCATGCAGGCCGTTTTGCCCAGTCTCTTTCTTATGGTGGAGTCGTGAACACTGACCTTAATTGAGGCAAGTGAGGCCTGCAGTTCTTTAGACATTGTCCTGGGGTCTTTTGTGACCTCTCGGATGAGTCGTCTCTGCGCTCTTGGGGTAATTTTGGTCGGCCGGCCACTCCTGGGAAGGTTCACCACTGTTCCATGTTTTTGCCATTTGTGGATAATGGCTCTCACTGTGGTTCGCTGGAGTCCCAAAGCTTTAGAAATGGCTTTATAACCTTTACCAGACTGATAGATCTCAATTACTTCTGTTCCTGAATTTCTTTGGATCTTGGCATGATGTCTAGCTTTTGAGGTGCTTTTGGTCTACTTCTCCGTGTCAGGCAGCTCCTATTTAAGTGATTTCTTGATTGAAACAGGTGTGGCAGTAATCAGCCCTGGGGGTGGCTACGGAAATTGAACTCAGGTGTGATACACCACAGTTAGGTTATTTTTGAACAAGGGGGCAATTACTTTGTCACACAGGGCCATGTAGGTTTGGATTTTTCTTCTCCCTAAATAATAAAAACCATCATTTAAAAACTGCATTTTGTGTTTACTTGTGTTATATTTGACTAATGGTTAAATGTGTTTGATGATCAGAAACATTTTGTGTGACAAACATGCAAAAGAATAAGAAATCAGGAAGGGGGCAAATAGTTTTTCACACCACTGTATTTCTTTTGCTTTTTTTTCAGTTTACCTTTTTCTGCAAAGTTTTATTCCTTTTTTTCCATCAATTTTACTGATGATTAACAATGAACAATGCAGACACAGGAGCAAACAATATTAAATGCTTAAGAGGAGGAAATACTTCACGGCCATGTTTGCTTCTCTACTCTCAAGAAACGCTTCTTACAAATGAGCAGATAAGTGTAAAAGACACTGAAGTAATCGACTTCCTTTAGCATTGTTTTGTTAGCATTTAGATACAATTAAGGGAGCAAACTATAAAGAAAATACTGACTTTAAAAAAATTGCATAGAAAGATTTTTTTTTAAAGTTTTTTTTTTTTTTAATTATCTTTTTCTAGAGCAAGTAAAAAAAAAAACACTTTATTTTCCTCCCAGGCAATGCCGGGTATTTCTAACTAGCTACTGTATGTTAGCTAGTCTTTGATGATATGGAAGTACACATGCTTGTAATAATAAACAGTTTTTAATACGCATATGTTTTGTATTCTTGGGTTTTGACTCTTGAGGATTCAGATTGTGGTGTTTATTTTACATTTTACAAGTTTAATATTATTAGTATCTTTATTTTCCTCATTTATGTAACCCTCTTTTGAAGACTGTGTAACTGTGATGGTTGTGCTAATGATGTAACTGATGTTATGCTATTAATACAGTGGTGACCAGTTTATGCACAATCCCATAGTGAATAAACCTCTTCTCAAACTCTTCAGTGTCAGTTTTTGTGTGTTGGTGTGTGTTTTGGTTTCAGCTTTGCTTTGCTTTTGACTTTCAAACTTGATTTTGTCCTTTAGTTTCTGATTCTGGTTTGGCTTCATTTTACGTTTTTTTTATTGCTTTCCTATTCCTGACTATGTCCTTTGTTTTGTTATCATCTCCTGATTTTTGTAAAGTGCTGACAACAATCCTCGGGCACTTCATTGTCCTTAAAAGTGCTGAGCTTTATAAGATCACTATGATGTTGTGCACTCAAGGCTAACATCACTATGGAAGCAATCCTAAGATTGATATGGAAGTCAAAACTGTCATTGCAACACAATGAATAAAAAAAAATTCAAGGACTGAATTCCTTGGGTTAAAAACCCATAGTTGACACATACTTTGTCAAAAACACCATGAAAAATTCATATAAAAAATGAGAAAAATTGCAATTACAACACTGGAATGGACACTAGTCTTTTCCAGGATACACACATGCAAATCCATCCTCTTGTATGCCAGTTGATAACTTGAAATCAATTATTTGTTTGTAGGAGGAAACTGTAGTGCTTGCAATAATATAAGAGTCCTATGAAGAAGTAGGCTATCCAAACCTGAATTTACAACAATTCATCTTTATCGATCTTTAACCCCTCTTATTCGCACATGCCTGAAACCTTGCTGGATTGAGGGCCTATTCAAATCAAACTCTTTTCTTTCTTTTTTATGTCTGAGACCTGGGTGCTCTGGAATGAACATGAATTCCCAACAAATTGCTTAGGATATTTGTTCTATTGACTTTTTCTGTCATCTGTCCAATTAAATAAAGAATCATTTTAAGAACCGGGGTGGGGGGATGGAGTGGGTTGGGATCTAAAATGCATCAAAATGCTCATAATCAGCTACAGATCCTGGTTTCTGTAGTAAATCCTTCCATCTCTTGTTTCACGAGGTTCCTGTGCAGGTTTTCTGGTCTCAGTTTATGCGGCGGGTAAAAAAGTAAACAAATACAGGAGGATCTTGCAGTGGAGCCTCTACTTATCTGAAAAAAAAAATCAGTTTAGGAAGTTGCAGTATTTATATCACTTGAACTGATCCAGGAGCAAAACTAGTACCTTATGAACTGGAAGTAACTCTCAGCGTGCTTGTAAGTTTCTGACAATTCCACAGGGGGAGGACTGTTTGTGAATACTGGGTGGCCATCTCATCAGTCCATACTTGGGGAGGCAGTTGGCAATTGTGGCCCATTTAACACCATCCATGAACTTATTATGTAGCAACAAACTGACCATTCGTTTATCATAGTATAATATTCTTACATGTTACATTGTGGAGCGCAGGGGCCTCATGCATAACACTGTGAACATGGCATAAGGACAAAAAAGAAATGTCCATATGCACAGAAAAATCCAGATCCCTAAATCTGTGTGTTCGCCGACTTCCACGTTCTTCCCCTCCATAAATCCCGGTCAGCGTGAAAAGTAACGCATGTGCACGCACCTGCTGCCACTCCCCAAACTCCTCCCAAAATTACGCCCCTTTGAATATGCAAATCAATATAAATAGCCCTTAAGCTCAGCGTTCTGTAAAAAGGCAATAGCAAAAGCACAGGGGGAAATAGAAGATTTTCAGCGAATACCAAGTGGAGGCAAGGAAAAACGTACTATTTGTTGGTTTAAACAGTGGTATAAAGAACAAAAGGAAGTTGATCGAGTGACATAGAGTGTCGGAGAAACTCGAAAGCTTAAATTCACAAAGTCGCACAGTGCCCGAAATAAGTTGTCACCGTCTGAGTGTCATATGAAAGCTTATTAGGGTACAGAGGAAAGAAAAAAAAATAGGGACACAGTGCGAAAAAAGCTTGAAATGTCAACTTTAATCTTGAAATTTCCACTTTAATCACGTAGTTTATTTTGTCATTAAGTAGAACATCATAAACTTCATCTTAAATTGTTTAATTTACTAGTTTCTCAAATACCATCGTAACTAAAGTAGGATGTTAAATGCTTTGTTTTGTATATGTTCTTCTATGTGTGTGAATCACTACGTGCTTCTTCCTCCGACTGGACACAGAATCTAATAAATTTGTGATATTACAGCTCTCTGAATAATTAAAATCCTGAGATGTATACTTGATATCATTTTCATGATGATAGGAGTTAAAGCATGTTATTAAACATGGGAACACATTGGCGCAGTGATAGTGACAAGCTGGCGCCCTGTCCAGAGACTGCCTTTAATAAGGTGCTTGCTGCGCCGTGCACGACCTTCGATGAAATAATGTATTGCAGCAGTACTGTCTCTTTCAAACATACTAACTCTCAATTCCTGTCCTTCCTTTTTTTTCTCCAAGTAACTAATCGCCACACAATCAGCTCTGTAATAGATGTTAAACCATCTGTAAGCTTAGAATGACAATTCTTTAAAACTTTTAAGGAACATTGAAATATCTTTGTAGTACATGTTTAATTATTCCATGTATCTATCCTTCCAGTGTTGCGCCAGCCCCAGCAAGAATACAGCATGAGGAAGGAGCAATCCCTGAACGGGCACCAGCTCCTTGCTAGCACTGTGACACTGTGTCCTCACATGTTTAATTATTAACAATATAGATTAAATGTGCGTGGATTTAAGCCAAGTTAGATTTTATACATCACGATCTGAGCGTGGAAAAGGGCTTATGCAACATTTTTGTGTGTACACACCGTTTTACATTAGGCCCCAGAAGAGTATCTAGGCAGCAACAAGCACATTTCAGGAAGCAGCCCTGGACAGTCTGCTACTTTATCAACTTATATAATTGAGGCCAATTGGGAACCACAGATAAACCTGCCACACACATCTTTGGGGTATGGAAGGAAAATCAGAGTACAAAGAAAACTCGGGGAGAACATACAAAGTCAATAAAGACAATGACAGTGCATGGTATTTGATCTCAGGACAGTGGGTCAGTGAAGGGGTGCAAAAATTAAGGTTTGGCATTTTAAATAAATTTTCAAATACAGCTACTGTATAGAACGCAATTTTAAAAAATAATTAGCATTTTACCTTTTCTTCTCAAAAGGTGTCTGATTGTCTAATTAAATGATGTTCAACTATATAACATACCAACAGAGTATTTGCTTTATTAATGTACATATTTTTACTCAAAATGTAAATGTCATCATGTTAAATTAATAGCCTTACCTAAATGCAATATTAGTGTAAGAGTTTTCCCGACACATTACATATACTGTACATCAGTCAAAGAGGGGATGCATACAATAAAAAACAAATAAAAAGCTATAACACCATGTTAAGTAAAGACATCAGAGTGAATCTTTTAAAAATAATTTTTTACCAGCAAACCAAGTACTAAACATGATTCTGCCTCATTTTAATATTATATATTATAGATATGCCTATACATAGAGGAAAGATTTATTACAATATTTAAACTGGTGATCAAAGCCTTTTATATGTAATAACTACCAAGATTCAGTTTTGAGAGAAAGAGGGATCATGCATAAAATTCATTCCTGTCTCTGTTAATTTATGGCTGACCCAGCTTTAATGAGTCTGGGTCACTGGTCACAAAATTGAATTTATATGATTCAGTTCCTGGCTGACCTATAAATTGATACTACATTAAACCTGGACGTTTAAATGTATGTGTGACTCACACTTCCCATAACTGAATCATGAAAGAAATAGAAAGCTCGAGTCCATGCAGCCAACACTTGTTAAAAACAGAGTTGTTTCATGTTAAAAGTTAATTCCTACAATTAAGGAAAACCCATAAATGACCACCTAAAAGACTTTAGCTTATCAATATAATAGATCTAAATGGGTACAGCAATGTTTGTTTCTTGTATAAATAATAAAACGTACCGACTTGCATGTATGATATGGTATTTTTTGATTTGTGACTCCTTTGAAGAGCTTTAGAAGTCTACTGTTCTTCAAAATGATGCATTCTGTGCAGTAGTAATTCAGACATGTCAATCTTTAATTTGATTATGCATGGCAGTAATACAATTTCTGTTGATTTCTCTGTAGTAGCTGTTCCATTTATTACAGTTTATTATGAAGAGAATATGAAGAATGTACTGTACATCATCTTTAGTATTAACTGCAGATAATTGATCAAACATGCCTTTTTCTGAGCAAAGCTTACCATTGTTTCAGTGAAGTCAGATAATGGATGAGTTAAGGTATCTTCCTGGATTCATTCATTAAAGCAACAGTAGTAAGCAAAAGCTGTCTACATTATTTAAAATACAGAATGTATACAGTATGAAAATCAGTATGAAAGCACATTTAAAAATTAAAATAACATTGCATATTGAACTGCACGTTTTTGCTTTATTAAATATATACAAAGAAGCAATTTTAGCCTGCTTGATTGTGTCTACAACTATAAAGTGTGACAGCCTAATCATCAGCCATTCTCTTATTTTTTCATTTCTCTCTTTGTGTCTTTCTTTTTTTGTATAAGCTAAAAGATGGTGGTGGTAATATAATTATTAAATATTTTTTTACAAATGAGAATTCAGTGGTAAGAAGTAAAAATATAAGCATCAAATCACATGATATTTCTCCCTAGACAATTAAGAAAGCAAGGTTTCAAGGTTTATTTGGTCCAGCCATTTGAAAAGATAGTTCTGACCTTCTTGGGATATCCATCTTTGCATATAAGACAGGATCTTGGCAACTTTTTACCAGAACAAAAATTGGCTTGCTTAGTTAGAAAAAGTAGGCATCAACTTGCTTGTTGATTGGTTGGATTGACTGGCACATGCCAAGGACAGAGCAGCTGCTGCTTAGATTGAGAGTCAACTAGTTGCACACATGTAACATATACAGAGCTACTTAGGGGCAGCTACCATGTCACTTACTGAGCAGCCTTTTGAAAAACAGTGCTACTTGGTCAGACATCCTACTTATATGGGCAGAGGAAATGCTACTCCATGAAAGACGAACAGCATCTAAGAACTGCATTGGTGTAGGATGACCAGAAGAACAGAAAGAGAAAACAGCACAAAACAGAGGAAACAAAGTGAGAACACACAAAAGCTTCAAATCCTGACCACTGTGGACACTGAGTACAATATAGTGCTCATCTCTGATTGCATAGCTAGAATTAAGTTCTGCGACTATTAACCAGAACTGATGGATATCTTTTTGTGTTGTATTTTTTTATTTTTTATTCCAGTTTCTTTGGATCATAATAAATTGATCAGATTTGTTCCAGAGAAATAAAATGAGTGTTAGTCAGTCTATTGTACTTTTTGCAATGTTTTATAACAATAGATTTAACATATGATTTTTTGTTTGAGAATAAGTACTTACTGTGAAATAATAAGAAAAATTTTTAGTGTTATATGAGGAAAGTTGTGGACAGTGTAATGAACTTCATGCTATCCATTGCTGTTATAGATGAGGCAATAGCATGAACTATATCTTGAAGTACTTGGTAATTAGAAGGAAGTACTTGTTACAGTAATTGAAGGAATACTCCACTCATATTTTAGTTACCTCATATAGTTTGCAAAAAAAAATGTAATCTCATGTTGTCCTGCAGAACGAGCAATAACAACTGACAGAATAGTCATTTTTGGAGATCAACCCTGGACAGCAAACAATATCAAAAATGTCTTTGATAAAATCTCACATTACTCGTGTCACATAATGCATATGTCGAAGCATCCAGAAGTATGCTCACAAAAGTCCAAGTCCACACATTTTATTTTTGTTCACAAGTGGTTTATTTAAGAATACTTTAGTAGAAATACAGGTGTTTGTGGATATTTTGAGCTGACTGGATGACTTGGCATGTGGATTATGGGATGCGACTAATGTGAGATTTTTTTCTTTAACATTTTTGGTATTTGCTGTTATCCAGTGTTGGTCACCATAGACCCTGGTTATGTTAGAAATTTTGTTATCTCTGTTCTGCATTAAAAAACATTTAATAAAATTATTTCTGGGCCATCACTACAAACCACATGGGGTAAGTAACATATTGTATAATAAAATTCCACTTTTTGAGTGGAATATTCTTTTAAAAACAACATTCGCAGCACTTAGGCTTTTGTATTATTATTTTCTTTTGCTCAGATCATTGGCACATGAGTAGTATGTGGCACGCGTGGAGTAATTAACCTATAAATAAAATACCATTTTTGGGTAGAGTATTTCCTTAAAGACAACTTTTGCAGCAAGTTGGCCTTTGTGCTGTATTTATTTTCTTTTGCTTTAATTGTTGGTGCATAGATGGTATCTGGCACATGTGTTTAAATGCATGTGTTTTAATTTCAGAATCCTGCATTTGCCAACATTTTAGTTTTTTTTTTTATATTACACATCTGTATACCTTGTATGTTGTATAAGATGAATCATACTTCCAAGATATTTTTACTGAAGGTCAAAGAAGCTTGAATATTTCTTGACTGCAGAAATCAAAAATGTATTATATGCAAATCTGGTTAGTCAGAAGAAATATATGTTTTTTGATCAATTAATTTAAAATGCTGTTAAACATCACATGTTTTCAAAAAATGAAATATTGCACTCAGCCTATATTCAGTGAAGAGCACTATACAGAAAAAACAGCAAATTAAACTGAATATTGCTAGTGGTAGAATATGTGTGCATGGAAATGGAAACAATGAACTGTTTCATTGTTAGTAATACTCTCCACAGAAGGCTATCATTTTATTATGTAAAATACTTTATTAACACATACTGATGTCTGCTGATGATAGAAACGGAATGAGTGCTTGACAATATTTTTTTTTCTTGATCCTAAATGCAAAATATGTTAATGGTTTATGTCATTTTTTGTACTTTTCAAATTTTCTTGACCAAAGGTTTCAGGTTCGCTGTTCCAATACAAAATCTATAGTATTTGATCTCAACATCCATCCATCCATCCATCCACCCATCTATCCAAGAAGTCTCAGTTCTCCTTTGTCCTCTCTACTAATGGTGTTTTATCTTGGAAAAACATGTAACAACATACTTTGTTTCTTAGTTCTTTCTCCCAAGATGTGGAAAGTGTTACCTGTGACCATATCAAATGCTTCTAATCTACTGGTGTTCTAGCACCTCTTGAGGACAAGCCTGTTTACAAAGCATTATGAGCCTGTTGCTGCCTTGAATATCTCAAGTTGCATTGATCAATCAAACACCATTTTTTTTTATTTAAAATTTTAGTCTTAATTTTATTTGTAGTACAAAGCTTGATATCATCTTTTTATAATCCTGGTCCATATTATCATATTCAGTCTTAAACAGGTCTTCATCTTTGAGCACAACAAGCGTTTGTATTTCTTGTCTGACCTGTGATACCAGCTGGCACTAGTGTATGGGATATAAGGAGGTATGAATCTCATCCTACTATGTACTTATGACACTAAACTTGACCCAGGAAAATGGAAACAAAATGAAATTGTGATAATTTTATAAATTAAATAAGAAAACACATAGTACTGAGGCCAACAAGGCAATCAAACACTTAATACTAATCAACAAGCATATGCTATTGTATTCATTTGATGACTGATTAGCTTAGAGCATTACTGTCAACTTTGCTATGTATATAATGATTATAATGATGTCATATAAGTATGGTGTGTGTGTGTTTGCTTGGTTTTGGGTCACTACAGCTTTGTTGATCAATCAGTGAGTCATCATCAGTTTTTCTTCACTGTAAGAAGCTCTGCATTGCAAGCATGCTCACCAGAGAACACACTGATGTCCATCTGACAATTTAGAGTTAACAATTAATGAATGAATAAGTGCATATAGTATCAGTTCAAATTGCAATAAATTACCATATGTTACATTTTGTTGTTCTCAGATTTATTGAAAGGTCAAAATGAAGATGAATTCCTTTTTACCAGATACCTAAGAAAAATATTAGTGGTACTGCAAATGTAAAATTCAAATCTGCTGAATAGTTCCCTGAAACCAGAAAAAACAAAAAATACTTTTCTTTTAAAAATTGCTCTAAATTTAAAACCAATGTGTAATTCTACTTTACCCTAAACTAATATAGCATGGGTGTCCAACTCCAATCCTGGAGGGCTGCTATGGCTAAAGGTTTTCATTCTAACGATTTTCTTCATTATTGATCAGTTTTTTTATGCTAATTGACTTCTTTTGCCTTAATTGTAAGTGGCTTGCTATTTAAGACTCAGACCCTTTAATTGTTTCTTTTTTTCCTTAATTAGAAGCCAAACAATAATGAGATACAAAATGAGTCAACACATGACCAACTAACCTGTGTTCATCATACAATATCTGAAAATAAAGAAAGGTGAAATTCTTAGTAATGTTGATCTGCTCATGTCCACAAAACATCTTCACAGTGCTCTTAGAAAAATGAAAATCGACAGTTTTGAAAATGTCTGCTGTGGTAGAATGAGTGCGATGGAATTAAATAACAAATTTAATTAACAACAAGTATCTGCTTTCTAAGGAACTGGGTGGAGTGAAGCCCTGACTTAGGTGGCCATCTGTTGGCTCACTTCTCGTTTTAGTTTGGCAGAAATGTAAGGGAAAAAAGAGAATGAATTCAGTGGACCCGTTCTTAAAAACACAACAATTGAAGTGAAGTGAAAAGAAGCTGAAATTGGTCAATGATGAAGAAAAAGGCAGGAAGGTACTGATTGAAATGTTGACTGGTCAATTTCTATACTTTTAATACTCTTTTACTTTTAGATAGATCGATAGAAGATACTAGTATTTTTCTGTGCTTTTCTTGCATTGGTTTTCAGCATAAACCATATAATAAGGGAAGTTTTTTTTTTTGCATTTTACTGATATTATTAAAATTAAATAACATTCCATACAAGCAAGTCAAGTTTAACAAAACTAGGTTCGAAACACATCAACACCCACACATGAGAAAGAGAGCTAGACCAGCAGAATAAAACTTTACACTAGTAAAAATAAGTAAATAGATAAATTAATAAAAATAAATAGAATATAAAAGAGGGGAAAGAATCAGCTTCCTCAATTTAAATGCTTTTTCTAAAACGTTATTGATTAGATCCTGCCAGGTTTTGAAAAAGTTCTGCACAGATCCTCTAAGTGAGAATTTGATTTTTTCCCTTTTCAAATAATATAAAACATCAGTTACCCAATAACTTAGAATAGGAGAGTTAGGATTCTTCCAGTTGAGCAAAATAAGTCTGCGTGCCAATAGTGAAGTAAAGGCAATCACAGTCTGTTTGTCCTTCTCCACTTAAAGCCCATGTGGAAGAACACCAAACACAACTGTTAATGGGTTAGGAGTGATTGTGACACCAAGGCTGTCTGAGAGGCATTCAAAGGTTTTTGTCCAAGAATGTTGTTAATTTGGTGCACACCCAAAATATGTGGCCCAGTGAGGCTGGAACTTGATTGCAACGTTCGCAGGTTGGATCTTGACTTGGAAACATTTTGGACAATTTTAAATGAGAGAGATGCAAGAGAGATGGGATTAAAACTGGAGTACCCAGAAAAAAAAAAAAACTCAGTACAAACAATGCCTGAGCTTCAATTCAAACCCAGGGTCGTGAATTTGTGAGGTATCAGTTCTAACCACTGTACCACCACACTAATTAAGAATTCTCAGACTATGTCAATAAACTCTATAGTGGCTTGATATCCTGCTGCTGTATATGAAACTCAACCTTAAAATCACTGGTAAAGCATAAACATGTACTAGATAGATAGATAGATAGATAGATAGATAGATAGATAGATAGATAGATAGATAGATAGATAGATACTTTATTAATCCCAAGGGGAAATTATGCATGCTGCTGGTGACCGTTTTAATTTTTTTTTCTTTGTCCTTCCCTCTTGTTCATGTGGAATAAATCACAGTGACAGAGCTGTGGGTGGAAACGTCCTGGACATATGTGGTGCCCAAACAAATGGTTTTTATATTCATTTAAAAGAAGTGAGCACTTGTAAGTCACTATGTTGGTTTTGCTTTTAGTCAGCTTATATATGCAGTTTTCACACATACTACTCAATAATTACCGTTTGTCCTCTTGTACTGCTGGATCATGTCCACGTTCCTTTTCAGAAATCAGACTTGTAGTTTTGTAAATCTTTACACTCCAGTGATCTGTAACATCTTTACAACCACCACTGCTTGCAATAGGAGAAAGGTCCAAGAAAATGGATGCTTCTACTTTAGTAATTCATTGCCTACTATATGAATTCATTATTCCTCTTCACCAAGTGCTTATAGTGAAAACCCAATTTCAGATGTTAGTCAGTCAGTGTCCAACCCGCTATATCCTAACACAGGGTCACAGGGGTCTGCTGGTGCCAATCCCAGCCAACACAGGGCACAAGGCAGGAACAAACCCTGGGCAGGTCACCAGCCCACCGCAGGGTGCACACACACACACCCACACACTAGGGACAATTTAGGATTGCCAATGCACTTAACTTGCATGACTTTGGACTGTGGGAGGAAACCCATACAGACATGGGGAGAACATGCAAACTCCACACAGTGAAGACCAGGGAAGCAAACCCAGGTCTCCTAACTGCGAGGCAGCAGCGCTACCACTGCGCCACCATGCCACCCAACTGTTGACTGCAAAAGTAAAATGATTTTAACAAATTTCAACCAAATGATCTGTTTTTTTTAAAAATATAATTATTTTGAATAATTCTTTAGGCTTTCACATACAGAACAATTGTCATTAGTTTTTGTTCTTTTTTTTATTTAATTTATTAAAATGGCATTAAGATACTTCTCACTAAACAAAAGCACTCAGACATTGTAGAGATAAATCCTATTGTGTATCTGTAGTTTACATTTGTAAAAACCTTGAGTTAATGTGCATTTTACATTTTTACACTTAAATCTTTGGTGAATATTCAGAGCAGAAGCCAGATTGACATAACTATAAATTTTCCAAAAGTTATTTTGTATGAATCCATAAGAGTATGAAAAGTAAATGAGACAAAAATAATCATTTAATGCTCATGTGATTTTCACTAGCACTGGAAAACAAATAGTAAATATATGTTTTTTTTTCTTTTTTAGCAGCGTATACATCACACCAAACCATACATCAGAGACAGTGATCTAAAGAGCTGATCGATTCACCAAAAGGAAAATTAACAAGTCAAAGCCACTTGCGGCAAGATATTTCTGTTTAAATGGTAACTCACTAGAATGCATAATAGTTTAAGTAATAAATCACTTTCATTGAAGCAATACAGGCACAGAGCTGAAGGAATGAAAATTCATGTCTAAAGAAGGGTATTATAATTAATGTTTCAGGCTAAATCGATTGTGGCATAATTCTCAATAATGAATTTGTGCACAGAAATAATAGCACTAATTTATTACAACATAAAAGTCTTCAAAATACAAAAAAATAACAACTGTGGTATTTTTATCCTCTAAAAAAGAAAGCAGTATATATCACAGGTGAACATATAAAAACTACTCATTAACCTTTTCAATCTCCCTAATTTAAATGGGAGACAAATTATATTTATTATGATATTATTTACATTGCATCCATTCTGACCATATGCTTATCTTTATTCATGGCCTTGCTCTTTTCCAACACTAGTGTATGAGAGACACCTGAACAGATGCTACTAAAATGAGGCATTCAGTGCCAAGTGGCATAAAAGTGGAGCTTTTGCAGCTGGATATCATATTAACTATAATCAAAAGTGAGAAGGTGTCTACATGGATAAACCATTAGCATTTTTTTTAATTAATACACTAGAAGATATGATTTTATGCCACATGGAATACTGAATAGGCAGCAGAAGTTTGCACTCAAACCATGGAAATTTGATCTAAATCTTAAATACATAATCTACATTAATTCTTTAATACAAAATCTATGTATCCATCTATTTGTATATAAAGGAGATAGAGAGAGAGGGATATTTCAGATTGATTTATCTGTATCTTCCTCTCTCTCTGTATATACAATATGCAGTATACATTGCTCTTAAATATTAAGGGAATACTTAAATCACACATTGGATTTTGATGAACGAAATATTCAAACAGAAAATCTTTACTGAGCAATACTGTATAATTAGTTGAGAAGAAAATGATGTAACAGTGGTCAATGGAAACCAAAACCACTAACCCATTGAGGGCTGGATTCAACATCACACTGAAAATCAAAGTCAAAAATTAAAATCACAGGCTGCTCCAACTCACATGAATGTCAGCATAGCAACTCATAATGTGATTCAGTAGAGTGTATGGCCCCCACGTGCTTGTATGCACTCTTGACAACATATGGACATGCTCCTGATGAGTCAGCAGATGGTATCCTGGGAGATTTGCAGTCAATGGCATTACTGCCTTCGTTATTCAGGAACTGCTTACGCACTCTGGCCACGTGAGGCATTGTTCTTCACTAGGAGGAAGCCAGGGCCCACTGCATCAGTGTAAGGTCTGACAGTGGCTCTAAGGACTTCATCCCGGTACCTAACAGCGGTCAGGGTACCCAGACCCTAGCACGTGGAGGTCTGTGCAATCCTCCAGGATATGTCTCCCCTGACCATCACTGACACACTGCCAGACTAGTCATGCTGGATGATGTTGCAGGCTGCATAGCATTCATGATGGAATCTCCAGACTCTTTCATGTCTGTCACATGTGCTCATTGTGAACCTGCTCTCATCTGGGAAGAGAACAGGGCACCAATGGCGGATCTGCCAATTGTGTATTCTCTGACGAATGCTAATCAAGCTGAACTGTGATGGGCTGTGAGCGTAGGTCCCACTAGATGACGTCATGCTCTCATATCAACCTCATGAAGTCTGTTTCTGACAGTTTGGTCAGAAACATGCACACCAGTAGCCAGCTGGAGGTAATTTGTAGGGCTCTGGTGGTGCTCCGGTTTCTCCTTGTACAAAGGAACTGATATAGGTCCTGCTGCTGGGTTGATGCCCTTCTAGGGCCCTATCCATCTTTCCTTGTGTATTGGCCTGTCTACTGTAAGAACATTTCCACATTCAAATCGCAATGTATAAAACCTAAACTTGGCGTAAAGCCATGCACATTTCCACGGTAGCTCATACCCTGTCGTACGCAAGTTCTGCATTTGGTTTTGCAGACTGGCGGCACCCAGTGTCAAAGCAGTGCTACTGTTCCTGTGTGGTTTAATCTTTCTTTTTTAGATCCACATCCCTGATGCGGCTTTATAAATACACTGAAATTAACCGCATATTGTTTATTAGTTTAATGCATCTGATTGTAATTATCCTGTAACAATTGTGATAAATAAGTTGAAGAAACAACTCAAAAAGTGTTGGGGAATTGCCCCGTATATTGCTTGACAGCAAAGTTGGTCCAAATATTAGACAAACATAAGAGGTGAACTGGTGGCTTTTATAGGGAAGACAAAATGGCTGCAGGAAATGATAAAAGGGGAAGTGACGTCATCAATGAGGGACCGGAAGCGACATCATCGCCAGGAGTCGGAAGTGACGTCATCAGTAAGGGGCCGGAAGTGGCGTCATCTCCAGGAGCCGGAAGTGAAGTTAATGATGAAGTGGTGGATGTTCCATTCTCTGAATTATTGTTTATATTGTGAGTATTTTCAATTGTCTTCTTTAGTTCTATAAGGTCAGAGAGAGAGGCATTAGTACCATAAAACAAACCCTTATCATTTGTTATCTCGCTCACCTTAGGACTTGTTGACTGCTTCCTAAGCGCGCGTGTGTAACACAATATAATGGTCCACAGAATGGTCAAACTATTCTAAATACAATAGCTACTTTAGCGTTGTTACTCTCACTGCACCTTCTTCTTCTTCTTTCAGCTGCTCCCATTAGGATCATCTTTTTCCATATTACTCTCACTGCACTGCAGTATTTATATCACTGTATCTGAGTGTAAATCACAGGAGTAAAGCAGCTGATGGGAAAGAGAATTATCGGTATACAGCATTTGCTATTTGAACTGGTCTCATCTGACAAACGCTTCAGAACCTTTCCTGTTAAGACCTTGCGGTTCACAAACAGTTTCATCCCAAGAACAATACACGCACTCAATCACTCCATCAAGTGCTCCTTGTAGAACTGTTTGTACTTGCAAGTTTACAGTGAGTTAAATGTACTTATGATATAGTTATAATATTGCACAACCTGAGCCACTTTATAAAGCTCGTATTTACATATGATGATGAAATCATTTTAAGATGAAATGCAGCAAAATATGTTTATTATATTATACAGATAAAAGTTTAACTTTAACTGCATGGTGCCACAGCGCTAGCGAGTAATTTGAGCTTCGTTCACGGTTTCTTTCTGCCTCACACTGTATTCTTGCTGTGGCTGGCACAACACTGGAAGGACAGATGGACAGAATAATTAAACATTACAAAGATATTTCAATGTTCCTTAAAAGTTTTGAAGAATCAGCGTTCTAAGCTTACAGATGGCTTAACATCTATAACAGAGCTGATTGTGTGGCTATTGGGTATTTGGAGAAAGAAAAGGAAGGACAGGAATTGGGGGTTAGTACATTTGAAAAAGACAGTACTGCTGCAATAAAGCATTTCATCGAATGTTGCGCATGGCGCAGCAAGCATCTTGCGTTAGACATGAACAATCACTGCACCACCGTGTTCCCATGTTTAATAACATGCACCTATCATCATGAAAATGATATCACGTATAATTCTCAGTATTTTAATTATTCAGAGAGCTGTAATCACGAATGTAATGGATTCTGTGTCCTATCGGAGGAAGAGAAAGAATGGAAGCACATAGTGATTCACACACATAGAGCACATAGAAGATCAAATACAAAACAAAGGATTTAACGTGCTACTTTAGTTACGATGGGATTTGAAGAACTAGTAAATTAAACGATTTTAAGATGAAGTTTATGATGTTCTGCTTTAATGACAAAATAAACTACGTGATTAAAGTGGAAATTTAGAGATTAAAGTTGACATTTCGTGCTTTTTTTCACACTGTGTGCCTTTTTTATTCTCTGTACCCTAATAAGCTTTCGTATGACACTCAGACGGTGGGCTACGACTCGCCTTTTCACGGCGACTTTGATATGTGACAACTTCTTTTTTTATTTCGGGCACTGTGCAACTTTGTGAACTTGAGCTTTCGAGTTTCTCCAACATGCTATGTTACTCAATTAACTTCCTTTGGTTGTTTATACCACTGTTTAAACCAACAAATAGTATGTTTTTCTTTACCTCCACTTGGTATTCACTGAAATTATTCTATTTTTCCTTGTACTTTTGCCATTGCCTTTTCACAGAACACTGAGCTTAAGGGCTATTTATATTGATTTGCATATTCAAAGAGGCGTAATTCTGGGAGTAGTTGGGGCAGGACAGCAGGCACTTGCGTTAATTTCCATGCTGATCGGGATTTATGTAGCAGAAGAACGTGAAAGTTGGCGAACACGAGTTGGTATTCACTAAAATTATTCTATTTTTCCTTGTACTTTCCTTGTACTTTTGCGATTGCCTTTTCACAGAACACTGAGCTTAAGGGCTATTTATATTGATTTGCATATTCAAAGAGGCATAATTCTGGGAGTAGTTGGGGCAGGACAGCAGGCGCGTGCGTTAATTTCCATGCTGATCGGGATTTATGTAGCAGAAGAACGTGAAAGTTGGCGAACACACAGATTATGAATCTGGATTTTTTTAAGTACATTTCCACTTTTGTGCTTATGTCATTTTATAGTGCGAATTCTACGCATGGCATTATGCATGATGCCCCAAGTGAAGTTGATTAATAATTGCTTACACTTGTTAACTGGACAGATTGATATCTCTGAAGCTTAATTGACTTGGTGTTAGACTGTGATGATTAAGTGTTCCCTTAATTTTTTGATCAGTATATATATGTGTATACATAAATACACTATATGTGTGTATTTGTGTGTAGTGAGTTTTAGGGCACTCATCAACCCAAGGCAATAGTCCAACTATAAATGCTAGGAGCTTTGATTTACAATTTATCACATCAAAAGTAAAATCCTGAGTATGTCACAGGCAACTAACAGTACTTAACTGACAACATGGCAAATCTGTTGAAGATGGATTCAGTGCTAAATATACTGTATATACCATTTGTTTTGTACATACTGAGGGCATATTTTGTTATTGTTATCATTTACATACGTTCTAAATTTTTCCTGTCTTTATTTTGCTTCTTTTATGTTCTTTTCTCCTCTGTTTTTTGGGTGGATGGGGTCTTGTTATGCAGACAATTGCATTCTTTTTTATTTGAATATTAGATACATATATTTATTTTGTTTTAAGTCTTTTCACTGGATATCACCATCCTGAGACCCTCCTACTTGATATGATGTGAGGTTTAGTAGAGAGCTTATTCCAGAAGTCCCACATTATGACGCCATTAGCATCATACTTTAAACACTGGTACCATGTAACACTCTTTATCCCAGTCTGTGAATAAACTAATCAAAAATCACTTTGTGTATGCATGTGTATATTAATGTTATTGAGATTTTCTTGGCTTACAATTTTGATCAGATGAAAGATAGGCAATATTGTTGGATCTGACTTTCTGGCTTGCTTAACATGTAATCTGTTGGGTCATTTATTTATTCTATTTGTCTTTTTTAGTGCTAGGCACCATACTCACAATTTATTTTCTTTTCACTGTATTAAGATTAGTCTATCAGATGTTGCAGTATGATAGTTATGAGTCGGTTACAAATTACATTTTTATTTTTCATTGTTTATTGATACTAGCTTGATGCTTAAATCATATTTATGATTTTTTCGGATCATAGAATCCATTTCTGCCATTCACTATTAATTTGGAGAACTTTGGAAACTCAGATCATATCTCTGTCATGTTAATTCCAGCATACAGACCGCTTGTCAGACTCACCAAACCAGTTCTGAAGCAGGTAAGAACCTGGCCAGCAGAAGCCATCTCTGCCCTTCAGGACTGTTTTGAGTGCACTGACTGGGAGATGTTTAGAGAGGCTGCAACCAAATACCACCTTGGAGAAGTACACGTCATCAGTGACCAGCTACATCTATAAGTGCATTGGTGATGTTACTGTCTCCAAGTATATCACTGCCCGCCCCAACCAGAAACCGTGGATTACAAAGGAAATGTATGTGCTACTGAAGACCCGGGACTCTGCCTTCAAGGAAAGTGACAAAATCGCCCTGAGAACAGTGAGGGCCAAATTATTCCGCTTCATCAGAGTGGCAAAGCGCACACACGCCCAGAGAATCCAGGGACTTTTTCTATGTGACAAAGACGCACGGAGCATGTGGAAAGGCATCCAGGCTATCACAAATTACAGGACAACACCACCCATCTGTGACAGGGACGCCTCCCTTCCAGACGTGCTGAATAACTTCTATGCACGGTTTGAAGTACAGAAAAACGTGGTGATACGGAAGGCCACCTCTCCTCCTAGCGACCAAGCATTAACTGTGACTGTGACCGATGTGAGAAATACTCTACGAGGAGTCAACCCACGGAAGGCTGCAGGACCAGACAATATTCCTGGCAGAGTACTAAGGGAATGTGCAGACCAGCTGGCAGACATTTTTACTGACATCGCCAACATCTCCCTGAGCATCGTCATTGACCCAACCTGCTTCAAAACCACCACCATAGTTCTCGTGCCAAAAAAGTAATGTATCCAACCTCAATGACTATCGTCCTGTTGCACTCACTCCCATTGTCATGAAGTGCTTCGAGAAGCTTGTCATGAGTCACATCAAAACCCTGCTGCCCCCCTCACCCCCTGCAGTTTGCTTATCGCCAGAACCGTTTAATAGATGATGCAATAGCCACCACTCTCTATCTGGCTCTAGTTCATCTGGACAATAAGGACACATACGTTCGAATGCTGTTTATCGACTTCAGCTCAGCATTCAACACAGTCATTTCTCAGCAGCTGATGGAAAAGCTGAGCCTGCTGGGACTGAACACCTCCAGCTGGCCCCACTGTAGTCAGTGCACAGGTATGATTGGGTTAACAGTGACATGTGTGTCTAAAAACTCGAAATATAGCCTCTTTGCTCTCAGGTCACCAATTCAGACCCAGAAATGAAACTCATCACTTGCCAGTATTTCTGTTGAGGTTAAGGTTGACAATAAGAAAGTGATCATGTGTACCTGCAGTATTCCATAGTGCAGAATATTAAAATATGACACTATGTACAGGAAATTCAATTACATTACACTGAAAGTAAAATGTCCCTGGGTGTCTGGTAAGGTGGCTGACTCTGAACCTAAATTTGAGCCTTTGCCCGATGCTGCAGTATTCACTTTATTGGTAAGGGGCCTTAGTCACTTTGATGTCACACGAGACAAGGCAATGAGACATAAGGACACCTGCTGTACAGTCTTTTAAATGATCAACGTGCAGTGCGACAAGCAGAATACACAGCTCGACAGCAGCAGCAAGCCAGTAGATGATCCGATAGCAACTCCTTAGCGTGCGTCCAGACACCACCCCCCTAACCACTTCACAACATGAGCGTTAGAGACGCGAAGTGGCAAAAGGACAGCTGCTGTACAGACTTTTAAATGATCAACGCACATTGCGACAAGCAAAACATGCAGCTTGCCAGCAGCAAGACAGCAGATGATCCGACCGCATCTTCTTAGCGTGTGTTCATTCGCTGAGGGTGGGTGAGTGAAGCAAGCAGGGTGCGGAGCCCCATAGTCTATCTTAAATAACAAATAACACTGGTTTGCGCAAAAATTTTCCTGCATAAAATATGTGGTGTACTTTATGGATTTAGGTAAGCTGAATCAATAGTCCTTGTACTTTTCCCTTTCCTGATGCCCATTTGGCTTTCTGAGATTTTTCTTTACATAATTAACATAATCCTATTCTTTATTGGATGCAGCAGTATTTTTGAGGAACGTGAGATAAGACTTATTATTGCCATCTATGGCTAGTTAGTTAGTTAGTTTCTTGTAGTTAGAAAGAAAATTCTGTTTTCTAGTCACATCAGGAGAGGTTCAGTGAAGAACGTTATAGTAAACATTCTGGAAGTAAACCTAAATGGTAAAAGGCATCACCAAATACTAAACATGGTCAATTACAGTCACATAAAACAGCCGACAGAGCAAAGAGAGTAATGGAAATACAGGACGATCAACCCTCTGATACAGGATGACACTTGAAGAGAGGGAGAATCCTTTCAAAATTACTTTATCACAAGATACTGTTTTTGGTGAAAAACTAATTTGAAAAAAAACATGATTTTTTAAAAGCAAATTACATTTTTTATGGCATAAATATTTTTCATGCTTAGCATATTATTTGAAGTTTATTTTGAGCTAAAAAATATGTCTACCCCTTTCCTAATATAGCTGAGGTGGAAACAAACCAAAATCAATTATTTGCAAAACATTTTGTGCTCTCAATCAGTATTTTGTCTCTCTTTCTATTCTTTCAAAATTATCAGGAATTTATATTTATTTTAAGGTTAAAAAGATTACTTTGTAGTGTCCTGAAGAGAGAAAGTTGTGTATTTAACAATCAATTTTCTACAATTTAATTTAGACTTTCTCCCCAAGAAAATAATAACACCAGGGGCCTCATGTATAACGCCGTGCGTAAAACTCGCACTATAACATGGCGTAAGCACAAAAGCCGAAATGTGCTTACGCACAGAAAAATCCAGATCCAGGAATCTGTGTGTACTCCAACTTCCATGTTCTTCCGCTACATAAATCCCGATCAGTGTGAAAAGTAACGCTTGTGCACGCCCTTTATGTTATGCCTCAACTCCTCCCAGAATTACGCCTCTTTGAATATGCAAATCAATATAAATCGCCCTTAAGCTCAGCCTTCTGTGAAACGACAATGGGAAAAGCAAGGGGGAAAACATAAGAATTTCAGCGAATACCAAGTGGATGCAAAGGAAAAACAAACTATTTGTTCAAATAAGCCGTGGTATAATCAACAAAAGGACGTTGACATAGCGTGTTGGAGAAACTTGAAAGCTCACGTTCACAAAATCGCACAGTGCTGGAAATAAAAAAGAAGTCACATATCAAAGATGCGGTGAAAAGGCGAGTTGTAGCCCACTGTCTGAGTGTCATATGAAAGCTTATTAGGGTACAGAGAAAAAAAGGCACACAGTAAGAAAAAAGCATGAAATGTCAACTTCAATCTCGACATTTCCACTTTAATCACGTAGTTTATTTTGTCATTAAAGTAGAACATCATAAACTTCATCTTAAAATCGTTTAATTAACCAGTTTCTCAAATCACAACGTAATTAAAGTAGCACGTTAAATGCTTTGTTTTGTATTTGATCTTCTATGTGCTCTATGTGTGTGAATCACTACGTGCTTCTTAAACCGGCTCTCTTCCTCCAACTGGACACAGAATCCATTACATTCGTGATATTACAGCTCTCTGAATAACTAAAATACTGAGATGTATACGTGATATCATTTTTATGATGATAGGAGTTAAAGCACGTTATTAAACATGTGTTTCACTTCGATGAAATAATTTATTGCAGCAGTACTCAGGGGCGGCTCTAGGCTTGTGGTGGTACTGGGCAGAGGAAGAATTGGTGGCTCCTTCACCCGCCAACGTCAGTAAGGTAGCTTATGCACGGTGGATGGCCACGTCCGTTGCAGACACTGCATAGCCGCCTCGTGCTCATGACACAAGCATTTAACTTTTGCTGAAATTTGTTGCTGCGTTTTTAGCTGTGTTATTTTCTCTTTCTGTTTTATATTCAATATATATTGGCGCAGCCGTCACTGCAGTCAGTGCTTTTCTTTCCCCAAGTAACCGATCGCCATACAATCAGCTCTGTAATAGACGTTAAGCCATCTGTAAGCTTAGCGCCGATTCTTCAAAACGTTTAAGGAACATTGAAATATCTTCGTAGTACATGTTTAATTATTATATCCTTCACGACACTCCCAGTGAAAAATATAGATTATTTAAATGAAGTTAAAGTTTTATCTGTATAATTTAATAAACATATTTTGCTGCATTTCACCTTAAAAATGATATCGTCATCATATGTAAATACGCACTTTATAAAGTGGCTCAGGTTGTGCGATATTATAACTATAATGCAAGTTTTCAGTGGGGTGATTGTACTTATAAGTACAAACAGTTCTACAAGGTGCAATTGATTGAATGCATTTACAGTTCTTGGGATGAAACTGTTTCTGAACCGTAAGGTCCGTATAGGAAAGGCTTTAAAACGTTTTGCAGTGGCTGAGACAGCGTGTCCTTAAAGCTGTATACCGATAATTCTCTTTCCGATCAGCTGCTGCTGTGATTCCCACTCAGATACAGTGATATAAATTCTCCGAGTGGTGCAGTGTGTGTAATATGGAAAAAGATGATCCGCTATGGCAACTCCTAACGGGAGGAGCTGAAAGAAGAAGGAGAAGTGAGGGTAACAACGCTAAAGCAGTTATGGTATTTGGAATACTATGGCTGTTCCATGGACCATTATATTGTTACAAGTTAATTACAATCAGATGCGTGACACTAATAAACAATATGCGGTTAGTTTCAGTGTATTTATAAAGCCGCGTCAGGAAAATAATGAGTAACCACACAGGAACAGTACCATTGCTTTGACGCTGGGTGCCGCCAGTCTGCAAAACCGAAGGGAACTTGCGTACAACAAGGCATGAGGTACCGTGGAAAAGTGCGTGGCTTTACACCAAGTGTAGGTTTTATACATCGCGATTTGAACGTGGAAAAGTTTTTACGCAAAATTTCTGTGCGTACGCAACGTTTATACATGAGGCCCCAGGACAATGCTCAAATGGAGAGATGCTGTAGTGGAAAGGGAAGTGAGTCCATGTTAGCAAATATCTGTGAAACAACTTAAGAGAAAAAAAATCTGCCTCGTGACTACTTTTCATAAGCAACAGTTATATTTTAAAACAATTATTGTATATGTGTAATTTATACTTTTTCCAAGTTTAAATAATTCATTAAAAAATGTAAATTCTTTTTCTAAAACAGTGTTTTTTATTTTAAACCTTCATCTCTCAAAAACTGGATTTCATAGAGCAATTTCCAGATTTGGATTCTGCAGCCTCAGATCTACAGGGTGGGCCATTCATATGGATACACCTTAATAAAATGGGAATGGTTGGTGATATTAACTTCCTGTTTGTGGCTCATTAGTATATGTGATGGGGAAAACTTTTCAAGATGGGTGGTGACCATGGTGGCTATTTTGAAGTCGGCCATTTTGGATCCAACTTTTGTTTTTTCAATAGGAAGAGGGTCATGTGACACATCAAAATTGTTTGGAATTTCACAAGAAAAATAATGGTGTGCTTGGTTTTAACGTAACTTTATTCTTTCATGAGTTATTTACAAGTTTCTCTTTGTGTACAGCCATTGACATGTCGCAGAGGTTAACACGTGAGGAGCGGATAGAAATTGTGTTGATGTCTGGTGAATGCAGTAACCGGGTCATTGCAGCAGATTTCAATGCAAGACACCCTACGAGACCACCCATCTCCCATGCTACAGTTAGCAAACTGCTTGCTAAGTTTCGTGAAACTGGTTCAGTGTTGGATTTGCCATAATGACGCTCAGTTTTGTTTTAATTCTGTCCATCACTATGAAATTCAGGAAGTCCAGGGTTGGTCCCATAACCAAGTCTACCAGTTTAATTAACTTGATGATTTGCTGGGCTTCTCTTGAGGTAATGTTACCAAACCAGCACACCACAGCGTAGCAAATGGCACTGGATGTCACCAGCTTGTATAATATGTGAACAATGTCACTACCAAAATTAAAGAGCCTCAATCTTCTAAGAAATGAGTCTACACCACCCTTCCTTTCAATAGTTTGCCTGTGTTACACGATCAGTCCGACTTGTCCTTGTAGTAGTGTACAATACCCAATCCCTGAATAGCAAACAGATATTAAGACTCTTGGTAAAATTAAAGTCAATAACCAGCTTTTTGTTTTTGCAGCTGCTGACTTACAGACAACTCTCTTTGCACCAAGAATCAAAGTTATCCACCTGACTCCTATACTCTGTTTTACCCACCTTGTCAACAACAATCATCAGAGACTTTCAGCTAATGACATGGACTGGTGTTATAGTTATAGTCCATGGTATACAGGGTGGGAAGATAAGGTGACAGGTCTATTCCTTGTTGTTATCCAGTGTTGCTCACATCCATATTACAGGCACAGGTTTGCCATATCCAAGATGCCATAGGCTCATCCACCTGCATATCTCCGAGAAGATATACAAAATGGGTATATTTTAGTAAGCAATTTGGGCATAATCTGGAAATTTTAATTAAGAAAATGACGTACCCACTAATTCAGAGCATAAAACTATTCCAAACATGGTACACTGTATTGGCAAAATGTACTGTATATGATTACAACTATTTCTTCTGCTACAACCATTGTTGGACATTTAATCTGAAAGAGTAAACTGTCTTTAATTTGTGGATTATGCAAACTTCTTGGACTCTTGATTCTTGCACTTGATTTGTGGGTTCAGTATTAATAATTTTATATTTATTGTTTGAATTAAACAATTATCTATACTAATAAAAGGCAAACCCCTCACTGACTCACTCACTCACTCACTGACTGACTCATCACTAATTCTCCAACGTCCCGTGTAGGTAGAAGGCTGTAATTTGGCAGGCTCATTCCTTACAGCTTACTTACAAAAGTTGGGCAGTTTTCATTTGGAAATTCTACGCGTAATGGTCATAACTGGAAGGTATTTTTCTCCATTTACTGTAATGGAGTTGAGCTCGAAAGCCGTGGGGGGCAGAGTTTCATGTGACATCATCACGCCTTCCACGTAATCACGTGAACTGACTGTCAACGCAGTGCATAGAAAACCAGGAAGACCTCCAAAAAGCGCTGAAGAAAACATGCATTATATAATTGAGAAGGCAGCGAAACAATAAGAAGCGAGCGAGTGACATATACTACCATATTCAAATTCCGAGAGACTGTGTTTGTGGGGGATTGACACTTAAGGCGGGTGGGGAGTCACGTCATCATCTCCCCTCCCATTTACCTTATTTCGGTCTGAGCTGAGCTCCGCGGCTAACACTGTCTTTCGAAGCAACTTAGTCACACTGCCACCAAATACTCCCAGAAAAATCCACAAGTTAATACACACGCTGTCTCTAGAGTTTCTCCACACTGAATCCTCCAGGCACTACTTACAAAAGGTTACATTGACAATCGTGTTACGTTATTTTTAAAATCTTTCCTTTTCTTAGCACAAGCACAGCTGAGAAACTTCGATGCATGCATGTACTCCATAACGCGTTAAAAAGTAATGCATTTAATCACACTTTGCATTACAAGCAAAGGGGAACTGTTGTCAATGCATGATTTCCTGGTACACCGATTACATTGATCAGCGCATCCCGATTCATTTTACCCTCGCACCCAATTGGTTTGAGAAGAAGTCTGAAAAAATATGAGGTTAACACAGAAAAACAGATCACCAATTCAAGCTTTATTAATAATCGATTCGCCATCAATAATTGTTTTGGTAAAGCCATACTCAGTGTAATCCTCCTTCCATTTAATAATTTTTCCACCACTAGCCATGATTAAATGAACGGTAAAAAGTAAGAGCGGTTTAGGGTGACTTATTTAGGCAGGCATATATATGACAGCGACACTCATGACAATGTCAATCATGTTACGTTATTATTAAAATGTTTCCTTTTCTTTTTCATTACTTCTTTAACACACTACTTCTCCGCCTGAGGCGGTATTTTGCTATATATATATATATATGAATGACCTCCAAAGAGCGCTGAGACTTTTGATATCGCGGAACGTGTCTGCAAAACTGGGGTCTCCTGCCCAGCTTAAAGTCGCACAGCTGGCGCTACGATAGCTGTGCCGGCCTTTGAGACGCTGATTGCGCTTCTGCCTTAAGTCAAAGTGAGCACTTTTAATTTTTTTCATCCTCCCCCTGAGCTATAGCCCAGACAAGTGCAAACACGGACCCCTTTTCTACACAGCGCAAAGTAATATTAAGGCGATTCGAAATTTCTTTTGCATGTATACGATTATGAGGTTGTCAGCTCGGATTATGAAGACACGAACAGGAGTGGAGGACTGACAGTGCCATCACAGCCGATTAATGGCAGGGGCGTCTCACCAGTCTACACAAGACCCACCGCGACTGTCCCCAAAAGGCGATCATATCGTCAGCAAACACATGTCTCTATCTATATATATAATTCACTAAGGCAAGAGAACCATGAAAAGCATGCCGGAAGGGGCGTGGATTCACTAAGCCGACAAGTGAGACACCTATGGCGCACACAGGAAGGAGCCACACCCACCAACTCCAAGACCATTGGATACGACGACAACTCGCAGGGCCACACCCACCAACTCGGACGCGATGACACAGAAAAAATGGCGTCATTTATGTTCGTCTTTCATAGAGGCCACATGCAGTGCAGGTCAGGTTAATGTCATGTACCTCCGAGCTACGTTGACTGTTCATAGAGGCATGTTTCTCATGGAGGTGAATCGCCATATGCAGCGTGTGAAACGGTTTGCGAGGGGTATCCCATGGGATCCTTAAAACAATCCTTTAAAACTGAGGTTAAAGCACAATGAAGGAATCAGTCTTTAAAAACCAATAAGCCCTGTGCCTCTGTTTCATTACCGTCTCACCTGCTTCACCAATGCAGGCCCTGCAACAGTCGAGACGCTCTGTCAGCAGCTGACCTTCTCTGTGTCTGACCGGTTCACACAGAGGCAACGCAAGAGAAAGCCGCGCCAGAGACAGACAGAGGCACACACACAGGCAGCTGGTGGGCGGCTCTCCGTGAGTTTCTCTTGCGACCGGGCACATGAGCAGGAGGTGTGTATGCTTCGAGTGCGAGGGTGGACACAACAGGACCATCTAGAAAAAATCATGTCGCGGATGTTTGTCGCAGATGTGAATCGCTGTATGCAGCGTGTAGAACAGTTTGCGAGGGGTGTCCCTGTGTCTTTCCAGAAGTGTTCAACCATCAATAAATAATTATGCGGCATTTGTTATGCTGTGGGTTCACTATTGTGTTGTATTTTGCGCTCTCCAGAGTTCCATCTCTTCATTCACTTACTGTTGTATTCTCACACAACCTGTTTTAGAAAACCGTGTCTTTCCAGAAGTGTTTAGCTTTCAATAAATAATAATGCATGAGATTGAGCATCTGTCTAGGCGTGGGTAAGCCGTTGAACTGCTGCTAGTACTACTTACCTGTTGTGTTACACAGTCTTTAAAATGTAGTTTACCCACAACCACTCCAGTAGTGCTCAATGTACCTGTACTTCTTAAAACATTAATGTTTTACTGTTTAATAACTTATAGACTATATTTTATTATTTTTCCCTTGCACTCAGTGACCAAAGCTATACACACACATATAGACACATACATATATATACACATTGTGACAGATTAAGGGTTTTCCTCGCACACTTGTACCCTCAGACGTCAGACACCAGATAAAAAGTCCAATAATTATTTATTATAATATTAATTGTGCACAAAGCACCACCACTCCACTATTCTTCAATAAACAATACAATAAACCAATAAATCACAATCCTCCACTCCCAGACGCTTAGCCACCCTGCCTCCCAACTCAGCTCCCCGTCTGGAAGCTCCCACAGTCCTTTTATTCTCCCTGACCTTTTCTTCAACCTGGGAGCACGTCGTTTCTTCCTGTCACGTGACCGTGACGCACTCCCGGGTCATAGGGCACATAAGAGCCTACGAGCCCCCTTACAGCGACGCCTGGTGGCCCCCAAGGTATCCAGCAGGGCTGTGTACAAACACTACATAGTCCATGATGCCCTGCTGGAACTCGGGCATGATCATGCTGTCGGGAGAGCTCCTCCTGGCGGCCTGGGGGTGAGGGCCGGAGTAAAATGCCGGCAATCCACCACAGTTCCCCCCACCCTTAGCGACGTCAACTGGGGCGGAGCATCTAGCCCCGCGAGGGACGTCCTCCTCCAGGAGGACACGTCAGTCGGACCTGGGCTATGTTGTCTATGCCTCCCAGAGAACCTTGGGGGAACGGTGTATCTTCTGTCCCACCGATTTCCTGTCCTCTGAGGACAGTTTCGCCACACGTGCCCACTGCCGACGACAGTTGTAGCACCGACGTTGCCCTCCTGGTAGTCCTCCTCTGCGAGACTGAAAACACCGCGGGAACTCAGTCAGCTCCACCCTTTTCTCTGCCACGGGAGGTTTACTGGGTCACTCGCTGCTCTCCCGCCCTTTTTCCACCTTGTCAGGAGACTCCCGGTGTATTTCGGGGATCTCCTGCTTACTCTGGGGCCGGCGCACAGCATGAGTCTCTCTATTGGGAAAAGAAAGCCTCTTTGCCGTTTGCACGCCGTGTGACTTTAAAGTAACCAGAGGTGGCGTCTTCAGCACCGCATCGCTCCGAGAGACAGCACTTTTCAGCTGCTCTGGTACGATCGGCGCTTTCACCGCCCCTTCTGTCATCACACCACATTCGCTTGTAGGATTCGTAGTGACTTGGCACCCGCTACTAATTAACCACGGGCCCGTGTCGCTCTGTGTCCCCTTATTCTGTACGGTACCGGTAAAACTCACCTGTACCGCCAAATCAATTAAAACAGGAGGCTCCCGAGACAATCGCCGCAGGTACTCATCTAATTTGTTTATGGGATTTTCAGCCGCTCCTCACAAGTCTGCAACGATCGTCTGGATTGTTTGCACCACCTGTAAAAACCTGTGCACGGGCTGAAGCAACTTCTCCAGCTCGCGCACGTTCAAAAAGTTACTTAATTCAGCAGAAGGCAGGCTTGAGCCACCACTAGCCTTACCCTCCAGCTGGGAGCCAATAAGCACGTGTTCAGACAGGTACCGCAAGGGAGCCTGGGATTTGGAGTTCTTTTGGGAGGACCGCGGTGCCACTTTTGGCTGACTGTGATCTGTCTGTATCAATTTATCGACGGACCGATCAGTCATTTCCCGGACCTCCTTACCTTTTTGTAGGGAGAACGGTGCTTCGCTCCTGGCCGGAGTAAAATACCGGCAATCCACCACAACATATATATACCTGTGTGTATGTTTGTATGTATTTGTATATTATATATATATACACACACACACACACACACATACATACATACATACACACACATATATATAATTTGTGTGTGTGTATGTATGTGTGTGTATATATGATGTGGATAGGTATATATATATATACTGCTCAAAAAAATTAAAGGAACACTTTTTAATCAGAGTATAGCATCAAATCAATGAAACTTCTGGGATATTGATTTGGTCAGTTAAGTAGCACAGGGGGTTGTTAATCAGTTTCAGCTGCTTTGCTGCTAATGAAATTAACAACAGATGCACTAGAGGGGCAACAATGAGATGACCCCCAAAACAGGAATGGTTTAACAGGTGGAAGCCACTGACATTTTTCTCTCCTCATCTTTTCTGACTGTTTTTTTCACTAGTTTTGCATTTCGCTATGGTCAGTGTAACTACTGGTAGCATGAGGCGAAACCTGGACCCTACAGAGGTTGCACAGGAAATCCAACTTCTCCAGGATGGCACATCAATGTGTGTCATTGCCAGAAGGTTTGCAGTGTCTCCCAGCACTGTCTCAAGGGCATGAGACAGGCAGTTAGTCTAGGAGAGCTGGACAGGACCATAGAAGGTCCTTAACCCATCAGCAGGACTGGTATCTGCTCCTTTGGACAAGGACAAACAGGATGAGCATTTCCAGAGCTCTACAAAATGGCCTCCAGCAGGCCACTGGTGTGAATGTCTCTGACCAAACAATCAGAAACAGACTTGAGGGTGGTCTGAGGGCCAAACGTCCTCTAGTGGGCCCTGTGCTCACAACCCAGCGCAGTGGAGCTTGATCGGCATTTACCATAGAATACCAGAATTGTCAGGTCCACCAATGGCACCCTGTGTTTTTCACAGATGAGAGCAGGTTCACCCTGAGCACATGTGACAGACGTTGAAGGGTCTGCAGAAGCCATGGAGAATGTTATGCTGTCTGTAACATCATTCGGCATGACCAGTTTGGTGGTGGGTCAGTGATGGTCTGGGGAGGCATATCCATGGAGGGACGCACAGACTTCTACAAGCTAGACAAAGACACCTTGACTGCCATTAGGTATCAGGAAGAAATCCTTGGACCCTTTGTCAGACCCTACGCTGGTGCAGTAGGTCCTGGTTTCCTCCTAATGCACGACAATGCCCGGCCTCATGTGGCAAGAGTATGCAGGCAGTACCTGGAGGATGAAGGATTTGGAACAATTGAATGGCCTTCACGATCCCCTGACTTAAACCCAATAGAACATCTGTGGGACATTATGTTTCGGTCCATTAGGTGCCGCCAGGTTGCTCCTCAGACTGTACAACAGCTCAGGGATACCCTCATACAGATCTGGGAGGAAATGCCACAAGACACCATCCGTCGTCTCATTAGGAGCATGCCCCGACGTTGTCAAGCATGCATACAAGCTCGTGGGGGCCACACAAGATACTGAAAAGCATTTTGAGTAGCAGAAATTAAGTTTTTGAAAAATGGACTAGCCTGCCACATCTTCATTTCACTCTGATTTTAGGGTGTCTACACAATTGAGCCCTCTGTAGGCAGAAAACTTTTATTTCCATTAAAAGACTTGGCATCCTTTTGTTCCTAAGACATTGCCCTGTCGTTATTTGTACAGATATCCAACTTCATATTGAGATCTGATGTATCTAATGTGTTTCTTTAAAGTGTTCCTTTATTTTTTGTGAGCAGTGTATATATGTGTGTATATGTATATATGTATATAGATATGAAGATATGTATGTGTATATATGTATAGATATATATATATATATATATATATATATAGATATATATATATATAGATATGAGAACAACACTCATATCAATGACAAAACAATTACATTAACAATCATGTTACGTTATTTTTAAAATTTTTCCTTTTCTTTTTCATACCTTCTTAAACACACTACTTCTCCGCTGCGAAGCGCGGGTATTCTGCTAGTATTCTATATGATGGAGCACAACAGCATGCTTGCTTCAAAAATTTAAATTAGTTCAGTCATTCTGAACCCTGCTTCAGTATGATTTTGTTCAGAACTATTCATTTGCTGAATGTGTCTTTTGATTATGGGGTTAGGTTGATATATTTGAAGCAAAGCATAAATGTATAAATCCATTTAAATTCACTATATTTTTAATGGAAAATAACTTAAGATAATATGCTCAGTCCTATTTAATCTAATTCACAATCACAGATTTGAAAGCAGCCCTGAATAAGGCCCTAATTCATTGCTGGACCCCCCATTCTCATATTTTATCTGCTCTGTACTGTATATGTTGCTTCACAGACAAGAAAACTTTTCACTTTCTGTGGGAAAAATAGATAACTACAATTTCAATGGCTTTCAACAGTGTATTCACATGCAGGCAGGAGTATAATAGAATAGGAGTCTGCTAACAAATAAATGGCTCCCCTCTTTCAGAGCATGTATGTTATATGTTTGCATATCCCAATACTAAAAGAAGTGTCACTGCTGCCAGCTCACCTCCTGAATATGCAACTTTGCACTAAAGTCTTATGACCAGGCACGTTTTCAGAACAATAGCAGTGTGTCAGCTTTGCCTTGGGTTGGTGGCAAGAGAAAAATAGGAAGTGGGAAATTCTTACCAAGTTTATTATTTTCACAGTTTAAACTGATATATATTTCCTACGTAGTAAAAGCATATTGTTCAGGCTGAGAGAGGGATTCATTTTTCTCTTTACTTGTCTGAGACAAAAAACAATATATATATAAATACTATATATATATATATATATATAAGAAGTATATATATATTATAAAGGACCGAGGAGACAGTAGCAAGGGTTGGGGTTTTCCGGCCCGTATATTGTACAACAAAACAAAAAAAACAGGTCAAAATATAAACAAACAGTTCATAGCGCGACGCCGACTCCTGGCGTCGCGGCCATTTTATTGGGGAGGAGGGAAGTGGAGGAATGCGGGAAGGACCGCAAGGGAGGATGGGAAGGATGGCGTCAGGGCAAGATGGCGGAGGAAGGGCGGAAGTACGCACTGCGGTCAATCCAGGCCTATGGTGCAGGAAGGTCTTTCTTTCTATGAGGAAGCAGAGGGAGAAAGTTAATACCCCCATTCCCTGGCGGCAATGGTTTCCCAGGTGCTATCGAATCAATCCGCGCCTCCTACTGGCGTCGTGACACGATCCCCCTTAGCCCAGGACCGTCAGGTCGGGCGGACCTAACCGAGAGGTCGTGAATACGAGAGAGGGCATCGGCATTGGCCTGAAGGGTGCCCGCCGATAAGTGACAGTGAACTTATACGGCTGTAAGTCCAGGAACCACCTGGTGACCAGCGGATTCGACTCTTTATGTAGGGACATCCACTGAAGTGCAGCGTGATCAGTCACCAGAGCGAATCGCGACCCAGCAGGTAGTACGGAGGTGGGTCACTGCCCACTTAATGGCCGGCCTCCCTCTCCACTGCCGCGTGCACGGGTCTCCCGGTCCATCAGTTTCCGGCTAAGGTACATCACAGGGTGCTCGACACCATCGGCGCTTTGGCTCAACGCGGCACCCAGGCCTGTGTCCGGCGTCGGTCTGGAGAATAAAGCGGAGCCCAAAATGAGGCGTCCGTAACACAGGTGCCGGCGTTAGGGCCTTCTTTAGGTCACTGAGCGCGTGTTCTGCTTTGTCGGTCCACACCGCATAGGGCGCCCTTTTTGTCAGGTCAGTCAAGGGTGCTGCTCTTTGGAAGCGGGAACAAACCGGCGGTAGTAACTCGCAAGCCCCAAGAAAGCCTGCACCTGTTTCTTGGTACGGACGGGGCCATTCTAAGATGTCTTTAACTTTGGAGCTCTGTGGCGCACCTGTCCTTGTCCCACGAGGTAGCCTAAATATTTGGCCTCCTTTAATCCAAAAACACTTCCGGGGTTTATGCGGAGGCGGCTTTAGCCAGTGTTGGAGGACAGCTGCGACCTGCAGTAGATGCTCCTCCCAGGTGCGGAATAGATGACAACGTCATCCAGGTAAGCGGCACTATAGGACTGGTGGGGCTTCAGCACTCTATCTACCAGACGTTGGAAGGTCGCGGGGCCCGTGCAGCCCAAATGGGAGGACCTTGTACTGCCAGTGCCCGCTAGGGGTGCTAAAGGCCGTTTTCTCCTTTGCGGATGCCGTTAAAGGAATTTGCCAATACCCTTTTGTCATGTCAAGGGTAGTCAGATACGAGCCGTACCCAGCCGCTCAAGGAGGTGTCAATGCGGGGCATGGGGTAGGCATCGAACTTGGAGATCTGATTCAGGCGTCTAAAGTCATTACAGAACCTCCAGGAGCCGTCTGGCTTGGAGGCGAGGACAATAGGGCTGGACCAGGGACTATGGCTCTCTTCAATTATGTCCATGTCCAACATACGTTTCACCTCCAGTTCGACCTCTGCGCGTTTTGCCTCCGGAGTCGGTAGGGCCTCTCCCGGACGATTACCCGGGCTCCGTGACTATATGCGTGGCTCAATCAGCGCGTCCGGCGGGTGACTCGCTCACTACCTCGGGGATGGCTCGGGTGTTTGGGCTAACTCCTGCCGCTGCTTGGGGTCAGCTCTTCGCGAGGTTAAGGGCAGTTGTGCTTGAAAGGGAGAGTGACCTACGGGAGCTGGGAGCTCCTCTCTATCTCTCAGGGCTTTAACAGGTTGACATGATAGATCCTCTCACTTTCGGTCGACGATTGGGCTGTTTCACCAAATAGTCGGCGAGTCCTTTCTCTCCTTAACCTCGTAAGGCCCTTGCCAGTGAGCGAGCAGCTTGGTGGGAGGTGGGGACGAGCACCATAACTCGGTCCCCGGCGGAACTCCCTGAGGGGGGAGTTGCGGTTGTAACACCGGGCCTGCGCTGCTTGCGCCGAGTCACGTGCTCTTTTAGGAGGGGCCTGATCTTTGTGAGTCGGTCGGCGCAGTTGCTCACGCACTCCAAAATGTTAGAGGAGGGAAGAGCCTCGGCCTCCCAGCCTTCTTTTAGGATGTCGAGGATTCCCGGGGTTGTCGCCATATAGTAATTCAAAGGGGAGAAGCCTGTAGAGGCCTGGGGTACCTCCCGGTAGGCAAAAGCACGGCGGGAGGAGCTGGTCCCAGTTCCTGCCGTCGCGCTGACTACCTTGCGGAGCATCTGCTTAAGCGTCTGATTAAACGTTCGACCAACCCGTCAGTTTGCGGGTGATAGACTGGCGCTTTCAGGTGCTTTATCTGCAGTAATTTGGCTACCTCCTTGAGCGTATCCGAAGTGAAGGCGTACCCTGGTCCGTGAGGACCTCCTTGGGTATGCCGCAGCGTGAAACAAATTAACCAGTTCCGTGCGATGCTTTTAGTATTAGCGGGCGCAGGGGAACCGCCTCTGGGTACCGGGTGGCATAGTCCACCATGACTAGGATATACTTGTGGCCACGGGTTGAGGGCTCCAGGGTCCCACCAAATCGACCCCTATCCTTTCAAAGGGGATGTCCACGAGGGGAATAGGGACTAGAGGAGCACGGTCCCTCCTAGGAATCTGGCGGGTCTGGCACTCGGACAGGATTGACAGAACCGCCGGACCTCCTCATTGATCCCAGGCCAGTAAAAGCGGGCTTAATCCTCTCCAGTGTTTTTCGGCCCGAGGTGGGCCTAGGAGGTGAGCATGTGCCAACTCGCATATCTCCGCCGGAAGGTGCAGCGGAATTAGCAACAACTTCCGCACCTCGCCCTCATGGGTAGCCACTCGGTACAACAGATCATTCTCAAGGACAAAGAAGGGTTCAGCGGTGTGGATCCGTCCGCTGTTGAGCTGTTAGGCAGAGCGATCGCATTCGGGCAAAGCGCGGGAGTCATCATTCCACTGCTCCCTCTTAAAGGAGGCGGCGTGGACGAAATTGATGGTCCAGGCGCCGAGGGTCTTGGGGCCTGGGCCGGGAAGAGTTCCCTGGCTAGTCCCTTCTCCGGCGGAATCTTCGGGTCAAGGTCCGTAGCCACGGAAGGTCCCCGAGACACCAGCGCCCATAGGGCCTGCCCTTGTGCGGCGTGGAGGCCGCGGGAGGGTGCCTTTTCCCCTCATAACAAGATCCAACGAGGCCCGGGAGCGGAATGGCTTACCGCTGATTCTTTTAGACCAGTCTTGTCCCAAAATCACTGGGAAGGGGGTCAGGTAACACAGCGACCGTCATTTGGATTGGTTCCCCCTTCCAGGTGACATAGCAGTGAGCGGAACGATATGACCTAGTCCCCCCATGCACACAGGTGACCAACAAATGCTGTTTTAACCACTGTTGCGGTAAGACAAACGGCGAGCAACAATGGTAATGTTGCTGCGGAATCAAACAAAGCCACCACGGCGTGCCCATTTAGCAACACCACTCCCGTATTCGGACTCGCCAAGGGATGCGGCGGGGACAATACCTCTCCGACGACGTCCAGCTGCAGTCCATAGGCTCCGGGCGATGTGATGGGGGCAGTTTGGCAGCAGGTGACGGTCTCGCCACACTTGAAACAGCGCGGCGGTCCGGCCTCTCTGGCTCTGGCTGGCGCTTCTGCAGCGCGTCGAGGGGGCTCGGGGGTGGCCGCCCGTCCCTGCCGGTTCCAGCGAGCAGGCCTTTCTGACCCCCAAGTCGGAGGACCGCCAACTGACGCTCCAGGGCGCCGAGGAGGCCCGACATGTTCTGGTAGGCGTGTCCCCGGACCTGCTGGGCGAGGGAACTGGGCATCGCATTGACCAGGCCTTCACAGGCCACCCGCTCGACCACTTTCCGCCCGTCGGGTCCCTCTGGCCGTAGCCAGCGGCCCATCTTGCCCCAGAACTCGAACGCCTGGGCGCAAGCGGCTTTTCAGGGTCAAAGACCCAGTTCCGCCATTCGGCCGCCTGCTGGCCCGGGCTAATGCCGTAGCGGGCCAGTATTTCGGGCTTGAGGAGGTCGTAATTAGCGGCCTCCTCCTCAGGGAGGTCATAATAGGCCGCTGGCGGTCCCTTCAGGTATGGCGCCAAGATGGGCGCCCACTCGGACCGCTGCCACTCGCGTTCGGGTGGCCGTCCTCTCAAACATGCCCAGGTAGGCATCGGCGTCCTCCGAAGGGCCCATCGGGACTAAGGAGGAGGCGGCTGCCTGGCGGGTCTGGTCTCGCCCGTTGGGCTTCCACTAACCTGGCCTCGTGGCCTCCAGCTCCCGGGTGGTGGCGGCTTGCGCAAGCTGCGCCTGGAGCTGGTCATTCATCGCCTGCAGCACCGTGTTGAGGTCCTGTCCCTCCGTCATTCCGGGATCTCTCTATCCTGCCGGCTACGCCACTTGTGAAGGACCGAGGAGACAGCAATAAGGGTTGGGGTTTCCGGCCCCGTATATTGTACAGAACTTTTTCAAACAAAAAGAAAACAGGTCTTTGCATAAACTAAACAGTTCATAACGCGACGCCGACTCCTGGCGTCGCGGCCATTATTGGGGAGGAGCGGAAGTGGAGGGATGCGGGAAGGACCGCAAGGGAGGATGGGAAGGATGGCGTCAGGGCAAGATGGCGGAGGAAGGGCGGAAGTATCGCACTGCGGTCAATCCAGGCCTATGGTGCAGGAAGGTCTTTCTTTCTACGAGGAAGCAGAGGGAGAAAGTTAATACCCCGCCAATCCCTGGCGCGAATGGTTTCCCATATATATATATATATATAAGACTATGAACTTTGACACATATTATTTGTGACCAGATCTTTCTATGTATTTGATTTGAGAGGTGAGAGAGAGCACAGCTTTACTGTTTAAGATAGCAGCTGATGTCTTCTGATACATTCCAGTACCCTCCTAAAGCCAGGGAGACCCATTTACTTACTTTAATAATAGTAAAATAATAATACATTTTATTTATATAGCACCTTTGGGTAGCAGTTTTCTTAGTATAGTGTAAACTCTGGTGTTTTCTAATGTACTGTATAAAGAAAAACTACAATTTTTGATGGGGGAATATTTTTTATAAAGCATAGCTTGTATTTTTGAACAGACATATGATTATTATCCTATCTGAAGATCCTTATAAATATGGCAACAGATTTGCCTGTCTAATCGATCAGATCTATATTCACACTGCAGTCTTGAGATTTTATTTTGTAGGCTGTTTTCTTTCCTACTTGTTATTCTTCACTAGCTGCTACCCAAAATCATTGTATTAAATCTTCTCAAAAATGGGTTAATCATCAGTCCAAATAAACTGATAACCAAACAACAGACAGCATAATTAGACCTAGAATTAAAGTCACATCCTTCAACTGGGTACCTATATTAGTACATGTTGATATAATAAAAACATAATACCAGTATAAATATTTTTTGCAATTTAAATACTGTTTGCTAATTATTTGCTCAGTGGGAAAAAAAGTTTATCCGATTAACAACATTATGCCAAGTAAACAATTTAATCTCTGTCCCCTTACCAAAACCCTGCTTAGTAAATCTCCTTCAGTCGGCAGCACTGACTGGTTTTACCTTTCTTCATAAATCAAAAATGATCTTGGAATAATTTTATTGTGATGGATTGCGTTTCACTTCCTAATATTTAGGTGATTTCATATCCTTTAAAGTTCTCCTATAAGCTATTAAAACAGAACCAAGCACAATTATATCAGTAATTTACATACCAACTGGGACATTTTCACGGTTTGAGACAGGATTTGGCAGTTTTTTATCTGACCTAGTTATAACCTTGATGGATGATCTTTATATGGAAATAAGTGTGGAGACAGACACCCTAAGCAAATGCTTTACACACCTGCTAAACACCATTTGGTTTTGGCAATTTGTTTTAAGATCCAACTCATTATTACAGTCATGAATTAAATCAGAATATTCCTAGTGATTTTAATATTCAAAATAACCTCTTGGAAATTATTCTTTAATGATAAAATTATTAGACTAGCTATAAATTCTTCTTTGCCAAAATATTAAATTAATCCAGCATCATCTCTGCATAGACAAAATTATTTATCATGTTTAATTTTAGTGCCATACACTGTAAAACAGTGAGACATGTTAAACTAGCCACCAGTTGGCTTGACCCTGTACCTATCAGCTTCTGAAAAAATGTTTTCAGTTGCTTAGGAACGCATTTTCATTAAAACGTGAGTGTCTCATTTTTATTTTCCAAAATCCCTGAAAACTGCAGATATTAATTCCCCTCTTCAAAAACCAGAACCTGCTAGCTTTTATGCTTAACTAGCAGAATACCCGCGCTTTGCAGCAGAGAAGTAGTGTGTTAAAGAAGGTATGAAAAAGAAAAGGAAAAATTTTAAAAATAACGTAACATGATTGTTAATGTAATTGTTTTGTCATTGATATGAGTGTTGTTCTCATATCTATATATACATATATATATCTATCTATATCTATACATATATATACACATACATATCTTCATATCTATATACATATATACATATCTACATATACACACATATATATATATATATACATATATATATATATATATATACATACCTATCTACATCATATATACACATACACACACACAAATTATATATATGTGTGTGTATGTATGTATGTATGTATGTATGTGTGTGTGTGTGTGTGTGTGTGTGTATATATATATATATATATATATAATGTAGATAGGGGTGTGTGTGTGTATATATATATACACATACATACATATATATACACATATATATACTTGTGTGTATGTTTGTATGTGTCTATATGTGTGTGTATAGCTTTGGTCACTGAGTGCAAGGGAAAAATAATAAAATATAGTCTATAAGTTATTAAACAATAAAACATTAACGTTTTAAGAAGTACAGGTACATTGAGCACTACTGGAGTGGTTATGGTAAACTACATTTTAAAGACTGTGTAACACAACAGGTAAGTAGTACTAACAGCAGCTAAAATGTATATGGATCATCTCTCGGTAGTAGATCCCTTTTGAAAGGCACTACACGACGGCTGTGGTATAGAAATTACATTTTCTATGTGAACGTTCAAATTTCTGTCTCTGGTAATGTGCCTTACCGGCATTACCAGCAATTAAAGAAAATTAGTTTTGTGTCCTCTGCAGTGTTAAGAGAGAAAGGCTTTGGTTTGTGATAAAAGGAAAAAAGGTGTAAAAGGAGGAAAGTTGCCTTTTTCTTTTACATAGTATAGAGAGATGTGTTCGCTGACGATATGATTGCCTTTTGGGGACAGTCGCGGTGGATCTTGTGTAGACTGGTGAGACGTCCCTGCCATTAATCGGCTGTGATGGCACTGTCAGTACTCCACTCCTGTGCGTGTCTTCATAATTCGAGCTGACAACCTCATAATCGTATATGTGCAAAAGAAAGTTTGAATCGCCTTAATATTACTTTGTCACGGTGTAGAAATGGGGTCCTGTGTTTGCACTTGTCTGGGCTATAGCTCAGGGAGAGGATGAAAAAAATTAAAAGTGCTCACTTTGACTTAAGGCAGAAGCGCAGTCAGCGTCTCAAAGGCTGGCACAGCTATGCGCGCGCACCGGCTGCTCGACTTTTGCTGGACAGGAGACCCCAGTTTTTGCAGACACGTTCACGATATCAAAAGTCTCAGTGCTCTTAGGAGGTCATTCATATATATATATATATATATATATATATATATATATATATATATATATATATATATATATATATATATATATATATATATAAAATACCCTACCACGCAGCGAGAAGTAGTGTGTTAAAGAAGTAATGAAAAAGAAAAGGAAACATTTTAATAATAACGTAACATGATTGACATTGTCATGAGTGTTGCTGTCATATATATGCCTGCCTAAATAAGTCACCTCGCTTCGCTCTTACTTTTTACCGCTCATTTAATCATGGCTAGTGGCAGAAAAATTATTAAATGGAAGGAGGATTACACTGAGTATGGCTTTACCAAAACAATTATTGATGGCGAATCGATTTTTCATAAAGCTTGAATTGTTGATCTGTTTTTCTGTGTTAACCTCATATTTTTTCAGACTTCTTCTCAAACCAAAGTGGTGCGAGGGTAAAATGAATCGGGATGTGCTGATCAATGTAATCGGTGTACCATGAAATCATGCATTGACAAAAGTTCCCCTTTGCTTGTAATGCAAAGTGTGATTAAATGCATTACTTTTTAACACGTTATGGAGTACATGCATCGAAGCTTCTCAGCTGTCCTTGTGCTAAGAAAAGGAAAGATTTTAAAAATAACGTAACACGATTGTCAATGTAACCTTTTGTAAGTAGTGCCTGGAGGATTCAGTGTGGAGAAACTCTAGAGACAGCGTGTGTATTAACTTGTGGATTTTTCTGGGAGTATTTGGTGACAGTGTGACGAAGTTGCTTCGAAAGACGGCGTTAGCCGCGGAGCTCAGCTCAGACCGAAATGAGGTAAATGGGAGGGGAGATGATGACGTGACTCCCCCACCCGCCTTAACTGTCAATCCCCCACAAACACAGTCTCTCGGAATTTGCATAAGCACACCCCTTCACCTGCAATTTTAACTTAGTTACAAAGTGATCAAAACTCTCGTTTATATCCTGCGTCCTCTCATTAAACTTGTATCCCGCATTACCTGTGGGCATGTGAAACGCCAGCGGTAGCCTGTCTATGAACTTAATTTAAAGTTTGGGTTTACACCTTGCTTTCTTTCCAAATGGCAGCACTCATGAATATGGTAGTATATGTCACTCGCTCGCTTCCTATTGTTTCGCTGCCTTCTCAATTATATAATACATGTTTTCTTCAGCACTTTTTGGAGGTTTTCCTGGTTTTCTACGCACTGCATTAACAGTCAGTTCACGTGATTACGTGAAAGGCGTGATGATTTCACACGAAACTCCGCCCCCCACGGCTTTCAAGCTCAACTCCTTTACAGTAAATGGAGAAGAATACCTTCCAGTTATGACCATTACGTGTAGAATTTCAAAATGAAAACTGCCCAACTTTTGTAAATAAGATGTAAGGAATGAGCCTGCCAAATTTCAGCCTTCTACCTACACGGGACGTTGGAGAATTAGTGATGAGTCAGTCAGTGAGTGAGTGAGTGAGTGAGTGAGTGAGTCAGTGAGGGCTTTGCCTTTTATTAGTATAGATAATTATAGACCTACTTCAAATCTACACTGTATAGGTAATATTATGGAGAAAGTTGTTTTCAATCAGTTTATCCAATTTTATAAATAAAAATGGCCTTCTTGACAACTTTCATCCACACTTTAGACCACATCAAACTACTGCGACAATACATATAAAGGTACTTAATGACTTTTATTTATCTACCGATACTGGAAAATATCAGTCTTTGTGCTACTAGATCTTAGTGCTTATTTTTGATACTATCACTTATATGACTACCAGAAATGGCATTTGATTGGTTTAGGTTGTGTTTTGAAATTTGGGGTTACTTTTTGCCATTGAAATTTATAAATCTGGGTTCTTCGACATGACATGTTGAGTACCCCAGGGTTTAATCCTAGGCCCTATTTTAGTCAACCTTCATTTGCCACCACTGGGCCAAACTCATTGTTATGCAGATGACTCCCAACTCAACTTATCTCATTCATCTAATGACTATAGTCCCCTAGACTAACTGTGCTAATACATTGAGCAAATAACTTGATGGAACCATATTCCCTTCAGCTTCAGTTAAATAAAGATAAAAGAAAGACTATTGAATTTGGCAATGAAGAGAAACAACTTAAAGTCAGAACTTATCTTGATTTTAGAGCTTATAAAGCTAAATGCCAAATCAGAAATCTTCATGTCCTGATAACTACAGATTTTAACTTTAATATTAGTTTTTTATCACCATAAAACCAGCAAAATTACGGGTTATTTATGTCCAAAGAAGACTTGGAGAACTTGAACTTGAATCTTTTTATTTCAAGGAAGTTTGCCTATTGCAATACTCTCATGTCTTGCTTTCCCAATAAGACCATTGGACAACTACAACTTATTCTAAATTCAGCTACTAAAACTCTTAACAGGGAACAAACGGACTAATCACAATGCTCCAATTCTCAAATATACTCCTTTATTTCAGGTTTCTGCATAAATTTTAAGGTAAGAGTGCTTATTTACAAATCAATAAATAGCTTAGGGCAAAATATATTTCTGACATGATAATGGATACAAGCTTATTAGGTCTCGTAGGTCTTCAGGGATTGGTTAGTTAATGGTGACAATAGTTAAAACTTGTTTAGATCTGGGGCTGGAGGGATACTCAGGTTATTCATCTCTTTTTCCTGAACTAAGAGACGAGAGAATCTGTGGTGACGATACCTAAAGGCCTTTATGGTCCACCTTGTAGTGCAAAATCTCTGATCCTGGCATCTGGTCTTGATACTTTAACAGAGTTGGCCACCTGTTGCAGGTCACAGACCTGTATTTTACATCCCTTAATATATTATAAATCACAAAAACAAAAGATTAAATGCAAAATATAAATAATAAAATACTATTTTTAGAACAGTTCAGCAATGATAACAGAGATTCAGACAATACTATCCTCTAGATCTCACTTTCTTTCAACTCTCATTGGGTTTTTATCAAAACTTTTTGAACCAAAGAGCTTAGGACTTCCTACTTCATACTTATGTTTTGACCCACCCAGGACTTTTTTTGCTGAGCTTGTATAATGCTTTTCTTGACATAGACAGTTTCTTTCAATATTACTTTACACATATAATTAAAATACACACATAAAAATATTTCCTTATTTCTCATTCTTTTTTTAATTCCATTTGTCCTAAACTACATAATTAATATTAAACACATTAGCATGATTAACATACTAACCATCTTTTCACCATTTGACAGAAGATTTGAGTAGTAAAAATAGTTTTTGAGCAGACAGAGGAACTGGTTTTTGTGGTTTTATCTGACATTATAACCTTCTTCATACTCAACTCACTGCTTAATTTTAAAACTTTCAAACATAATGGCCACCTCATGATCTGCCAGTTTCAGTATTTTATTATGTGTGTCTCTCTGGTTCCTTTCTGGCCCGATTCGGTTTTTAGGTCGAGATTCACTGGGCCAGGGTGGTCGGTTTTCTTGACAAACTGAACCATAATTTAGCTATTATTGGACGCCCAGATGAATCCAGAGAACCTCAAATGTTCTGTATCCAGACTGAAAACTTAATTATTCTCTTGTGCTTTTGGTTGATTTTATCTTCATTAATTGTCTTTCATAGTTTTATAAATGACTCTGTAAAGCAGTATGTGCATGAAAAGTGTTAAAAAAATTAACTCGCCTTGCCTGGGAAGTACTGTCTGCATTTCTAAGTGTTTCAATTCCTTGTGACTTGCCTCTTGCTCAAAGTCACCCAAGCATAGCCACCCTGACAAGTTTGTTTGAAGTACTGTATCACCTTAATTTTACTTAGCTTTACTATAATAAATGTATGCCAGTATATGACACTTTCATGTTGCCACATCTGACAGACTAATTATAATATAGTGGACCAACAAATGAAATGTGAGTGTTGTGCCTAGCACTAGGAAAGCCAAACAGAATGAATGGAAATGACCAGGAGAGGACACCTTAAATAAACCAGAAAGTCTAAATGAAGTGTCAAGTCTATCTTTCAGTCATTTTCTAAACTGCTTTGTCCTGAACAGGCTTGTGGAGGGTGCTGGATCCTATCCCAGCTAGCATAAAGCACAAGGCACGAACAAACTCTGGAGAGCTTACCAGTCCATCACTGGGCAAACACACACACCAACAGCACACACTAGGGCCAATTTATTAACACCAATCCACCATGTCTTTGGACTGTGGGAGGAAATAAGAACACCCGTAGGAAACCCACACAGACATGGCGAGAACGTGCAAATTCCAGGCAGGGAGAACAAAAACCCTGGTTTCCTTACTGTGAGGCAATGGCCCTACCACTGTACCACCATGCTGCCCTAGCAAATCTTTCATCTGATCAACATCGTAAGCCAAGAACTCATGTCCAGGTAATGGAGTCCCATGATTTCCATGGAAAAGATTTAAAACAAAATCATCCTTCTTAATTATTATTCAAACAAAAATATGGAGGAAATAAACTAACTGTATATATAACAAAACCACAAACTAAGGAGAAGAGAAAAGAAAGTAAAAGAAGCAAAATAAGGACTGGAAAAATGTATAACTTAGGTAAATCATAACAATTCAGAAATAACTAGGAGAATACATTTTACTTCTGTATGCTCAAATACAAGCATATCAGGCGTATAGTCTTGAAAAATATTTTAAAATCAATAGTTAACAAAATAACATCTTAATATAGTGGTCTACATTGAAAGTCTTTTCTTTAGTGCATTACATTAATTTGGCTAGATGTAAAAATATAGTACTTTCTAAGTTCTATACTTTTTTGGAGGGGGTTTACGCATTTTAGTAACTTTTGACTTCAAGTAAGTCAAAATCGAAGGAGATTTGACTTTGTAACTTAATGTTCTACTATTTGGCATTACATGTTTTGTCATAAAAAAATCCAGGGTTCCTTTTTATTGGGAACAGCAAAAAGGTATTAAAAGAAATAATCCAAGTATTACTTGCTAGTCAGTGATCACCATGGTGAGTAGGCTTCGATGGTGGGGGAGGATGCCGGTCAGGCCTGGTAGGCCCAAACGTGTTGTGAGGGTCTGCTGGGAACATCTGGCAGAGTCCCCTGTCAGAAGAAGCTTCAACTCACACCTCCGGCAGAACTTTGACCACGTCCCGAGGGAGGTGGGGGACATTGAGTCCGAACAGTGGGTCAGCTCTACACCCTTAGCAGGGTCCTGGAGGGTGCATGGGAGTTTGCCCAACCAGTCTACATGTGTTTTGTGGACTTGGAAAAGGCGTTCGACCGTGTCCCTCGTGGAATCCTGTGGGGGGTGCTCTGGGAGCTCTGCATCAGGAGGAGTTAGATGAGGTAACTTTGGCATCTGATCAGGATGCCTCCTGGACGCCTCCCTGGTGAGGTGTTCCAGGTGCTTCCAACCGGGAGGAGGCCCCGGGGAAGATCCAGGACACGCTGGAGGGACTAGGTCTCCCAGCTGGCCTGGGAACACCTCGGGATTCCCCAGGAAGAGCTAGAAGAAGAGGCAGGGGAGAGGGAAGTCTGGGCATCTCTGCTCAAGCTGCTGCTCCCATGACCCGACCTCGGATAAGCGGAAGAGGATGGATGGATTCTTGCTAGTCCTGTGTAAGATTCAGATTTCTCATTGTGATCTACTCAAATATATGACAGAATGATATCTGATATACTATTGCTAGAAGATGGAAGGCTGGCACATATAACCTTGCACTTTCCTAACCAAACATGGAACTTAGCAGTTGAACCTGGTGAGCTGCAAATCCCATTTTAGTTCCTACTCTGGCAATTGCCTACTATTACATCTATGCTAGAGTTGGCTACAATCTGTATCTAAGACTATACATGAATAATACATCTTATACTAAGATTATATATGTCTAATACTAAGAAAAAATCTCAAACATTAATTATTAAAGTTATAACCAGACACAGGCAGGCACGTGAACGAACTGGCATAATGTTTACATACTGTAACTGGCTTTTTATGTGGAAAGTTGCACCACTAACCATCTTTTTATGCTTTGGGCTATAATTATATATATATTCATAATTAAAAATAGGCCACAGGTGACATTAAGAGTTTGATGAAGAAGATGAAATTATCTATTTTTCCACATTGAGAAAAGGGCAAAGGCCAAAACAAACAAAGCAGTGTTAAAATGAAATGCTGAAAATCCATATAATTTGCATTTCTACTGTATTTTTATACTTTTGGAAGAAATGACAAAGTGTATTTTAGCAAATTTTAAGCACATCCATCTATCAATCCATTTTTTCAATGACACTACCTGGTGGCTATCCTTGCACTGGGAAGAAAATTAAAAAATTAAGATGACTTTATTGTAACAGTATGAGCTTATTAAGGTCATATTTTATTCAAAGACATTATTAAAATGGATTAATGAGTAAAAATGTTATTACTAACATAAGAAAGAATATGTTTCAGATTTGTTACAATTCATACAGTGTGTTCTAGTGAGCTTGATAATTGGCAACATTCCATAACCAATGACTAAGACATTGTGAATGCCGACATGAATGGACTGGCATCCTGACTGGGTCAGAGAGTGATGCCTTACTCATCCATGAGGCCATAATAAATGAGGAACACCGTTGGAGTTGTAACCCAGCCAGGATTTCTAGCTCTTCCTATCCTAGTCAGGGCATTCAGGCTAAAATGGATGGGATGGGACTGTTTATCCCCCAATATGGAAGGTAGTAGTCCTCCTTTGGTTTGGTCCCAGTATACACATCAACAGGGTATCATGGGAACTGTAGTCCAGAAGGGCAAACCTTTCGGGGTCCCTAGGACCGCGAGAAGGAACTGTCAAGAGAAATCTTCTCAAATTTAGGGAACTACTGCCTGAACTGGTATTGCTTCCTACTGGATATACCCTGGCAATGGAAGAATGCATGGGGACCGGCCTAAAAGAAGCCATTTCTGCAGTTGGAGTTGGACTGTTGGGGACAAGGCACGCCTAGAGGAGGGTGGAGGATGATCATTATTGGAATTGTGCATGTGAATACTTGTGTGTTGGAGAAAGAACATGAAAAAAGTACTTTTGAATAATTGACCTATATGTTAATATAACTCTTCACTGCGTCTGTGCACTTGTGTCTGGAGTCTGGGGCTTTGGTGTATCCCCTTTTAGCCTCAACATACATTGTGCTACCTGTGAACAAATTATCACTGCTATTTGCATGTCACTTTTACACTATCCATAAAAACAAAAGGAAAAAATATTCTTCTATTGACTAGACTTTTCTTCCAATGAACACAAATGCAAATTAATGCAAATTAGAGGAGGAATCTCAGTTTATATGGAATCAGAATATAAGACTTGTGTCACTATTCACACATTTTATTTATTCCAACACATATATGTGTTACGAAATAAACATTTTACTTGACACATATTCAGAACTTGGGGACAATGGTAATCACTGTAGGCTCATAGCTTCACAATTCTGGATTTGAATCACAGCTGTCTGATGAGCAAGGTTTATATGATCATACTGTGATTGTATGGGTTATTTTTTAAGCACCAAAAACCAAAATTGTGCATGTTAGGTAAGATGGCAACTCATGTTTGTATTGAGAGTCTGGCCTATACACCACCTATGGCTGGGTCTTTGCCAGGGTCTCTCCAGCTTCCTGAGGCCCTAGAAGAGGATTAGTTGCATTTCACATTATAACGATAAATAGGTGTTTTACAATTAAATATTTTAAAGCACTAAAAGGAACCAGTCAATCCAAAAGTATCACAAAATGTGGCATCTTCAGTTTAGCTCCTTAGCTATATTACCACACTGAATTAGTTTAGTAGATTCATTATTTTCCAAATTCAATACATTGCCCTTGATTTCCAGAAAGTAAGTTTAAATATATAACTAAAAAGTCTGGCATACTTGGTTAATAAATGGATTATACGACTTGATTACTTAGGTAAAGTGATCAATCTCTTGGTCTGGTTGTACAGGAAAAATTAATTATCTAATTAATACACTTAATCATTACTCAAGAGTCAAGCTCTTACAAATTAAATCTGTTCCTGATGTATTATAACACTGGGGAATTACACATTTACAAGTGAACTTTTAGTCACCGTGTTGCCATGTTGAAAATATATATATTTTATAAAAAAGAAAACATAAATATACATGTGTTTGTAGATCAGTTTTTAATAATGAAAAGGAAATTCTAACAAAAAAGCTTTGAAGTGGTTCAAAATTCATAACCAACATAATTTGTGTAATTACATCCACCAGTTATGTTGATGAAGCAAACATTGACATTAATTCATACCTCAACGTAAAGACAATGTGATTCTTATGAAGCAGCACAACACAATGACACATAAGGCATCCAGAAACACCAACATTTTGACTCCCGCAGATTTACTTATTCAGTTCTGTGTCATTTTGCATATCTTGAAAAAACATTGTTCCTAAAAAAATAAAATTTGGAGATAGTTAATGTAGCCTGACTTTAAGTAAAGAAATAAGAACAGAAGCTTCAATACACTTTAAGTAATTAATTCCTTTAAGTAATAAGGACTGAAGCCTCAATACACTTAAGAATATGCACAACTAAATAATCCTATAAAATAAAGATCTGAGATTTGTTTACTACTAATCACTGCACTTTAGCAATTTCTCTCCTTTTCTCTCATTGAACCTGGGCACATATCAAAGCACGTATCTTCATTCCAAGTAGATTTGATTAATTTTTCACTTTGACATTAACTCTGAGAATTCAGACAACCACCACTAAAAACCAATGATAGACATTCATTTCTTAGACACTTATGCTCTGAGCAGTAGCATGTATCCTTATCTCCCATCTTCCCAATTTGTCGTATAGCTTAGTAAATGTTACAGAAAGCCCACCTTGCCATAAGAATAGTGGGATAACAATGTAAACAATGTAATCTCAGTGATGTAAAACTATATCAGTGAGGGATTGTAAAATTTTTGCACTGGTCAAAATGTTGACATCTATTTACAATAGACTGTTACTTGAATGCCTATTTATCGTGGTTTTTTTACTTGAATTGTTGAGCCTTTGCATTATGGACATTGACATCAGTATATGTGACATTACTGACATATACAGTATATAGCCAGGAATAGACCCCATAAGTCCACTCTGAGAGGATAATCCACATCCCGCTGGTCCTTCCAATTCACTCTCTCTCACTCCTGGAGGTCATGAAACAAAATTTCTCCATTTTGCTGATCGTTTTTTCCACAGGAGCCTTTTTTCCTAACCCTCCTTTGGTTTCCTTTCATCAGATACCTAACTTAGGCAAACTTCTCGACTACAGCTCACTTAACAAAGGAGAGCCAAATTCCCCACTAGGCAATTTGAACTGTAACAGGAGCCGTATTATCATTTGTGAATATGTCACATGTAATACCCTTGTATCTGGTCCCTCTGGTAAATTCAATATTAAACAAGAGGCTTCTTGTCAATCTAAAAATTTTATTTACTGTGTTTTTTTGCGGGAAGTGTCCAGTCTTCTACACAGGTAGACAGCAAGCACACTGTTTCAGAGAACATGTTCAAGCCGTTAAAATCAAAGGCCTTACATAGCCTAATGTAGATAACTTCCCATCACTTGAACATTGACACATTGATCTCTGTATTTGTGTTCTTTTACAGGGCTTCAAAGACAGTTTTCAAAGAAAATTAGAACATGCTAAGCTCATTCTCATCCTGGGATCAGATTTTTCTCCAGTTCTGAATGTCCAACTCCCTGTTTAATCTCTGCCTTCAAAAATGGCAGATGTTTCACACCTACTCTCACTTTTTCACCTTTTATTTTCCCTGGTGCTGTTACCTGTTTATGTTATCTGCTTTTTTCTTTTCAGTTGTATAACTGATGAAGGCTATACAGCCAAAATGTTGTGTTCTCTGCCTTGTTTCCTTTTCAGCATTTAAATGGTCTTTACCCCTTTTTCCCTATACATACATATATATATATAAACTGCTCAAAAAAATTAAAGGAACACTTTGAAAACACATCAGATCTCAATGGGAAAAAGAAATCCTCCTGGATATCTATACTGATATAGACTGGGTAATGTGTTAGGAACGAAAGGACGCCACATCGTTTGATGGAAATGAAAATGATCAACCTACAGAGCCCTGAATACAAAGACTCCCCAAAAATCAGTGAAAAAATTATGTGGCAAGCTAGTCCATTTTGCCAAAATTTAATTGCAGCAACTCAAAATTGTACGCAGCACTTTGTATGGCCCCTGTGTTCTTGTATACATGCCTGACAACATCGGTGCATGCTCCTAATGAGACGACAGATGGTGTTGTGGGAGATCTCCTCCCAGATCTGGACCAGGGCATCACTGAGCTCCTGGACAGTCTGAGGTGCAACCTGGTGGCATTGGATGGACCAAAACATAATGTCCCAGAGGTGTTCTATTGGATTTAGGTCAGGAAAGTGTGGAGGCCACTCAATGGTATCAATTCCTTCATCCTCCAGGAACTGCCTGCATACTTTCACCACATGAGGCCAGAAATTGTCGTGCACCAGGAGCCACTGCACCAACATAGGGTCTGACAATGGGTTCAAGGATTTCATCCTGATACCTAATGGCACCCAAGGTGCTTTTGTCAAGCCTGTAGCGATCTGTGTGACCCTCCATGGATATGCCTCCCCAGACAATCATTAACCCACCACCAAAGTGCTCATGCTGAATGATGTTACAGGCAGCATAATGTTCTCCATGGCTTCTCCAGACCCTTTCACTTCTGTCACATGCTCAGGGTGAACCTTCTCTCATCTGTGAAAAGCACAGGGCACCAGTGGTGCATCTGCCAATTCTGGTATTCTATGGCGAGTGCCAATCGAGCTGCATGCTGCTGGGCAGTGAGCTCAGGGCCCATTAGAGGACATGGGGCCCTTGGGTCACCCTCATGAAGTCTTTCTGGTTGTTTGGTCAGAGACATTCACACCAGTGGCCTGTTGGAGGTCATTTTGTAGGGCTCTGACAGTGCTCATCCTGTTCTGCTTCTCCCAAAGGAGCAGATACCGGTCCTGCTAATGGGTTAAGAACCTTCTATGGCCCTGTCTAGCTCTTCTACAGTAACTGCTTGTCTCCTGGAATCTCCTCCATGCCCTTGAGACTGTCCTAGAAGACACAGCAAACCTTCTGGAAATGGCACGTATTGATGTGCCATCCTGGAGAAGTTGGACTACCTGTGCAACCTCTGTAGGGTCCAGGTATCGCCTCATGCTACCAGTAGTGACACTGACTGTAGCCAAATGCAAAACTAGTGAAGAAACAGTCAGAAAAGATGAGGAGGGAAAATGTCAGTGGCCTCCACCTGTTAAACCATTCCTGTTTTGGGGGTCATCTCATTGTTGCCCCTCTAGTGCATCTGTTGTTAATTTCATTAACACCACAGCAGCTGAAACTGATTAACAACCCCCTCTGCTACTTAACTGACCAGATTAATATCCCATAAGTTTCATTGACTTTATACTATACTCTGATTAAAAAGTGTTCCTTTAATTCTTTTGAGCAGTGACTGCCGGCTTCGCGCTCCGGCCCTCACCCCCAGGCCACCAGGAGGAGCTCTCCCGACAGCAGGATCGTGCCGTGCGTCACACTACTGCCTGAACTGCCCCATGAAACAAACTAAAAGATTTAAAATTTTGGTAATTTCAGACAAACACAGCTGCAAAGATTGTAGGCATACAAAACCTTGTGACTTAGTCGATAAATACACCCTACTACCATGCCAGTGACCAATTCTGGGAATTTTGGGTCTCCCCTCATGTATGATGTTGATGACAGCTTTGAGTCATTAACATATGAAACCAATGTAATAATTAGGAAAACAGAATAAAGCAGGAAAGTGGTACTATGTTGCCTTGTTGATTAGCACCCACTATACTTTCACTATACTCTTACATGTGACAATAATGTCACATAATAATAACCTATACACAAAATGAAAGTATGTGATCTCACAACATATCCTAACCAGTCACTACCAGAACACTAAAGTGTAATCCTGCATCTTTCAGTTTGGAATTGCATTTTTGTCGACAAAGATAATTTGAAACAAAGGTATGTCTTGGTGAAGTACTTCTAAAATAATTATTCTACAGCTCACCTCACAAACATTTGGGTTCATGCTTATGCAGCTTAATTCATCTTAATATTCATTTTTCAAGTCATTTAAGTTTTTTTTTTTTTTTAAGACAGCAGAAACTTCCAGAAGTTGAAAGACTCAGTGTTACTGTAGAAAAATATGTAAATCACGTTGTCACAAGAATGACAAAAAGACATTATAAAGGTTTGGGGTGGCCACACGTATAATATATCCTGGCTGCAAAGGGTATTTTTCAAGAGATGTTTACAAGACAGATTCCAAAACAAAATTGATTATATGAAGCCAAGATGGCGGCTTTAAAGGCCAGGGTAGGAAATGACATCATCGGGGCCGGAAGGGTAAGTGACGTTGTCAGAGGTGCCAGAACAGTAAGTGATGTCATTGGAGGCGCCTGGAACCCTGTGGGATTTCCCAAGAACGGTCTGCAAGGGATGGAGAGGGACGTGGAATTCAAATTATTCAGGCCCTTTAGTTGACTCCTACTCGCACGTGTGTGACAATATCAATAATCATACTAGCTGTAACTGTGGGGTGATGTCTGTAGTATTGAAAGGGTGCAAAGCACTTATTGCTGTAAGTGCAAAACAGCATTAAAAAATGGATAAATAACATATATAAGTATACTTTCATACTTCTATTATTACATGTAACTTCTATGCTTAAGTTCTTCTTTTGTGTATACTTGTATGCTTACATAATTCCTTATTGAATTAAATAACATAATTCAGAAGAAAATACTTTTTTATATATAAGATTTTGAATAAAGACTCTGTCATCATTGGAAATTAGTTTTTTTAGCTATTGTGTATTAAGAATGTTTACTTTAAACTTTTGCTCTTGCGATTTCTCTAGACCAAGTGATGTGTTTGACCACTAAAAACTGGTGACATTAAATAAATCCCAAACATATCTAAACTTTGCAGAGAGATGGAGATGGAGGAAATAAGACAAATGTTTAAAGGCCAAAATGTAGTGTAAAAATGAATTAACCCATCTGCATCAATCTTACTGGCTGAATTGCTGTATGTATGCAGATAGGAATTAGAGTGGCTTGTGTGTGTTTATTTATGCACGTTGAACACTGCGTTCAATTTAGGATGTTGTGTAGCTTTGTGCTGTACGCTGTTTGGGAATATTTGACTCAAATTTGTAAAGTGTAATTTATATGCCGTATTTAGATAAAGAGAGGAGGTTAGGAGCACGCGCTGATACAGCACATTGCTGCACCCACCGTATGGCAAACCAACTCAGGATTCCAGATTAGGACCTGAGTGCAGCCATGCAATGGGTCCTGGGTCCTCAGCACCACACTAGTTCAGATGGAGGTTTTTTATGGTGGCTGGATTGCCAATTCTGCCACCAACCCCCAGGGTTTTCCCTGCAGTTTGGAGGACCTACATTCAGGACTGGATGCAGATTAAAGTCTTACCCAGGACAGAACAATTGCAGGTTAAAGGCCTTGCTCAAGGGCCCAACAAAGTAGAGTCACTTTTGGTGTTTAAGGGATTCAAATGGCAACCTTCCGATTACCAGTGCAAATCCCTAGCCTCAGAGCCACCACTCTGCCCGCATAGATAAAGGAAAGAATAAAACAAAATATCTGACCTGGTCAACGATAAATCATTTTAGTGCTTAAATCTAATTGAAAAAGCATTGTCTATTTGAAATAAGTTCAACATATTTAAGAGGACAGTATCTTTTGCATATCAATAATAACAATAATAATACATCTTATTTATAAATGCATAAAGATGTGTTACAGATTAAATAATATTATCAGTATATATTAGACCAAAACTTGGAACTTGTGGCAAACCTTTAGAAATTGGAAGAGTCAGGTGGAGTGAGTATTGCTAATTTTCCACGCTAATACATTTATTTTAACTAAAAATGAAAGTCAATATAGTGCACTGTACCAGTACTTTGATGAATTTAATAAATAAGTAAATACATTAAAGTAAATTTATGACACTTCATTTCATTTTATCTGTCATGTACAGCAGAAAAGCTGTTCCATGCTCTCATTTGTAAAATACAAAAAGCTTCCAACTACAGGAAATCATTCTTATTTTAATACCTACTTATTGGTCATTTGCATTGTTTTATTATAATCGAGCAAACTATTATGTAAACATGTTAAGTTTATAATAGGATTAAGTTTAAAGTTACAATTGAACCAAAGTAACCTAGAGAATGTACTGTATTTGGTAGTTATGAGATAAATGTTGTGGGAATCATGTCTGAATGCAGTATATTCTTAATACTGTATATTGTTAAAGTTTTGAAATCTAGAGATGTTCTAGAAATCTTAGTGACTGGCAAATCTGGAAGCAGCAAGGATATTATAAATAAACTTGGTCATTAAACCCCTTAGGTTTAGAAGTCAAGGTGGGGGGTAAAGAATTTAGGGGTAATCATTGACTCAGACTTAAACTTTAAGTTGCATATTAACCAGATTACTAGGACTGCATTTTCAGTTAAGGAATGTAGCAAAATTGAGACCTCTTATAATATTACATGATGCTGAAAAATTAGTTCACACTTTTATTTTTAGTCGATTTGATTGCTAACAGGGCTACCTTAGATTGGATGTAATTAGTGCAGAACGCAGCAGCCAGAATTTTAACTAGAAAATGAAAATTTCAGCACATCTCACCAGTTACATTGGTTACCCGTGTCATTCAGAATTGACTTCAAAATACTGCTAATGGTGTATAAAGTCTTAAATAATCTTGCACCTTCCTATATTTTAGAATGACTGTCTCCCTACACACTAAGTCATAACCTCAGATCTTCTAATGGTGGTCTGCTTGTTATTCTAAAAGCAAAGCTTATTTTTGTCAGCCCAGTGGGAGCTGGGCAGTCTTTTGGCACTGGAACCCTTGCAGATTTTGTTTTTTTCTTCAGGTTAACTGGAGTTTTTTTGTTTGTTTATTCTGTGCTCCCGGCCATCTGACCTTAATCACTATACTCATTTTTAGAGTTTTGCATTATGATATTGTATAAAAACAGCTACTCTTCTACTTGATATTTATCCTTTTTTAAGATCATATAGTTTTTTTTCTTTGTTGCTTATTCTTTAATATTATTGCCTAATCTTATTTCTTGTTCTCTTCTTGTAACTTTCTGTTTGACATCTTGTAAAGCACTTTGAGCTGCATTGTTTTTATGAAAATGTGCTATATAAATAAAAGTTGTTGAAAATGTGCTATATAAATAAAAGTTGTTGTTGTTCAGATAATGTATGCACTGCAATGGTGTTTAAATAAAGTGTTCTCTTAGTATGCTATAATCTCTGTCTGCAGTAACAAGGCTATTGTTGATTATTCTAGCAAATGTTCATATCCAGCATGTCAGAAATCTTCTGAGGAGGGTTAATAATTAAATACACATTAATAAATATACCATGATTTTAAAGAAAAGAATATCAGAAGCAAACAAAGCAATGATGGTCTGCCCCATCAAATGACTGTCCTATCTTGCAAGCTACACCTATAAAGTAAAGCATCCATTTATCCATCCATTATCCAACCCGCTATATCCTAACTACAGGGTCACGGGGGTCTGCTGGATCCAATCCCAGCCAACACAGGGCGCAAGGCAGGAAACAAACCCCGTAAGCCCACCGCAGAAAACATCCATTTAACCAGTGCCATTTGTATCCTGTACAAATTTAACAAAATGAGTTTAGTTTTAGCTAATGATGTGAACTACATTTTCCTGTATATAAATATATATATATAAATAATATTATACTGTAAATATATGCAGTATGTATTATATATATACATAGTAAATATATCTTGCATTCTATGTATGTTATATTAATTATGCTTTTTGCCTGTTGTTAGTATTTTATTACTGTTACCAATCTGACAGAGAGAAATTAAAGTAAAAATTTCACTGTACTGCAGTATGTACACAGCAATGAACTTAAACATGAATAAATCAAAAGCAGGAACCCATTTATTTCATTCACAAAGTATCATTACAGCACATGTCTATGCATGCCTTTTGAATTTTTAATATCTAAGCTCAAGATGCAACTTGTTAGGTGAAAGTTCACATTTAAAATGATCCCCTTAGTACATAGATAACCACAACTTTTTTTATTCATGTGACTTAATCACGCAATGGATGAAACTTATTATCACAGGTACAGGGGTTTATTTATTTTTTTAATTAACCAACTAACAAACTAATTAATTAATTAATTAATTGATGTCCTCTTCAGCCTCATTTTTTTGTCTTGTAAAGATTTAATATGTTATGTCCAAATATTTGTCTATATATGTAATTTGTTTTTGGGCATACATGGCTCCCTTTGCATCTAACAAAGTTACTGTTGAGTATTGTCCATTTATTACTTGAGTGTGGCATTTGCACACACCAATAGAGCTAGGGAAACAATAACAGGATAATCCAAACTAAACAGAAAATTAAAAGACTGAGCAAGGCCATGGAAATTTATAAGAAATACAATACAAGAAAATGTACAGATATTAAAATGTCTAATCATTCCAATGGAACTGCCAATTTCCTATTGAAATAATGAAAACTAGTAATGTCTGTTCAATTGAGTATTAAGAAACCGAAAAGATGACCTTGAATACCAGTCTGTAGATATTTATGACTACGGGTTTTGCCATTTATATTATATAGCTTCTTCTATGTTCATATCTTCTGTTCTAGTATCACTTCGTATACATTTTAACAAACATTTATATTTACACCAGAAAAAAACAGCATGCACACTTGAGTCTCAGAGTGTCTCATAATTACCACATACCCGCTTTACTTTACTTATTCTTTTGTAAACGTCACGTGTTTATAAGATGTGATAGCTGCTGAATTATTGTATTAAATTATAAATAAGTATTATTAAAATAAGAAAGATTTTGTTATATATTTTAATAATGAGACTGTTGAAGAGTTTTTCTGCTATGCATTACAAGTGTACAGTATGTTAGTGATGACAGAACACCAGTTAACATAACATTTACATTTATGAGAGAAAACTGAAGATCATTTTTGTGGCAGTAATGAAACCTGAATCTTGGAGTGGTCTTCAAAACTACTTTTACATGCTTATGAAATATCATACAGTATACACCATTGTTTTGGTAATCCAAGCAGGGTATAAATATCTTGCCAATACTTTGTGAGCTTATCTATACTGAGTAAATAGGTACCTTCCTTGTTGAACTGTGTTCAATATTTTCAGTATTTCTCAGCAGCTTGTGCACAGTAAGGGAATGGATATGTACAGATTTAGCACCACCGCGTAGTGGTAATTCTCTAGGTATCCGCAACTTATACCATGTTGGACATACAGGAAATGAGCATCACTGCAGTGTTACCTCATTCAGCTCTATGCTTATTTGTGATCCTGATTGTTTCTGAGGAATTTGTTCAGGTTGTCACTCCCACTCACAGCTGCTGTCCTTCATGAGACAGCAGGGGTGAGATACAAACTCAGATCTATAAGCATTCTCTCTCATCAAGCTCAGCCAAAGGAGCTCTCCTCAAGCAACTGTAGACAAAGCTCTCGACTTGCAAAAGGGCCACTTGTTCAACAGCTGGCTTCATTCTCTGTCACCTATGTGCCATGCACCCCTCTAATTATACTGTACTTGCCCACTCAAAGAAGGGACTAACTCAGCAGAAACACTATTATGTTTTGCTTTTGATTCTCCTTATACTTTTTATAATTTCTTATTTTCTGCTGCATATCGAAATGGCTTGTACTTTTACCACTTGTACTTTGCAACGGGAAAGCTTACTATGATACCCTAATCTCAAGATTCCTTTTTCAAATACACACAATATGGTAGTGTAAAGGAAACTGTCTCTGTTCTTTAATGTGCCATCAAAACTTTATGTGCCAGTACATTTACTATGAAAATGAAATGATAAGATCATATAACTCTTTTATTAACTTTAGTATTTATATAAATATGAATTTCCTATTTAATGATAAAATATTTTAACAAAGACTTTTAAACTATCTGTATATTTTTTTTCACAACACAGTGGGTTAGATGGGCTGAACTGTTCTTGTTATCTTAATTGGTGTTATTTTACAGTTATGTTATGTAAATTATCCTAGCCTTCAAAGGATCAAGCATTTCCATATTATTTCAGTCTTGTCATAGTGAACAGAGGTGTTCACATGGCAGGGCTCCATCATGTCAGTTCTGATAATGGATGCCAATTGAAACCATAACATGGGTGATCTTGGCTCTTAATTTAAGGAACTGTCACCAACACTAATCTCAATAACAGCATGTGGTTGGAGGAAACCTACAGGAAAACTGCATAGACAGGGTGACACCTTCAGAATGAAATATTTTAATATAAAAGAAAATATTATTGTTTACAAAAATGTTATGATATTGAGTATTATTTAAAGGATGTTGGAATCAGTGTCAGCTTCTATTTATTTTATTTAGTTTATTTATTTAGTTGCCAATTCATGATTACCTCAAGCTGACTTTAATGAAAATGAGCATGTTTTAAAGTTTTATGATTCAATTGCTAACACAATTGACATAAATCTCTCATGTTTCCCATTAACAAGTTTAATTATCATTGAAATAGAGCCAGTAGATTTATTTACTTTAAAAGATATGCATAAGATATTCAAAGTGAGTCAAAATGCATTAAATTGATGTTAGTATGCTCCCCTTTATTGTAATTTTTTTGCATTTTTCTAACTATCCAAAGTAATTCATTGCATCCATTGTAACAGACACAGATGGCAATTGCTATTTACAACAAATGGAAAAGTAAATCTGCTTTTAAAGTTTCTGATTACATAACCATTTAGTTTGGGACTGAAAACATTAACTCTTTTCTTCCATGATCCCAGCTAATTTATTTTTTTAAATGTTGAGGGGCACACAAGACAGGAAGAGTATGTCACAGGGTACATTTATGCATACACGTACAAACAAACCTATCTTTTTCATGCCCATCAACCTGACATGCACTGGGACATCTGGAGAAAATACACAAGAGCAATTGAACTCAGACACCCAAAGATGTCTTCACATTCAATAAACCTGCTCATGAAAGACACATAAAAAAAAACAAACTTAGGTACAGAAAATAGATGGGTAGATAGATGGACACTGGAAAATAACAGTTTGCTTTTTTATTTTTTTGAGGATGACTTCACTAGCAAAGGCTATTCGAATTAAAGAATAAGAAAAATCACAGCGAGGTAGAATGCTTCTGGGAAATTAAACTGTATCATAAAAGTAAAACTAGATTTGTGCCTCAAGAGGAACATCTTTGACAAGTGTGTGCTCTTTTTAATAACATACAGATGTGAAACATGGTCACTGAATGCGAAAGTGATTTAAAGTGTCAGAGAACAAAAAGGGGTATGGAGTGGTGCTACTGAAATAATAAGAAGAAACACATGAAGAAAAATGGATAATAGCACTGGAAACAACAGTACAATAAAGATATATATAAGATAAATATAAAAGTGTACAATATTCATGAAACAAAGCCTAAACTGATTGGTAATCATTCATATCAAAATTTATCATGAGAGCAAATACTGACATTTTGATTTGTTGAACATGGTTTATAGTTGTACAGAAAAGCAAAAGCGTGCTTCATTTAGAGAAATTGAAGATTTATGTATCAAATTTTTGTCTGGTTTTGTCCTATTCATTGCATAAACTTATTTATTCTCAATACAAAAATGTGGGGACATGAAAACTACTCCCACTAGATATGGACTCACAGTTAACCAATTAATTTAACACTTTTGCCTGCCTCCTGATCTGCACCAAAACCAGGTCCTCACCCTTCACCTTGAAGGAAGTGTTACCAGCCTCAGGCCTAGGGGAACCTGAGCCAGGTACAACCCACTGTTGCTGGCAGCACTGATCTAGAAAATTATTCATGGGGTGGCAAGGGGGTGGCATTAAAATTATGAGGGGTGGCAACACTGAAGCAAGCATCCATGCATGGTTTTTGTGGATTCAAAGAATGCTATTCTTTATTCGGTGTATACACTAGGGTGCACATTTTTACATTGTTCTATAAAAATGAAATAAAGGCTGATTTGTGATTGACTTGAATCTGATATCTGGATTGGAAAATCAGATAAATTAAATGAGATGGTACGGTATATTTAACTTCTCTTTATTGTGTTTTACGCAAACCTATGCGTTTTACGCAAAGTCTATGCCAAGTTTAATTTACTAAGCATGACAAACAATGCAGACTGCACATTGGTACAAAATCTCAATGGATCGTTAAGTCAAAAACACATAATAAATATACAGAAACCACATTTAAATCATCAACATATGTCTTCAAAATGAATAAAATAAATCACAGTATTCAGTGCAACAAGAGTAACAAAATGACATTTTAAAGTATTCAAATATCTTGGATGAGACATAAAAACAAATTCAATAATTTTAGTGCAAGTAAAGCAACAAAAGTCCCTTTAAATCCAAGTATCTCTTCTTTTTTTAACAAACCCAACAAATTTGGATGGACCGAAAACTAAATTACAAATTTTGGTGTATCAAGGTTATGACCAGCAGTCTATTAAACCATCCAACAAACAGCTTTGGTGCATATGTGTACAGTTGCAGACATATTTACTACTCACATCTAAAGAATGCAAGTAACTGAACCTACTGTAACTGAATGCGACGATTGCCATTTTGTTCAGCAAATCTTTTAACAAAGTCATCTAAATTCAAGGCCTTGGTGCGTTTTGATTCAATGCTGAGAATAGCCAAACTCGACAATCTACTCTCTGCCATTGTAGACCTTAGGTAATTTTTGATTATCTTCAGAGCTGAAAAACTCCTTTCACATGTTGCGCTGCTAACTGGTGACACTACAGCTATTTTGCACAACCTGAACAGCTCAAAGAAAACAAGCTTATATGGTTCCAGAAAATGAGCAAACTCCATCAGAGTAGTAGGACTTTCTTTTCCATTCATCTTAAGTCTATCTAGGACTCTCCCTACCTGGTGAAGCTCATGTTTAATATCTTCAACACTTGACTCATAAGCATTAGCCAAAGAGACAATCTCTTCCTCCCTTAAAAAACTACAGCTTGACGGATTTAAAGCCTGAATGCCTTTCATGATGTTGCAATCGGTATCTGAAAAACGTCTTTCCATTTCCCCAATCATGGTGTCCAAGACTGGGTAGAACACTTTGACTCGAAAAGTCTCCTTGCTGTCTGGTTCTACATTCTGTCAAAGTGTGGAAGTAACGATGGAATCTTGCATTTTGTAGCCATCTGTTTTGACCGCTTTCGGGTGTGAAATGTTGTTGAAATGTGACTCTTTTCACACGTATTAAGTATTTCTGACCATAGGTCTTCAAAAAAAGCCTCACTGCGATAATTTGTCAGTGTTTCTTTTAGTGCGTCAATGAGTTCAACAGCCTTAGAGTGGTCAACAGATTTAGATTGGAGCATCTCAGACAAAATATTAGAGTCACTCAACACCTTTCGAAAGAGCACAAGACATCCAACAAAACTGACATCAATTTGGGCCAATATGCCTTTTGCTTCAACGGCTCTTTGAGGATTGTTCTCATCCGAGAGCTCTTCAAGCACTTGCAAAATAGCAGGCAATCTATCCATGACATTGCAACATGCTACATGTCTGCAAGCCCAGCGTGTATCACTGAGTCACTGGAGCTCCCTTGATACACCATCATACATGTTCCGCTGTACTTCAAGCCATTTTTGATGGACATAAGATCCAGACAAGAACACATAAAGTCTTTCCAACAAAGAAAAGAAATTCCCAGCGTCTGGCACATTTTTGACGGCATCTACTATGACCAGGTTGAGACGGTGTGCACTGCAATGCACATAAAATGCATGCTTGGCCACTGCTTTTATTCTCGCTTGGACACTTGAATGGGCCCCACTCATTACAGCAGCTCCATCGTACCCCTGACCTACAAGATTTTTCTTGTACTCCAAACCATACTTTTCCAAACAGCCAATTATTTTCTCAGTTAACCTAGCAGCATCAAGCTTTTCTGCCTCTTGAAATTCTAGAAAGCTTTCGTAAATCAGACCATTGTAATAGTATCTCAGAACAATTGACATTTGCTCTTTTTTCTGAACATCTTTAGTCTCATCTACGATCACAGAAAACTGTACACTCTCTTTAACTTCTTTCATGATTTCCTCTTTCACCATTTCTGCCAGACAAGACAGTATTTCATTCTGGATGGTTTTACTTGTATACTTAGCATTTTTAGCTTGCTGTTCAAGTCTCTTTTTAACAATGGGATCATGTTTGCCCAACAAATCTAGCATGGCCAGAAAAACACCTCGTCTGTCTGAGTCTGGAGACTCTCTGTGACCCCGCTGGGCTAGATTTTCAGAAGCAGTTAGGACAAGAATTTTGGCCAATTTTTTGATGTATTTTCGATTCTCTGTTACCTTTTTCTGGTAATGTTCATCCATGAGACCCAACAGCGAAGTATTTTTGTCCTGCATTTTTTTGTTCTCTGCCTATGCTACCATTGCGTTTACATGGTTCTCAGATTTGGCATGAGAAGAAAACCCACTATCTTTAAACGTAGCCTTCTTCCAATTACTGTACCCCTCAAAGGAGGTAAAAACACTCTTTGGAGCATCAGGAAGAGAAAAATGTCTACATGCAAAACAGTAGCAGGCATCTCTAGACTGTGAGTATTCAAGCCATGGATGTGTTTGGTAACAATCAGCACAGAAGCTCCTCCGGACTCCGCCTGGAAAGGTCTTCTTTGGGAAGGTATGTAGTTTTGGCTGGGTCGGGCCTTCTGACCTAAATTTTGATATACCTACTAAAGTAAAATAAAAATCACTTATATTTAAATGTTACAGTATGAAACATTAAACACCTAGTCATTCATGTACAGCTACTACTGCAGCAACCTTTGTCTAAAGGTTTTTTTTTTTAGGCATATATCTCAACAATATCTAATAAAGAACACTGACTGTAACCACGATAAGCAAGGTTAAACATACATTGAGCTATGGTTCTTTAAATGATTATAGGTTAAATAAATCAAATAGGTTGTGCTTATTTTTTATTTATGTAAAGAAATATTTGAAAAGCACAATGAACAACATACCGTGGACACCTGACAAACAGGGTGCTGGTGTTTCAAGCTCTCTCTCCTCTCTTAACCCTCTTTCTTCCACCTCTTCACTCACTTCATGCTGGATATCTTCTGCTTCTTCACTTCTTTCTAGCTCTTTGTCATCCATTTCTATATTTCTTTCGTCCAACACTCCATCACCTCCTCTGTCTTCCACAACTTCTTTTGTACCCTTTTCTATCTTATCTTCACCTTCCACTCCCACAGTATCTGATTCTGATTTTCCTTTTCTTTTTGGTTTAAAAAAACTCTGGATGTCAGCCTTTCTTTTCATAGTATCCCGGGAGATGCAACAAGTATGAAGTTTAGACTTTATAGCTTTCTAAACATACACTACACTGAACAATTTCACCTCCCTAATGAATACATATGAAAACATTAAGCTATACAATAACTCAGTAAATTCATGTGCTCCTATGGAATATTTTGATTGCTGCACTAGCTAACAAGGTAATACCGGTTAACGTTAAATAGAACTCATTAGACATACTTGCTGTTTAGTTGTCATATAACTAGCAAGCTTCTACCTCAGGCAACACTAAGGCATGTTTAATTAAACATTCATTTGTTAAGTATGAAAGTAATTCAGTACCTGGTTTTGTTTCTCAACTCCAGCATATCGATGGACTGGACACGGCGTTGTTGTCACGTGACGCCACTTATCAAAGGTTCGGACTTAAAGATGCAAGCTACTGAACAACATACTTTTGAAAATAGTTTACAGTTAAACTGTTAGTCATTGATATACGCGAAGATATCAAAATTAACTGCTTCGGTTTGTTAAAAATGCCGGAATTTGTCTGTGATGATCCCGCTGGTTGCACTAAATGTCTTTGATTCACTAAAACGAAGCAGTTCATGAGAGTCATTTGTTCGGACTACGCTTTAAAAGAAAGACGATTTTGTTCTATTATTTACAGGTATATGCTATTTTTATGTCATCATAATAGAGCGTTGCAGCTGTAAATCGGTCGAGGAAACTCTTTTATTTTTAGAACACTGAGATACTAGTGCTGGGGTGGCAAATGGGGTGGCAAGGCTTTTTTTCAGGGTGGCAATTGCCACCCCGTGCCACCCCGGTAGATCCGCCCCTGGGCAGCAGTCACGACTCTCAGACCATACTTCTCTGTTCTGATTTATTCTCATTTACCCAGAAATATATAAATGCTTCAACCTCTGCATAGATCTACATGACAACCAGTGAAACAATGGTGCCTCCTCTTCATAACAAATATTGTAAACATTTACTTTGGTTCAATAATAGTATTTTGGTCAGCTATCAAAAAGTACGTGATTAGAAACCAATGTCCCCAGAACTCGTTAATTTTCAAAGGAAGCAGACAGTTCTGTATCACCACATTGTGTGTGGATGAGATACTAATCAAAGCAGTTTGACTATTCAAAGTAGGAGACTCTTTAGCAAGACAGATAAATATTTATGTCCTGTAGATAGCCATCAACAATAACCTGTAGCAGAATTTTCCAGAAATTTTTCCTTTTCTTTAAAACACTGGTTTATAACCCATTACACTACGCAACACACAGAAATGTCATTTTCTTCAAAACACTGAATTCTAGCCCATTATAGAAGCGTGTAAAATCGCCTCTGCTTTGGATTGGGAGGAACCAATTAAGATGGTTTATACATGTATTTAAGATGCTCCTGGGTGCTTCCCAGAGCAGGTCTACTAGGCAAGCCAAACTGGTAGAACAGAGGAGTGAACCCAGAGCATGCTGTGTTCATTTTATCTCAGCTGACCACGAAGAATCTGGATATTACCTAGTAGAGATGGAAAGAGGGTGACTTGAGGAGTTCAGTCTTCATCAGGTCAGGAAAATAAATATAATGTTAATAATTAATGTGACATACACATTTTGGGATGTACAATGTTATTATTGTAGGATCAGTGGAACTCAAATTCACTGTGGATTGGCCTACTCTTACACCCTAAGCTTAACACACAGACAGTGACCTTATCCACTTATGTACTGATTATGACTGGTGTGGTGCCTGCACAGCCTCAATAAAAAGACTTGCTAGCTTTGGTGTGAAGAACAATTGGGTGTCCCAGGATATAACCTAAATGCAAAAGGCTGATATACCTTTGTCCCTGAGAATATCCTAGAAAAAAACGAGGCTGATAAATCTTGGTTTATGCTACTTACCAGCCAACACTGCATTACTCTCACCATGCTATCTTCATGAAGTGGCACCCCCCTCCATCCTGTTAACTCTGAGCAAAAGAAAGTGCCAATGTTCCCATACCAGGTGTCCTGTATTTACTTTATACTTCAATGAAACAAGATATGCAGACAAAATATTGAAACTTAAGCGTTATTTATTAAAATAGAGTAATAGCATATTTACTGGATGAAATAAACAATAGCAAATAGTAAGTAATAGTAAAGTGTAGATGTAAAGCCCTAATAAAAATACACCCTTAATTCAAAGTCAAAAACCTTAAACAATACATTTGTAATGATGAAGGTAAGATCTGTGTCAGAGGATAAGTATGGTGTTGGGCAGCTTTTAGATTTAGCAGTTGAGCTGATGTATGAGCAGGGTCTTTGATGTGAAGATGGAATGGAGTTTCTACCTCTGATGTCTCTCTGCCTCTCATCGTTCTTTATGCCAAAAGGCCCATGTGGAGTTCTGTACATCATGATTTTACACACTGATAATAGGCTAGCTACTCTGGTGATGAAGAGCTCTACCTAAAAGGTCTAATCATGAAAGTATGTACTTTATCTTGTCAAGGGTATTTATCTATAACTTATCTGTTGTTCTCTTCAGATAGGTCTAGCTATTGAGTTGTAGGCAGTCTGGTCATTCTATTTGAAGATTATAATTTGTGAATTATAGAGTTCAGTCATTTTCTAACCTGCTTAGTCCTGAACAAGGTCACGGGGGGCTGCTGTAGCCTATCCCACCTAGCATAAGGCGCAAGGCAGGGACAAATCCTGTACAGGGCGTCAGTATATTGCAGTGTTATAGAGTTAAATAACATAAAACATATGCAAAATACATAGAATTGAAACAAAAACAGAAAAAATTCTCAGAGTGCCGCTCACTGTGCCTCATGTGCACTTCTCTGTAAGGAAATGCTTTCAGAGAGAGTTAATTTACAGATCTTTGCAGTCCATCTAAAAAGATTGCAATTTGCTTTTATTATGGTGCCTACAATCCCAAAATAATGATTGCCCACTCAAAAGCTTTCATTCACAGTAAATATCAATTCAAGTGATGTAAATATGGCATCAGCTGATGTGTGTTAGTGGTGGAGTGTCGGTTTCTAAGAATCATTATCAATATTAGCTTATGTTAGAAGAAAAACAACTGAAATAATTTCCCCATCTAGCCATTAATATTACTTAAAACTCAGAATAAATTCAAACTTTTCTCTCATTGTGCATGAAAGCATTAAGTTAAAAATTTTTGTCGGCCACAACTATAATACATGGGGGGTAGTAACATTTAAATAAAATTACATTTTTGGGTGGAATATTCCTTTAAGTTCTAAGATAGCTGTGATGTTTCTAAAAAGGGTTGGGAGATGCGTTATACAATAGACAATTCAACTTAAATACAATTTTGTTTAGCAAACTTCAGCTTAATTCTGCAATATTTTAAAGAAGAAAAAGGTATTTCAGAAAGCAAAGAAGTATCATGGCTAAATATTAAAACTGTGCCAAAGATAGCAGATATATTTTCAATGGATTGACCTAAATTAAAAATAAAGCGAAGCAAGCTAGAGTCAATGCTCCCTAGTTTATTTAATGATATAATTGAAGAAGCATGATTTGGTTTAGTTTTGAGTTCCATCAGCATATGAATTAAACTAATATTGTGATTCCAAATTGCAGTTAAATGCAATATATACAGAAAAGAGAATTTGCCCCAGCACCAACCACAAAGGGACAGCATGTCTAACTGGACAGGAGAAAGAAAGTACTCTCTTTGGATTTCTATACAGTACATACTAAAAGTGAATAAGACAGGTGCCAACTTAATTTTTAGATCTGTGTGGAAGAATGCAATGATCAATAGTATCAAAAATCTGCACTCATGTCTAAAGCAAAGCAAAACAAGAGCACAATTTCCAGAGGAAACTGAAGTAACATTTACAACATGTACCTGTACACTGACTGGGTCAGAACCCAGACCAAAATTTGTCATAAATATTGTATTTTTAAAGATTTGAGAGGTATAGTTACAGTATTCTCTAAACAGAGATAAGGTAAAATAAATATAAAATTCTTAAGCTAGTTTGGATCTAAACATGATATCTTCAATAAAGGACTAACTTTAGGTGCTGTTTTGCACCTAAAATCTGGATTTGCTTACCATTAGAAATTCACCAGGCTAATGCTATGGAGCATTTAAAAAAAAAAACTGGTAAAAACCCATTATTTTAATATGGCTTTCTCACAGCTACATTTTAGAGTATCCCTGTTAAGCTATACATGCATTGAATAATCATTTTCTTCAAGTCTCCGCAATGTGTACTAATTCCTACTATTGTCTGCTGTTCTTTATGGGGGTTTTCTGTGGTGGCAATCTGTGCCACCACCGCCTGATCAAGATCCTACATTGATGGATTGAAGGCCAGATGTCCACCTGACCATCATCATCTAATTCTTCAATGTGAAGCTGGAAAACCATGAGAACTGACTTAGCACATTTATGTTAGTTAGAATGCCCAGTGTGTGCTGGCCGGCCTCGTGGCCTTGGAACCCCTGCAGATTTTTTCCTCCTATATGGAGTTTTTTTTTTTTCTGTTGTTGTTGTTTTTCTGTCCTCCTGGCCATCGGATCTTACTTTATTCTTTGTTACTTAGTATTGCCTAAATGTATTTTTATCTCATATAAACTTTTCTTTCTTCATCTTGTAAGCACTTTAAGCTACAACATCAACAACAACAAGCTACACCATTTGTTTTAAAAAAGTGGTATATAAATAAATGTTGTTGTAGTTGGAGTAGTCAGGGTTCAAAGTAATTAGGGAAACTAGCATTAGAGGAAAAAAAAAACAAACATTCTTTTATTCAATGTTGGCTGTTCAACTATACATGTGAATTTTCAACTTGAAGTTCTGTGTAAAGTATGGAGTGTAAGTTTAATTTTGGAAATCAGATCAAATTTATTGTTTTGTCTTCAATTTAAACTTAAAGTGGAAAGCACACCAAACACTATTACTAGAGCTGGGGACTGACTGCTTAATCTGTAAACGTACTTTATGCAGACAGATAGGTAAATAGCACTAGTTTATTATTCATTAAATTCTTAAAGTGTTCCCTAATAATATTAAATAAAATTATTTCAAGAATTTCAGATTACCTGTGTTAGGTTAGCAATTGTTCCAAAGCAAATTGAGTGTTAAATTTTAACAATAATTTAATCTACTAACCTGGAATAGTAAGAAGTGTATGTTTTATGCACATCTGTTTTATAAACTTTATACTTAAAGTCCACATAGACCAGTAAATGCCTATCTTTCTAATTTAAGACATGACATGTTCTCAGTGGGTGGCATGGTGGTTCAGTGGTAGAATTGCTATCTCGTAAAAGAAAAACAGGATTGGAATAAGTTCTGTAAATTAATGCTGTAACTACAACAAATTTGTGATTTCTAAGGAAAGACAAAACCTCGATTAAAGGAATAGTAACTGTAATGATTTACTGAATTTTGCCTATAGTCACACATGTGTGAGTAGGAGGCAGCTAAAGGGCTTAAGTAATGGTAATACCACATCTGACCAGGTGGCGGCGGGGTACACTGACTGTCTTTCTCAGTTTCCTGCAGACCTTTCCCGAGAAATTCTGCCAGGTTCCGGTATCTCAGAAGACGTCACTTCCTGTTCAAACAATGTCACTTCCAGGTCCGGCCCCTTCGATGACGCCACTTCCATCTCTGTCAATTTTCAAAACCTTTTGCAGCCAGGGATATTATACAGGTGGCTGCCACAAAACTTTTTATGATGTTTGGTCTGTATTTTTATCACAATATGTATTGTAATTTGCTTTTTTTTGTTTTGTACTAGTTGTTTGAGATGGTACTTAGTAGATTTAAGTTTTTTGGGGAGTAGTCATCGTAGAATTGACATTCTACAATTTTATTTTTATAGTTTCATTCTAATACTGACTTCAACATTTAATTTATCCTCTAGCAATTCCTGCACATTATTGAATTACTCTTTATATCTCTTTTCCTCTCAACAACAAAAGAAACCAAAGTAAATGAAATTCCAGAGTAGAATCAGACATTGATTAAACACACTGCACAGCCATGGGACTTCTAAATTGCATTCAGCACTCTAAATGATAGTACTGTGCATCTATTGTTTTTCCATGGGATCCTGCTATGACAGGAACAAGACAAAGGAGAATTGATTACTATACACAGTACTGGAGTTAAGGGTATTTTCAGAGAGCAAACAAGAAAACCTTTATTTTAATCCTGCCTAGGCTGATTACGGACTGAATTAAGAAATGTTATTATTGTTCATACTTGCTTTGTCCAATTCAGGGTCAAGAAGGCTGATGCCTATTTTGTTATTGGCCACTACGCAGACAACAGAAATAAACTGGGTGCCAGTCCACTGATGGGTCCACTCCCATAGACCCAGTTTTGAATTGCCACACATCTTTGTAATGTGTGAAGAAAACTCCACACAGACATTGACCAAGCAAGTTATTCAATATTGATGTCATGGAACTGTGAGACCTCTGTACCTCTAGACCAAGGGTGTCGAACTCCGGGCCTGGAGGGCCACAGTGGCTGCATGTTTTCATTCTAACCCTTTTCCTAATCAGTGATCAGTTTTCATTGCTAATTAACTTATTTCCCTTTTATTTTAATAGCCCTGTTTTAAGGATTCAGTCCTCTGAATTTATTCCTTTCTTCGTTGAATGACAGCCAAACAGAAATGAGACATGAAATGAGCAAACAGGTGACCAGCTAAACTGGGATTTCAAACACAGACCAATCTCTTAATAAGAAGCTGATTCTTGCCGTTAATTAAACCTGTTATTTAATTCCATAGCTTGTTGCTGAACTCATTCTGCCAGAGCAGGCATTTCCAAAACTGTTGATTTTTCTGTTTTTTCTAAGAACACTTTAACATGTTTTGGTGATCTGAGAGATCAGCCTTACCGAGACGATTGCCTTTCTCTATTTTCATATATTGTGTGATGGGCACAGGGGAGTTGGTCATGTGGTGGCTTGTTTTGTGTCTCATTGTTGTTTGGCTGCTAATTAAGGAAGAAGAGACAACAAAGGGCCTGAGTTAAGTTAATTAAAACTAAGGCAAAAGAAGTAAATTAGGAGCAAAAACTGGTCACTAATGAAGAAGATGGTTAGAATGAAAACCTGCAGACACTGCAGCCCTCCAGGACTGGAGTTTGACACCCATGCTCTAGACCACCCTCATTTTTAAGAATCTTCAGATGAAGTGAAAGAATGTTGTAGGTGAGACTGAAAAGAAAATCAATCTTACGACAGTTATTCACCCATGGTTTATATTATTGCGTGACAACAGGCAGATAAATCATTAATACCGGTAGGTTAATTATCCAGTACAAGTAATATCTCATCAACTGTTTACAGATCTCCATGAATAGAAAAATCCTGACTTGCTTAAAAGAAATATTTTTCTTAACAGTTTATCATATATTCATGAATGATGCATAAAAACTATTGAAAAGCATTCTACAGATTATTTTAAAGCTTGCTATAGTTTTTTAGATGTACAACACAAACAAGGGCGGCATGGTGGCCCAGTGGTAGCGCTGCTGCCTTGCAGTTAGGAGACCCGGGTTCGCTTTCCGGGTCCTCCCTGTGTGGAGTTTGCATGTTCTTCCCGTGTCTGTGTGGGTTTCCTCCCACCATCCAAAGACATGCAGGTTAGGTGGACTGGCGATTCTAAATTGGGCTTGGTGTGTTTGTGTGTGTCCTGCGGTGGGTTGGCACCCTGCCCGGGATTGGATTCCTGTGTTGGCTGGGATTGGCTTCAGCAGACCCCCGTGACCCTGTGTTCGGATTCAGCGGGTTGAAAAATGGATGGATGGACAACAGAAACAAATTTTAAAATCTTTTTTTCTACAAAATACACATCATGGCTCATCTAAGAACAAGTGAGTTTCTTTTTCAGTACCATGCATCTGTTATCATGCTGAATTAAATACGAGTACTGAGGTAAAAGTAAACCCTGTCAGGTGGACCTGCTTTCAAAATGCAGCCTTCTTCACAAAGAGTTTTGTATTCAGTTTGCAGAATAGGATTATTTCTGCCTTCAGTTCAGACTTTTCTTTTTGATAAAAATTGGAGATTTATATGGAATTATATACAACAGGGACACTCACAGAGTATCTAAAACAAGATAAAAATTCAAGGAGTAAATGATAAGCAAAACAAAGCTAAGGTTCACTGGCACAAGAGAATCTAATTGAGAAGTTCTGGAATGCCATTCATGATTCACATGTACAACTGAAGACTAAACAAAAAAAAAATAGCCTGCCTAAATATAATTAGGAAATTATGTTAAATTTATTCTTGTCAGGAAATGTAAAACACTGTTGTGTCAACATGAAAATGTATACTTTATAATCAAAAACTAGAACAGTAACAATGCAACTACATATATATCTTCTTTGAAGCCTTTATTACTGGTTTCAACAAGTATTTTTGTAAAAGTATCATAAATGGTAAAGTAACAATGCAGGTAAAGCTAAAAGGAATAGCATAACCAGTTAATTATTTTTTATTGTGGCGGATTGTGTTTTCAAAAATGGTGCAATCAAATATGGAATACAGGTAAAAGACAAATCCTAGGGTGAAGTTATATTCCCAAGAGACTCCATTATGATGTGTAAGAAATATTACTTTTCCTAATTCATTTTTAACAGTATACAGTTGACTCAGAAAGAGTAATGCTGCAGATATGACCAAGTGAAGAAATGGCAAATACTGGAAATGTAAAAATAATTCAAAAGGACACTGACATTCTTTAATATTCGGCAAACACCCATTAAATGATCCACTGCATGTCAAGAATAACATTCAAGTAGCAAGATCTTAAATTATTCATATAAGGTGGTATGCTTTAAGTTAGAGGAAGCATATTCTCTAAAGGACATAGGTGTTATGCTGACACAACATTATCATTCTGTTGGCATCGCACAGAAACATAAAAAGGCTAATGGCATATTAGATTGCATCAACACAAATTGGCTCATTTAAATCAAGTGGCATTGTGTTTAAACACTTTCTTTCAATATATAAACAGGGAATTAAATTTCCTCAAGACTGAACAGAGAAAATAAAAGAAGATGTGATCTAGGTTCCCAAATTTCAAAGGTAAACAAGATTATTCTTCCAAATAAAATATGAAATGTGCACTTGGGGATGCTGCTGATAAATAAGTGCACATTCTAGACCACAACCAGATTGTTCACCATCAAACAGTTTGTGTTGGGAGTCTGCAACTATTTGCATTATATTGTGGTGATGACAACAAGCTGATGCTGACATAATTTAAGAAACAGAACACTGAGGCAATATAACTATCAACTAGATAGACAAAACACTCTCAGTTGTACTTTCCTAATTTTCTTCAGTTTCTACATCTATATATATAATTCACTAAAGCAAGACAACCATGAAAAGCACGCCGGAAGGGGCGTGGATTCACTAAGCCGCCGACAAGTGAGACACCTATGGCGCACACAGGAAGGAGCCACGCCCACCAACTCCAAGACCATTGGATACGATGACAACTCGCAGGGCCACGCCCACCAACTCGGATGCGACGACACAGAAAAAATGGTGTCATTTATGTTCGTCTCTCGTAGAGGCCACATGCAGTGCAGGTCAGGTTAAAGTCATGTACCTCCAAGCTACGTTGACTGTTCATAGAGGCATGTTTCTCGCGGAGGTGAATCGCCATATGCAGCGTGTGAAACGGTTTGCGAGGGGTATCCCATGGGATCCTTAAAACAATCCTTTAAAACTGAGGTTAAAGCACAATGAAGGAATTAGTCTTTAAAAACCAATAAGCCCTGTGCCTCTGTTTCATTACCATCTCACCTGCTTCACCAATGCAGGCCCTGCAACAGTCGAGATGCTCTGTCAGCAGCTGACCTTCTCTGTGCCTGACCGGTTCACACAGAGGCAGCGCAAGAGAAAGCCGCACCAGAGACAGACAGAGGCACACACACAGGCAGCTGGTGGGTGGCTCTCCGTGAGTTTCTCTTGCGAGCGGACACATGACCAGGTGGTGTGTATGCTTCGAGAAAGAGGCTGGACGCGGCAGGACCATCTAGGAAAAATCATGTCGCGGATGTGATTTGCTGTATGCAGTGTGTAAAACAGTTTGTTTGTAGCAGATATGAATCGCTGTATGCGGCGTGTAGAACAGTTTGCGAGGGGTGTCCCTGTGTCTTTCCAGAAGTGTTCAACCATCAATAAATAATTATGCGGCGTTTGTTATGCCGCGGGTTCACTATTGTGTTGTATTTTGCTCTCTCCAGAGTTCCATCTTTTCATTCACTTACTGTTGTATTCTCACACTAACCTGTTTTAGACAACCGTGTCTTTCCAGAAGTGTTTACCATTCAATAAATAATTATGCATGAGATTGAGCGTGTGTCTAGGCGTGGGTAAGCCTTTGAACCCCATTCGGGCTGCAAACCGTGGAATTGCCACTAAGTGCAACTCATACGCTCCCACTGTTTTCGTTCCTACCCTTTGTACACACCCCCCTCCCACACGTTGACAGTTAATAGAGGCATGTTTCTCGCGGAGGTGAATCACCATATGCAGCGTGTAAAACTGTTTGCGAGGGGTATCCCATGGGATCATTAAAACATTCCTTTACAACTGAGGTTAAAACACAATGAAGTGAGCAGTCTTTATAAAACGAGTTTTCGGTTACGACGCACGACCATGTGCAGCATAGCAAACTGTTTTACACGCTACATACAGCAATTCGCATCCGCGACAAACATGCGTCTTCTTAGATGCTCCTGCACTTTGTACACACCCCCCTCCCACCTCGCTACGCCGCATGGACGATTGTGTGTTGGTTCGTTCCGTGCATTGTTACAATGTTGCTTTTCTTGCTGATTTATTACCGATTTTGCAAATGTTAAATTTTCTCCCTGTGCTTAAAAATTATTAAAAAACCGGCCTGATTATGCGGGTTGGCTAGTATAATTTATTACAAAATCTATGTGTGTAGTGAATAAACTACATATACTCATGAAACCATTCACTGGAACTGACAACCATATCAGACTCATTTTGATGTTTCCTTTGTTATCAAAACTCTTTAGGTGAAGGTAGCTTGCGTCTTGGTGTTGAGTAACAAAACTACTTATCTTCTGGATCATACATACCACTCATTAATATCGTATGGACTATAAATAAATGTGTGTACATCTGTTATTTAGGACAGTACAGTTTAGAACTCTTTTAATTTGAGTCATAACCATCAAAAGACAGAGCAGATGCTGAACTAAATTTATTAAATAATAAATTCAAATTGTTTAATACAACATTAAAAAGAAACATTAACAAAAATTTCAAGACTCCTGTTTCAAATTAAAATAAAGAAGGAGAAGAAAAGAACAAAAAGCAGTAATTAAATAAACAACAACCAAATAAACGTTGAATCCAAACATTCACAAAATTCCTGTAATAATAACAACACAGAGACATTGGGAAGGTTTGGGGCAGCCACCCATATAATATTTCCCTGCTTCAAAATGGATTAAACAGAACAGACACGTTCACACGACTGAGTCCAAAACAGAACTGATCATTGTCTTTAAAATGGCGACTTTTAAATGCTTGCGGCGGAAGTGATGTCATCAGGACCTGAACCCGAAGTGACGTCGTTGGTTGCCCCTGAACTAGGTGAGATTACCCGAGAATGGTCTGCAAGGAATTGAGAGAGAGAATCAGTACTCTTCACCACCCCTTGGTCCGGTGTGGAATTACATTTATTCAGGCCCTTTAGTTGTCCCCTAAACACGTGTTTTTGACATTCCAAATTAAAAAATATTAAATAACCAAAAAAAAGACAGAAATCTCATAATACTAAATGGACAACAGACCAAAGACTTTCAGTAGAGCTAAAGTAAGTAGAAGAGCAAAGCTACAAGAACTAATGCCAAAGTAAACAAGTTGTGGCAATAGCTGTTTATAAATAACTTTTGGGTAACAGCATCCTGATGGCTGTATATTAACACTAGAATTGCTGAAGCCTATGAAAAAAACTTGTAATCCCAGCCCACCTTAAATCCCTTCACACCTCTCCATCAGCATCTTTTGTTTTGTAAATGTGTCGATTAGCTCAAGCAGCAACCAGCCTGCTGTCCCAACACCCCCTTACCGATGGGGGGTCAAGCCAAGGCTTCTTATCTGATCTGGAGTTGTATAGGGTAAATAATACAGTATATCATTATTTGGAATACATGCATTTCATGTGTGTTCTGTGTCTACGGCTAATACTGTATGTGGCCAAACTTTACATCGGCTGTTACAGACTGAAATCAAAGGCTTCTTTTTGGACTCATGGCCCTGTCAGATCTAAATAGCAGCATGGCAAATTGCTTGTGTACTGAAATGACTTTAGCTGCAGGTGGAAGTCCCATTTTACTTTATTTTGCCATGCAGAGTGCAGCAGTCTATTAGCCAGTGAAAGCGCTGTGAAGAAGCCATCTGTTGTTACAGTTCTGCCTTTGTCCAGTCTGATAGCGGTCACAGGACATTGTATCTATGATTGCCGGTACAACAACTAATTCTTAGCAGGCATCAGCCACAGCGCTGCTCTTGTGAAAAGAATGGAGATAAAAGCCATCAACTCAGACAGGGAGAGGCAAGTTCATGGTATCACATAAACATCACTGAGAGAATAAAACTGAATAATAAAAAAACAAGCGCTAACTTTTACAAGTAACCAAAATTTACAATGAGTGTTGCAGACTCAAATCAGCTATATGTTTTTATTATATTGTAGAAATAATAATAATAATACCAGCTCACTACTCAAAAGTGCCCAGCCTCGAACCCAGGATCTTCAGGTTATAAGGCAGCAGTTCTTACCTCTGCAACATTCTGCAACACATATATGTAAATTCCCTGCCGACTGACATTTGAGCTTGAGATTTTAACTCATTGACAGCCACATGTAAATCAAATGCTTTTTTTTTTTCCTTTGGTTATATTCTTGAATAAAAGAGTCTTCACACATTATACACTTCTCGTCATTATTAGTATAACATGGAAAAAGTTTCTGCATAAGGTATGTGTTCAGCATTTCTTGCATTTCTCGCATTTCCTTTCATCTTACACTTACCCAGATCTTTGTAGACATGGAACACACATGAAATGCATGTATTCCAAATAATGATATACTGTAATATTTACCCTATACAACTTCAGGCACCTCACACGCAGATAGGGAGCCTTGGGTTGAGCTGGGAGAGTTGAGCTCCGTCAAGGCGGGGGATGGGACAGCAGACTGCTTGCTGTTTGTGCTGATCGACAAATTTACAAAACAAAAGACGCTGATGGAGAGGTGAGAAGGAATTTAAGGTGGGCAGGGATTACGAGTTTTTTTTGTAGGCTTCAGGAATTCTAATGTTAATAAAAAAATGCCCCTATTACATCAATTAACACAAAACATAGTAAACCATTTGACAAACGATAATTCATTCAATACACATTTTCATGAATAAATTCGCAATAATAAACATAAGAGCATTTGTGGCACAGACTGATTCTGTGTTGAAAAATGTTTAAGAGAGATGTGATCAGAAGATAAAAGATTACTTTCAAAATGAAGGACACTAATTAGATTGGCATCTATTTTAATTAGGGAAAAGGAGAGAACCACTTTTAACAAATCTAAGCAAAAAACAGCAACCTCACTAACCAAAAATGAATCCCTAACTAATGAAAGCTTAGGAACACACAGACATGTTTTTGTTTAGAAAATCCCAAAGCCAGGATGTGGAGTAAGTTGCATCGGCATCTTAAATACTCATTACAGAATAATGGCAAATGTTGCAACAATGCTGATCCCATGATAACAACCAGAATAACAATAATAAAGTGCTGGTCAGAAAAAAATTAAAATGCAACTGCAAGAACAAATATATCAATAAACATATAAAATAATGTTCAGGTGACAGCGTGATTATAATGATAAAACTAAACAAACAATGCAAAAATGTAAGAAAAACAAAATGCAAGGAAACCACACACTAAACAGAAGTATTAAAAAAACAATGTGTAAAAAATATGTCAAAGGTAGACAAAACAAAGAACTATTTAAGTTCAAAGGAAAACAAAAGAAAAGAGTACAGCAAAAAAAAAAGCATTCACAGTTTGACCCTGGCAATTCCAACATTAAATTCAGCGGTTTGTTTTATTTGACTTTTGACTTTGTACTAAGAAAGCTGAAGAGAAAGCATTCTTTAATACTGGAAGAATTACTTATGATTTTTAAGGGCAAACACCTTTCCTTATTGACACTATTTTCTTCCTTGCTCATAACTGTAGCAACTATCTGTTCATATGCTAGATTTTCCTGGATTAAAATCAGGTAATTTCACAAGTGGATAACCGGTCTCTGACTTTAATCATTGAGAGTTTAAGTTTGTGTGTTTCTTCTTCTGGTCTGCTTCACTTTTAGATTTTCCATTTCTTTGATTTATTTTTCACTTTGTCGTTGCCTGCTGCCTTTAGTTTTCTCTGTTAGCCTGTGTTTTGATGCTATTTTGATTCCATTTTTCTTCTGGTGTAAACTCTCCACACACAAATTATAGCAACTTTATGAGCTCTTTATACATTCCATTTAATATTTGTGTGTGTCAAATATATTTTGGATCGTCACAGTGTGTGTGTGTGTATTGTTGGAACACAATGTCACACAATGTATGCTCGCCTGTTAAGAAAACCCCTTGGAGCAAAACATACTATAATAAAAAAAATCACACCATAACAGGAATTCTGTATTAGTTAAAATTTGTTGGATTCTCAGTTAGGATGGCATGGTGATGCAGTGGTCAGTGCTGCTATTTTATGGATCCTGCATCTTGGATTTGAATCCTTCTCATGGTCAATATTTTCTTCTGTATATGTCTACTGGTCTTTTCTCCCCAAAGTATTCAGGTTTTTCTTCCGCATAAAACAAAATATGTGAACTGGCCCAATGTGGGTTTTAGTGTGAGTGATGTTCATTGATAGACTGGCAATCATTCCAGCATTGTGCTACTAGAATAGGTTCCTGAATGTTATCATTTCTGGTCACTTTTTCACTTGGATGATCTTGTCCTAGTGTAGGACCAAATAGTCTTTTCTTGATAAGGCACTGTCTTTAGTTCATTGCAACTGACACAAAATGATTTACTGTATGTGTTTATTTAAAGTTCATTAATAATTGTTGTTACCTTAAATATGAAGTCTGTTGCCCAACTTGATTGTTTCTTGTTCTGCTTACAGTTTTCTCATAATAGTTTCACTATTTGCTAAATACATTTAAAAAACATGTTCCATGAAAAGCCAATATACAGGTTTGTACATGACAGTATTAATAATAGAGAAATACATCAGGAGCTAACTGTGCAGCCTCAAAGACAATAATAATAATCAGACTATTAAGAAGTGTGGCAGGTTAACTTAATAACTTAAATGAACATAACCTTTTAAAATGATCAAATTTATTATAACAATCTGAAAGAGAGTTTGGAATGTGTTTTTCATAATTACAGTTACTTTAATGGAAAATGAAAATTCTTTATTTCTGTATTACCTAGAATATACTTTCAAAAAATGTTAGAATATAAAAGAATTATTTTTATATACTGCAAGCAACAAAATGAAAAAAAAAAAAAACTTCTACAAGTGGATAAAGTAAATAAATTCAAACTAGCTGACCACAAGGATATATTGTTGGGAGACATTCGTCTGGCTGGGTTATGACTAGACTTCCTCAATCTGATGTAAATCCATTAATATTACTAAAAGTTATTGTTTAGTGAAAAAAAAATGAAGCAGAGTTCAGAAAGAGTAATACAGTCCAGTTAACAGTAATAGAAGTGACAGCCTTAACTATATTACTTGACAGAAAATAACTGAAAGAGAGACTTGTGTGACATTAGTCCTCATAAACGGAGGAGCAGGTCCAAAATTTGACAAAGAACAAAGGTTGACTTGAAAAATCGATTACAGCATTTTATGTACTCTGCGTCCCAAAGAAAAATGAAAGCACTGTTCATGTCAATCTAGGACTCAGGTTTGGGTAAATATGTCACCAAAGTGAGGCTATTAGCAGAAGTGTGCAGCCTTGTCTTATTAGAGGTAGGATTATGTGTAAAACATGACTCTGTTTAGTAAAACACTCAAACAAATCAATCATAATCTTGAGAAGAGCTATCCAGACAAAGTGCACATTAAAAAGAAGCACTAAACAGTGAGAATCATATACATTTTGCACATTCACAATCTGAGCGATGCAAAGTCAAAGGTTTATTCAAAAAAGTGAATGCAAATTGTACATTCAGACAAAGAATTACAACTCTTCTCTGCACAGCTCAAAGAATTCAATACAATGTACTATTTCAAGCATTCTGAATTATACCTGTAAGAATGGGGATTGGACTAAAGTCTTGAGAATGTAATTGACATAAATCCCTGTTCTCCTTAGCCCTGTCTTTCTTTATCTTTCACTGAGAAAAACTGATTGGGTGCAGCATGGCTGACAGAGAGTGCACATGTCATTGTATAATATGACACCCTTGGAGTTGCAGATATCAGAGTGATTTCCCTTTTGCTCCACTGGTTAGGCAGTCCATTTGATGATTTTCATGTCTATTCTTTTTATTTTTTTATTTTGATGATCAGCCACAATATTAAAACCACCTGCCTAATATTGTGTAGGTCTCCTTCAAGCTGCCAAAACAGCTCTGACCATTGAGGCTTGGACTCCATGTGACCTCTCAAGGTGTCCTGTGGTATCTGGCACCAAGACTTTAGACAGGATTCTTTTGAGTCCTATAAGTTGTGAGGTGGAGCCTCCATGGATCAGACTTGTTGTTCCAGCACATCCTATAGATGCTTGATCAGATTGACATCTAGGAAATTTGGAGTAAGCCCAAGTTAACACCTTGAACTCATTGTCATGTTCCTCAAACCATTCTTCAAATTTTGCAGTATGTCAGGGTGCGTTATGCTATTGAAAGAGGTCACTGTCATCAGTGAATACATTACCATGAAGGGGTGTACATGGTCTGCAACAGTCTCTTCAACAGTCTATTCACCAGGTAAACTATTCAGACTAACTCGGCCATCCGCATATTCTATAAGAAAACGTGATTCATCAGATGAGACCACTTTCTTCCATTGCTCAATGGTACAGTTCTGATGCTTGTAGGCGCTTTAGGTGATGGACATAAGTCAGCGTGAGCACTCTGATCAGTCTGCAGCTGCACAGCCCCATACACAGTAAGGTGCAATGCATTCTGTGTTTTGACACCTTTCTCTCAAGTCCAACATTACGTTTTTCAACAGTCTGTGCTTCAGTAGCTCCTCTGTGGCATCAGACCAGACAGTCTGGCCTTTGCTCCACACACACATCAATGTTCCTTACAAACAAATAACCCTGTCGCTGGTTCACCAGTTGCCCTTCCTTGGACCACTTTTGGTAGGTACTAATCTTCACAGTTTGTCCCTTAATCAAGATTACTCAAATCCTTTCTGCCCCCAACACCTTCAATAACTAATTGCTCACTTGTTGTCTAATAGATCCCACTCTGTATTTGAGATATATATATATATATATATATATATATATATATATAGAACACTCTGAACGCAACCACAAGAGGATGGAGCTACTTCTCCGAAATCCCCCTTTAAACAGTGATTCAATGGGAAACACAGTTTTTCATCTCTTCTTTACTGGATCAGCTGAAAGCCTGATACATCCCACTCCATGACAGGTGCCATTGTCAATGTTATTCACTACTTCACCTGTTAATGGTTTTAATGTTGTGACTGTATATACATACACACACAAGTGCATGCTACTATGTATATATATATATATATATATATAATCACCTTGTCAAAAGAAAAGGTTTGGGGTAGCCACCCATATACTCGAATAAGGCTGTAGAATTGAAGAATTACTAGTACAGTAGTGTACATTATTGAGTTCAAAACAGAAACTGAGAACTGAAGAATGTTGTCTTGCTTTTAAGGCAGGTAGACAGAAGTAATGTCTTCAGAGCTGGAACCGGAAGTTATGTCATCGGGACCAGAACCAAAAATTATGTTATCAGATCCACTGTGTTTGGTCTGCAGGGACAACAGAGAAGGGGTTACTGCACCCCACCACCCTCTGTCATGGCGTAGAATTACCTTCTTTTGGTCCTTCTAGCTGCCTCCCATGCACATGTGTGTATATATATGTCTACTCTCTACTGTATATATAAAATCCTAAGTCTAAAAAATGCAACAGTGACGTTTTATATCGCTTTTTTTGTCACCCTTTAAATCGGGCTTATTTTAAAACCTACATATATATGTTTGGTATCATTCTTATCAGAATTTATCGAACTTGAACGTGATGTTGTTGTGGTGGAGTGACCAAGTCTACTTGGGATGAGTTCAGCCTCTCTCTTCACAACACGAGTGGCAGAGACGCGAATTGGCTGGTGAGCGAAGCAAGTAGGGGGAACCCCCTAGTATATATATATATATATATATATATATATATATATATATATATATAGAATAGTGAGCTCTTTTAAGTATTATTGTGGCTTTTTTGCTTCTTTTCTTCCATTTTGATAAAGCACAATAATTCAGCACAAACATTTGGGTCTATTTCTGCCACAAAACAAAATCATAGTAGCTTTTTGGGACAGGGCTCCCTTATTTTTTCTACTCTTGTGTCAGATCTTGTTATTGACCACCTTGTTTTGGTCTGCTTCACCTTTGTAGTGACTAACCCAGAAGTGTGACCGCCTGGGCTGAGCAGGGCTTATTCCTTTTATGGTACCTGGTTTTTAAACTGTTGAAAGAAAGGGAAACAAATGAGTGACTAAGTAACATTTATATCTTTTACCAAAAGAGACATGCTTTCCCTATGCACGTAACAATTTATACACTAAACATAGCTCAAAGATGTTAGTTGATTTCCCTTTTAGGTGTCTGGGCAGGTATTCATTACTTCACCCAGGTACATCACCTTAAAAAAGCAAAATGTAATTTTTGAAAACTAAACATTATAAAAAATCTATTAAAGCAAGCATTAAGTAGCAGCTCTTATATTTTAGAAGTGCTCCATATCTTCATGTGGATTTGGTTCATTACTAGAAATGATTTTTGGAAGCATGCCACCAATTATTGTTTTCTGTGCCTGTGAGTTTATTGAAGCTTTCTTCCAGATGAACAACAACCAGACATGTTTTATAAATGATGCAAGGTACATAATAGACTAAAAAAATGAATTTTGAATAAAAAAAGAAACCAAATTGACGGACTGTAGACTCTTAATCCCAGACACAGTAGGGAACACGTTTGTCATTAAGTATGTTAAATGCCAATTCTTTTGAAGTCAATTAAAAAAAAATAGAAGTATTCAGTCCTTGCTTTACTGAATACTGTAAGAAGTATAACTGCTATGGACTGTGTGCTTTAGATATTCAAAGAATCTAATTACTGTCAGACTGATAAGTTCTTACATCTTACTGTATTTATTTTTTAAAATAGTCTTTGTGCATTTCTTTACCAAAAATACACTTTTCATTATATCAATAAAAGTGAAATGTGCATGTTCATTTGTCTATTATATTCACTTATTTCTGAAATATGCTTTTCTATTTACAGGGATCCTATCCTGTCAAAAAGTCTATTCCACCAACACTGAGTATAAGGTTGGAACCCATCTTGGACCAGATGCCATTGAATATTGTCATTTTAAATGTCACAGCAAAAGTAAAGCTATAGAGGAGCAGCAGATGTTTCAAAGTTCTGCCTTGATAGTGGGAATAGTATATTTACTCTTAGTAAAACTTTGCATAATAGGATGTCATGGTTTACCTTATCCTTTAGTTCATATTTTTTGGGTTGCTTAATTTCAACCTTTTAAAACAAGCTGAAAAATTCTAAGTGTTAGACTAAATATTAGGATCACTGGGTTATATAAAATGAAAAATAAATAAAACATAATTAAAATGATTTTTTCTGCAAGCCTGTTATTGAGGAATATTTTGATATTATATGCTTATAAACTAATTGAAGAATATTTTGATGTTATATGCTTATAAGCTAATTTTAATTACACAATTGGTCTATTAAACAGTAAGCCAACATATTTTAGTGAGTGTTTAAAATTTGCTTAAAAAATTAATTAAATACATGTAAAAGAATTATATATATATTTTTGTTTTTATGTGTTGATTTTTAATTTTATTAATATTATGTACATGTGAGTTAAATTAAAGAAAGTGATTAAGAGAAAAAGTATTTCTCAGTATTCATGTTAATTAACTAGGAAATGACTAGCTTTCAGGGGGGCAAGCAAGAGAATTGTCGCGAGGCAGGAATCATTCTAAATCCATTTTCAGCCCATCGTTACCTGGCCTGACCTAGTTCAAACAATTAATTAATGGACAGATTCTGCTAGAGTACATTTATTTTGACTACATTTGTTTTCTTGTGCTTTTAAACAAATCTGTATCCTTATTGTGTGCTAATTCTGTACATAGTAACTTGTCAGTATGCTCTGTGTCTGCTCTCATTGAAGAGCACTATACAAAATAAAATGAAATGAATTCAGACAGAAAAGCCAATACCAGAGCACAACCAATTAACTCAAAGCCATAATTAAGCTGTAGTCAGAAGTCTTAAATCTAACTAGTTATCTTTGTCATCACTATCATTAGTACTTTGTTTAATGTAAAGTTCATATACTGAGTGCATCACCAACTTTCATAGGGAAAGTTTGATGACATCACAGGTCATCAGCCATGTGACTAGGTAGGGAGTTTAATGCCACAAACGATATGACAGCACTCCTGAAACCAACTCACAAATTGCCAGAACCCTTAAAAAATAGAAAACAAACTGTTGATACAATAATGTCACAAAAATAGCAATAAAAGTAAATAAAAAATAATAATACTGACCGCATGATATTAATCCATGACCGTGACTATGAGAAGGGTCATTAGAAGGTGGCTATAATGCTTCTTACTGTATATCAACTAGTGGAAATCGGCATTATGTGGGTAAAAAGGTACTAAAAGGCTGAAGACTTGCTGTAGTGTGTAAATGTGACTGCAAATATGGTAATTTGCAAAGCCCAACACAGAATAGTCATTTAACTTGGTACTTGAGGTCTTAGTATTTGCTTAATGAAAAGCCTTGTATGTTGCAGTCTGTATTTTATTTTGGAAAGATGGATTATAATGGAGTCCATCTTGTCACTCTTGTGTCACAGAATTGCACAGAAACACATGAAATTGGTGAGTCAGGAAATTTTATTCAAACATTTCAAACGAAAATATGTCCATTTCAAAAGTAAAACGAGCTCTGTGTGAAGACAGAGGGAACAAATCCTTCTCTCAATTAAAGGTAAACACAAACATCTTCCCTTTCATAGAGGTGCACATCAGGAGCGGGACCCCCAACAGGAGCAGAGGACATCTGGAGGAGGAGAGAGAGACAGAGATACAAAGCAAAGAGCAAAAAAGGACAGGTGCTGTTCAGGCTTTTAAGTATAAGACGTCAGCAGCAGCAGCAAGTAAGGGAGCAAAGAGAAGGTAAACTGTATTTATTCCCATTGCATCAGCGTTTAAGAGGGGGTTTGGAGGAGCGTCCATGTCTTCTAGGGGTGTGTTCAGCCCCCCTGTTCATAATCTAAACAGAGAACACAGTTGGCAATACAGGTGTTTTATTTCCCATTAAGGGCTGCAGGAATGGCTATTATGTATAAATATATTTTTATATAATGATGAACTCATCTTAATGTAAAATATTGTTTTTTTGGGTCTAACATTTCAATAGTTCTTTAACAGTCAGTATATTCAATTAAATTTAAAAAATAACATCCGTGAGTATACACCTCATGGTAGTCACCTGCCTTTTTAGAGTCCTGGGTACAGCATTCTGTTACAAAATGGACTCCAGTCTTCTCTGGTTCATAGCCACCTATCTAAGCTACAGTATCTCTATGCTTCTTTTAACTTTATGTTGCATTCCTTCCCTTTGCTGCAGCTGCCAAACGTTTCATTTTGACAACATACTGCTTCTATTTCCTTATATGACACAGCATCAGGATTCTCACAGAGTGGTTTTCTTACAGTTTCAAAGAGAAGATGAAAAACAAACGTTGATGGGTCTTCTCTCATATTCCATAATGTACATTTTTAGAAATGCTGAATCCGCATTTTGACTTAAACATTTTTAAAATGATTACCTTTTTATATTAAACATATTTTGAAATTTTAGTTTTATTGTTGTGTTCCTGTCAGCAAGACTGTCTTATATGCTTATTGTAACTATTTAGTGTGGTGTATTTTTTTACTGTTTATGTGCACCTACACTTTTTCAAAAAAGAATGTGTTGTGATGTGAGATTTTGCATATAATTTGATAAATATTTTGTACTAGCCAATGCCTGCCGTAGCATACGGCAGTGTAAGAATAGGAACAGAAAACAGTGAGAAAGGAATTGAGAAATCAAGAAGAAAGAAATACTTCTTGAAAGATGCAGTTGTGAATAGGTGTTTTGCTGGAGACGACAGATAATGAGTTGAAAGATCTAACCCTAGAAAAAGCCACATACAACTGACTGTGGCTGAAGACTGGTTGTTGTAGATTAACGCAAATCTTTGCAAACGTAAAGCAACATGGGATGTTAGGGACGTGTTTGAAGTAAATGACAATGGTAGCATGGAGAATCTCGGAAAGAGCTTGAATTTCAGATTCACCACCATAAACTCCAGATGTTGCCATGTATTGATAGTACTCATGACTTGTTGTGATAACTTTACTTGCGTTGGAAAGAACGTTTCCAAATCTGTCCCAATGTGATTCAACGAATTCTACCGCCCTGTGTTGTAGTGAGAGTGCATTGCCTTCGACAACCGTTTGAGTCAAGAAATAACCCACTGATAGGAACAGGCAGTTGCCGGATCCCGGAATAGAGATGACGTTGTACAAAAACCCATCGACAGAGAAGATACTGTTGTTCATTTCATAACAAAGGCTTAGGAAACAACCGTCACAGTATAACAAAAATAGCAAGGAGCGAAACCAATGCCAATGGTCGAGAGAGTACCTTCCTGTAGCAAGCTATGGAAAAGACTTCCAGGCACACACATGGGCGAAGTGAAAGTTCACACGGTCAGGCTAGATATAGGGCAGTGACGTGACACCAATGGGGTCATGAGAGAGGAGCGGGGAACTCGGTAGTTCGAAGGAGGAATAGGAATCGAGAAAAGCAGGGTAGGTGTGTATGGAAGGCCGCAGGCAGTGCGGGGAAGGGTTTGGAACAAGAGAAATAGGAATCAAGAAATGCCGCGTGGGCTGCGTGTGGGGGTCGGGGCTGGGGGTCCAGTTTTAAAGAGGATGCAGGATGAACCAGAAGAGAAATATATATAAGAGATGTGTTTATTTATAATTTAGGCAAAACAATGTTACATTAGTGAGAAGTATTCATGTTTACAACAAAGGGGCTGCCTAACTGCCAAGCTTTACCTTAACATATGGGGGTGGCAGGTGTTAAAATGTTCTATTTCCCCATTGGTCTGAAGTATGGCTTTTTAGGAATTGACTTGTATCAGAAGCCTTTAAGTACCACAATACCCTGTTGGCTGTAGGAATTGGACAGAACATCTATAAAATTTGCTTGGTTAATCTCACTCTCTCTCTCTTACTAACATCTGATGAAGGAGCATCTCTCTCGCTTACCAAACTTATGAACTGAAAGGACAACACAATGGAGAGCACAGCTCAGCAGCCATATTGAAACGCATGCGGCCTGTTCTAAAGAAAGCTGACCACAAATGATGCCTTAACTAGAGACATTTTAAATAACTAACAAGTCTGTATGCCGCCTGAAACTACATATCACCATTTATCAGGTTGTATGGTTGCCAATGTTCAAATGTACTTTGCATATTGTTATTATTTATGAATATTACCAATAATACATTGTTTAAATTGTAACTTAAATCCAGCTTGTCTTTTACTACACCTTACAGGTTAAAGATGTAGGAGGGAAGGTGGAGAGAAGTTATATACAATAATACCTTATAAACAGTGGTAAGTGTGGGAGACTTGAGGCATTCTGACAAGGGCTACTTATTAATAATACAATAGGGGGAAATAGAGCAATATATTACTCTACCAAGACAAAACAGAATATTACTTTTAAGCAAGTGGTTCTCAATTTTTTTCTTTTTTTTTTTTTAACTCTGAGGGCTGCTTTTCTCAGAGAGCATACTTGCAGGGTGTAAACCTGCTTGCTAGGCTTATTGAGTTTCACAACTTTTTCAGCAATTTTCACAAGCTTAATTTTGTGTCTTAAGTTAAAGGGATGTGCAAGAGTTAAGAACCATTAAGTACTCTGCTTCTGGTGCAAAGCATATAATACAGCTACAAGGAAAAAGGAATGTGGCTGTTTTGGACAGTTTTCCAGAAGTTAAGAAAGAGAGAAAAGCAACTGTGTAAAGGATTTTAGCTTACACGTCAGTAACACCCAGGAGCTTGCCAGAGCCACATATTCAAATGAGGAGGGCCTTAGGTTGAGTTCCCAAGTTATGTGTAAGAGGAGGGCCTTGGGCAAAGTTCAGAATAAAACCTGGAAAAATTTATCCTGCCACAAACTTGTATAAAATATGAACAAAAAAAAACAATTTTCAAAACTTCATAAATAGAAATAAAACAGGCATTATGAGTACAATGAGTTTTATTAGATTATTGACTGGACAAAGAAATTTGCACCTCCCTAGCCGAAGCATAACGAATGCCAGCATCATGCAATGTTATAAGACAACAGGAATTGTGAGGGAACCCTGAAGGACAAAATGAATCAAGATGAAGTGACTGAAAACCACTAGCTAACCATCTTAGTTCCTGTCCACAGTTCTAATTTTTTGTTTTAAAAATGGAGCCATTAGTCTCCATTTTCACTTTTTGACCACACTACCCTGGTGTTTTCAACTCAACAAACTGATACTTTTGGAAACGCAACCTCAGCATTATAGTGTAAACAGGTGAAGCACAGCTTTTCAAAAATGCAGACTCTAATCACACTCTGATTTGTTTGTGCTTATTAAATAGCCCTTTCCTGGTTGGATTCTGCTCATTACAATCTTTCAATTCCTGATTGGTCATCACTCTTCATGGAAGAAAATCATATTCAAACTTAGCCGAGTTGTTTTGTATGGTGCTTGTTGTTTTTATTTCTTTAACCTGTGTCTTAAGTTCCTTGTTTTTTATTTTGAGTCTTGGGTTTAGATTCTGCACTGTGCATTGTTAAATTTACAGTTCCACTCTCCTCTTAGCTTGCAGAAGTCAGTCTTGCCTCCTTTGGTCAGTGAAAGCAGTTAAGTTAAGCCTGCGTTTTGAGTTTGAGGTCAGTGTGATTTTGGTTTTAGGTCTCAAACTAAACCTTAAGGCCTAGTATTTTGGATAAAAGAGTCTCTGTATTGTATGAGCTGGGAAAAACATAACAACAACAACAACATTTATTTATATAGCACATTTTCATACAAACAGTAGCTCAAAGTGCTTTACATATTAAAGAATAGAAAAATGAAAGACATAATTATAAAAAATAAATCAACATTAACATCGAATAATAGGTTCAATGGCCAGGGGGGACAGAAAAAACAAAAAAACTCCAGACGGCTGGAGAAAAAATAAAATCTGTAGGGATTCCAGACCATGATACCGCCCAGTCCCCTCTGGGCATTCTACCTAACATAAATGAAACAGTCCTCTTTGGATTTAGGATTCTCACGGAAGGGCTTGATGATGATGATGGTCACGTAGACTTCTGCCTTTTAATCCATCCATCATTGTTGGAGCATCATGAAGCTTTGAGTAGGTGGAGGTGGCGCAGGCCACCACCACAAAGAAACCGGAAAAAGAAACAGAAAAGAGAGTAGGGGTCAGTACCGATTTTAGAGCCACCATGAATAGTTATTTTGAGGAGATTGAACATATAGAGTATCAGGATTAAGTTAAATTACGATTTAAATGAAGTTATAAAAGGCCATGTTAAAGTAATGTGTTTTCAGCAGTGTTTTAAAGTGCTCTACTGTATCAGCCTGGCGAATTCCTATTGGCAGGCTATTCCAGATTTTAGGTGCATAACAGCAGAAGGCCGCCTCACCACTTCTTTTAAGTTTTGTTCTTGGAATTCTAAGGAGACACTCATTTGAGGATCTGAGGTTACGATTTGGAATATAAGGTGTCAGACATTCTGATATATAAGATTGGGCGAGATTATTTAAGGCTTTATAAACCATAAGCAGAATTTTAAAGTCAATTCTGAATGACACAGGTAACCAGTGTAGTGACGCTAAGACTGGTGTGATGTGTTCTGATTTTCTTTTCCTAGTTAGGATTCTAGCAGCTGCATTCTGCACTAGTTGCAAACGATTTATATCTTTTTTGGGTAGTCCAGAGAGGAGTGCATTACAGTAATCTAGTCGACTGAAAACAAGCGCGTGAACTAATTTCTCAGCATCTTTCAGTGATATAAGAGGTCTAACTTTACTTATGTTTCTTAAGTGAAAAATGCTGTCCTAATGATCTGATTAATATGTGATTTAAAATTCAGATTACAGTCAACAATCACCCCTAAGCTTTTTACCTCCGTCTTGACTTTTAATCCTAATGTATCCAGTTTATTTCTAATAGCCTCATTGTATCCATTATTGCTGATCACTAAAATTTCAGTTTTCTCTTTATTTAACTTGAGAAAATTACTATTCATCCATTCTGAGATACTAGTCAGACATTGTGTTAGTGAATCAATAGAATCGGGGTCATCAGGTGCTATTGATAAGTACAGCTGTGTGTCATCAGCATAGCTGTGGTAGCTCACGTTGTGCCCTGAGATAATCTGACCTAACGGAAGCATGTAGATTGAGAATAACAGCGGACCCAGGATAGAGCCTTGTGGAACACCATATTGGATATCATGTGTCTTCGAGTTGTAATTCCCACAACTAACAAAATATTTTCTCCCTGTCAGGTAGGATTCAAACCAATTTAAGACACTGCCAGAGAGGCCCACCCATTGACTAAGGCGATTTCTAAGAATGTTGTGATCAATGGTGTCAAATGCAGCACTCAGATCTAAGAGGATGAGAACAGATAAATGGCCTCTGTCTGCATTTACCCGCAAGTCATTTACTACTTTAACGAGTGCAGTTTCTGTGCTGTGATTTGTTCTAAAACCTGACTGAAATTTATCAAGAATAGCATGTTTATTTAGGTGGTCATTTAACTGCATAATGACTGCCTTCTCTAGAACTTTACTTAAGAAGGGCAGGTTAGAGATGGGTCTAAAATTTTCAAGAGCCGAGGGGTCAAGATTATGTTTCTTAAGTAGGGGTTTAACTACAGCAGTCTTAAGACAGTCTGGGAAGACCCCAGTATCTAGTGACGAATTTACTATGTCAAGATAGTCAAGATGTCAACATAGCATAATTATCCACAAAGAAATTGGGAAAATACAGCTCTGTACAGTTACTGGGTTCAGATTTCAACTCAGTATTCTGTAGGTGCTATTATATACATGTTACTGGTCATGTCAGTGAACTGACTAGATTTGAAAAATGACACAGAGAAGAAATGAGTAACAGAAAAGCGTCAAAACCAAAAGATCAAAGACACAAGCATCAAAGCTTAAACAAGAGATAGAAGTTGGGGTCAAAAAATACAGGGCAAAAAAGTCAGAACCAGGAAAAAATACCAAAGACCTTTTGAAAGAACAAAACAAAAAAGGATTTTGTATGCGCAACTTGGATAAGGAAGCATTTTTAGATGACCTTTTTTAGTGTCTTTTGTTACCTGAAGTTCATGACCTCCAATAACCAACCCCTAGTGTTCCTGATAACTGGAACAAAACATAGTGGAAATAATAAGACATACAGAATGTTGGATGAATTGATCCACAAAATGAGATTACTTTTTATGTGGTTAAATTTCCATATCTCTAAAAATAAACTTCATAATCATAATCAGGAACCTCAAAACCCCCTAAAACAACTGTTTGATTTCAGTAACCCATGTGAAAAAACATAAAAAATAAAAACAAATCAACCCCCTAATATAGTCGCCCATCAATTAAACATTTTCCAAATGCATCTATACAGTTTTGCTCAATCAAGTACTTTTTATGAAGCTGAGTCAGGAGACATGGTAGCGTGAAAGGTATCAAACCAAACCCAGAAATAATCCTTGGATCTGGAGCCCTTCCAATGCAATAGATAATAGATATTTCCAATGCAATAAATATTTAATCAGCAAACCATACAGCTGGATGTGGTTTTCATTAATATAATAAGAACTGCAATGAACCAGTCATTGGAAGGTCAATTGAATCTTATTGCGTGGGTAGGGGCAGACTATAAGACACAGGACTTACGTAACCTAGTGATGTAAGGTCCAATGTACCTAGGTTCAGCTTCAGGGATGGCACTTAAAACCAAATGTTCCTAGTCGCCAACCACACTTTTTGTCCCAAATTTAGAATAAGAGGAGTCGTATGCTTACAGTAGGCAAAATATTTAGCCAAAAGACCTGCTTCCAGCTGATTCTACCATGCTAATTTCCATTTTGCATGGATGTCACAAGCATAAATTAAAACACCAGGAATAGCTGACAGGGAGAAAGGATTGTCAAAGATTATTGGACAATTACCATAAAGGTACTCGAAGGAAGACATTTTTAGCACCAAGTGAGTAAATACATTTCTAGAAAATTTTGCTGTTTTAAATAAAATGTTCTTGCTGACCATTAACCTCTGTTTGATAGCCACAGATCAAATTAATAGTGGAACTGAACCTAATACAAAATGATTTCCAATATCTGGAAATAAATTATGGATCGTGATCTGAAAGAACAGATTAAAGGAAACCAAGAATGACTGACTGACTATCTTCTACAAAAAATACATCAGCCATTATTTTAGCAGAACTTAAACCCCTGAAGGGAAAAAGAATAAGATAAACAGAGTCCTTTAATATACAGTAGACCACAGTAAAGTCGTGGTTCAGAGTTCGCAGCCTTAGTCATTCACAAATTTTTCCTTAGAACCTAACTAATAATTGTTAGTGTAAACCTTAAATATCCTCCTCAATTTTTTATGGCTTTTTTCGTGGTAATACTGTACTTTAGAGAGAGCATAAAGCAACCGTAGAGGAAAAGGCGGCTTGTGATGGTGAAAGTAGCCAATCCGAGAGTGTTATTCATTTCTCCTTGCTGCTGCTCTGTGATGCATCTCCGGCAGATGGATTTGCTCCTGGAACTAAAAAGTTATGCTGCAGTAGCCACCCAAGGAGCTGTAAATCCTCTACTTTGCTGTGCAGTCATTATCTTTATTACATACCTTCATCGTATTGCACAGCTAATTCATCATCATTTTCAATCAATATCATTCATTATTGGTGTGTACCTGTACATTTTACTGTATTTTCATTAAATTAAATTATAATGTATTTACCCTACTTATACCAAAGAAAACGTGCTTTCATGAATTACAGTACATATAGGGGTAACATCTGTATTTTACATTCCAGCACTGAGGGAGACATAGCAGTACTGTACAGTATACAGGTTTACCTTTACATTCTTTTTTTAGGGCAATGTATTTAACTGAGTTTGAAATGAAATTAAAGTGTTTTGTGGGCGTATTTAGAGTTTAAACTATAAAAATAGGCATTTTTTTGACCACATCCAAAATTTGTGGTTCTTCACAGAAATATGTGCTCCAGGAATGTAACTCCTGCGAATTTTGGGGGTCGTCTATAGAATTATTTTGTTTAAGTCTATAAATGACCATCTATAGATAAGGTCAGTTAGACTTGTCTTTATTATTATCATTATTAGATTAGCATAATTTATACTTAAAAATATACAAGACAGAATAAAGAAAGATATCAAACAAAATACAAAATAGCTTACCAAAATAATAAATGCTATGCCCTACTGAGTCTTTTTTAACTGATCTACCATAAATACAAATCTACACAGCAAAAGTGCTACTTTCTACCTCCTAGCCTGTTTCACCGACAAAAGCGCGATAGACATATGCGCCCCGACAAAACCGCGACGGACAAATGAGCGCCGATAAACCCACTAACTGGTTTTCGACAAATTCGTGCCGACAAAATCGCGAGAGAGGCCAAGAGAGTGGGACACCCTTGCTGCAATTCTTCCTACATATGCAGGGCGTGATCTTAAGGACTATCTGCGTGCCGTGCTGATGGCATGCCGCAACTCATAATATTGACTTCTAAAATAAACATTATTACATATGCTTTAAACTAGTAATTCATATTTAATGAAACTTTCACGATTTTCAATCGCGCTATTTTGTCGGCGCGCATATGTCTATCGCACAAATGTTGGGTCGCACCTAGCCTTCCTTTTTAACAACTTACTGGACTCCTCTTTCTCCTTGCCAGGTTAGACCTTGTTTTTTCCTTCTTTTCTCACTCCAAGCATTTCTGACTGAGCTCCTATTCCTGGGGGTATTACCTTATTTGTTCAGAGACTACAAATGCTATAGCTTCTAAAAGTCTAAGTGGGAATGTGAATTACTGCAACTGAGTAAAAGTGCTATCCACTCTTGGCCTAGGAACTTATTACTTTTTTCAGCAAATCCCTGGTCAAGGGCCGAGTGACCTTACATCTCATTTCATCTGGGATGTGTCCAGCCTCGCAGTTTTTTCTGACATTATTCTTACCTTTACATACACTCACCTAAAGGATTATTAGGAACACCATACTAATACGGTGTTTGACCCCCTTTCGCCTTCGGAACTGCCTTAATTCTACGTGGCATTGATTCAACAAGGTGCTGAAAGCATTCTTTAAAAATGTTGGCCCATATTGATAGGATAGCATCTTGCAGTTGATGGAGATTTGTGGGATGCACATCCAGGGCACGAAGCTCACCGTTCCACCACATCCCAAAGATGCTCTATTGGGTTGAGATCTGGTGACTGTGGGGGCCATTTTAGTACAGTGAACTCATTGTCATGTTCAAGAAACCAATTTGAAACGATTCGAGCTTTGTGACATGGTGCATTATCCTGCTGGAAGTAGCCATCAGAGGATGGGTACATGGTGGTCATGAAGGGATGGACATGGTCAGAAACAATGCTCAGGTAGCCTGTGGCATTTAAACAATGCCAAATTGGCACTAAGGGGCCTAGAAAACATCCCTCACACCATTACACCACCACCACCAGCCTGCACAGTGGTAACAAGGCATGATGGATCCATGTTCTCATTCTGTTTACGCCAAATTCTGACTCTAATATTTAAATGTCTCAACAGAAATCGAGACTCATCAGACCAGGCAACATTTTTCCAGTCTTCAACTGTCCAATTTTGGTGAGCTTGTGCAAATTGTAGCCTCTTTTTCCTATTTGTAGTGGAGATGAGTGGTACCCGGTGGGGTCTTCTGCTGTTGTAGCCCATCCACCTCAAGGTTGTGCGTGTTGTGGCTTCACAAATGCTTTGCTGCATACCTCGGTTGTAACGAGTGGTTACTTCATTCAAAGTTGCTCTTCTATCAGCTTGAATCAGTCAGCCCATTCTCCTCTGACCTCTAGCATTAATAAGGCATTTTGGCCCACAGCACTGCCGCATACTGAATGTTTTTCCCTTTTCACACCATTCTTTGTAAACCCTAGAAATGGTTGTGCATGAAAATCCCAGTAACTGAGCAGATTGTGAAATACTCAGACCGGCCCGTCTGGCACCAACAACCATACCACGCTCAGAATTGCTTAAATCACCTTTCTTTCCCATTCTGACATTCAGTTTGGAGTTCAGGAGATTGTCTTGACCAGGACCACACCCCTAAATGCATTGAAGCAACTGCCATGTGATTGGTTGATTAGATAATTGCACTAATGAGAAATTGAACAGGTGTTCCTAATAATCCTTTAGGTGAGTGTATGTTAAGGTCAAACAATTAGAGGATCTGTTGTTGCTGTGAAGAACTAAAGTAACAGAGAGAATGAAGGATGACCGAGGAGTGTTTTTAATAGGTATGCTTTGTCATGGCCACAATATAAGCAATAACCTTCATTCAGTACATGGAGAATGGTGAATGACTCTGGGACAAGTATTCTTGATGTCATAGTTATAAAGATTTTTTTCTTATCGTTTACAATAACTTTATGTCATTTATACGAACTAGTAACTTACTTAAATCATGGATAAATTAAGACCCTAAGTAAATATTTTTAACATTTTGCTTATAAAAGGTGAATTCTCCTGTAGTAACCATACAATATCAGAGGACAGTATATATTACAGAGATTGCCAAGATAGCTTTAAGCTTTATAACTGACTAGTGAGATCTTATCTGAAGTACTGTGTGCAGTTTTGATCTTCATATTACAAAAAAGATGTAATAACACTAGAGAAAGTCTAGAGAGGAGAGACTAGGCTGAGTTAGAGGTATGAGCTTAGAGAACAGAACAAACCTTTTCAGTTAAAGAAAATTGGCATTAGGAGGTGACATGACCAAAGTCTTTACCACACTTTAGAAAACTAAAAGTCATAGACACATGGAATAAATCAAGAGTTCCCAAACTTTTTTCGGCCGCAGACTCCTTTACCAAAAACTTTTAAATCGTCGACCCCCTAGTCATTTACTTTAATTACTCAGATTAATAAATTTGTACAGTACCCGATATTAAATATTTCACTAGATATCAAAATTTTCATTTTAATCACTTGTAATTAATGATTGAAAAATATAAAAGGATTATGAAATATGGCATTATCTTCTGCAACATTTAATATCGAAACCTGCACTAACAAAAATTAAGGCAAAAAAATATGAGCAGTTTTTTTTACATTTCTGACATTTAAGAAATAAATATGTAAATTCAAAATAAGTTCAAATAGTCAAGCTGTACTGTCTGCATTTTTTTGGTTCAGTCATATTATCTGAAGAAATAAAAACTTTTATTAACAAACAATTTCAACAGCCCCTGTGATAAAAAAAATAAAGTATGTACTTACTTGAAACAGAAGATTTTTCTTTAAACTTAAATAAATAATCCATGTCCTCCGATTTTCTTTTTCGTAGCACTGCTCCTCAATAAATAATTACATTCAAAGTTCAAATCACAAATAAGTACATGCCAATTTCTAGTGTTTTATGAAAGCATGACCATACAAGACTGATAGATTCTGCTAATATCGAATATCCATCATCTCATCCCACCACAAGCAAGTGCGGACATGCAACGGTTTTTCGTGTCCACACTTGCTTTGATACATTCAATAAGACAATGCACAGACATGCTTGTGCTACATGTATTTTCATGCATTCTTACGTGTGACTCTTTTAATGACGCATTGTACTTTTTTGTTTGCAAGTTTGGTACATAATGTGTTTTCATCAAAAAAGTGTTTTTTTGAATTATTTTACTTCTTAATTAGGTACCTATTGGAATCATAGATATTTTGAAGTAATAAACAAATAGCAGTAGTAAGGGGGTCTATTTTTGCTGTTGTTGACCCCCAAATTTTTTTATTGAAACTATCGACCCCTAGAAAGTTCAAATCGACCCCAGGGGTCGACCACTTTGGGAACTCTTGGAATAGATTATCAATTAATGGGGCACAGAAAATCCCTGTATGAAATGTGTATGATCCCTACACTTCAACTGTGTTATTTGCAGAATCTAGGTGAATAGGATGGACAAGCTTGTTTGGCTGAGCGTCCTTGATCTTGTGATCCTAATGTTCTATAAGCTGTATTTTGCAAATAAAGAAATTACATATATTGCTCCAACCTCTCTTCTGTTATTATTCATCACAAGTATTACTTATGGTGCCCACAAATAATGGCTATGTGTTTTTTTTTTGCCCTGATACTACAATTATATAAAAAAAATACATTCAGGCAAAGCTAGAGAATACCACTTTTAGTGAGACGACTAAGCCAGTAGTGATTATTGTTGCTTCACCCAAATTACATTAAGAAGAATAACTTGGGGTGACCATCTTTGTTTTCAGATACATGTATGTGACATTGCAAAGGTCATTCCAAGGCATATTTTCCTTTTTGCTACTTTGCAATAATTCTGAAATAATTTCTTATAGTGTACAGTATACATTATGTTCTTTAGGTTGTTGTTTATTCTCAGTCTGTAAATAGTAGTTTTATTCCACATGAGGTAAATTGTGCAGAGTTTGTATTGTTTTTCTTCCCTTTTTTATTAATTTTTTCCTGTGTAACCTCTTTGGTTTCTAGTATTACCGACCATAATTTTTTTTCAAATAATTTTGTCATAATTTTATAATCCAGTCCAGATTTATAAGTCATTGTTCAGTAACAAAATTGACAGCTCCTAAGCTTATTGCCTGTATGCCCATGAGAGTTCAGCGCACCAGTATTAACTTAATATTTCTGCTTCAATATTGTTTTCCTCATACATAGTGCTGTAAATTTGAGCAAGCAGTTTATTACATTAATGTTGCAAGTAGGTCTTTCCTATTGAATGGACTCAGTACAATACCTTTGTTTCTAACAACGTTTAAAAGCTTAGCAATGTCTTGAAAAAGACATTAATAAATCTAGAAACATTTTAGTAATTCACTCTTAGCTTAGTCAGGAAAAATGATTTCCCAGATCCTCCTTTCAATACTCTCTGTTTGATGCATGCAACCATCAAGTCTGATTTTTCTGTATTTTATTTGTGCTCTTCATTTGTCATTTCCAGAGAGCAGTTTATTGTATGGTTTTATTAGATCAGTTTCTTTGAATAATAGCATGAGCAGCATTAAAAATGTACTTAACGTGAAGAGTTAAGGATTTTTTTTAAGCTCCCCAATTCAGCAACTGAGCATTGTTTTATCTTTTAATATTAAACGGGTCTTTATTTCCTTCCATTTTCTAGCCCGCTGAAACCGAATACAGGGTCATGGGGGTCTGCTGGAGCCAATCACAGGGCACAAGGCAGGAACCAATCCTGGGCAGGGTGCCAACCCACCTCAGGACACACACAAACACACCAGGGCCAATTTAGAATCGCCAATCCACCTAACCTGCTATCTTCGGATTGTGGGAGGAAACTGGAGCGCCCGGAGGAAACCCATGCAGACATGGGGAGAACATGCAGACTCCACGCAGAGAGGACCCGGGAAGTGAACCCAGGTCTCCTAACTGTGAGGCAGTAGCGCTACCACTGCGCCACCGTGCTGCCCCTATTTCCTTCCTTTCCTATTCATTTATAAAATATATTTATGTGGTTTTACATTGTTAAATATGAAGATGGCAGGGTGGTACAGTGGGTTTCATTGCTTCTTCACAGATCCAATGTCCTTGGTTCAGAATTCATGCCTAGTCATTTTGCGGAATCTGTATTTTCTCATCATGTCTCTATAAGTTTCCCCCCTGGTTTCTCTCAACACATTTCAAAGATAACATATGATAGTATAACATTCTCAAACATCATTAATGAAGATCAGGTTAATGGTGGGAAGGTGACTATACTCATAGCACTGGGCACAAAAGCAGGTACTGATTCTTGACAGAGTGCCATTTCATACACACTCACACACTAAACTAATCTGCACACCTTTGCAAATTTAAAAAGAAAAAAACTTTGTACTCAAAGAAAATGTACCAAGAAGAAGACCTACAAAGATGAAGAGTGCAGGTGCCAACTTCTTATCAAGGATGTCTCAGGATGGTGGATCTTTGAACCTGTACGTAGTACTAAACACTGTATTACTGTGCTACTAGCAACATCCCAAAGATATTTAGTTTATTTGATTTGGAGGTTCAAAAATTGTCCCTGTGTGAGTTTGAGTGTAGCTGAGGGGGGCACTACAATGGACTGGTACTCTGTAAAGGGTTGGTTGCTGCCTTGTACCCATCTCCATCTGTTCAGAGTGCTGAATTGGGTTAGGCAGGTTTAAGAATGGTATATATATATATATATATATATATATATATTGAGAACCCGGTCCGAACACCACCAGACTGAGGCCACATCTTTATAAAAAGCACACATTTATTGTTGCACACAGTTCTCCCAGCACTAATCACCCCAACTACGGGTCTTTCTCTCACTGTCCGTGGTCGCCTTTCCTCTCTCCATGGGAGCTTCATCCTGCTCCCACTCCCGACTCTTGTGTGTTTTTTGAATCCCTATAATTTTTGTGTTCACCCATGTAGTAACAAATTTCTAAAAAAATTGGTCTCCTACAGAGCTACAGGGAATCAGTTATGTGTGGCTTATCAGATTTTAGAGTTCAGCAGGAATTTCTGCAATTGATCATCTCTTTATGCATTTATTGCAGCAAAACTGCTAAAATGGCATTTTGCTTTTTCACTGAACCTTTTTTACAGTACCTAATTTAGTTAGCCATATGTCAAAAATAAGGCACATTGCAAAATGGCAGATTGACATCTAGAATAAAGATAAGCCTGGTGCTGAAGAAAAGGTATAACAACTACAGAAAAAAATCTTCCCATTTAGTAACAAGCAAAATGCTGGGAGCAGCACTGGATGGAAAACTTGTCATCTGCAGGATACACATTTATATTTGGATAATATAGTATACATTATAACTTGGGGAAAATTAACACAAAATTATCAAAGAGAAAGTTTACACAATGAACAAGAACATTTAATGAAGATATCTTGGTAACAACAATACTAACAAAACAAAAAATCATAGTTGTAGGTATAATGGCAAAAAATGTTGTGAATTAAATATAAGCTGTCTAAAGGCTGCACCCATTATGTACATATGAGTCCACATAATAAAGCAAGATAACTATTATAACGGTAATAACATATACATAATCTTAAAAAAATGTTAAAAATATTAATGCTATTGTGCAGTATTTCTCAAATTCAGTCCTGGGCCCCTAGTGTGACTGGAAAGTTTCATCCAACCAACATCAGCTTTTTAATAGGACCGCCTGTCTTAATTAAGCAAGCTGTTTTTTCACCATTTCTGCATTTTTGTTCTGAATAAATTTTATGGGAGAGTATCAAACCTTTATACATTGTTGAACATGGAAGCATACTGGATCTCTCATTGGGACAGATTCAGAAATACAATGTTTGGGAACTTAGGGAATGGAATAGTAGATTCCATCTCCTTCTGTACAGCCCCATTTCATAACATATTACCCTGAGATAATGTAGCGTTTTTATCTTTTTAAGATATTTATAATCATCGTTATGATTTTCATTCCACTTTTCTAGACAGAATTCAGAATCATTTGCCGTAGTGTCTACTCAGGGACCAATCTACCAACAAGATGCTCTAGTTGCACATCCAGCAAGGGGCCTTTCATTAATCCCCACGCCCAACCCACATGATGAGACGACTGAATCTCTGCGAGTCAAAATGACCAAGGGGTAATGATGAAACAATGTAGACTCAAATTAGTGAAATGGCCAAGGGGTTCCACTGCTTCATGAAATGACCAAATTTGCGTGTGCTGAATGCAAAAATGTGAGAAATACCACACAGCATTCAACTAGAAAGTGTTCTTGTGTTAAATTGTTAAAAGTATGATCCGCTCTCAGTTAAAGAGCTAACTCAGCCATGTGCCTTTGCTGGTCTTAATCTGGGTTTATGTCTACTCAATATTTGTCATTATAAGAATGCAAATAAAAGAAGAAACTCCACAGAAAATGGATAGATTAATAGGGAAATAACAAATGAAGGTTAAGCATTTAGGGCAAAAATACAATTATTTTCAAACTTCTCATTAAAGTAAATGCAAATATCTACCTAAATGTCACATTACAACAACAACATTTACAGTATTTATATATCACATTTCATACAAATGGTGTAGCTCAAAAGTGCTTTACAAGATGAAGAAAGAAAAGTTTATATGAAGCAAAACTAAGATTAGGCAATACTAAGTAACAAAGAATAAAGTAAGGTCAGATGGGCTGGAGAAAAAAAAAATCTGCAGGGGTTCTGAGGCCAAGAGACCCCACTGGGCATTCTACCTAACATAAATGATCTAAATCACTCCTCATGGTTTTCAGGCAGCACGTGAAAGAATTTGATGACTATGGTCATGTGGACATCTGGGGTACTGCCTTCAATCCATCAATGCAGGGACTGTATGGTGCAATTAGTGCATTTAAATGCATTAGTGCATTTTCTTCTGAATCTGAGAACAAAAGAAAGAAGACCAACTAATTAAACATCCAGAACAGTTACATGTAAGAGAACTCACAGATTGTGAAACTGATTGGAGCAAAATCTGTCAGCCACAGTGGGCCTGCTGGACTGAATTTGGGAACCACTACTATAGTAGGCCTATTAGTCACTTATTGCTTATATAACACAAAGACTTTCTGAAATCTTGCTCCACCACAAAGTGCTTAACAAATGTATTGTAGTTACCTCTGTTCTAAAATGTTGTCAGTATTGGCGTGGGTAAGTCATTAGAGTTATGTTTACCCATGGAAAATTGAGGCAAACGTTATTTTTTTAAATAACAAAAAATATCATCTATACTAATAAAAGGCAAAGCCCTCACTCACTCACTCACTCACTCACTCACTCACTGACTCATCACTAATTCTCCAACTTCTCGTGTGGGTGGAAGGCTGAAATTTGGCAGGTTCATTCCTTACAGCTTCCTTACAAAAGTTGGGCAGGTTTTATATCGAAATTCTACGCGTAATGGTCATAACTGGAAGCAGTTTTTCTCCATTTACTGTAATGGAGATGAGCTTCAACGCCGTGGGGGCGGAGTTTCGTGTGACATCATCACGCCTCCCACGTAATCACGCAGTACATAGAAAACAGGAAGACCTGAAAAAAGCGCTGAAGAAAACATGCATTATATAATTGAGAAGGCAGCGAAACAATAAGAAGCGAGCGAGTGACATATACAACCATACTCATGAGTTCTGCTACTTCGGAAACAAAGCACGATGTAAACCTACACTTTAAAGTAAGTTCATAGACAGGCTGCCGCTGGCGTTTGTAATTTAGTGCCTGCCCATATAAGGCCGTCCGTCAGCGGCAATCCAATAGCAAACTGCCACGGGTAAATATTCACGGGTGAAGGACTGTGCTTATGGAGAGGAAGATGAGATGGTCAGGGTGGTGTTTGACACAAACTCAGCGAAACTGCGAGAGAAAGTTTTAAGTGACAGGACTAAGGTAACATTAAATACAGCCATGGACATAGCACGAGATGGCACCAGCACAGCTGGGAACCTTCGATGCATGTACACCGAGTGGCTCACGTGAACTGACGCAGTGCACAGATAAAAGGCAACAGTTCCAAAGAGCGCTGAACAAAAACCGAATTACACAATTGAAAAGGCAGCAAAAAATATGAAGCGTCTCATACATACAAGCATATTCATAAATCCAACTACTGCGGAAACAAAGCACACGTTGGAAAAAGTCAATGTCCCGCTAAAGGAAGACAGTGTAAAAAAAACCTGTGCATGCAGTGTGTCAGGTCTCAGATAAAGAAGAAGACGAAATGTTTATTGATGCAGTAAGAAACGAATCGATGAATGAAACCTGTCATCTTTACAACGATTGACAAACACGGAATGTAACTTGAACACAACACATCCTACAAATAAGAACCTGATTGAAAGAAATAATGATAATCAAATCCTTGATGACAGCAACACTCAGTAACACTCACAAAACAAATACTGTATATTGACAGTCATGTTACGTTATTTTTAAAATGTTCCCTTTTCTTTTTCTAGCTTTTTTAACACACTACTTCTCCGCTGCGATACGCGGGCACCACCTTAGTTTGAGAAGAAGTCTGAAAAAATATGAGGTTAACACAGAAAAACATCACCAATTCAAGCTTTATGAATAATCGATTCGCCATCAATAATTGTTTTGGTAAAGCCATCCTCCTTCCATTTTATAATTTTTCCGCCAATAGCCATGATTAAATGAACGGTAAATAAAGTAAGAGCAAAGCGAGGGTGACTTATTTAGGCAGGCATATATATGACAGCAACACTCATGACAATGTCAATCATGTTACGTTATTATTAAAATGTTTCCTTTTCTTTTTCATTACTTCTTTAACACACTACTTCTCCGCTGCGAGGCGCGGGTATTTTGCTATATATATAATATATCAATTACCTCCAAAGAGCGCTGAGACTTTTGATATCATGAACGTGTCTGCAAAAACTGTGGTCTCCTGCCCAGCAAAAGTCGAGCAGCCAGCGCGTGCATAGCTGTGCCGGCCTTTGAGACGCTGACTGCGCTTCTGCCTTAAGTCAAAGTGAGCACTTTTAATTTTTTTTATCCTCCCCCTGCGCTATAGCCCAGACAAGTGCAAACACGGGACCCCTTTTCTACACCACGGAAAAATAATATTAAGGCGATTCACACTTTCTTTTGCACGTATACGATTATGAGATCCTCACCTCGGATTATGAAGACACGCACACGAGTGGAGGACTGACAGTGTCATCACAGCTGATTAATGGCAGGGACGTCTCACCAGTCTACACAAGACCCAACGCAACTGTCCCCAAAAGGCGATCATAACGTCAGCGAACACATCTCTCTATACTATATAAAAGAAAAGGCAACTTTCCTTTCTTTACACCTTTTATCCCAAACCAAAGCCTTTCTCTCTTAACAGTGCAGAGGACACAAAACTAAATTTCTTTAAATGCCGGTAAGGCACATTACCAGAGGCACAAATTTGAACGTTCACATAGAAAATGTAATTTCTATACCACAGCCGTCGTGTAGCGCCTTTCAAAAGGGATCTACTACCGAGAGATGAACCATATACATTTTAGCTGCTGTTAGTTACTTACCTGTTGTGTTACAGTCTTTAAAATGTAGTTTACCTGAAACCACTCCAGTAGTGCTCAATGTACCTGTACTTCTTAAAACGTTAATGTTTTACTGTTTAATAACTTATAGACTATATTTTATTATTTTTCCCTTGCACTCAGTGACCAAAGCTATACACACACATATAGACACATACAAACATACACACAAGTATATGTATGTGTATATATATGTATGTATGTGTATATATATATATATATATATATAACACACACACACACCCTATCTACATTATATATATATATATATATATATATATATATATATATACACACACACACATACATACATACATACATACACACATATATATAATTTGTGTGTGTGTATGTATGTATGTGTGTGTATATATGATGTAGAAGGGTATGTATATATATATATGTGTATATGTAGATATGTATATAGATATGTAGATATGAAGATATGTATGTGTATATATATGTATGTGTGTGTGCGCGTGTGTGTGTGTGTGTGTATATATATGACAGCAGCAATCCAAGCTGTGAGAAAACACTAAAAAGGAGGCGTGTCAGACGTTGTGGTACATTTTCTGATGCAGCTAGACGAAAAAACTTTGTGACGCTGCCGCCAAATACACAAAACAATTACTTTGACAATCATGTTACATTATTTTTAAAATGTTTCCTTTTCTTTTCATAACTTCTTTAACACATGACATCGCATGCGAAGCGGGTATTTTGCTATATATATATATATCACAGCGACACTCATAACAGTGACAAAACAATTACATTAACAATCATGTTACGTTATTTTAAAATTTTTCCTTTTCTTTTTCGTACCTTCTTTAACACACTACTTCTCCGCTGCGAAGCGCGGGTATTCTGCTAGTTATACATAAAAGAAATATGTAAATTCCAAAATGTCAACCTAATCACTGAGGAAATGATATGCCTATACTGATGCAGATTTACCATATATACTCACGTATAAGTCGGGTCTTGAAACACGAAAAATCGATCCTAAAATCAGACCTCGACTTATACAGTGGAACCTCGGTTCACGATCATAATTCATTCCAGAACTTTGGTCGTAAACCGAGTTGGTCGTGAACCGAAGCAGTTTTCCCCATAGGATTGTATGTAAATACAATTAATCCGTTCCAGACCGTACGAACTGTATGTAAATGTGTAAATATATGAAAAGATTAAGCACAAATATAGTTAATTACACCATAGAATGCACAGTGTAATTGTAAACTAATGTAAAAACATTGAATAACACTGACACAAAACACCCAGGCTCCTTGCTCAGCCTGCTCGCGCTCTCCCTCTCTCTGTATCACACACACACACACACACACACACACACACACCACCCACCCTCTGTCAACAGCATGTGCAGCAGTTTTTTTAAAATGAATTTTAAGCACAGCGGGAAAAAAAGGAACATTAAAACAAATCTGAACTTTAAAAACCAACCACAAGCAACCAAAAAACATTGCAGGAGTTCATGCTAATAGCCTTATAGCCAGATCGCTGTAAACACTTTTTTTAAAATGAGTTTTAAGCACAGCGGTAAAAAAGGAACATTTGAAAAAGGAGAAAAGTAACACTGTAACAATTCATGCTACGAACTGAAAAATTAACTTTTGAAAAATCCATAATGCAAAAACCACCAAGAAAACTAACCTTGCATGAGTCAAGTTCTGGCATGAAGTTTTTTCCTTCAGGTGTTTTCTCTCTTGTGATTTCTTGGGTTTCTGGTGCTTTTAGCTGTTTAGCTGGTGGGAGTGAAAGCCTCATGCAGCCATTCCAAAAACAAAGTTCTTGTGATCCAACCCTTCGTGTTTGCCCTCCACATTACTGGCAGTCTGGCTTTGTATACATTGTGCTGCTTGAAAGCACGAGGGTTCTCAGATTGGTAAATGAGTAAACTGGTTTTACCACCAGTTTTTCCACCTCTTGTAATTTCTTTCTTTACTTTGATTTCAATTTTCTTCAAAACTTTCTTCTCACCACTCTTCACTTGCTTAGAAGCCATAGTTAACTGCAAAAGCACACAAAATACTGTAGAGCACAAAGAGAGTGCAGGTAAACGCATGCACGTTTGACTGAAAACAATGAACAGGGCTCTTGCAGGCACACGGCTCGCTCGCTTTCTCTCTCCCTCTTTCTCTCTCAGCCTGCCTGTTCTGGGGTGGAATTGGGGAGATGGTTCGCTTGCACGTACTGCCTGCAGATAGGCAGGCAAACACATGCAGCAATCTCCACCTCTCCCTCCCCAGCAGGCACGTGGCTCGCTCGCTCTCTCTCTCTCTCTCTCTCTCTCTTTCTCTCTCTCTCAGCTCAGCTCAGGCAGGCAAGGGAAACTGGCTTGTTCGTATACCGAGTGTGTGGTTGTGAACCGAGGCAAAAGTTTGGCGAGCTTTTTGGTCGTGAACCGAGTTGTACGTGAACCAAGACGTTCGTGAACCGAGGTTCCACTGTACGCCGGTTCAAAAACGCGACACTTAAATTTTTTTTTTTACATCTTCTTGCCTCCTCAATCTCTCATCAGTTTCTCAGACACATTGAATTTTGTTGCAGCAGCGCAGCTACCAATTTCTTTTACTTCTTCAACGATGTTTAATTTAAAACCAGCTTCAAATAGTCTTTTGATCGAACGCTCCATCGTAGATAAGGGATGCTCTTACGATAAAGGTGTATGAGGGTGTGAGATACAAAAAACACAAATTGTGGAAATGTTGTTTCGGAATAGTTTGGGTATTATCATGTGGTCACATAAGCAAAATAGCAAGAGAGAGAGAGAGGGTAGGAGCACACGCTGATACAGTGCCTAACCCTAACCCTAACCCTAACCCACGTAGAAAGGCAGGCAAGGGCAAAAGCAAGGCAGTGTGCTCCGTAGTTTTAGGTGGGTGTTAGCATATCATAATCCCTTATAACAATAGCGTGTGTTTTCTGCATTCGACTTATACGACCGACATTATAAAATACCAGAAATTATATGGTAAAATCAAGTCCCAACTTATTCACGGGAGAACTTATCCGCAAATATATACGGCAATATACATGTTTTATGTGATATGCTTTGAAAAAGTCACCAATGCACACAAGCATCGTTTGAGCAGATGTAAAAAATCATATTAGAATACCAGTGCCTGACCCACACCATCACATTGACTTCACTTGTCGTCCGTCTAGGTCCCTTTCTGTTGTAAATTGACTTTACTTGTCATCCCACCACTTGGTTCTTTTACCGCTGTAAAGTCTCACAGCATGTAGAACTTGATACAGAATCATGCTCCTTTTGATGCAATGTACTGTATCCATGACAGCTTTCCCCTGTAACCCATAAGACTTTTGTTAATATTTATGTCAAAATCAGAAACATATAGTATCTGCATATGTTTTTTGATTGCCTGACACACATCCCATCGTTTGTACAGGTTCGGTACTGGGCGATTGGCTTCAATATTTAAAAATTTGTGAATTGTAGGTATTTCTTAATGACTGAAAAATAACACTCATAACTGTCGAAAATGGGTGTCTAAAACAAATGATTTGTGGACCAATACCAGCTCTGAACTGGTTTCCCCACTATGCCTTACAATATTTGGAGACTGAAAAACACCCATATGTCAATTATAGTGACATGTTTCCATTGACAGTGACAAGCACATAGTTTACTGTGACATTTCTGACACTGCTTAGTACAGTGGCTCATTTCAACAACTATTTCTTCACCAGACTATCATTCAGAAATTGTAAATAGTCCAGATAATCATGAGCAATAAGCATCTTTAGACCGAGAATTCCCATAAATAAACAACAAGGAGATGAGGGATTGTCAGCAGTAGTATTAAACTGACACAAATACAAACATCACTGAAACATAACAGGTTGAAATTTACTGAACATGTGTCAGTTTCACTATACATGTCAATGTCTGATGACTAATTCACAGTGTCATCTCTTTAGTTTAATACTGTAGTTTAATAGTAATAGTTTATTTTCAGTTTGTTCTACAACTGGCTTTACAGCTTTTTGTTTGTGTTTTTGGTGGAAGGCTCCACCAAACTCATTAATACTGATGACTTACCATAGAGTTACCACAAAGTAGCAGAACACACAGAAATATTCATAATTTTTTTCTGCATGATTTTATTTCACCCATTAGAAGGCAGCAGGATGCCCTGAAAAATATTTGGGTTTAACATGGTAAAACGAATCATTATACATCACCTCGAATCCGACTTGGGCTTAACTGTATTTATACAGGTTAGTAAGATGAAACATGTTTGTCTAGGTCATGTTAACAAACCAACATAACATTACTAACTAAAAGATGGACATAAATGCCTCAGTCCTAAAGTGTTACCAAAAGATCTTAAGCCATATTACCTTTTTTATGATGAATGTTTATGGCATTTTAGGGTTCTGTGATTTCTTATAAACACCTCATTTTATCTGGTATGTTTATAATTCTGCCTATAAAGCCACATTGCGTAGGGCTGTTTGGGGTTGGTTGAAAATTTAGTATGTAATATTCTCTGCTGCTCTTAGTTAACCCATTTTGTGTGCTACTTTTTTCCACTCCTGTACGTGGACAATTTCAGTTTTCTGTAGTGCTGTATTATTGTCCATTTGAATTAGAGCCAAGAGCCTCGTTTCTCAGTTTAAGGTAGGTTGTCTTATCCCTTGTAGTGTACCCAGATATAACAGTTGCTGTGAATTATGATAAACTGTTACCACAAAAAGGCATTATACTAGCCTCTTCCACCAAATCTAATTAAAAAATTTATTACAAAAGTGAAACTGGTTCCATTACCGATAAGACATTAATCATGTTTTTTGACTAAATTACTTTGGGCAAAGAAATGATTAAGCAAATGTCTCCCTGATGACCAACTGTCTCTGGTTCAATATACTTACTGGATCACACTTGACAATACCCACGGGCCAAGTTGGACTATGCTGAAAAATTAATATGTTTTATTATAATCAAACTGATGTGATAAAGTTAACTGGCCACACATCTCACAAATGCACCTCTGGCACAGTTGAAGTTAGCCCTGTTCAGCCTTGGTTAATATGCATTTCTTTCCTATATTTGCATGGGCTTTTTCTACAGTTCAAAGACAGGCTACCAAGTCCCCAGAGACTGATCTTGGCTAAGGACCACAAAAAATCTCTCTGCCCTCCTTATGCTTTTCTCTCCAGATCTTTATGGTCCATTCGTATGAGTATGGATAAAAACAAATCAGCATGTGTCTTTTTTCTAAAATTACATAATTTTGCCTCCACATATCTATGTCATTTGGTTTCCCAAATGTTCTCTAGAGATACAAATTTACTGAGATGCAATTAGTAAAGAAAAAGAAAAGAAATGTTTCAGCAGTGAGCTTCTTGCTGTTCAGGAACCAAGACAAGTGAAATATTCCCAAGTGGAAACTAATGTACATTGAAACTATTGATTATCTAAAGATAGGAAAAAAAAGATTTCAGTACATGAATATGATTGCCAAATAAGTAATGAGAATCCTTTGTGATTTTATATGTAGCAAGCTTAACAGAGAAGGCTTTTGCTTGAGAGTGTTACTCATATTTCTGGTTAAAATCTGTTTAATACAAAATGTATAAGAAGTGCATGCTTAGAAACATGAGAATAACAAATTTAACCCTTTTGGCCCTGGCATCCTATTACTAGAACATAAATATGTAGCCATTTTTGTAAAGCACAGGTACATTTGAAGCTGCTGGAACCGAGTGTGCTACCATTAGTGCAGACTGGAGAGACTGGCATAAAGTCTGCGAAACACAGAAGTGAGTAAGTAGCTCCACTTTCAATTTCATTTTTTTTCAAAAAGATTGAAGTATTTGGCAGCTGTTGTATAATAATAGTGATATACAGTATATATTTTTTTTCTTTCATTTTTGAGCTTCCTAGACACCCCAAAGGTAGAATATCTCACAAAATATTTTTTCCCATAAAAAAATTTTCATGTTTGGCCAAACGACCAAAACTATTATTGCAAATCTGAAGAACAATTTACCTAAACAGAAGTAAATATTTAAAGTGAACAGATCTTAACAATACAACACCAATGATTAAAAGACACACCTAAAAAAGATGCCTTCAAACAAAAGTGACATTTAAAAGCATAGCCCTTCACAAAAGCAGTGTGTGTGTAAAGTAATGAATTCAAAGCAAAAGTGAAGCCATACACACTTCCTATAATGCATATATTAAAACTAGACAAAATCACTAATTGTTTAAAGATATTAAATGCAGTTACTATTTTCTCCCCAAGCTGCAGTATATGGCTTTTTGGTCCTTATAGTCTGGCAATGTTCATCTCTGTTAAACGCTATTTGAAGCACTTTGATCCTATACATGTTTCACAAAAGTAACTGAACATAGAAAATGTTGTATTATAATGATATTTAAGTATATTTGCATCATTATAATTATTTATTTAGCAGATGCTTTCATTCACTGCATCTTAAAACATTACTGTGTATATAAAAGACTTTATCAAAAAATGGGTTAACAAAGAAATAAAAATCTTAAAGAAAATCACAAAAAGCATAGAATATAGTTAGTTAGAAACAATTAAAAAAACAAACTAAACATTAGTTGTAAAATAATGCAGGTGATGAAAGGTGGAAAGAGTGTGTAGACACATTTTGATAAGTTTGTCACGTAGGACACCAGTTGCTGGTGGTGGAAATCAGCAGTTACGTAACAACATACAGGATAAAAACCAAACCTTACAGATGCAAAAAAATGTAAGAAGGGGACCTAAATATTTTTTAATTATGCCTATATGTTTTAGGTATAGTTGTGTCAAGTCAGCAGCCACCTGATTCAAACTGTTTGTAAAAATGCGTGTTGGCAGAGTTAGCTAAATGTGCATTGCTATGCAGGGCTCTTTAAAATAGTAATTTTGTAATTTTAAGGCTGTTATAGCAATAAAAGGACAACAAGAAATATGGAAATAGCTTTCCATTGCCAATAATGAAAAGGACAGCTATGTTTGATGCTCAAAAGTTTTAGCATATTTAGCCTGGGGACACTAGAACCCAGGAGTATCTCAAGTGGGGTTATGACAACTATTTAAGGCCAGGTTATAGGAGAAGGATATCACTGCAGCCAGGAGACAAATATCAAGTAGGAGGAGCAGTGTTGAGTGGGAGTTTTATACCAAATAAACACTGATTGTATAATAATCAGTACGTTAAACAAATACATCATCAAGTATATCCCATCCCTCTCATCGTTAGCTCGACTCAACACTTGGATCCTGGCTGGAGAAATACATACTTGGGTTATAGAGATACAGAGAAACGGGTCTTGCAGTGAAACTGAATGATTCTCCATTGTTACTTGCTGGTATGTGATGGTTCATTTGCTTAGTTTTTTAAAAATTATTTTAATAGATACATAATGTTTTAGTTAAGTTTAACTGTGGCTCCTTGTAGTCTGAGACCAAGTAAAAGTTGGACAAACCTACTGTATACTTGAATCCTATTCAAAAGTAGCTTGAGGTACTATTTTAGCTTTAATTATGTTATTAGATTTTTCATAGTATTATGTTTCTTTCCTGTGTTGTGTTTATTTTTTAGAGCGAGTACTGATTACTGTTTAAAATTGTTGTATGGAAGATGTTTGATTATCCTAGGTAATACTATAATTGGCAAGCTGGGTTTTGCACCTACCCGCCTGTTTGTTTAGTTTTGTGGTTCACACTAGTTTTCAGTGTGTTTTGTGTGTTATTTAATTTGGTTTGTGTGGCTTTTTTTCTCATTGCTTTCTTTTACTGTTACCCTTTTTTTGTTTGTTTTATGCTATTTTATTAGACACTTTCCATTACTCACTATGCCTCTGCTTGTCCGTTGGTACGTGAATTGAAACATTCAAGTTTTCTTACAGTCCTGGCAAATCAGACTCAAAGGTTAATGGTCAAATGTGTTATAGTTATTGACTACACTTATTGGGAGTTAAACGCTTGCCCTAGGCAAGGGTCAAAAAACTTGAGAATCAAAAAAAAAAAACATGTCAAGGCCAATTTGCAACTCAGAAGGAAAGTCAAAAAAAGGTAGCCAATAAACCGTAACCCTAAACTAGTAAATAAAGTAACTACACTAGGGATACTGACTGGTATTTGTCATTGCTTTTATAGGTCAAAATTAGGATGCTGGGAGTTAGACACTACCATCTAAAATTGTGCAACTGGATCTGACAACACGACACATCAGCGTGTCATTTACATTGCAAAGATCTTAATAATAAAAATAGTGGCACTGCCTGTGACCTACTACATAAAATGGTGTTGCTCACGTATAAAACTGTAACCCCAAACCATCACAATTAAGGAAAATAATTAAAAACCACAAATTATTACCTTGCACATTAAAATTTAAGAAAAAAAGATTCTTTTCGACAAAGACAGCTACTGGCAATGTGAATATCACCAGTGAAATTTTAGCCACATTAAAATAAATGGTGCAATGAATGCCTCCTCAAACCCATATTTGTTTCTGAGAGCAATTTTGCTGCCATTGGGCCAGCCTTTAACTCCTGCAGTCAAAAAGCACGAAGTAACTTCAATGAGGTACAATAGGGAGCTGTATTTTCAGACTTTAATACAGAGACCTTTAGAATCCATTTCCTATCTGCTTATTTTGTAAGTTACTCTAAATGTCCCAGCTAGTACCCATCACATTACATTACTGAGATCACTGTGTGAAAATAATTATATTGATGTGTAGATTTTTTTTTCTTCCATTTTAATATAGATATTTAACAACATTGCCACGTGCTTATACACCTATTTTTCTTATGAATTTTTGAGCATACAACTTATAGTCAATATCAGATGAATTTTGTCCAAACAGAAGTGGCCATAAAATCAAAAGTTAACTGTGAATTTTCATGGATCTGCAATATTTTTTGAAAAAAACTTTTTGTAACTTTCTTAAATAAAATGAAACAGACTGCTTTTTATTTCAAGAGGCATTTCATGTTGTAGTAGCAAAAAAAACCTGATAATTGCCACTGACACATAACTTGGTAACTCTGACATTTCTAAGGCTAACTGTAACTTTAAGTGCTCAGGTTCTTGTTTCTCTTAAGGGATGGAGACTATAGTGACCATCCATCCATTATCTAACCCGCTATATCCTAACTAGAGGGTCACAGGGGTCTGTTGGAGCCAATCCCAGCCAACACAGGGCGCAAGGCAGGCAACAAACCTAAGGCAGGGCGCCAACCCACCGCAGTATAGTGAATATCAATAGGATTATTTCACAGACTGTTCTGTTGTGTATTTGCAACTAGGGAACTGGAGTCAAGGAGAAGTGTATCAAGGTCATTGGTGATGATGAGCACATACTGGCAGTGCTGTGGATTGATTATATATCCCCTAAGTGATCATCCAGATATAACTACTTTTTTAAAATATATTATTCCCCAAAGTGTGGTTAACCATCCCTATAGATCATTTATTACACAGTATGTCAGCCTTGGTCTATCCCTTGCCTCAAGTATGTTTTCTTTTAAAGTGTTTGTTGTTTATTGTGTTGTGATACTTTTGCTTTTTCATTTGGGTTTTATTTTATTTTGAAATGTTATTTTAAAATTTTTTGTTATTATTTTGCTTAATTATTTGGTATAGTATCATCATGGTATTTCTCTCTACTTAACCTTTACTCATTTTCTTCATGGATAAGTGAACTCACCAGGTTTGTCTCCAAGAATATATTTAAACATACATAGGCTTAACATCTTTAGCTATAGGCCATTTATCAACCAATGTACACTATTGAACAAAGCTCTTCATGCTCAGCCAATAAACCTTGCAGTTCAGATCATATGGCACTTCCTTACTGTTCCAGCTGCTCTAAATATTTTCCTTATTACTACAATCACTCTAGATATAAGCACAAAGTATATAAAGTTAAAAGCAACTTGGTATTTATTAAAGAACAATAATACAAGTAGAGGATAGTATAAAAGAAAATGTAAATAGCAACGTCTGGATATATTTAGCCTTTAGAAAAAGCTTACAACAAGTGTCAAAGATTAATGTCCTTGGGCAGCTTTTGATCTAGCAAGCAATGTTGTTTATGAGATGCTTTAGTTGATGATCAGATGAAAACGGTCTCATGTCTCTCGCTCTCTTCTGAAACCACTCTGTCTTTCCTCCCACAGAGAAGCTATATTTATTTAAAAATTTCACTGGGATTCCGGAACATGTGATGTTACACACATTTGATTGGCTGGCTGCCAATATGATAAATAACTTTGCTTAAAGTGTTTGATCTTTTAAGTATATCTGGCATTTCTTCCTTTCCCAAGCTGTAAACCAATTTGACAATTTCTAATCCCAGGGGCACCTATCAGTTTGCAGGTTCAATATATATATATATATATATATATATATATATATATATATATATATATATATATATATATATATATATATATTCAATACAGGCTGAGGCATCATCCTGGTCTTCTACTTTGTTTGCACAGGTGTTTTAAAAGTGAGGTACAATTTGGGAAGAGGAGATGCTTTGGTGTTAAATACCTCCTTAAGTGTTAAGTTCATTTTTGCTTGTGAGGGCTAAAAATAAAAAAATAAAATTTAAAATACACAACTCTACACGCATTATTGTATTTTATACTTAAGTCCAACTTGTCATCAACACTGAAGGACCCCCCCAGCCATGATATTCTGCCAGGTTAACTCCTGCTGCATCTTCCAAAGACTATCCAAACATCCATTATCCAACCCACTATATCCTAATACAACACACACCCACACACCAAGCACAATTTTTTTTTTAGGATCACCAATGCACCTAACCTGCATGTCTTTGGACTGTGGGAGGAAACCCACGCAGACACGGGGAGAATGTGCAAACTCCATGCTGGGAGGACCCAGGAAGCGGACCCAGGTGTCCTAACTGCGAGGCAGCAGCGCTACCACTGCGTCACCGTTCCACAGACTATCCATAGCCAGTTCTCCAAGATATTCATTTTTGTCCTTATCACTGGACTCATTTTTAAAGACTTACATCATGATATTTTATATAATGATGCTACTCTTCTACTTGGTATTTATCTGTTTAAGCTTGTAAACATTTGTTTTTTCTTTGTTATTCTTTAATATTATTGTCTGATCTTTTTTGTTTTTCTTTTCTTGTAACCTTCTCTTTGACATCTTGTAAAGTACTTTGAGCTACACTGTTTGTATGAAAATGTGCTATAAAAATAAATGTTGTTTTTCTCCTGGTACAGAAGCAGAACCATCATTGTGTTCTACTAATTCTGTGAATCCCTCTCTTCCCCAGAGCTTATTTCCTTTTAAGCCACTGCCTGCTGTTGTTCATGTGCTGGTAAGAATAAAAATGCCTGACTGAATCAGAGAGAGAGCCCCTCCTGTCAGCAAGCCCTGCAAGAAAATGTTAAAAAATCAATGGAGCTAAATTCAAGTGGTAAGGTTATGGATGTTACACTGAAAATTTGTGACCCAACAACTTTACCAGTTTCACTACAGATTTTCATCTGTCAGTTTGGGACAGGATCACTCATTAATCCATGTGGAAGTAAATTCAAATAAAAGTCAATTGTTAAAGGAAGATTTATAATAAGTGAGAGAGAATCAACAGATTTCTATAGAGAAGGTAACATGGATTTGCAATAATAGTGTCTAGTGCTGGAAAGAACTGACAGAGTAAAAAATCCAAAGAAGAATTGTTTGAGGCCATAGACAGAATGGAATCTTAGAAACAGTCAACTCCAAAGCTATATCAGGTGGACAGCCTCAGGACATATGTATAAATGTGCCTGGCATGCACAACAAGCATCAATGATGGCAAGGGCCCTGAGCCATGCTCATAGCATTACACTTTTGAAGAGTAAGGTACTATATATATGTTGTACACACATATTTAAAATGCTGATAGTTTAGAGTAAAATACATTTTTTTAATTGATTTCCAAGAGACATGGGGACAGAGGGAATATCAGTTTGTATAGTGAGAATATTGTCAGTGGGCTATGGCATACCTTACAAAGAGTCACATACATGGATGCAGATGATTTCCATGTAGAGAAAGGAAAGCAAGAGAAGTTTAGGTCAAGGCAAGAGAGGAGTGAATAACATGAAGGAACATCACTTGTACTAAGTGCAGATCAAAGTTGTAGGATGAAGGAAAACAAAGACAATAGTACTTGAACCAGGTTCTGAATGACTGGAAACACCCAAGGCTATCATCAAACATCCTTTAGGGACTGTGGCAAACAGATAGGATTACTACAATACATAGTCCAAACTGTATCCATAACAAATAAGGCCATGTAAATGTAAGCAGTTTAATATGATAATGAAGAAAGGGCATACTGGATTAAATGACAAACCAAAGAGAAGGAATGAGGAGAGAACATAGTAAGGTCTAAATCAGGCAAAGCTTAAATGCATAATGATATACTGTAGCTCCAAATCTGACAGAGAAACCCCGAAGTTAATTGTTTAATGGATTGTCTTTTAGTGCAATACAAAACTACATGCTATGAATTTATTGTCAGTCCAGTATTTGACAGGTGGGAAAGGCAGCATTGCACCAAAAAAATAAATATAGCAAAGAATGCTAATGTCAATGATTTCTAACATAAAATGAAATGATAAAAGAAGAGCAGACCAAGAAGAAATAGACTCCTTAACACCTTTAATAAGTTTTGAGTACCATATATACTCGCGTATAAGTCGGGTCTTGAAACCTGAAAAATCGATCATAAAATCAGACCCAGACTTATACCCCATTCAAAAATGCGACACTTAATTTTTTTTTTTTAATCTTCTTGCTTCCTCCAATCTCGCACCAGTTTCTCAGCAACATCAAATTTTATTGCAGCAGTGCAGTTAACGATTTCTTTCACCATTTCAACGACTTTTAATTTAAAACCAGCTGCATATTTTCTTCTGATTGAATGCTCCGTCATAGATGAAAGGTGCTCTTATGATAAAGGAGGGTGTGAGATACAAAAAACACAAAACAGTGCAAACGTCGCTTTGGAATAGTTCGGATATTATAGTGTGGTCACATAGGCACAATACATAGAAAAAAAGGCAGTGTGGTTCGTGGTTACTCTCTCAGGTGGGTGTTAGCATATCATAATCTCTTGGACCAATTTGAGTTTGTGTTTTCCACATTCAACTTAAATGACCGACATTATAAAATACTGGAAATTATACGGTAAAATCAAGCCCCGACTTATCCGCGGGCGAACTTAAAGGCAGTAATTAGATTATTCAGTGTCTTGTTGTGGGGAAGAAACATGAAAACTTAGTGTTGTGTGTTGTAGCACACTAAATGATGAAATGGGTGATAAGGCCTCTAAATCACATAGGCCAGATCAAGACTTCACTGATTATGAACCCAAAATAGTCCTCACCACAGGTACTGTGACCCCAAACTCAACAGGTAGCCTTCCAGGCCACCTCAGGCCACAAATAAAATAAAATACCCTTCAAAGGACAGGATAACCAAACATATCTGTCTTGAATGCACAGATTTGGAGTCCCAGGCATGATAAAAGGGGGCATGAGGCCTCCAAAATGGTCCACAAAGCATAGCAGGACCTTAACTGGTCTGATCACATAAGGAGATAATGGTCATCTCAAGGCAGCCAGTCCCAAACTACCATCTGTAGGTTTTGGCCTTAGGAAGCCCCAAAAATTGGGAGCTGGCTTTAAAAGTTTTTAAAATACTGGAAAGTTTTGAAAAATATCAAAAATGCCTCATTAGAAGAAGGAATTGTAAAAATTCTGGCTTGTAGAGACAAGTCCCATAACATATGTTTATGAATGAAGATATTTATTACAAAAATGTACATGCTCAGAAGAGCAAAAAGGATATTCCTAAGCATGCAATCTGAGGTAAACAACTATTCAATCACAATCCAAAGAGTAGAATCAAAAGAAGTGCTTAATTAAACCCAATAACTGAAAAAAAAGAAAAAAAATCAACAAAAAATTTACCATAAAGTCCTAATCACGCTCCATGAACTACAACTGTGTTCTTCTTTCTGTCTGACTTATAAAGCTTGAGAGATGACCAGCACTATTGACTTAAGGGTGGGTTTCCCCCAAAAAAGAACAAGAAATGGGTGCCACTTTAAAGTAACAGTACAAAATAAAGAAATAACACACAAAAATAACAGAATTAACAAAACCAAGAGAAATAATAACTCCATATTAACAAAAACAACAACAAAACAAAGGATGAAACAATCCTAACTGTAAGATAAGGCATAGCAATGTTTCTCAAATATATAAAATTTATTACTTGACAAAAACAAGGATGAATAAAAAATCAAAGCAGAACTAAAGCAAAATGCTTTCTCTGAAAAAGCAACCAAAAGCCAACAAATTCAATGTATAAACCAGTAATAAGAAACCAAACACAAAACAAAAATGAACAATAAACTAGAAACGTGGCTACACGTTCTAAAATGATGTAGAAATTACAACTTTTGACTGACAGCTTCCATGACTTGACGTATGAACTGTAAAGGTTGTGACACCTGGGGCCTCATGTATAACGTCGTACATAGAATTCACATTAGAACATGACATAAGGACAAAAGGGGAAATGTGTGTACGCACAAAAAATCCAGGGGCCTCATGTATAAATGGTGCGTACGCACAGAAATGTTGCGTAAGAACTTTTCCACGTTCAAATTGCGATGTATAAAACCTACACTTGGCGTAAAGCCACGCACTTTTCCACGGTACCTCATGCCTTGTGCGCAAGTTCTCCGCTCGGTTTTGCAAACTGGCGGCACCCAGCGTCAAAGCAATGGTACTGTTCTTGTGTGATTACTCATTATTTTCATGACGCGGCTTTATAAATACACAGAAACTAACCGCATATTGTTTATTAGTGTAATGCATCCGATTGTAATTAACTTGTAACAATATAATGGTCTAGGGAATACCCATAGTATTCCAAATACCATAACTGCTTAAGCGCTGTTACTCTCACTGCACCTTCTTCTTCTTTCAGCTGGTCCTGTTAGGAGTTGCCACAGCAGATCATCTTTTTCCATATTACTCTCACTGCACCACTCTGAGTATTTATATCACTGTATCTGAGTGGGGTATCACAGCAGCAGCTGATCGGAAAGAGAATTATCGGTATACAGTATCAAGCACACGCTGTCTCAGCCATGGCAAAACCTTTCAAAGCCTTTCCTGTACGGACCTCGCGGTTCAGAAACAGTTTCATCCCAAGAACTTTAAACGCACTTAATCAATTGCTCCTTGTAGAACTGTTTGTACTTGTAAGTACAATCACTCCACTGTAAACTTGCACTACAGTTATAATATTACACAACCTGAGCAACTTTATAAAGCGCGTACTTACATATGATGACAATATTTTCAAGATGAAATGCAGCAAAATATGTTTATTATATTATACAGATAAAACTTTAACTTTATTTAAATAATCTATATTCTTAATTGGGACTGGCATGAAGGATAGAATAATTAAATATGTAATACGAAGATATTTCAATGTTCCTTAAACATTTTGAAGAATTGGCGCTCTAAGCATACAGATGGCTTAACATCTATTACAGAGCTGATTGTGTGGCGATCGGCTACTTGGAGAAAGAAAAGCAAGGACTGCAGGGGCAGCCACGCCAATATATATTTAATATAAAACAGAAAGAGAAAATAACGACACAGCTAAAAACGCAGCGGCAAATTTCGACTAAAGTTAAACGCTTGTCTCATGAGCACGAGGCGGCTATGCAGTGTCCACAACGGACGTGGCCATCCACCGTGTATAAGATACCATATTGACATTGGCGGGTGAAGGGGCCAACGATTCTTTCTCTGCCCAGGGCCGCCACAAGCCTAGAGCCGCCCCGAGTACTGCTGCAATAAATGATTTAATCGAAAGTCACGCACAATCACTGCGCCGTGAAACCCATGTTTAATAACATGCTTTAACTCCTATCATCATCATGAAAATTATATCACGTATACATCTCAGTGTTTTAGTTATTCAGAGCTGTAATATCACGAATGTAATGGCTTCTGTGTCCAGTCGGACAAAGAGAGACGGTTTAAGAAGCAAGTAGTGATTCACACACATAGAGCACATAGAAGATCACATACAAAACAAAGAATTTAACGTGCTACTTTAATTACGACATGATTTGAAAAACTGGTTAATTAAATGATTTTAAGATGAAGTTTATAATGTTCTACTTTAATGACAAAATAAACTACATGATTAAAGTGGAAATTTCGAGATTGAAGTTGACATTTCGTACTTTTTCCCACTGTGTGCTTTTTTTTTCTCTGTACCCTAATAAGCTTTTATATGACACTCAGACAGTGGTCTACGACTCGCCTTTTCACGGCGACTGATATCTGACAAGTTCTTTTTTTATTTCCGGCACTGTGCGACTTTGTGAACGTGAGCTTTCAAGTTTCTCCAACACGCTATGTCACTCGATCAACTTCCTTTTGTTGATTATACCACGGTTTAAATAAACAAATAGTATGTTTTTCCTTTGCCTCCACTTGGTATTCGCTGAAATTCTTATAGGAAGTTGATCGAGTGACATAGAGTGTCAGAGAAACTTGAAAACTCAAATTCACAAAGTCGCACAGTGCCCGAAATAAGTTGTCAGATATCAAAATTACAGTGAAAGACGAGTTGTAGCCCACTGTCTGAGGGTCATATGAAAACTTATTAGAGTACAGAGAAAAGAAAAAAATAGGTACACAGTGCGAAAAAAGCTTGAAATGCCAACTTTTATCTCGAAATTTCCACTTTAATCACGTAGTTTATTTTGTCATTAAAGCAGAACATCATAAACTCATCTTTAACTCGTTTAATTTACTAGTTTCTCAAATCCCATTATAACTAAAGTAGCATGTTAAATGCTTTGTTTTGTATGTGTTCTTCTATGTGCTCTATGTGTGTGAATCACTATGTGCTTCTTAAACGGGCTTTCTTTTAGTCCAACTGGACAGACTACATTACATTTGTGATATTCCAGCTCTCTGAATAATTAAAATACTGAGATGTATACTTGATATCATTTTAATGATGATAGAAGCATATTATTAAACATGAGAACACGGTGGCGCAGTGATAGTGACGACCTGTCGCCCTGTACAGAGATTTTTCCTGCTTCCCACAAGATGCTTGCTGCGCCATGCATGACCTTCGATTAAATAATTTATTGCAGCAGTACTAGCTCTTTCAAATGTACTAACCTCCAATTCCTGTCCTTACTTTTCTTTCTCCAAGTAACCAATCGCCACACAATCAGCTCTGTAATAGATGTTAAGCCATCTGCAAGCTTAGAACACAGATTCTTCAAAACTTTTAAGGTACATTGAAATATCTTTGTAATCCATGTTTAATTATTCTATCCATCTATCCTTCCAGTGTCACGCCAGCCCCACCAAGAATACAGCGTGACAGGCCCGCACCTAGGAAATTCTGGGCCCCAGGCAGCTGACAGAGTTCGGGCCCCTTTCGTGTTTCAAATATGTGCGTATATTTTAAAACGCCACTTAAAGGGCGGGCCCCTATCTAGCTCTGGCCCCTGACAAGTGTCATGGTTGGAGATGCGGGTCTGAGCGTGAGGCAGGAACAATCCCTGAACTAGCTATCGCCGCAACACCGTGTCCTCACATGTTTAATTATTAACAATATAGATTATTTAAATGTTAACATTTTGTCTGTATAATTTTTGCTGCATTTCATCTTAAAAATGATATCGTCATCATATGTAAATACGCGCTTTATAAGGTGACTCAGGTTCTACAATATTATAACTGTATCGCAAGTTTACAGTGAGGTAATTGTACTAATAAGTACAAGCAGTTCTACAAGGAGCCCTTGGTGGACTAATTGAGTGCGTTTATAGTTCTTGATGCTGATAATTCTTTTTCCAGTCAGCTGCTGTAGAGCTGTGATACCACACTCAGATACAGTGATATAAATACTTTGAGTGGTGCAGTGAGAGTAATATGGAAAAAGATGATCCACTTTGGCAACCCCTAACGGGAGCAGCTGAATGAAGAAGAAGAAGGTGCAGTGAGAGGAACAACGCTAAAGCAGCTATGGTATTTGGAATAGTTTGGCCATTCCGTGGACCATTTTATTGTTACAGGTGTGGGGAACAGCCTGGACACAGACAAGTAGACACCATTCAAAGCACCACAACACTTTTATTTACACATTACTATATACACAAGTGAAGCACACAGCCCACTTTTACCCCAAAGTCCAGGCCTTCTTCCTCAATGCCTTTCCTCAGGTCTGCCTCCACTCCTCTCCTCCGAGCTCTGTCCTTCTACTCTCCCGACTCCAGCCATCGAATGGAGGGAGGCGGCCTCTTTTATATCCACCCGGATATGCTCCAGGTGCCTCCCAATGAGTGACTGCCGGTACTTCCCGGTGTGATGGAAGTGCCAGCTGTGCACCCGGAAGCACTCCAGGTGTCCCTGGTCGTCTTCCCCCCAGCACATCTGGGTGTGGCAGAAGTGCTGAGGACTTGGGCTCTTCAGGCACTGGGGCACCCCCTGGCGGTGACCAAGGGCCCCTATAGGGTTGAGCTTCTAAGCTCTGTTCCTGTGGTCCCCAAAGTCACCAGGGCCGTTGCCCCTTGTGGTCTGATGGAGGCGTAAGCCCTCCTCCGATCCTTCCAGACATCCCGGCTTGGTGCCACTCCCAGCCGCTTGCCACACAGTTTAATTACAATCAAATGCCTTAAACTAATAAACAATATGTGGTTAATTTCAGTGTATTTATAAAGCCATGTCAGGGATGTGCATCTAAAAAAGAAAGGCAAACTACACTTGAACAGAACCACTGCTTTGACGCTGGGTGCCGCCAGGTTTTGAGCTAGCGTGAAAATGTGCATGCCTTTACACCAAGTTTTGGTTTTATACATCGCCATTTGAGTGCGGAAACGTGCTTACGCAACATTTTTGTGAGTACGCACCGTTTGTACATGAGGCCTCTGGTGTCAGCTGCCCAGACATGGAAGACTGACCTCTTTTTCTCTCCTGACAACCAGATTATTTGTGCACTGTTTGATTCCAACCATTAATTAGTCAGAAAACATTTCTGGGGGTTCACTTGTGGGAAATCTCAGTTGATTTATGGGTCTCTATTAGCACATATCTGTCAGTCTCCTTCTTCCTGTTCATCTTTTCCCACTTCTTCATGTGGTCGATGTTTTATAGGTTTCAGCATGATTTTTATGGCCAGATGCCTTTCCTGGCGTCAGCCTTCCCCATTTATCCAGCCTTGGGACTGGCTTCAAAGTGAAGGCTGGGTCAACACATATCTGTTAGTATATTTTTTAAAAATGGACTTTAAGAATGTAGGGCTTGGTTATGTGTTTATGAGTGTGTTTTGCAGCAGAAAATGGAACAAAAATCCTAGGAAGGTTGGAGCAGGAACACTAGGCAGCTGCCAAAAACAACATTGTAAGTCTTCACCTTTCATTAAAATGTTGTACCTTTAAAACACTACTATTAAAGCAAAATTTTAGAATACTTCTGTTTCTTCTTGATTCTTATGTTTTTTTTAAACTTTATTACATCAGGGGAAGTCACAGTAGATATTTTTAGTCTCCACTTATAAAATAATATCCAATAATGTTCAGGAAATCTTTTCTCCTTTGCTGCATGCATTATGTTACGCGTGTACAATTGTTCCTGTACATCTTGTCATTGTTTTTTTTTTAGTTTATCAGGCTCAAGAAAATTAGCTAGGCTATATGATTTTCAGCAGAATATGTTAAAAACTAAAACTACAGAAAGAGACCAATTACTTCTTGTTTGTCTTACTTTTAGTTTAACTTTTACAAAATTATAAATATAAGTACAGTATATAAGTATAAAAATGTTTTTCCAGTTAGGAAAAAATAAAAATCCCAGTCACTCAAATTAATAACTTTTGTGTTAGACTGAAAATTACAAGATTTCAGGTTTAATACCCATCTTATATTTTAATGTGTGACATTGAAAAAGTACCACCTTGTTCTCTTTCTTTATCTATTTCACTGCAGCATGTAGGGGCATGAGGAAGAGGGAGATGCATGCTTCCTGAACCCTCACTCTTTCACACTCACAGTGGCTCACAAAGGGGCAGGAAGGAGCATTATACATACTCCCATGCTATTACTCCATCTTACCTAAGAAAGGCATGAGAAAAAGAGATGTATTCCTCCAATGGATGAATCACTCCAGGCTAGTTGTGATTTCTGTGGAACAGCTTTCTGTTTTCACTCTGGCTGCAATGAGATTATACAAGGTGAAATGTCTATGTCAGCTGAAGCCTACGTCACCCAACAAATATATCAATGTAAATGGCTAAATTGTTTCGAGTTGAAAATCTACAAAGGGAGAAAATGAAAGAGTTTTTTATTCCTAGGCTTTTGATTCCTACTAGGAATCACAATCAGAGGAACATGATTATATACAGCAAATAAGGAGTGGAGGGTAAGTGGATGTTGGGTGACATTTGATGAGGTGGTGTTTGGAGGGTATTGGTTATAAAGTCTTATTTATTATTTGCATGTTCTTCTTTTCAAGCCTGCTTATACTGGGTTTATGTCCAAATGTCTGCATTCATTGGATTTCCATATTTCAGCCAGTTATCTGACACTTTTAGTATTAGCCTTAAATTTTACTTCCAATGAGTCCCATTTTTACTTTGTATTCTGTCAGACTTGTATGCACAGTCCTTTTTAATGCTAAAAGCAGGAAATCGGCACCAGAGATCCAGAGCGCGGTTTACAGCATACCATGTGATTCATGTCCAGTGGTATATGTGGGACAAACATCAAAAACACTCACCACACATATAAAGGAACATCACAATGCAGTCAGAAGAAAGGACCCACGGTCACTGATTTACACACACAAGTTCTACAGGACACACATTTAAATGTGTAAAGGAGAAGCTGGATATGCCAATTGCTGCTTAGGGACATTTATGACTCTACTAGATTATATAAGAACTTTACTTAAGTTCTGTTCTTGGGTGTGTAATGTTGTTGAAGGCTCCAGGTAAAATTTATGATCCTACAGAAGGACGACAACTGTTAAAAGTTTTATTTTTCAGCGTTGGTCACCATAGAACATATGTTCTGTCATTAAATATTTTTTATCCTCATTCTCCATGAAAACCTGGAATTAAAAATTTTTCTCAGAACACTAAAAAAACATGGTGTAAGTAACAAATACAAAAAAATAATTTTTTGATGGATTTAATCAAGCTATAATTGAGAATGGAGTTACTATCTTTTTTATCTTGTTCTTTACAGTACTAAGTCAAAGTAGAACAGTTTCTCAACAAAGCTCTTATTGCAAAATGCATATTACACTTGTCTCTAGGTTGCCCAATCCTCTGCCAAAACGTACAACATAATGTCTGTATCCCCATCACCATAATGTTGCAAAAATGTGCACTTTTTTCTGTACTGTAACACACACATAGCATAAGTCCAATCCACATTTCACCATCTTTTTTTTTTAGAGTGCCCAGTCCTTGGCCATTTCTGCTGTATTCCATAAGTCCACATCATACAATCACTAGTCCTCTGAATTTTCTGAAGTCTTGCAACCTAGTTTATCATTTATTGCACCCATAGACTCATTCCCACCCTAATTTTATTCTTCACTTGCTGCCAGTCTGACCAGTCCTATGCATGTTTGCCAGGCTTACCTCACCTGGGCACAAATTCACATAGTAAGATCCACAGATTCCCACATTTTAAAACATAACTCAACCAACTTTTCTTGTACCATGCATACAAGACAAGTACAACCTAAATTTTATTCTGCCTTTATGAACAAGATACCTATATTTCCTTGAACATACATTTTGCCCTCCTTTCCTTCATGCTTGAAAATTTCTCAGTCACTTTCTAATCAAATTGAGTAATTTCATTAAACCTGACAAAAAATATTAGCCTCATACTACTGTCTAGATCAGTGTTTCCCAACCATATACAGTATATTTCATACACTTGCCCAATTGCCTAAAGGGGAAATTACCAGACTCCAGAATCTACCAGAGAAGCCAGTAAAAATGGAGCATAAAGATCAGCGTTCACAGGCATGGCAGTGAGTACTTTGGTGGCATCACCAAGCTGCTTCATCCTTTTGCCTGCCCCTCTCTGTCTCAGAGGCAACCCATATGATCACTATCCACCAGCACTCTGAGGCTCGCTGGTGACCATGCACCCATGGGAGATGGACTTTAGCATCCTGGAGATGTGTCTAAAGTGCTCCAAGTGCTGTGTCTCTAACCTAGTGATCATGGAGCTGCTTTTATGCTAGCTTCTCCAAGTAGTCCTGTCTTCCTCAGACTGGTCTTGACCATCTGCAGAGCTTGTCTCTCTCAGATTCAGACCCAAGTGCACTACACTATAAATTCCAGCGCACACCTGGGTATCTCTCACGGTACACCACTGTGCTGTGGCACACAGGTTGAAAAACACTGCTCTAGATGACTGCAGCTAATTTTCATATTGCCTGCATTTTTCAGAAAGATGTTTCAGGTATCATACCCCTGTCGTTGTCCACAATGCTTCCTAACTTTGAAATAGCAAACAAAGGAAAAACAGGCATTACTTACACCAAATCCAGTTAGCCATCTACGTTTATCATAACAAGAGTGGAAAAAGTCCATGTATAAGCTTGTCTACGTTCATTTGCCTGATGCTGAATTCCAAGGTCCAGGTCCAAGCTCCATTATCTTCGTTTTTTCTTCAACTTAGAGATTTATGAAGGGGTATTTCATTAAAGAAATAACCAAATTTTCTTTAATTTCTGAAGTTTCACTTGAAGTTGATTGTTATATATCTGCACTGTGATATTAATTGCAGGGTTCGATTATGCAGCCATGTGCGGTAGGTCTGTTGTTTGGTGAGATGAGCTTGATTACTTTGGTCTGGGTAGAAAAAGGAAGGAGAGAAAACAATAAAAAGGTTTTGAAGTTGTTGCACTTACCAGCTGTCAGCGTCTGTCTTTCCTAGACATAAAATTTGGCGACGAGAATGGCTGAGTTTTCCCTTTCACCACCGCCTCCCTTCCTGCTTTTACCCGGTGAGCTTCCGATTCCGTGGACTCGTTGGCTACAATCCTTTGAAGTCTATCTCACTGCCTTGGGGCTTGAGGATGTTTCGGCCGCTCGCAAAAGGGCGCTACTCGTTCATTGCTTGGGAGCGGAAGGGCAGCGAGTGCTTGGGACTTTGGGACTAGCTGACACATACGATACTGCAGTTACACTTTTGAATGCCCACTTCTCTGCCCCACAGAGTGCTCTACTACGGAGATTTATTTTCAGACAGCGCCGTCAGCTTCCTGGGGAGACGGTGCATCAGTATGTCGCAAACTTAAGAGGACTAGCTAGCTCATGCAAGTTCGGGGCATTACAAGAGGAAATGATCCGCGACCAGCTAATCGAATGCACCAGCAATGATAAAGTTCGCGAAAGACTTTTGCTTGAAAGGGATGATTTGACATTACCAAATGCAGTCGCAATAGCATTCAGCGTGGAATCTGCAGCTGTTTGTGCGGCGGAGCTTTCGAAACGCTCTGCTTCTGCCTTCCCATCAGACAGTTACGCGCAGCACTCGCAGACGGACGATTCCGCAGCATCCGAAGTCAACGCAACAGACCGAGAACAGACAGTGCAGTTTGTGCAGCGCAGGCGTTCAAGACAATTTCAGCAGCACTGTGGAAACTGTGGATCACGATCACACGCGACCAGAACTCAAAGCTGCCCAGCACGCGGTCAGACCTGTCGTAGCTGTGGTAAACAGAACCACTTTGCTAAGGTATGTCGTTCTTCTCCAATCAGTGCGCACGGACAGACTGCAACTATAATTCACAATGTGATTTCAGGACCAGCAGCTTTCAAGTCATGCACAGTTAGTTTAAATGGTGTGAACATTTCCCTCTTGTTGGACACTGGTGCTACAATGTCCCTCTTAAATATACACACATATAAACAGTTTTTCAGTTCTATGGCCTTGTCTTCACCTACCACTACTGCCAATGGTTATGGGGACTCTCAGATCTCCTGATGGGTTCAGTCTACCTCACTGTTCAGTATGGCAAAGATGTTCTGCCTAATGTTTGTTTTCATGTTACAAAAAAAGGGGCAAATCTGATGGGGCTAGATCTGTTTCTTGCCCTGGGATTTTCTGTCTTAGATAAAAGTGGCATGCAAATCTTACAGGTAACCTCACTACAACAACAAAAATGGCCTGGACTCTTTACAGGTTTGGGTTGCGTCACTGCCTACACTCACAAGCCTTTACTCAACCCCACTGTCACACCAGTTATACAGCCTTTACGACGTATCCCGCTGGCCTTTCGAGATGGGGTGTCCACTGAGCTGCGGCAGCTACTAGCAGCTGGCATCATTGAACCAGTCAACGCCTCCCATGGGTCTCCAACATAGTAGTAGCTAAGAAGAAGTCTGGTGGCTTGCGCATCTGCGTCGATCTTCGTGCAGTAAATAAGGCAATAATTCCAGACAAATATCCACTTCCCACTTCAGAAGAACTCACAGCACAGTTATATGGTTCTATCTTATTTTCTAAATTGGATCTTAGGCAAGGCTATTTGCAAGTGCCCCTCCACCCCAGCAGTAGAGACCTCACAGCTTTTGTAACACATGATGGCATGTTTCGTTATACAAGAGTACCATTTGGGTTATGTTCAGCACCAAGCAGCTTTCAAAAAGTCATGTCCTCAGTGTTTGCTGGCATCCCTGGAGTGGTCATATACTTAGATGACATTGTTGTACATGGGCCCACCGCTGCTGTTCATGACAAACGTCTTCACATGGTCTTTTCAGCTCTGTCTAAACACAAACTCACATTGAATGCGGAGAAGTGTGTCTTTGCAGTGCCAAAGATAGAATTTGTTGGATTTCAAGTATCAGCTGCTGGCATATCTCCACTCCAATCAAATGTTGATGCAATCCACGCCATTCCGGAGCCTACATCTGCAGCTGAGGTGGCTTCCTTTCTGGGCATGGCCAGTTACTATTTGAAGTTTTTGCCCCAGTATTCTGTTACTACAGCACCATTGCGCCAGCTTCTGCGGAAGGATGAGCCATGGGTGTGGTCTCCTGATTGTGCCAAGGCTGTTCACCTCCTGAAATCACAGCTTACTTCCCCTCCAATTCTAGCCCACTTTGACATCTCTAGCCCCACGTTTGTCACCTGTGATGCATCTGCTATAGCAGTGGGGGCCGTGCTATCACAAAGTCAGGATAAAGTGGAGAAGCCCATAGCTTTTGCCTCTCGTGCCCTCACTGAAACAGAACGGAAATACTCGGTGGGTGAACGTGAGGCACTGGCATGTGTCTGGGCATGTGAGAGATGGCACCTTTACCTGTATGGCCGACATTTCACACTAAGAACAGACCATCAAGCTCTCACTACCCTGCTGTCGGCATCTGGCACTGGACACCGCCCATTGAGGTTACATCGTTGGTCTGACCGTCTTCACCATTACCACTTTACTCTCCAGTTCACTCCAGGGCGTGAAAATGTTATTGCAGACCTCCTGTCTCGCTCAGTTACATCTTCAGCCCAGCCTCCTGACTCTGACCAAATGGAACATGAGATTGTCCAAATGATGCACATGCCTCTTCAGACTACTATATCTCTCCAAGAACTCAAGGAGGCCTCTGCACATGACCCAGTACTATCCCAGGTATGCCACTTTATCAGGAATGGTTGGCCTAGCATGGCACCTGAGGATCTGTTACCCTTTGCCAGAGTGAAAGAAGAACTCTCCTGCTGGAATGGTTCTTGTGTGGCACGAGGGTTTCGTACTGTGGTTCCAAATGCGCCGTGCGTGTGTTGTCAATGGCACATGAGGGCCACTTAGGTATAGTGAAACTAAAACAGAGATGTCGTGACTTGGTGTGGTGGCCTGGCATAGACAGGGACATTGAGACTCTGGTTAAAGATTGTGTGGCCTGTCTGGTAAGTGGCAAGACAGGTCTCCAGGCCCCTCCCCCATTGCAGCCTATTGCCTGGCCCACCCTACCCTGGGAACATATACAGATGGACATCTCGGGAGAAATCCATGGTGTCCCTCACCATCAGCGGTATTTGGTTGTTGTGTATGACTTACACTCAAAATGGCCAGAGGTTACTGCAACTGGCACAGTTACATCCTGTGTCGTCATTAACATTCTGGAATCACTGTTTTCTCGCTGGGGTCTCCCTAAGACCATTACTACGGATAATGGGCCTCAGTTCACCAGTAATCAATTTGCCTCATTTCTGGAATCAAAATGCATTAAACATGTTCGCACTGCCTATTACCATCCACAGTCTAATGGAGGGTGGAACGTTTCAACCAAACACTAAAAATGGCCTTAGGGCACACCAGGCACAAGGGTGTTCTTTTGATCAGGCTCTGCTTAATACCCTCTTGCACTACAGATCATCCCAGCATAGCACAACTGGAGTCTCGCCTGCCTTCCTCATGCTAGGTCGTGAGCTTACCCTACCTCTCGACAGACTTCGTCCTTTTTTCGGTCAGAGTATTCCCTGTGCCCTTCCTTCAATTCCTCACGTTAAGCACTCTGTCACCAGAAAGCAACACAGAATGAAACAAAGGTTTGATCAATCAAAACGGGTCAAGGAGGTCAGCATAGCAGTCTCGGACTGGGTGAGAATTCGGAAGCCTCATCGCAATAACAAAATGGCCTCTTTCTGGTCCTCACCAGTACAAGTCACCCGACAGCTTGGCCCAGCCACATTTGGTCTTGCTGATGGTTCTAGGTGGCATGCCACATGTCTTCGAAAGGTGTCACCACCATCATCTGTTGTAGAATTTCATCCTGCTGACAAACACAATGAAAATTCTTCGGCCATTCCAAACGCATGGCTGGGTGACTCTGTTATCCAGTCTGATGTACCACAAAATGAAACCGAGCCTGTTATTCAGCCCCAGGAGCCATCTCCACGTCCCACTCGGTTGCGTTCTCGCCCTGGACACTTGCAGGATTTTGTTACTACATTTCATGTTTAACTGTTCTGTTATATACTTGGATTTCTTTGCTGTTGGTGGAAGGGGGGAGAAATGTTATATATCTGCACTGTGATATTAATTGCAGGGTTCGATTATGCAGCCATGTGCGGTAGGTCTGTTGTTTGGTGAGATGAGCTTGATTACTTTGGTCTGGGTAGAAAAAGGAAGGAGAGAAAACAATAAAAAGGTTTTGAAGTTGTTGCACTTACCAGCTGTCAGCGTCTCTCTTTCCTAGACATAAAATTGATATCTTCCTAATGTCACGCTTGTTCAATTGTAGTTATGTTAATAGCAGGTGTGAACTGTGAACCATTGACGTGAACTTGAAATAGTGCATTGACAATTGTCCAATCACATTAGATTGAAAAACAAAACAATACTAATTCGCGGGAGAGTCTCAGCTGCATCTCCGGTAAAATCTGAAAGCAACCAATTAATTTGTAGCCTCCAGTCACCAGAAGATCAAGGACTTACATACACTCTCATTTGGCCAGTGCCCTTCATTTGGGAAATGTAGGTATTCACGCAAAAATTAAACAAATACAAGTCAGAACCAATTTTTAAAGGATGTTGGCATGTGCTGAAACCAGGCACATTGTACAAATAAACATATTTATTTCATAATTATTATGCATCATTACCTAATTAATTTAAGTAGAACTTTTAAAATATTTGGAAGGGGGTCTGTGCCCTGCATTACAAATCACCATTAACTGCACTTATCTTGAAACTCCACTTTTCAATTTCTAGTAGTATTACCATATGAATACACATAAGCAGATTAAAATTTAATTTCTACACAAGCTGTATTTTCCAGAACTCTCCGGAAAACACTTAAACATGTCTGATAGATGAAACAATATATTGTGTTGCACACAAAAAATGAACTGCATACCAAAAGTAATTATTATTTAGATCATGCCATTCTTATTATTAACATTGAAAAAATGCTAATAAAATGCAAGGTAATTAACTACTTTTCCTATTAAAAGTTAGTGACATAGTGTGGAATATGTCATGTATTCAAGCTGCTGGATAAACTAAGAAAGAAAACTGTTATTCATTTGACTTGCATTTCACTTGGGTTACACATTCATTTTGCTAGCTTTGACTACATACCTTTGTCTGCCTTTTTGACCACAGTTTTTTCTAGCATCTTGTTTTTCTTCCAGGTAGTTTGATTCCCAGTTCTGACTCTTGCCTGTCTTTTAGCTATGGTCTTGTCAAGAAGTAAAAATTATTTTTTTTTTACTTTTTACTACGATTAACTCTGAGCTGTCTCAACAGACTTGATATATTGAGTAAGAGAATGTCAGTTTTAAAGTCTGCTAGGGTACAAAAGCTCTACAACACTGAAGTAATTCTCAAACTCAGAATGGGGTCTGGTAAATGTAGTTTCTGCTCTGTCTGCATAAGTTTAAGGTTAGATATATCTTGGTTGTAATTACCAGAGATACTTCTGGTTGGCAGTGTCATGGTTATTATCATTCTTCTTTTATTTAGAATTGTTTATGAAATATTGTTCTTATGTATTTTCTTCCACCTCTCTTTTCCAGTGGTTTGAAGTGTGAGAATTGCATTCTTTCTTTATATTTTTCTTTTCAAGGACCAATTTGAGGGGCTCCATAGTATTTCGGATTGTGGCATGTCTTGTTTTGGCATGGACACCACCATTTCCAGATTTTTTGTTTAATGGTTGCTAACCTCATTGTTGTGTTAGTTGGTAGTCCCAAAATAGAATATCACATTAATGATATTATAAAGGTCAGTGTCATGCACTTCCAAGTTTTCTGAGTTTTTTGATAACTAATAAAAACGTTTGTGGTGAGTTTAGTGACTTTATTTTGATTTAGGGCAAAAAGAAAATTTCATGTATTTAATGCCTAAGAGTTTTCCATAGTGCTTTAGTTTTGGTGAAAGATTCCTTAATATATTTCTGGTTACAACCCCAGCTAGGTTTTTATTTTGACCTGGATCTTTGTCCCATCATGTGATCTACTATTCATTTGCTTGTATCAAGCAAATCCTACCTGAGCATGATGAAAGCTTATAAGTGTCCTTCTGACCTTAGCTAGGGGAGCTTTAAGAGTGGAATGGAGGCAAAAACTTCCTTAGCAAAAGGGAAGTGGAGGTATAAGCGTGAGAGGGAAAGTGAAATAGAGCACAATTGCTTAATTAAACTCAGAAGTTTATGTGTTTGATCCCATGTGATTCTCTCTCTCTCTGGTATATCTTCATATCATATGTACCTCAAGTCTATTAGTAAAATCCTTTAAGTAAATATATTTGATTTTCACCTAGTTGTAGTTCGAGATCAAGGGACTGCTCAAGAGTAATATCTACTGATAAAGCCATCACAGAAAAAAAAAGTTATTTAGAGATCTAAAGCAAAGAGGGGATTGTAGTATCTTCAGCTCTGGTAGTAGGCTGTTAATATACATATTTGAGGTTGCAATAAAAATAAGACAGAAATCGACCTGCTTGGTTAGCCATGGAGGGGTGTTCTGTCTTTATATATGCTTTGCTCTTTACGGTAATTCAGCATTCATCAATAATGTAATTAGGACACGTCAACTCTGAACTAATTATAGTATTTAAAGGCTTACATTTTACTGTCAGTTTCAATTTTATTTATATATTTCTACAATCCTTAACAAAATACAGGTAAAATTCCATTACAGAGAATATCTCTACAACGAAATGTTCATTACAACTAAGTATTTTTATGGTCTCGACAGCTTTTCCATATGACATGAGTCTATAGAAATCTCGTTACTATGAACTACATTCAGCAGATACTTTCATTACATGACGTGCACAAAAGACCTTGAAATGCCTGAATGAATTATCCACAGAGCAGTTAGTTCTATGGCTGCAGCTCAGTTGTGCACAACGATCCCCAAACAGAAACACTGTAATTTTTTTTTCTTTCTTCAAACTTTCCTCGTACTGTTTTTTTTTTTTGCCATTTTTGTTCAGTGATACCTTTTTGCTTATTGCTCATCAACATTTGAAAAACATCCATTGGAATTTAACTCAATGTCACCCTCCTATAGAAATGGCAAACACGAAAAAACGATAACAGTTCATATTAGAAGAAAAAAAAGTTTTGCAGCTTTCAATTGTGGCAAAAAGAAAAAAGTCATTGCCAATGAATTTGGAATTTCACCATCGACACTGTCAACTTTCTTGAAAGACCAAGCAAAAAGAGAAGAAAAATCTCGGGTTGCAAACGTATGTGAACTGCGGCATTTGAAGACGTCAAAAAAGCAGATTTTATGTGGTTCATTGATGCTTGTTCAAGAAACATTCCTATTAATGCAACACTCATTCAAGAAAAGGTGAGGTTTCTAAACTCTGTTGGGACCTCTCCCAACTAGACAGCACGCCGAAGAGCATCCTGAAGTGCGATCCCCGCATCTGTGGAAGACAGTTTATCAGTTGCCGGGGCAAACAGCAGGCTCACAGCCATGCTGCATCTCTCCAGCAAAGCAAACAGAAAAGATCTTGATGAGTGGTGCAAGGTACATTGTTAAATGAAGATAACAGGATTGCTTGGTCACTGACCTGGCCACGACCCTGCCTGACTGCTGTGTCTGTGTATAGCAGAGTGGCAGACCCCGCTACAATAAATAACTGTGCCATTCCTGTTTCAAGCAGAATAAAGCTGGTTTTGCTAAAGCACTGAGACTAAGCCTCGTGTTTTGGGATGCAAGACAGGGACTTATAGCGCGACCCTGATCTTTTATGATTTGCTTCTATGGAGCTTCACTGAAGCGCTGTGAGCCTGTTGTCGCCCTGCCCCAGCAACAGACAATCTTCCACAGGCGCTGCAATCGTGCTTCGGGACGCACTTCAGCATGTCGTTCCTGCTGGGTGGGGAGTGGGGGGATCCCAAAACTGTTCAGAAACCTCACTATATGAAGAAGAAGAAAAGGATGATTCGGCTTCTGATTGATAACTGTGCTGCACACAACATGCTTCCACATTAAGATAATGTTTGCATTGAATTCCAATTGCAAGGCAGTGCTTCAGCCACTGGATTTGGGCATCATTCGCACCCTGAAAGTGTATTATGGCAAGGAAATGCTGATAAAAATTCTCATCAGCATAACTTATAGGCAGGAGTAAATTAAAATTAACACAAAAGAAGCTATTAAAATGATTGCAAACGTCTGGATGCAACTTAAAGAAAGCACTATAGTGACAAATACAGAATCTCATTACAACTAAATTTTCGCTTCAACGAAATATTTTTTAGGTCTCTGGGACTTCGTTGTAATGGAATTTAACCTGTACTTCAGTCTTGAGGACTCAGACTACATTTCCATAATATATAAAACCATTTTACAGTCCCTCCTTTCAAAGATCCAAGAGTACAGTGGGAAAAGAATCTCTCACTCAACATCTCAGAAAAGGAGTAGAAGGTGGTAATGCAAAGAATCCACTCACGGTCCATATGCGCAAAGCATAGAATTATTCAACTCAAAATTATATAGAGATTGCATCTCTCTTGTTTAAAATTTATCCAAAATGTTTCCAGGGAAAGATCCAACCTGTGAAAGCTGCAATCAAGTTCCGGCCTCACTGGGTCACATGTTTTGGGCCTGCACCAAATTAAAATCATTCTGGACCAAAATCTTTAAATGCCTTTCAGACAGCCTTGGCGTCACAATACCTCCTAATCCCCTAACAGCTGTGTTTGGTGTACATCCAAATAGATTTAAAATGGAGAAGGACAAACAAACTGTAATTGCCTTTAATACACTGTTGGCACATAGACCTATCTTGCTCAGCTGGAAGAATCCTAACTCGCCTCTTTTAAGTCAGTGGGAAAATGATGTTATATACTATTTGAAACTGGAAAAAATCAAATTCACACTTAGAGGATCTGTGCAAAACTTTTTCAAAACCTGCAGAATAAGCTTTTAAATTGCGGAAACAGGTTCGCCCCCATCTTTTACACCATTTATCTTTAATCATGTATTAATGCATCTACTTATTTTTACTAGCTTAAAAAGTTTTACTCTGCTGGCCTATCTCTCTTTCTCAGGGGTGGGGTTTGATTTGTTTCAAACCTTTTTTTGTAGAACTTGAGTTATGTGTGTTAGATGTTTAATGATTTTAATAAAATCAATACAATAAAAAAATCATATATGAATATGTTCAGTTTCGGTACTTTATTGGATCCTTTAAAAACAGACTCATATATAACATCTAATGGAAACATTTCTTTGATTGCATGGACTTTAGAGACTTTGTTGAAATAAAGCTGGCCATTTTTTGTCATCATTTACAATCTAATGGAGAAAGTATACACTGTAGCTGAAATAATGATGCAGGTAGAATTTATGAACTATTATGTTCAAACAAATACACCTGTAAGCAAACTATGATTGTTTTGGGAACTAGACCTTTCAGCTAGAATATCAGGTAATAAATTGAGTTAGCCCGTTAAAAAATGTACTGTTCCTTAATATATGCAAAACATGGTCTGACTTATCTCAGAATTATACATTGTACACATTCATTTCAACCCAGACTGTCCAAAATATATTTAAGTAAGTGAAAAATGTAAAATGTGTTGTCTGCTTCTCTGGGTCTGCCTCATAATTTTGGGAATGTCCAATGCTTGGATGCACTTAGAATAAAATATTGTTTTTCAGATACCAATGGTATCACAATAATTAATAATCTTCAAACTGCTATAGGTTTAGTAAGCATTGATATTAACAGCTTATTGTTGCAATAACTTGCAATAACACCACACTACAAACATGTCTTGTTCAATTGTAAGGATAAAATATTTAATGTGTTACTTTACTTCTCAAATGCATTGGTTATATATATACATTTTACTAAAATGTGACATTTACCTGTTCCTCGTTTTAAACATAATAAATGTAAATTAATATTTATCTTTCCAAACTTGTTTATTGGCTTCTATTTGATAGTGGTGATCCCAGGTAACAAACTGACATGGTCTTTAAAGAAGAAGGGTGAATATAAGTCAAGCATGATGATATACAGGAGAAATTACATATAAACCAGGATAATAAAAGATGAACAAAGTGACGTTAAATGGTGAAGTGCTGAATAATTGAAAGATGAATATAGTGATATTTCTCAGAAAGAGGAGAAAATAAGGGCTCTTTGAACATTTGGCTAGTGAGTGATTTTAAAAACAAGGAATGGATAAAGAACTTTGTGGTATAATGTGGTAAAATGTATTTTAGGTTACATAAGAGAACATCCATCCATCCATCCATTATCCAGCCCGCCAAATTCTAACTACAGAGTTACGGGGTCTGCTTGGGCCAATCCCAGCCAACACAGGGTGCAAGGCAGGAAACAAACCTCAGGCAGGGTGCCAGCCCACCGCAGCATAAGAGAACACCAAAGTGTTATTCATATCTATCAAATATTAATGGAGCTTTTATTATTTAGAAAAGCAAATTAAGCAAATGTTTGTTTGCAGGCTTGGATTAGGCATTGATCCATAAAATGTAGCCACCTCTTGAATGAGCTAACACATTTGGATCTTTTCTATTTTTATAATTTGAGTGCTTAAAATTTAATAACTGCATATCAAATTGAGATATAAGTGGTCCAGGTTAAATAATAATTTGGTATCAATAACATAATGTTCGTTCAGTCGTCTAGATTTAACAAGATCACATGTGCATGGTTTTGTAACATTAGCTCTTGTTTTCTAAGGATTGCATATAAAAATTAATAGAACTTTGTTTTACATGCTGTAATATGACTATAACTAAGACTATATTAGCTCCAATCTAAAAAATGAAGACTGATTTAATAACAGAAGATAATATGCAGAGTTGAAAGTGGTTAAAATGATAAAGAGATTCATAACCTACAGATGACATGACAAAGTGAAAGGACAAAGTATTAGGCAAAATCAGGCATTCCTTTTCATCTCTCAACATTGTTCTAAATTAGCATTTCACTTTAGGAGTACATTTAGGACACAGATTCCACATCATTATCATTATCTTGCTTCTTATTCTGCTCTAGTAATATCTACTGACATTTATCATGATCAAAACACGTTTAGAGCATATACTGTGCAGCACAGTTAATAGGCTTATTTTGTATTCTACCTGGCATTTTAAGATTAAAATAGGAGTGTGGGTCATATTCATTGAAGTTTTGGGGTAGGCAAGGCATTTAATAGCAGTTTATTAGTCAATGAACTGTCTGATGGATATCAGTAATTCAATCAAATAAAAAAAATAACTTTGTTCTTAGATAAAATGCAAAATTCCAATCAAGCTTTAATAGTCTCGTATTAATAGCTGGATCTTGCTGAATGTTTGCCTAATCCCTTAAAAAACAGTCTTCTATGACTTGCTGTTAGTGTTGTCCAGTTCTTTTGTAGTTATTTTAGGTTGAGCAATGTTTCCTCAATAAAAGAAGTGCACAACAAGCATTCTCTAACAAGTTACAGGCTTCCCCTGAATTACGAACAATCACTTTATTAAAATTCAAAATTTTGTGTGACCGCCGAATGCCTGACCACCTCAAGGCCAAGATTTACAAGACTGTAGTCCGCCCAGTCGCCCTGTATGGATCGGAGTGTTGGCCAGCCACTGCCAAGCATGAAGAGGCCCTACACACGATGGAAATCGTCATGAATGAAGACGTCAGAAAGCGCCTCGGCATCGCACCAATCACGGAGAAAATGCGCGAGACACAGCTACGGTGGTATGGACACGTCGGGCGCGCAGACGACAACTCGGTAGCAAAAACGGCTATGAGGCTTGATCCTGGTGGTCAGCGCCCATGTGGCAGGCCGAAGAAGAGGTGGATGGACAGAATAAAGGAAGACATGAAGATCGTCAATGCCTCCCCAGAAGATGCCCTCGATCGTGCCAGATGGAGACGGATTTGCAGAAAAGTGGACCCTGCCAAACGGGATAAAAGCTAGGATGAAGAAGAAGACTTTATTAAAATTCACTTCTATGGAGCAGACCTTTATGAAGACCTAGTCTGGGACAATTTTTAAAAATGTGCCACTAATGTTAACACTTGATCTAGATATACCTCACTGCAGCCTATTGGCCTGACTGCAGCTAGATGTTTTGGGCGGGGCTAGATGTTGAGTATGCTAGTCTCACAATGCAGCATCTGGTATGAAAATGACTAAGGCTATCGTCGTGGTAGCCTGCTGAACAAAGTAGAACAGGATTCACAGCAGGATTGCTGCAGGGAGATTTACTTGTGCATTTATATTTAAAGGTTCAATCAACTTGTCATGTGTATGCATTAACATAAGCACCATGGGTCCAAAAAAAGATCATGTAATAGTTGGAAAAGCCAAGAAAATTTTGAAAGGCCATTTCTTTCAATGTGAAAATTGAAGTGGTAAAGCATAGGTTAACACAATTATTAAATTTATCTAAAGAAGAGCAATGTCTTGCAAGGGTTCATTTGGATGACTAATGTTTTTATTATTAAACTAATTGTGAATTTCTAGGCAATTTTGTGTTATTAGATGAAAACTGGGGGTCCTTTTTGGGGCCAAGAAATGCCTAAAGTGTTTTCTGTTGAAATTAATGGTAATTAGGTGTTTGTGTAACAAAACATCGAAGTTAGACATTTTTTTAGGGAACAACATTTTTCATAAAGTGGCAGAAGCCTTTATAATTTTCATAAGTATACCTGGTAATAGAATATCTTGAGCTCAATTTTAACTTTAAAATTTTAATTTAATTAATTTAATTTAATTTCAACTTTAAGTTCAATAATCATCCTTATAGTCACATTATCTGAAATTTTTGAACTGCTTGGACCACTGTGCAAATATATGACGAAAATTAAATCAGATTAGTTGTAGGATCCATATTAAATGTGACCTATAAGTTCAAAATATGTGTATATACTGTAAATTAAATTTTAAAAAAAATTTGCATGAGGGCTGCTCTTTGTCCCTAACTATATTTGCTGTTGATGGGGTTTTAAGGGGCAGTGAAAGGCAGATAAGGATGAAAACAAAACCAAGGGTCATAACCAGGAAGACTAAAGATCTTCTGCCTACTCTAGTTGCTAGATACACTTTTAGTTTGTTAACAGCTGCTTAATTCAAAGCCCCAAAAATTCCTATATCTTTTACAAAACCCCAATATGTAATCCTAAATTCAAAATCAAAAGTATGTTTAGAACTAAAAAAAAAAAACTAAAGAAGGTATACACTAAACCATAGGTACTGGCAATCACAAGATACTAGCTTATGAATAATCACTTTGATTACATCACATAGCGCAATGTCCAGGAATCAATCTCTGGCAATGGGCTGTCATATCAATGCAATGGAGCAACAATGTGGTGGTGCCGAGGAACAGCAAAAACCAAGATGTGGAAAAAAAAAGATGTCTAACATAAGCCAAAAATAAAAGCATGATATAAGTTGATTCTCCATAATACAAACTTTACAATACTAGTAAAATGATAAAAAGGATTAGAATTAAAATAATGTAAAACTGAAATGCAATCATGACACCTATCATTTAATTTCTGCAAATGAATGAAATATTAGTATGTGTTATTTCAAAGGACAGAGACATTGTAGTGTAATGGATTGCCATACAGTGTATCCATCTCTTTTCCAGGTACCCAACATTACTTGTAGGGTCATAGAAAGTCACTCTGCAAGTTTGTTCTCTATAGTATAAATGGCATTGGAATCAGTAGAAAAAGACAATCAAGGAAACAATTGTATTACTCTATACAGACATACTACTAATATTATTTTAGTTTCACTTTGCCTGCTTAGTATTAGCATTGCTGACCAGGGGCCTCATGTATAAACGGTGCGTACGCACAGAAACGTTGCGTAAGAACTTTTCCACGTTCAAATCGCGATGTATAAAACCTACACTTGGCATAAATCCACGCACTTTTCCACGGTACCTCATACCTTGTCGTACGCAAGTTCTCCGCTCGGTTTTGCAGACTGGCGGCACTGTTCCTGTGTGGTTACACCTTATTTTCCTGACGCGGCTTTATAAATACACCGAAACTAACTGCATATTGTTTATTAGTGTAATGCATCTGATTGTAATTAACTTGTAACAATATAATGGTAGAGGGAACAGCCATAGTATTCCAAATACCATAACTGCTTTAGCGTTGTTACTCTTACTTCTTTTTCTTCTTCTTTCAGCTCCTCTTGTTAGGAGTTGCCACAGCGGATCATCTTTTTCAATATTTCTCTCTCTGCACCACTCAGAGTATTTATATCACTGTATCTGAGTGTGAATCACAGCAGCAGCTGATCAGAAAGGGAATTATCGGTATACAGCTTCAAGGACACGCTGTCTCAGCCACTGCAAAATGTTTTAAAGCCTTTCCTGTACGGACCTCGCGGTTCAGAAACAGAAACGATATCATTTATAAGGTGAAATTCAGCAAAATATGTTTATTAAATTATACAGATAAAACTTTAACTTCATTTAAATAATCTATACAGTAATCCCTCGCTATATCGCGCTTTGACTTTCGCGGTTTCGCTCTATCGCGGATTTTATATGAAAGCATAACTAAATATATAACGCGGACTTTTCGCTGCTTCGCGGGTTCTGCGGACAATGTGTCTTTTTACTTCCTGTACATGCTTCCTCAGTTGGTTTGCCCAGTTGATTTCATACAAGGGACGCTATTGGCGGATGACTGAGAAGCTAACCAATCAGAGCACGCAGTTAAGTCCTCCTGACTGAGAAGCTAACCAATCAGAGCATGCAGTTAAGTTCCTGCTTGCTGAATGCAGTGTTAACCAGGAAGTCTCGTCTCGCTCATTCAGCATCAACGTGTTTCGCTGTGTAAAGAGTTGTGCTCTTTTGTGTTTATCTTTGTGCATAGTCAAGCCCTTCATTATGGCTCCAAAACAATCTGCTGCTGCTTCAGGGGCCGTGCCTAAGCACAAACGGAAGATGTTAACGATTGCCGAAAAGGTAAACGTTTTGGATTTGTTGAAGGCTACGATTCTTTTTATTTAAAAAGTAGGAAAGGAATATAAGATCTACGGCTGCAGTGTCCTTTTAACCAGGGTGCAAAACAAGTTGTAAGTGGATGTGATAAGGCAGTAGTCTGGATGGAATCTGCTTTAGGGATTTGGATTGAAGACTGCCAGAAGAAGAACAACGGCAGTGCTTCACAATCGCCTGAAGTGGCTCCTTTAAGGGCTGTAACGGTCTCCTTTGTTGTGCAGTAAAATAAAACTCATTGTTATCGGAAAAGTCATCGTGTCATTGTTGGTGAGTAACCATAATTAATTTTCTACTTACAGTACTTAGTACATGTATGTACGTTTAGTGTCACTGTACACACACATTGACTGTATACTATTTTTGTTGCATTGTACATATTTATTGCTGGTGGCATGTCTATCGTAATGGCTGTAACATGTGATATCGGAGACACTCAATATCTTTAAAATAATATTTAGGTTTTACTGTATATAAACAGTCCTGCGGTGGGTTGGCACCCTGCCCAGGATTGGTTCCTGCCTTGTGCCCTGTGTTGGCTGGGATTGGCTCCAGCAGACCCCCGTGACCCTGTTCGGATTCAGCGGGTTAGAAAATGGATGGATGGATGGATGTATATAAACAGTCCTGCGGTGGGTTGGCACCCTGCCCAGGATTGGTTCCTGCCTTGTGCCCTGTGTTGGCTGGGATTGGCTCCGGCAGACCCCCGTGACCCTGTATTCGGATTCAGCGGGTTAGAAAATGGATGGATGGATGGATGTATATAAACAGTGTGTTTATATACATAATTTCAATGAATCTTACCTAATATCTAAGAGAATACAAAGGGATTATGCTGTATAACTCTGCGGGGAATATTTATAAACAGTGTGGGAGAGTTTATAAGGGCTTAAAATATATAAAAATAACCATACAAACATATGGTTTCTACTTCGCGGATTTTCACCTATCGCGGGGGGGTCTGGAACGCAACCCCCGCGATCGAGGAGGGATTACTGTATTCTTCACTGGGAGTGTCGTTAAGGATAGAATAATTAAACATGTACTACGAAGATATTTCAATGTTCTTTAAACGTTTTGAAGAATCGGCGCTAAACTTACAGATGGCTTAACGTCTATTACAGAGCTGATTGTATGGCGATCGGTTACTTGGGGAAAGAAAAGCACTGACTGCAGTGACGGCTACGCCAATATATATTGAATATAAAACAGAAAGAGAAAATAAAAACACAGCTAAAAACACAGCGACAAATTTCGGCAAAAGTTAAATGCTTGTGTCATGAGCACGAGGCGGCTATGCAGTGTCCGCAACGGACGTAGCCATCCACTGTGCATAAGCTACCTTACTGACGGGCGTAGGAGCCACCGATTCTTCCTCTGCCCAGTGCCACCACAAGCCTAGAGCCCCTGATTGTACTGCTGCAATAAATTATTTCATCGAAGTGAAACACATGTTTAATAACGTGCTTTAACTCCTATCATCATGAAAATGATATCACGTATACATCTCAGTATTTTAGTTATTCAGAGAGCTGTAATATTACGAATGTAATTGATTCTGTGTCCAGTTGGAGGAAGAGAGACGGTTTAAAAAGCAAGTAGTGATTCACACTCATAGAGCACATAGAAGATCAAATACAAAACAAAGCATTTAACGTGCTACTTTAATTACGATGTGATTTGAGAAACTGGTTAATTAAACGATTTTAAGATGAAGTTTATGTTGTTCTACTTTAATGACAAAATAAACTACGTGATTAAAGTGGAAATGTCGAGATTGAAGTGGACATTTCCTGCTTTTTCCTCACTATGTGCCTTTTTTCTCTGTACCCTAATAAGCTTTCATATGACACTCAGACAGTGGGCTTACAACTTGGCTTTTCACGGTGACTTTGATGTGACTTCTTTTTTATTTCCGGCACTGTGCGATTTGTGAATGTGAGCTTTCAAGTTTCTCCAACACGCTATGTCACTCAATCAACTTCCTTTTGTTGATTATACCACGGTTTATTTGAACAAATAGTATGTTTTTCATTTGCCTCCACTTGGTATTCGCTGAAATTCTTATATTTTCCCCCGTGCTTTTCCCATTGTCTTTTCACAGAAGGCTGCGCTTAAGGGCGATTTATATTGATTTGCATATTCAAATAGGCGTAATTCTGGGAGGATTTGGGCGTTACATAATGCGCGTGCACGAGCGTTAGTTTTCACGCTGATTGGGATTTATGTAGCGGAAGAACGTGGAAGCTGGAGTACGCACAGATTCTTGCATCTGGATTTTTCTGTGCGTAAACACATTTCGGCTTTTGTGCTTACGCCATGTTATAGTGCGAGTTCTATGCACGGCGTTATACATGAGGCCCCAGGTATTTTTTATCTCCAGCAACTTCCTCCAGCCTTTTTTTGCGGGGAATATCCAGATACTTTCAGAACAGATAAGATATATAATTCCTCAGGAGTGTACAAGGTCTGCTGCTTTGTCTTTTTATTCACACGAACATTTTAGGAGTATGGATGTGGAGAAAAATAAACCTAAAAAATAAATGTACTGAGAGCAAGGCTTTTGAGAAAAACATACAAAAACATGCAGAAAAAAATCTAATTATTTAGGATACATTTCAGGTCATGAGTTCTACGATATTTTAAACTTCGTAAAAACCTAAAAACTTGAATGTTTAGACCATAGCTTCATGCCAAACAACTGACAGTCACTTCAAAAAATCCCTAAAATAAAAATCTTAAGTACTTTCTTCCTCTCATTTGTAGCAAGCAAGGACACAACATATGTTCTATACAGGTATAGTAAATTACCTATTATTAAAAAGAACTATTTATAATATAAAACATGTAAACTACACAGCACATAATACTTTACCCAACCTACATAATTCTCCCTTTTCACAAATTAGGAAGTAACAAATTAACAGGTCAATCTGTTTCTTGTTAGTAAGCCAACAATAAATCGTATTTATTCCACCTCTGTACTTTCCAAGGTTATTATACTTCTGACTTTTTATACTGGGGCAGCATGCTAGTGTGGCAGTAGAGCAACTGCCTCGCAGTAAGGAGACCAGGGAGTCTGGAGTTTGCATGTTCTCCCTGTGTCTGCATGGGTTTCCTCTGGATGCCCCCATAGTGTAAAGGACATGCAAGTTAGGTGGACTGGCAATTCTAAATTGGTCCTGGTGGGTGGTTAGCATGTGTATGTTTGTGTGTGTGTGTGTGTGTGTGTGTGTGTTTGTTCAACCCTGGACTAGCATCTGGTCTGAGGTTTGTTCCTGCCTTGTGCCGTATGCTGGCTGGGATAGCATTCAGCATCCTCCGTGATCCTGTTCAGGACAAAGTAGTTTAGAAAACGACTCACTGACTTTTTTTACTTGTTTTTATTTGTATGTGTGGTGATTCTTCTAAGTAAATAAATTTTCACACAAACAAAATAAAGCTTTGGGGACCGTCCCCGTATATTATCGTGCAGACGATAATGAAAAGAAAGTGATTCAGAGTCTTTGCAAGTGCAATGAATATTTTACTGAGAACAAAATGGCGGCTTTATAGTAAGAATTAATCATATGACAGGAAATGGTTGGCAGGAAGTGACGTTGCAGCAGGAACCGGAAACAACGTCATCATGATGGGCCGGAAGTGAGGTGATTTGTGGGAGCCGGAAGTGACGTCATAGCAACCGTTTTGGAAACCGGAAATTGTGAGATTATTTCTCTTCAGGTTTTCTGTTGTTGAAAAGAAATCCAGGTAAATACCACATGATGACCTGCTATCTCCCGATGTTTCACTCACCTTTAGGCTCTTTGGCTGCCTCCTAATCGCACATATGTGACATGACCAGGGCCCAGACCCATCAGGTCGGGCGACCTGCACCGAGAGGTTGTGGACACAAGAGAGAACATCCGCATTGGCCTGCAAGGAACCTTTACGATAAATGACACTAAAACGATAAGGTTGAAAATTCAGGAACCACCTAGTGATGCGCAGGTTAGACTCCCGATGAAGGGACATCCACTGTAAAGCGGCGTGATACGTCACCAGAGTAAACTCATGCCCCAATAGGTAATACCTTAAAGACGTGATAGTCCATTTGATTGCCAAGGCCTCTCGCTCCACCGCAGCATACTTGGTCTCGCGCTCCAGCAGCTTCCGGCTAAGGTACATAATGGGATGTTCAGCACAGTTGGTGCACTGGCTCAGCACGGCACCCAATCCTGTGGCCGATGCGTCGGTCTGGAGAATGAAAGGAACAGAAAAATCAGGGGATTTCAACACAGGTGCTGACGTAAGGGCCAACTTTAGGTCACAGAATGCTTTATCAACCGAATCATCCCATACCACTTTTAAAGGTGAACATTTCTTTGTTAAATTCGATAAGGGCAAAGCAATTTCAGAGAAATGCGGTACAAAACGGCGATAGTAGCCCACATACTCTAAAAATGCCTGCACCTGCCTCTTATTTATCAGACGGGGCCAATTCATGATGGCATCAACTTTATTACATTGTAGTTTAACAGCACCCCCACCTACTAGGTAGCCTAAATATTTGGCTTCCCTCAATCCGAAGAAACATTTCCTCGGATTAATATGAAGCCCTGCTGATACTAGTGTGGAGAGTACCGCTTTAACCTGCCATACATGGTCCTTCCAGGTGCCAGAATAAATGACTATGTCATCCAAGTAGGCGGCACTATAGGAATTGTGGGGCCGTAGCAGTGTGTTTACCAGACGTTGAAAAGCAGCTGGTGCCCCGTGCAAACCAAAAGGAAGGACCCTGTATTGCCAATTTCCACTGGGTGTACTAAAAGCGTTTTTTTCTTTAGCGGAGTCCGTTAAGTGAACTTGCCAATAGCCTTTAGTCATGTCAAGAGTAGTTAAGAATCGAGCATTTCCCAACCGATCAAGTAAATCATCCACTCGTGGCATGGGAAACGCATCGAATTTAGAGACCTGATTAAGTCGCCGGAAGTTGTTGCAAAACCTCCACGACCCATCAGGTATAGAAACTAAAACAATTGGACTAGACCAAGGACTATAGCTTTCTTCAATAACCCCTAGTTCCAGCATTCGTCTAATTTCCAACTCCACTTCTGCTTTCTTTTCCTCCGGGAATCTGTAAGGTCTCTCTCTGATAACTACCCCTGGGTCAGTAATAATGTCAAGTACAATCAACGCAGTACGTCCAGGCAGTTTGTCCACAACTTTGGGGACAGACAAGATAGCCCGTTCGAGATCTAGTCTTTGTTCAGATGTCAAATCTGGACCAAAATTAAGGTGGGCACAGGACATGAAAAGAGAACTAGGCTGCCTGGAGGAGGTATCAAGTTCCTTGTCCTTCCACGGTTTCAGCAAATTAATATGATATATTCGTTCACTCGGTTGACGATTAGGTTGTTTAACCAAATAATCCACAAGTCCTTTTCTCTCCTTTTTTTCATAAGGGCCTTGCCAATGCACTAACAATTTTGAAGGAAGTTGGGACAAGCACCATTACACGATCACCCGGGACGAACTGCCGAATGGTGGTGTTGCTATTATAATAATGGGACTGCATTGCTTGTGCTTTCTCCAAATTATCTTTTAGAATGGGTCTAATTTTCTCTAGTCTATCGCATAATTGCGCGATATATTCAAGAATATTTGAAGTAGGGAGGACCTCCTCTTCCCATCCTTCTTTTAACATATCCAAAAGCCCTCTGGGTTGTCTTCCATACAATAATTCAAAAGGAGAGAAACCTGTAGAGGTCTGAGGGACTTCACAGTAAGCAAACAAAATGAGAGGAAGCAACTGATCCCAGTTTCTTCCATCCTTGTTAACTACTTTGCGTAACATCTGTTTCAAAGTTTGATTGAAACGTTCTACCAACCCGTCAGTTTGGGGATGATAGACAGACATTTTCAGATGTTTTATACGGAGTAATTTGGCTATCTCCCTGAACATCTCCGAAGTGAAAGGAGTCCCTTGGTCAGTTAAAACCTCTTTTGGAATCCCAACACGAGTGAATATCCCTACTAATTTCCATGCGACATTTTTTGTATTAGCTGAGCGCAATGGAACAACTTCTGGAAATCGAGTGGCATAATCAACTAACACTAATATATATTTAAATCCTTTTAACAAGGGTTCAAGGGGTCCTACGAGATCGATCCTGACTCTTTCATAGGAAATATCAATAAGGGGAAGGGGAATAAGAGGAGCTTGAGTCCTTCTTGAAATCTGGCGAAGTTGACACTCTGTACAGGAAGCGCAAAATCGGCGGACCTCCTCGTTTATTCCCGGCCAATAAAATTGGAGTTTTATTCTCTCTAAAGTTTTTTTGGAGCCTAAATGGGCTCCTAGAAGGTGAGCATGTGCTAATTTACACACTTGTCGCTGAAAAGTGCGTGGAATTAACAACAATGCTCGCACCCCCGTGTTCTGCCACTCTATATAATAATTCATTTTTAATTACAAAAGAACGGCATCGGTGGCATGGGATTCAGGATCTCATAACACTCGGTAGATACTGCTGCATTTCTAGCAGATTTTAAGGAATCATCGCTCCATTGTTCTCTTTTAAAAGATGAAGGTGTTAGAAGGAATTGAGAAGACAAATTTTGAATTGGGTCCTGCGTGACCTCAAAGGGAGGGGCTTCTGCCTCCATGTCTTCCACATTAACTGTATTAGCTCCCGCAGAGGATGATGGGACATCAATTTCTTCGCATTGGGTACCTGTATTGGTCCGTGGTACTGTGGGACATGGCGTGGAGGCAGCCGGAGCAGTATTCTCCATGACTAAGCCTAAATATTTCTTAGGTACAGTTGCGTCTTTACCGCTGGTAATTTTATTCCAATCTCTACCCAGTATGACTGGAAAAGGGGGATCCGGTAATACAGCCATAACCATGCTCGTCAGGTTACGATGTACCGATACTACACATCCGGCTGTTTTATAATACCGGATATCCCCATGAATACATTTAAGACTAGTTTTAATCTTAGTCCACTGTTGCGGTAAAACGAAGCGGACAGCAACAATGGAAATGTTGCTCCCGGAGTCAAACATTGCCCTTACTTTTCTGCCATTTATAATAACTGCACCTGTATAAGGAAGAGATAAAGAGTTAGTCACTGTGGCACAATACCTTTCTCCCCTCACCAACGAACAATCCAAAGGCTCGTAGGTACAGTTAGGGGACAGATGTCCAATCTTGCCACACTTGTAACAGCGGGGCAGATTAGCTGGTCTGCCTCGTCTACAAATGGCAGGTTCGGGAGCTTGTCGGGGGGGCTCAGGAGCTGCCCACGTGCCTGTTGGGTTTGGCGAGAGAACCATTCTGATCGCCCCGATTTGCAAGCTGCCCAATGGTGCTCTGCGATCTTTATCAAGGTATTCATATCCTCGACATTATGTTTCCGGACCTGCTGGGCGATATGTTCAGGGAGGGCATGAACAAAAGTCTCACACGCTAAAAGCTTGGCCATTTTGTGAGAATTGTTCATGTTGGGCCATAGCCACCGACAGACTTTTCCCCAGGCTTCAAAGCCCTGGGTTCTCAGTGGCCTCTCAGGGTTGAACTGCCACTCCCTTCATTCCATCGCCTGCTGCTCCGGAGAAACGCCGTAGCGCTTGAATACCTCTAATTTAAGAACATCATAATCAGCATCCTGCTCCTCCGTTAAATCATAATAGGCTCTCTGCGCCGTTCCCTTCAAATAGGGAGCCAGTTGGTACTCCCACTCCGACCTCGGCCAGGCATTCCGCTTAGCGGTATGCTCAAAGATCAAAAAATAAGTTTCAATGTCGTCTGACTCTGTCAGAGTCGCAAGTGCAATGGGCTGTGACCGAGCAACCTCCATCCGTACACCTGCAGCAACACGAGCCTCTGCTTCTCCTAGTTGGGTTCTCGTCTATCCCATGTGTATTTTCAGGTTTGTAGATCGCCCATGATGGTATGCAAAACGGTATTCAGGTCATGTTCCTCAGACATGTTTGATACAAATAGAAACAAATCCTGCCGGGTATGCCAATTGTGGTGATTCTTCTGAGTAAATAAATTTTCACACGAACAAAATAAAGTTTTGGGGACCATCCCCGTATATTGTCGTGCAGACAATAATGAAAAGAAAGCGATTCAGAGTCTTTGCAAGTACAATGAATATTTTACTGAGAACAAAATGGAGGCTTTATAGTAAGAATGAATCATATGACAGGAAATGGTTGGCAGGACGTGACGTTGCAGCAGGAACCGGAAACAACGTTACCATGATGGGTCGGAAGTGAGGTGATTTGTGGGAGCCGGAAGTGACGTCATGGCGGCCATTTTGGAAACTGGAAGTTGTGAGATTATTTCTCTTCAGGTTTTCTGTTGATGAAAAGAAATCCAGGTAAATACCACGTGATGACCCGCTATATCGTGATGTTTTACTCACCTTTAGGCTGCCTTCTAATCGCACATGTGTGACATATGTCATTTTTTTATCTGCTATGGAAATTTGTTTTAGTTTATTTGGTTTTCATAATGAATTTTTAGTTTAGTTTTTCATTTAAAATATATATATATATATATAAATATATGTAGTTTCAGTTTTTTATCTTGGAAATTATAGCATAATTACAGAGGTATTATGTACTTTAGTCTTGTGTGACAATCCACTGAACTGTAGACTTAATAGAACTTCACAATGCAGGCAGCAGAAAGTCATAAGATGTTACAATAGTCCTGTCTACTATTGTGAATAAAAAAGTTTCAGTAATTAATTATGTTAATGGATGAAAATAATGCATGTTATTTTTTTAACTTCTTACTAACATATTTTTTACATAGATACAATATAACCACGTTTAGATGTGTTTTTGACAATATGCAGACCACACTAATAACTGACATTTTAATCAGAGTTGATAACTTGTAAAAATCAGAACATTATTAGAAATTTCAAATAAGGCAATTCCTAAGCGTCATTCTTTTTTCCATTGATGTCATACTAAGGTTTAATTTGAAGTGTCTATTAACCCCTAAAGAATGATTCAGTTTGTGTTATAATATGAATGTCTCTATTATCTGGATATGTGGCACTAAGGAAACAATCTAAAAGTGTACATTAAGGAATTTGTACAACAACCTTGTTTCTGCTACTTGTTGAAATTATTAAAATGACACTAACGCATGTATTCAGACTCATACAATCAACTTTCTTATGTCTTTCAGCTTCTGGGTACAGTTTTTAGAAATTTAAAAAGGTTGGAGAATGCTCTTGCACTATTATTGCAATACTGTAGTGTTTCAAGTCTAAACAAATGAGAACCTCCTCCACATGGAAAACAAGGTGTCTTTTTCTTCAAATTAAAATCTGTTTCACCTGGGTCTCTTAATGTAACATGTTATAAAATTATATTCTCAACCCTCTTGAGCAATTTAGGGTCACAGGGAGGTAATCCCTATCCCAGCAGCATTGGGTAGAAGGTTGAAACGAACCCTGGACTGGACACCAGTCATTTGGACGTCCACTTTCCCTTTAACAAGGGACCAACGACACAGTAAAAAATTTTTAATTGGAAAAATAGATTCCTTCGTAAAATTAAGTAATACACTGTAGATGTAAGTCCCCTTACAATAGTATAAATATGTTTCACATAATACTATATTAATTTTTCCAGCAATTAATTTTCCACAGTTGCTATGTTTTAACAAATTATTTCATTTTATATTCTTCTTAAAGGCACAATCATTGTAGTTGAACAACTAAGATTTTAACTACATATTGTAAGTAAACATATGTATAATTTGTTTGTGAAAAATAAAATTTAATTGGGAAGCAACATTAGTGACTTTGTTATAGGAATGTTTTTAAACTGGAATAATATTCAGCACTGAAACAGATTAATTTGTCATATGCTTAACCATGCTCAAATTCTAGACTTTATCTAAATTAAAATAAATTTTCATCACTTTTACAATTTTCACATAAGAAAGTCTTTTTTTATATTAGTGTGCCACATTAAACAAAAAAAATTCTTTTGAGAAAAGTACTCATGGTAGATTTCTTAGTAAATTAGTAAGCATCTTAGCATTTCATTAGTATTAGCAACAGCCTTTAAAAAATAAATATATATATATATATATATATATCGTCACACACGTGCGCATAGGAGGCAGTTAGAGGGTCTAAATGAGAATAACATATATATATGTGTGTGTGTGTGTGTGTATGCATACATGCTAAATTAGGGATCCAGCTCTATATTTGTTTAGCTTTATTATTGTTCTATCTATTAAGTATGATGTTTTCATTAAATCTCTGGTTGCATGGAACTTCTCACAGCTTTTTTAAACGCTAATTAAAGTGTTCAGTTTTCATTTCATTAATGACTGAGCACCAATACATTATCTTGTTCACAACAGATCCCAATTCTAATGAAGCTTCTTTAGCACAAGGCTTACAGTATATTTAAACTAAACATCATTATTTTCAAGGAAAGTTGCCTTACTTCAGACACTGATGTAAAGTAATCAATTACATAACTTGTTTGTTTTCTATTCCATCAGAATAATTTTGAAGCACTTTTTATGGGATGCAAAAAAATAACTGTGTCATGTTATCTTTGATTTGGATTAAAAGTTTATCTGCATTAGGGACTGAACTCCTAAAACATTCCTCTGTGTCAATGTTACACTTACATAACTGTGCGGCACAGCAGCATAGTGTTTGGCATACTACATCATAGCTCCAGAAACCTTTAATTAGTTCATGGCTCAGCATCTGCGGTATTTGTACATTATAACTGTGCCTTTCTCTTTGTGTTTTGGTTTCCTCTTAGATTCTGAAAATGATTGGTGTTGTTAATAGCTATATGAACAATGAACTGGTGTTCTGTCCAGTGTGGGTTGAACAACTAATGTTTTTGTGGTACAGTAGACCACAAAATGGATATTGTTAGCAAGTCAAGTCAATTCAGGTCATATTTATTTGTCATTTCTGCTCTGCATGAGTATACAGTAAAAAAAAATGTAGGGCTTGTGGAGTAAAAATGCTCAAGTGACATAGTCACCATATAAAACACCACAATGCAAAAACTACCACACCTCTACAGCATCAGACATACTGTACACCATTCATGGCAATGCAGATACATGTAATGTATAAGTTTATATAGCAGAATGTAGGGACAGGTAAAGTGCAAGTATTTTCTCTCATGTGCAGTGTAGCATTCAAGATTCAAGAAGAGAGGACACTTGAATCTGGTGATGTTGGACAGAATACTAGATAGATAGATATATAGATACTTTATTCATCCCAAGGGGAAATTCACATACTCCAGCAGCAGCATATTGATACAAGAACAATATTAAATTAAAGAGTAGTAAAAATGCAGGTAAAAACAGACAATAACTTTGAATAATGTTAACGTTTAACCCCCTCCACCCTAGGGTGGAATTAAAAAGTCTCATAGTGTGGGGAAGGAACGATCTCCTCAGTCTGTCAGTGGAGCAGTAATACTGTTTATTGGATGCAGTTGATTCTCCATAATTGATAGGAGCCTGCTGAGCGCCCGTCGCTATGCCACAGATGTCAAACTGTCCAGCTCCGTGTCTACAATAGAGCCTGCCTTCCTCACCATTTTATCCAGGCGTGAGGCGTCCCTCTTCTTAATGCTGCCTCCCCAGCACACCACCGTGTAGAAGAGGGCACTCGCCACAACCATCTGATAGAACATCTGTAGCATCTTGCAGATGTTGAAGGATGCCAGTCTCCTAAGGTAGTATAGTCGGCTCTGTTCTTTCTGACACAGAGCATCAGTATTGGCAGACCAGTCCAATTTATCATCCACCTGCACTCCCAGGTATTTATAGGTCTGCACTCTCTGCACACAGTCACCTCCGATGATCATGGGGTCCATGAGGGGCCTGGGTCTCCTAAAATCCACCACCAATTCCTTGGTTTTGCTGGTGTTCAGGTGTAAGTGGTTTGAGCCACACCATTTAACAAAGTCCTTGATTAGGTTCCTATACTCCTCCTCCTGCCCACTCCTGATGCTGCCCACGATAGCAGTGTCATCAGCAAACCTTTGCACATGGCAGGACTCAGAGTTGTATTGGAAGTCCGATGTATATAGGCTGAACAGGACCAGAGAAAGTACAGTTCCCTGCTGCGCTCTTGTGTTGCTGACCACAATGTCAGACCTACAGTTCCCGAGACACACATACTGAGGTCTGTCTGTAAGATAGTCCACGATCCATGCCACCAGGTATGAATCTACTCCCATCTCTGTCAGCTTGTCCCTTAGGAGCAGAGGTTGGATGGTGGTAAAGGTGCTAGGGAAGTACATCTATGATACCATCTACTAGATGGTAGTAAGAAACTAAGTAATGGGATATTTAATAAGGTTTAGTTGTTCTGCATGGAGAACAGTGAAGTCACCAAAGTTCTTTGTGTTGGTTTGGCAACACACTGCAGATTATTCTGGTCTGAAGCTGTACAACTCCCATAGAAGATGGAGATGCAGCCGGTCAGGACATTCTCTATCATGTGTCTGTAGAAACAAATAAGAAAGATGGGGTGGATTTTGACTTCACTTAGTCCCCTTAATAATTTGAGGCAGTGTTGTGCCTTTTTCCCTAAACACCTGAGGGCCCATATAAAGCCAGGTTTTCTAATATGTCCATAATTTGGACTAAGATACCTATTTATTTGCCTGAAAACATAGTAACATCTTCTGATGTCCTTTGTATTTTTATTTAAACCAATTACATTACCAATTTGAATTTGAAATTAACACTCCAATTAATCTGTCATTTGTGTTCTATAACTTACCCTGTTCCTATATGTAATGTCTTGATAACTATGTAAAACATTCCACAAGAAAAATAAATGGTTTGCGGAATGAATGCTTTAATTGCTTTTAGCAATTATGTGTGTCATATATACATTGATATGAGTGTGTGTGGGTAGTAATAGATTCTCAAGCCAAGATCAAGGCCACAATGTATTCAAGTATATTTTTCTATTTAAAAGAATCCAGGAAAAATCTAACAAAGAGCAAATATTCAAAAAATAAAGACTAAGATTCTTTGTGTGACAACATTGTGTTTGTGACTAAAAGGCAACTTTTCTGATTTATATTCTTACACATCACACAAGAAAACCACAAATATATCTTGCATTTCCTGTTCTCACTTTATTTTATCACCTGGCCAATCTAATGACCTGCAAGTCTTTGGTGAAACTCCTCTTGACTCTATCAAGGGGACACAGTTTGCCTTTAAAATAAAATAGCCACCACCTAAAGTTACATTCTGGAGTCTTTCACAGAATTTTACAGAGGTATGGTTAAAGAGCTTGCAGGTGTACAATGCTACATTTCTCCCATAGTGGCTACGTCAACCTCTCTACTTCTAATTCCAATCTATTACAGTACCTGTAACCTTAAGAACATTTAGGGTTATCTGATTATGCTTATCAGTTGCTAGCTATCAGCCTGGAGGATTAATTTCAGCTTGCTGTAGGTTCCTGGTTACCTCTAACCAAAGCTAGGTCCATCAGAAAGTTATCTTCAGAGTCTCTCTTTCCATTTAAAGTGTTTACCACCCCTACCATAAATCTTCTCCCTTCAGCACACCTTGGCCTCTATACAAGCTATCTAGTTCTAATTTTCAACATTTATTCCTCTCTTAATAACCCACTTATAATGTGGCCTTTTCCTGTTCCATGCCAGATTAGTGTTTGATGTTTTGCTCCTGAGCCAACAGATCATAAGGGGTAAAGCAGCGTTTTTTTCAAAAATACCCAAAACCCAGAAAAAAGTATGCCCACATATACAAGTGGGGTACTTTTTTAGTGATGGTTACATTACTATAATTTTGTGTTTCTTATAAAGGAGAAAATTCAGGTAGACTGGTGTAGTGGTTAACGAACTGGAATCTAACTACAGGTTTTACAGTTTATCTAAATCTTCAGCTGTTGCCTTTTTCAAGTTGCTTTAGCAGTCTGTGGTATAACTGCAAAGCAATATCTGTGAGCAGTTGAACTATAAGTGAATTTATAAAATGCTTAAGATAGGCATTTTCTACTGGAAGGTGTTATAAATATAATTAAAATAGCAAGCAATACTACTGAATGCTAGCTGAATGCCAGGTGAGAATCAATGCTTCTCTTCTGTAACTCACACTTGAATGCAATTCCATATCCTTTTGTCCGCATTAAAAAAAACCCTCTTGCTGCCACTGATGATGTTTCTGAGCATCGTGAATTGCTGTCTCTCTCCTGCAAAAAGTGCACTGACCTACATTTGCATATTTTTCACCTGTTGCTGTGTTTTGTAACCAGCTTGGCCTGGTTGTGATCAACATCCATATTTTGTATGTGCAATATATGGGAAAGAAAGATGGTAGGAGGCTGCTTATTATGTACTTGGCATAATAGCTTCACATGAACCACATGGTGGTCAAGGCAGCTACAGTGTACAATAAAACAGCCCATATCTCAGCATCCCTTTTGGTTCTCCTCATTCCTATAAGAATAACGCAATGCCAGATGGGAAGATAATCATGCACCAAAACAAAGGAAAATTGTGCAAATTGCCATCATATCGTTCACAGAAACTGTTCACAAAGGACTATAAGAAACTGTTTGGAGTGATGATGTGGAATGTTTTGTGATCAGCTAATAGATCAGATGTTTAAATATATAAGATGTGAAATATGCAAGTATGATTGTAAATTTATGCAAAGGAAATGTTACTTTTTACTTGTTATTTGTTTTTATTTTTGAGTCCAGCTGATGGAAATGTGTTGTTTTGCCAAGCAAGCAGCAAAGCTCTGGAAACTTATTACTTATTTATTTTTAATTGAAAATGTATGCTAAATTTTAATTGAAATTGAAAATATACAAAAACCAGTGTTTGAAGTAGAAAAGAGAAGTTGTTTCTATCTTTTAGACTAAATAGAATATGGAAAGACCATGAGGGTTTGACTCCTCGACATACATACATTATGCCCTCCATGATTCATTGGTTCATGGATGGTATATTTGAAGGCTGGAAGAGGGACCTCCTTGAAGATTTACAGCCTTGGAGAAGCATATAATTAGGGTGCAAGAAACATTAGGGATCAATACTTCTTACATTTCCCTGCAGTTGTGAAAAATGCCAGTACTGCATAAAATTGAAAACTGTTGCTATGCATGGAAAACTGTCAATACTTCAAGCAGAAAATTTGAGAAGTGCCGATACACTGTACCAGTGAATACTTTACCCATTTACCAATGTCAAGCATTGATGCAAACAAGAAGTTGTGTGGCAATAAATGATGTATTTTTAAATAGTCATTTTCATGGAGCAGGACAGTATTTGATGTAGTGTTGGTGGCTAAAGTACCCAAAATTGCATGATAGTTTTAGTGCTAAACACAAGTGAACACTTCCTCCAGACACCCAGTCAAGCACATACATGAATAGTAAAATTCTCGGTTGTCTTTTACATGATTCCCAGGAGAAAAACATTTTTTTAACAATTCCTTCTTTTCTTCTGTCACCTTTGATCTTGAAAGACATGCAATTGGGCCAAAAGTCTAGCCTTTTTCGTATCTCCTGATTTGAGACTTCTATTGGAAAAGCGGTGATTTTTTTTGCAAAGGGCTCATGGAATAACATCTTCTAATAAGATCAAGTAATCAGTTGACTAGCTCTGATTTGGAGACCCAAACTAACTCTCAAGAATATATCAATCTGGGCTCCTCTGTTGAACTTTAGGATTATTTATTGCCACTTTTCTTTAACTTTACTTGTTTGTACTGAAAGGATTCAACTCCTTTAAATATCTGCCAGTAGGACATACCCTGGTCTATAAGTAGCTTCTGTTTGGGTTTTTTTTTTGTTTTCTTAATACACCTTTTTATATAGCATGGAGATGGTACACAATTTGAAACCTAGACAAGGTGTCTTTTAAGTGATATAAAATTTAACCACAATCTCGCATGTCTTGTTCTTTAAATATTGTGATACTAGCAGAGCAAAATGGCCATTTAGTAAAATATATACATTGGTAAGTCCTTCTCTTGTGATCACACCATTCATTTAGGAACCTTGGTTAACTAGATATGCTAGCCCTTAAGTTCTTCTTTCTTTATACATCTTGTTGCTTTTGATGTTCCAGCCCTCTTGTGGATGCCGGACAACATTATGTCTGATCATAGATGGATGCTGGATACCGGACATTTTGTTGTTTTATAAATATAGAGATGTGGCCTATAATTATGCTAGCATTCTTAATTAATTATTCACACTGGTTGTAGACAGTGATGACTCCAGATTGACTCCTATGTCCTTTTCATAAGGAATACTTTCAAGTTTTAGAAGTCTTGAATTGCCTCGTTGTGTAATCTAGACAGTGGCATCATCTACATGCTAATAGTTTCTTGACCTCTATCACCATTTCTCCATTACATTATTGTACTAATTTACTGAATGCTACTGAGGTCAATATCCTTCCATCCATTGTCTAACCTGCAGAATCCGAATAGGGTCACGGGGGTCTGCTGGAGCCAATCCCAGCCAACACAGGGCACAAGGCAGGAACCAATCCTGGGCAGGGTGCCAACCCACCGCAGGAGGTCAATATCCTTCATGTCTATTTTTTTTTTCTTCATCCAACTCCATAACCTGTAAAGAATTACTTTTTTAATCGTATAAGGATTAGGAGTCTAAAGAATGTATTATGTGTTATGAATACTAAAATATGGTGATCTTGAGAAAAATTTGAGGTGTTCCATTTTAAAACAAAGATATAATATGAGGAGGCATTTCATTTTATATAGAACACAGTGTTCATACCTTTAAAAATATTGCAGTTCTGCTTTATGATTATTACTGCAAATTTATTCATTGCTTGAAAATTCCTTTTTTGTGTTTCTACTGATGTTTCAAAGCTTTGTACTATTATGTACATATTGTGATCTGTTTCCTTAGAAACTTCTTTTTTGCTGACATTATTTCTTTAGAAGGTATCTTTTTTTCTTTTTCTTTCCAAAAGCAGGCACTCTAAAATTACAAGACAGGAAATCTCAAGATTTTTATATGTGAGAGATTTATCATCTTCTGTCCTTTCAATGTAATGTAAATGATTTAAATTAGTGTTGTGTAATATAAATTACAGGTCACTGGTAGACAAGAAACTGAAGAGTGGTGATGCTTGCCTAACTCTGATTTTTACAACAAAAAACTTTCTTAAAGTTAACCCCTACAGATGCTGTATTCATGCAAGTTTAATAATTTTAGCCCAAATATACTTAATGCTGTCTGGATAGGCTCTGTCTGCCTTGACACTGAACTGAACTAAGTGAGTTTCATAATGGATAAATGTATACTTCACTCGGTATCAGATCTGCATAATCGACTTCAGGGTGGTGCAACAGTTTTTCGGAGAGCACTCATATACACTTCCATACTTACAGAAGGTTTGTTTGAGTATCATTTTGAGCTAATGAGCAAGTCCACAAAATAGAAGAGGAAAAATCAGATAATCTTGAGAAAAAACATTCCTGACAAGAGTGCTTGGAACAAGGCTGTAACCAAAAACTCTGGAGATGTGATGCAACAGCACTAACACCGGTGTGACAGTGACACATCTCAATGATTTGCAAAGTCTGTAACAATTTAATAGACTTAATTTTAATTATATTTTCTTATTATTATACATTCATTTAACAGCAGGTAAAATACAAAACAAAATTAAACATACCTTACAACATCACTATTTTTGCAGACACATTTAAGTTACATAATTATACAATAATTGTTTACATAATGTACATATTTTTACAAATTAATTTAACCTTTAAACTAAATAATATACTTTATTCAGCTTATCTCCTTCCATCGTGCAGAGCTGCCATTCCTTTCTCAAATGGATACCATTTTTTTCCCCTTGTAATATTTTTTTATTGCTTTTCCGTACAACTTGGTAAAATTTGGCTTCCAATAAATTACTGTTTAGTACTATACATGTCTTTCCAGGTAAATTATGAGCAATTTCTTGTATACTGTAATAAGAGAAAAGCCTTCACTCAAATCTCCAGTGGATTCAACATATATAAAAAAACTCATACAATTATTTAAGAAAATACAGAAGGGAAGAATAAACAAAGGGAGAACTGAATGTAAAAACTAAAGGAAATAATTATAAAAATAAATGCATACTTTCTCCTTGTGGCCTATTTAAAAAATGATATTATGTGTAACAGAAACATGTACATACCATCAAAATATTATTAGCCCTTTGATATCTTCTTTTATCTAACATACATTTATATTATTCTTTAGCTAGCTAAATATAATAATTTTTAGGAATCTACCCATATTATGAATGATACTTTTGTTGTACATGGAAATAAGGAGCCAGAAAATAGCCAAAAGTGCTAGGCTCCTTTATACTATTTTCAAGAAATAAATTTGAAATAGAACTTCACATCAGTAACGGAGATCACACAGAAATGTTCCCTGTTTTAAGATAAACATTTTTAGAAGATGTTTTCTTGAATTGACAAACACAGTAAATACTAAGCTTTTTATCTGAATTCACCTAAAAATTACAGCACAATCTCCCATGCTCTTTCATCCTCTATTGGCTGTTTTATTGCTAATCAGCAGTACTGGGTCAGGAATATAAAATACACTTTAAACCACACAAACTGCTATTACTTCGCTGTGAACTTGAAACTGTGACACCCTGTGCAAGGACACTGTTGTACAATTCCCGACTTGGGGTGCCAGTAGATGAGATTGAGTGACCAGGGGCATCATGTATAAATGATGCATTTGCACAAAAATGTTGCATACTCCCGTTTCCAAGCTCAAATCACAATGTATAAAACCTAAACTTGGCGTAAAGCCTCACATATTTTCACACTAGCTAATACTCTGGCGTACACAAGTTCTCCTCTCGGTTTTGCAAACTGGTGGCACCCAGCGTCAAAGCAGTTCCAGTGTGGTTTCTCTTTCTTTTTTAGATCCATAATGCCTGATGCAGCTTTATAAATACACTGAAATTAACCGCATATTGTTTATTAGTTTAATGCATCTGATTGTAATTAACCTGTAACAATATAATGGTCCACAAAATGGCCAAACTATTCCAAATACCATAGCTGGTTTAGCGTTGTTACTCTTACTGCTTCTTCTTCTTTTAGCTGCTCCCGTTAGGGGTTGCCACAGCGGATCATCTTTTTCCATATTACTCTCACTGCACAATTCAGAGTATTTATATCACTACATACACAGCAGCTGATTGGAAAGAGAATTATTGGTATACAGCATCAAGCACATGCTGCCTCAGCCATGCTGTCTATTGAACTGATCTCATGCTACAAACGCTTCAGAGCCTTTCCTGTACGGACCTCGCAGTTCAGAAACAGTTTCATCCCAAGAACTATAAATGCAGTCAGTCAGTCCGCTCCTTGTAGAACTGTTTGCACTTATTAGTACAATTAGTACTCTCTATCCTCCTTTTTATCTTTTCTTCCATTGTCCACCATCTGACTCTTTCCCCACTTTCTTCCTTTTTCTTTTGTTTTTGTTTTCCCCCGGTCCTGTCTGTGACTATAACAAACCTATTTAAAAGAAAAATAAATATATATATATTTAAAAAAAAAGCCATGAATGATGACAGCACAGCTACACATACATTACATATGCATGTGTCATCTGTGTTACTGACAGGCTGGTAAAAAAAAAAAAAAAAAAGTACTATTAGTTTTAGTTATCAGTCACTTCATTGTAAACTTGTGATATAGTTATAATATTGCACAACCTGAGCCACTTTATAAAGCACGTATTTACTGTACATATGATGATTATATCATTTTTACAATGAAATGCAGCAAAATATGTTTATTACATTATACAGATAAAATGTTAACTTAATTTAACTAATGTATATTGTTAATAATTAAACATGTGAGGAAACGGTGTCGCAGAGCTAGCAAGGAACTGGTGCTCCGTTCACGGAGTGTTCCTGCCTCGCGCTGTATTCTTGCTGGGGCTGGCACAACACTGGAAGGAAAGATGGATACAATAATTAAACATGTACTACAAAGATATTTCAATGTTCCTTGAAAGTTTTGCAGAATCTGCGTTCTAAGCTTACAGATGGCTCAACGTCTATTACAGAGCTGATTGTGTGGCAATTGGGTATTGGAGAAAGTTAGTAAGTTTGAAAGAGACAGTACTGCTGTAATAAATTATTTAATCGAAGGTCGCACATGGTGCAGCAAGCATCTTGCATGAGGCACGAACAATCACTGTGCCACCGTGTTCCCATGTTTAATAACATGCCTTAACTCCTATCATCATGAAAATCATATCAAGTATACATCTCAGTATTTAAATTATTCAGAGAACTGTAATATCACGAATGTAATGGATTCTGTGCTCTGTCGAAGGAAGAGAAAGCCCATTTAAGAAGCACATAGTGATTCACACACATAGAGCACATAGAAGATCAAATACAAAACAAAGCATTTAATGTCCTACTTTAGTTACGATGGGATTTGAGAAACTAGTAAATTAAACGATTTTAAGATGATGTTTATGATGTTCTACTTTATTGACAAAATAAACTATGTGATTAAACTGGAAATTTCGAGATTAAAGTTATCATTTCGTGCTTTTTTTCCCCACTGTGTGCCTATTTTTTTCTTTGTACCCTAATAAGCTTTCATATGACACTCAGACAGTGGGCTACGACTGACCTTTTCACTGCAACTTTGATATCTGACAACTTTTTTATTTTGGGCACTGTGCGACTTTGTGAACTTGAGCTTTCGAGTTTCTCTGACACTCTATGGCACTCGATCAACTTCCTTTTGTTGTTTATACCACTGTTTAAACTAACAAATAGTACCTCTACTTGGTATTCGCTGAAATTCTTCTCTTTCTCCCCGGTGCTTTTGCCATTGCCTTTTCACAGAACACAAAGCTTAAGGGCTATTTATATGGATTTGCATATTCAAAGAGGTGTAATTCTGGGAGGAGTTTGGGGAGTGGCAGCAGGCACGTGTGATACTTTTCTCGCTGACTGGGATTTATGGAGCGGAAGAACGTGGAAGTTGGCGAACGCGCAGATTTTATGCATCTGGATTTTTTTGTGTGTACGAACATTTCCGCTTTTGTCCTTATGCCTTGTTTTAGTGTGAATTCTATGCACAGCGTTTTGCATGAGGTCCCTGGGGATGGAGTAAGTGAGACTCCAAAAAAAAAAAAGACTTTTCAAAAACAGGATTCTGTTTTATTCCAACCAATAACAATATTATTATTAATCAATCGAAACTATTTACAAAACAAATGCCTTGCAAAAATATTAACAAAGTCCAATGCAATGACTATTAAAACAAAACTAAACAATTAGTGCAGATGCTACTTCTCATATTTACAGTGGCTGCAAAACAAAAGAAAAGGAAAAAAGAAAACTATTCCTCCTCCTTTGTCCAGCTGCAAGACAGTTCAGGCTGAAAAATAATAAAAAAAAGAAATAAAAATTAATCAGAAGAACAGAACAAATAAAAAGAAAAAAAAACATTGAACACCCTTAAGCACAGAAGACTTCCACCTAAACTAATCCAGGAAAGGATACAAAAGTCGGTATGTATCTTTAGTATTAAGCTAAGCAAATCAGATTTATACTTAAGTCCGAAGACCTGGTGAAATGACAACCCCTTGCGTTCGGACCATGGCTTTATACCGCAAGCCCTTTTGTCCATCCAATCATCATTTACGTTATCCACGGTCTCCCAATAAACCGTCACCTGCTCAGGTGCAGTCCAACCTATTTAAACCTTCTGCACTCACGAGCGCTTAATCGTCTGTCTTGGTCATCTGAGGGTTCCTCCTTTAGCCTCTGGTAAGTGAAAGCTGTTTTATTTTCATCCGCTTTTACTTCCATTCACTTTGCTGGCTACTCTGAAATTCAACTCTCAATCCTTCTTACCTGTTTCTCTGAATTTAAATATAGCACTTTCACCTTCTCTCCTGCAGCAGTTATGAGAGAGTGCCTCCACACTGTGCTGCCAGAAACACAAGTGCGCTCGAAAGATGGCTTCAGATGCAAGCTCCACAGTTTGCTCTCGGAATGCCTATATGCTTCCAGGTAGCCCTTTGAGCAAGCTTGTGCTCTAACGTTGATGAAAGTTTATCCGCTGCCGTGTAAATCTGAGTAGGGGGCACTAAAACAAGTAAATGAAAACTTTATTTCCCCCACATTTTTCCAGATGTCCATGATAAGCTAAGTGGCTGCATCTATATTTGCTTTATTTCTGCAGCCACTGATCTTGGCTTGTCACAGAAACTAATAGGAAATTTAGTCAATTTCTTAACGTCACCCATTTTAACTATTTTAGATAAGCAATTTACTAGAAATCTATCAGCAAAAGCTCCATTAGGTGAGAATCTTTCAAAAGATGGTAACATTGTAAGCCATTTTATTTCTTTAGCAGAAAAGTAATGCCTGTGATGTCTGTATTGTAAAAATTACTCTTGTTTCACTCTAAAATTCAATTTATTATTGGGCATCATTCACAAAAACTTGGATCAGTGCCAGCCTCCCATGACTCCTAGGAGTAAAGTGTGACTGAAAAATTACGGAGAAGCTTAAAGGTAAGGTTTTTATGACAATGGCAAGGCCAGTAATCATGTATGGAGGTGAGACATGGGCAGTCAAAAGAACACAGGAGAAGAATTTAGATGTGACATAAATGAAAATATTGAGATGGACATGTGGAGTTACAGAAGAAGGACAGAATAACAAAATGAGAAATGTGACAACCATCTAAGAGAGTACAGGAAAACAGGTTGAAGAGGTAAGTACATGTGATGAGGAGAGACCATAAATACATAGGCAAAAGAGTTATGGGAATAGAAATGCAAGGGAGGCCAAAACAGAAGTGGATAGATAAAGTAATAGAAGATATGAAGGAAAAGGATCTAACTAGGGAGGAAGTACTAAGCTGTATGGAGAAGGCTGAGCAAGCACATCAACCCCACATAGAAGTGGAAGAAGAGAAAGCTATGCAACTAGATGCATGACCTTCACAAACACAAACAAAATCATGAATAAGTATAATTTAATCAGATGTACAATGTTGAATCAGTACGTCATAGATAAAATGTCACCAGATAATGTAATGTGAGAGATCTTTCTGAATAATAAAATAGTAAAAATTAGCAGCATGTTCAGCTTACCAGTGTAAAAATTTTAGTTTGATAGAAACAGAGGACATGACTTTGAGGGATAGTACAACAGGAAAATCAGTTTTTTAGTTTAGGTGAAATTAGCCTGAAAAGTTATTCTAATAACATCTTGGGATATACAGGAAGCTTCTTAGATGTTAAATGGTGCATGGACGTTAAAGTAGAGTCGACTCCATATCCCAATTAACATTTTAGGGTTTTAAAAGTTAAGTAAATACAATGCTAAGACTGAATCTGGATAGCTACATTAAACATTAAATATTCATCTGTTTGCTGCCATGTTTCTTTTAATTCCATAAAGCCAATTTCATCATAAATATAATCATATTCTAAATCATTGCCTTACTACCCTAGTTTGTGAATAGGTTTAAAGATTTGAAAGGTACTGCAAACAAAGGTTCACATACTAGAATGTTAGAGGTCATATCTTGCAACATTTTAAATATTTGTCTTTTGTGGGTCGCCTGGTGGCATTGTATTGAGCATTAAAGTCTGACAGTACAAGGAAACAGCCTTATTACTGTCTGTGTGGAGAGTGTATGCTTTCTTGATGTCTGCCTATATATTATTTCCCACATTTAAAAGATATGTTTTAGGTTGATTGGTAATTGCGATGCATGCCATTAATTGCTCATTCTGTCTGGGGTTGAATTCAGGTTCTTCATCGGATGCTTCAAGGATGTCTTCTCCTCATCCCACTTCTCACACCAGTGTAGCTGCTTGGTGCTTACCAGTGCCAGCCCAATGGATTTTTTGCTAATTTCATCACTCTTTTAGAAAGCATACTGTTTTTAGAAGGAGACATACTAAAATGGAAATTGTGCAACTGAAGTAGGCTTACCCTTTCAATAGGGTCTACTGCAGCTGGCACTGAAGCTGCTGATTTGAATACGGATTGCCAGATCTTGCCCCTTCCAACTAACAACGATGCACACATTCTTTGAAATTTCAGGGTGGTCTTCTTCTCTACTGCAGTTGAGGGAATCGCATCAGGGATGTTCAGCATTGTGCTTTCAGATTGCACAGCAGGGAAATTGAGTGCTGTGCTGCCATGTGGTGAAGTAGGGCTGTTTAAGACTGCACTTTAGGGTGGTGATCTGACTGTTGAATGTGGGCAGGTTAACCTCCTTGAGTAGAGCTGCAGATGTAGCAGTCTCTTTGCTTTCTTCCTTCCTAAACTGATGTTGTCCAAGGTTCTGGATCTAAATTTTTAGGCAATCAATAAACAACACAGAAGAGTTCATGAAGCAAAATTCTGTGTCCCTATGATGCTCTGGGGCATAAATTTCCTCTGTTTGTCCTGCTCCTGACACTAATGTAGCGCTGCACAGGGCTTTGTTGAATTGGACCTAGGTCTTCCACTCATTCCACCTTCAACACCAATGTGATGCTGTGCAGTGCTTGACGGCGCTAACCCAAAGGATTTTTTTCTTAATTTATCACTCTTTTAGGTAGTTTGATATCATTACAATGACTACTTTATCCACACTAGAACAGAGATCATTCAGCTGTGGCAGGTCTTCCCTTTTAATAGGCTCACCCACAGATGGCACAAAAGGTGATCATTTGAATGTAGAATGCCAGCTCATACTGCTGCTGAACCAGTGTTGCTGTCATCCCTAGGCTGATACAAGACTCAATGCAATTACAATATATTAGTCCAAAAATGAAAAACAAAGAAATAAATCAAAGCAACCAGCAGTTGAGAGGTATCCAGACATGCACAGTGCACTCCCAGCTTATGTCATGAAGAAATTACAACATTTTAATAAAACTAGTTCTTTCACTTGGCATTCCAAAAACACATATTTGACACATAGAAGATGAACAAGGTAATTCAAAAACTTATTGTTGGTAAATAGGATTTTTTTTTTGTAATACGTGAGTACTATTCATGTTAATGACAACTGTCCCTGCAGAAGGGTTGGGTAAATGTGAATTAGACACACTGCTAATTTTTTTTATGACTAAACTAAATTAATCCCTGGAGACATTTTTATACTACTAACAGCTAAAAAATGAGATGCAGAAAGCTTTTTCCAATACTGATGATAGAATTTAATTTGTAAAAGAAAATGAGGCACAAGGCATGAACCAGCTATGGATAGGATGTCCATCACTCAATACACACACACAGACACTAATGCACACACTTACACCAACCTAACTTACAGTTGCTAGTTAACCTATCACACATAATTTTCGTTACATGAATAGAGATTGATAAATTATGGTTGGGCTGAATGGCCTGTTCTCATTTATTATCATTCTAATTTTCCAGCTTGAATCTGCAGAACCCAGAGAGGAATTCTGGAGAAAATGAGGAAAATCTGAAAACTTCATGGCAGTTAGTACAGGATAGAAACCCAGTTTCCTTCTACGGTAAGGCCACAGTGCAAACCGATATGCTACCCTTCAAAGATCATGTCTGACGACTATATTAAAACAGTATTCAGAAGGTAAACAATTTTTTATTTATTAAAGAAATTAAATCAAGAAAATCAAAATAGAAAATGGATTAGCCTGCAAGTGTATATATTGGATATAAGCCGCATATCCAGGACCAGTGAACTAATCTGTCATTTTTGTGTATATGTTAAAAATATTTGCATAATGTGATGTAGGATGTTTTAAAATGACTTGAGAGTAGCTTAAATCAGTACCTTTGTAACTTGAGCAGGACCAAAGCAAGTTAATTATTTGCAACTACCAGGTTTTATGCCAGGGAGGTATGATTTCAGAAAGTTCAAGGATAATCAAATAAGACATGCAAACATGCCATAAGTAATTAACTATAATATAAATAAAGTAGGAATAGTCAAAATGGCAATTAAATTCAAAATATAGCCTCTACATTGTTATTAAGGTGTGTCCCTTTTTAAAAGCTATGCCAGATCTAACAGAAATCTTAAAAGTGAGCTAATTTGAGTTTGATGAGCCATTAAAAACCTTCCCATAAATGGTGCCACAAGGGGTAAAGATTTTTTTTAACCTTGTATTAATAATCCGATTGTAGGATATTCTTCCATTTTAAAGCACAAACACTGTTTCCATGGTCTTCTTTTACATAACCAAGATGAGTTCAGTGTCTTTAACTGGAAAACACAAGACCTTTGGCCAGTTTTTTTCATGAAGAAAGGAAACTGTGACATTTCTACACATTTAAGTTCAAGTTGACAAATTAATTGTAGTGTGTACACAGTAAATCTGATTCTTCTTGCATATCTCCCATTGACTAGTGGCAGGGTGTAATACCAGCCATAGACATTGAAGACAACACCATACTTGACATGATTTACAGAAGATACATGTACAGCACATTCACCCAGTTATCATTTACAAGCATCTACAGCAAATACAGTATAGTAAGTGCTGATGGTACTTTACCTTTTGCCAGAATGCATTAGGAAGAAAAGTGATTGTGCCGGATAACTGAGGTTTTAAATATATTTTGTCTTCCTAAAACAGCATGTGTTGAATAGCATATGTCGTGAACAGAGTAAAATTGTGTTCTATTAGTATTCTGTGCCACAAATTTTGACATTCAAGCATCTGAGGAAGTAATGTTAATGATAAGCCTTCTTGACTATAGCTGAGATGTGTCAGTCCAAGAAATTTACAAATGCTTACCACATTCACATCCGCATGCCCTCCAGTTTTGGCTTTGAGTATAGTATGCCACCTGCTTCCTGAAGACTGTGGCCAGCTCCTTGATTCTGTTAAAATTACAATAATACTTTATTCCTGTTTTGATTTTCTCTGAGCAATGTTATTGAAGATTTAAATACAATGCTAAACAATGCTATATCATTAATACAGAGAAATCTGGTCATTGAGAAAACAAAACAAAAAATTCCTAAGAACTGAATTAAGCTGTACCCTTATAATCTGGAGGTGGCACTGTTTTTAAGTAGCCAGAGGTGCAGTCTCACAGTCCTAGGAAACGAACGTCAAATCAATGAAATCTATGCAACCTGTCTGACTTTATAGAATGCATTAAGAGTTTTTAATTTTAAGCCCCACAAACAACACCACTCTTGCTGAAAATGGAGAAGTCATTAGTAATAAAAAATGCAATTATGCATTTTCATATTGCATAAAACTATAGAAATGTATCAGAAAAGTTATATTAGAATAGCATTGATTAATTCTTGCTGATTTCTAAAGGGACTCTACATAGTTAACACAAGGAAATATAGATTCTGTTTCTAGTTCTAGGTAATATAAGATAACATTTTTGCCATTGAGTTGTGAAGGGTGCATTAGGATTCTTTCATCTGGGCAAGATTAATTAAAGGGGGGTAACAGTGTAGTATAGTATTATCGCTAGATAGTTTAAACCTGTCTGAAATAACTAAACACAACTGCAGTAAAAGTATTTGAGATTTTTGTAAATCCAACACCATCTGATAAATAAGATAATTTCTTTGCCCAAAAATATTTTAATTTGGGAGATTCCCAGAAAATATGTCCTAGTGTGACTAAAATAACAAGGCATTGTTTACCATTATAGGCCACACTCAATATATTTTAGATACTGTAATTTTAATCAAATCACTTTCAATATGTGTTGTTGTCTGAGAATAGCATTTCCTCATTCTTGTCTGAAGTCGGACATGGCATTTCTCGGAGTAGGGTGTTAGACAATTATTTTTTCTCTGTATATGTTGCATTTGGGTGATGTAATTTGGGAAAAAAAGTACTAATGTTCCTTCATGTACTGATGACACTCAGTTGTATTTATCATTTCAATCAAATGCTCCTTCTTCAGTTATGTCATTAATTCATTTAGTAAAACATGTTATATGTAAAAAAGTATGTTCTCTATTCATCTTTCAACTTTATATGTTGCCTATTTTTAGGATCTTTCAATAGACTGAAGGACATATATAACCCTTAAATAAATAAAATAAAAGACATCTCTCAGTTCTTCATTATTTTTCTTCATTCACTGTATTCCTACCTATTTGACATTGTGCTATGCAAAGGAACTGCTTCCATTTATCAGTAACCCAGATTAGCCATTTATTGAGTAACACCCTGCCCCACACCATACTGAATTGCATACCTTGGTAACAATTTGAGACACAGGCTGCTCACTAGTTACCATCTTGAGTAGCTTCTCTTTTAATCCCACAATGTCCCCTAACAACACACTAAAGTGGTGTAACCTGTTATAATCTTGTAGGATTGACTTATAAGGTGAGAGAGTCTATACAAAAGAGTACTGTATCTCTTTTTGGAGAAACCTACTGTCCTTTTATTTTCCAACCTCTCATGTTATTGTGTTTTTTGTATGTCCAGAACATAGAATTTCAGGGGGATCTTTCCCACCCTATCGCCTTATTAACTTCCTCCTCTCTACCTTACATTTGGACAGTATACAGCATGATAAGACAAGAACACAGCAAATGGCCCATTCATGTTATTCTTTACTTTGAATTATTAACAGCAAAATGGTAAAATATATGCTGCACACTTGCAGTGGTTCTCAAGTTCAGTCCTGGGAGCCCCCTGTGTCTGCAGGTTTCTGTTCCAACTAGTTTCACAATCAGTGAGTCATTTTTACCCTTAAGCGATCTCATTGTGTAATTGTCTGTCCTTTCTATTTCTTGTCTTGTTTTTCATAAAGGTACATTAGTTTTAGATTTACATTTATGGGAATTAATATTTCTGTTTTTGCCATATGTTTAGATTCTTAATTTTTTAAGTGATTTTCTTTTAAATTCTCATTTGTATATTGACTATTAATATTAAGAACAGCAAGCAATACTGACTGCTATAGGGCAGTTATTTCTGTGTTACCCACTTGTGTGCTTATTAGTAAATAACATCATAAATAACCATAAAATAAAAAAACATAAATCTTATGCATCTAAATTCCTTCTTCATTCAGTAAAAAATCATATTAACTAGTTTGTGATATCTGGATTCATACAGAAAAGAGAAGAAACAGCTTGTTTGTTTAATGTAGGATTCTAATTAAAAGTAAAAAGTGGTTGTGATGAAAACCTGCACATGGACTTCCAGGACTGAACTTGAGGATCACAGATATACAGAAATGATATTTGAGTATTTAATATTACAAACTGTATGCTGTAGTGTAATGATATCCTTAGAACTGCCAGAAAGTACCACAAATACTCTAGAAATATAATTAAGAAGTCAAAAAAGCACAAAATATCTAACGGTTTACTAAAAAACAGGAAAAAGTGGTGGAAATCTCCAGATTATTATGTTTTTAGAACATGCTGACAAATGCATTATGATATTACAGACTTTGCTTTAAAAGATAAGTATGGTATTTTTCAAGTTAAAGTCATTTATCATGGTAGATGTTAATTTTCCACATGTATCTGTGTGCTAAAGCATTTTCTGTAAATTAACAAAAAATGCCTAGCCTGTTCTTACATTTTAAGATGGAGCTGAAGGAGCAAGACTCTACAGTGAAAATAAAAGCCTTAAAACTTAACAAATATGTCCACTTTTTAAAACCAACAGTGATATTGAGTATTGATCCGTGTCTTGAGATTGCACCCATTTATAACTATAGCATATCCATGTCATTTTAGGAAGAAAAAAATTTTTTTTTGTGTGATTTTAAAATGAGATCGGTTATGTGCTTCACCTCACTGCTTGTCTGCCTCCACAGCAACCTTTCAGCCCCATCGTTGCAGTTTTCTCCATTTTTAAGCTTTAAAAATCATCTTCCAGCACTGTTCTTGACATCTTTTAATGTTGATACCTAGAAGTGAAATGCTTTCTTTTTTCATTAGACAATAATCACTGAAAAAATGTCATACTTATAATCAATCTTTCACTACATAAGATAAAAAAAATCACTGTGTTTAACATTGCTATTAATCACAGCTCACAAATAATGTTATTTGATTATGGGCTTGAGTAAATGTCTACCAAGAAGAAATAGTGAAAGGTATTAATTGCTTTTATTCAATTAAAAATTCCCCCAGTTGTTCTTTCATTACCATGTCCACAGCATGAGCTGTGAAATAAATCTGTACCACTTCAATCAATTACACAATGGTTTAAGCCTATTGCATAATCTGCCTTCTTCTTTTCCCCAGTACTACATTTTTATTGTGCATGCAAACAACACACCTTAAAGTGTGTAATTGTGACTGTTAATAGGTATTGTGAACTGAGTGTTGACATATTGGTGTCCTTGACTCTTTTAAAAATGTAAAGCTTTGATAAAAATGCAATGAGGTGTAATCAATTTGTTACATGCATGCTTCACCAAAACTCATAATGCTGCAGTTTGGCCTGGATCACACTACATAGGCTTATGATCTTAAATCATTTTTAAGTCTTCAGTCTGTCTTAAGTGCCAACTTAAGAGAAAAATTAAGGAAAACGTACTAAGTAATTTCAACACAAACACTGACTTAATCAGTTTTAATGCGAAAAGATGCCGACGAAAGAAGAGAAGAAGCGGGCTGCTAGGGTGGAGAAAAGAAGAACTGCTCAGAAAGCAGCAAGCGCATTAACCTCTGAGCAAAAGAATGCTAAACATACAGAGAAAAAATATGAAAACTATGAATGCTCATGTCAAGTGTACAAAGTATTTACTGCACATTATTGTTATAAAATATAACATACAGAATATACAAAAATAAAAACAAAAAAAAATGGGGATGTTTTTCAGTGGCAGGAACTGGGAGACTAGTCAGGATAAAGGGAAAGATGACTGAAACAATGTACAGAGACATCCTGGATGAAAACCTGCTCCAGAGCGCTCTTGATCTCAGACTGGGGCGACAGTTCATCTTTCAGCAGGACAACGACCCTAAGCACACAGCCAAGATATCAAAGGAGTGGCTTCAGGAAAACTCTGTGAATGTCCTTGAGTGGCCCAGCCAGAGCCCAGACTTGAATCTGATTGAACATCTCTGGAGAGATCTTAAAATGGCTGTGCACCGACGCGTCCCATCCAACTTGATGGAGCTTGAGAGGTGCTGCAAAGAGGAATGGGCGAAACTGGCCAAGGATAGGTGTGCCAAGCTTGTGGATTCATATTCAAAAACACTTCAGGCTGTAATTGCTGCCAAAGGTGCATTGACAAAGTATTGAGCAAAGGCTGTGAATATTTATGTACATGTGATTTCTCAGTTTTTTTATTTTTAATAAATTTGCAAAATCCTCAAGCAAACTTTTTTCACGTTGTCATTATGAGGTGTTGTGTGTAGAATTCTGAGGAAAAAATTAATGTAATCCATTTTGGAATAAGGCTGTAACATAACAAAATGTGGAAAAAGTGATGCGCTGTGAATACTTTCCGGATACACTGTATTACTTTCAGTTTACTTCTATTATCACATATATACCTCAGAAAAGTGAAAGGCATGTTTTCTTACATCAAAAACTTTAATGCTTCGAAGTGGACATATTTTGTCAGTTTTTAAGTCTCCTGCCTCTTCATCTCCATTTTAAAATTGCAAGAACAGACTTTTTTTTAAATAATCAAAAAATGCTTCACATTAGAACATAATTTTATGTGGCAAATTAGTATATACCATGATTGTAAAGAATTAACATTTACTTGAAAAATACCAAATTTATCCATTCAGAATAAATCTATACTAATAAAAGGCAAAGCCCTCACTGACTCACTGACTGACTGACTCACTCACTCACTGACTCATTTATCACTAATTCTCCAAGTTCCCGTGTAGGTAGAAGGCTGAAATTTGGCAGGCTCATTCCTTACAGCTTACTTACAAAAGTTAAGCAGGTTTCATTTCGAAATTCTACACATAACGGTCGACAACGTCCACCATGTTGAACTTTCTTATTTATGGCCCCATCTTCACGAAATTTGGTAGGCGGCTTCCCTGCGCTAATCAAAACCAATGTACGTACTTATTTCGGTGGTATGACGCCATTGTCGGCCGCCATATTGAATTTTCCAACGTCACCAATTTTCAAACTTCCCGTGTAGGTAGAAGGCTGACCCCATCTTCACGAAATTTGGTAGGTAGCTTCCCGGCGCTAGCCAAAACCGATGTACGTACTTATTTCGGTGGTATGACGCCATTGTCGGCCGCCATATTGAATTTTCCACACGTCACTAATTCTCCAACTTCCCGTGTAGGTAGAAGGCTGAAATTTGGCAGGCCCATTCCTTACAGATTACTTACAACAATTAAGCAGGTTTCATTTCGAAACTGTCCGCGTAACGGTCATAACGGTCAACAACGTCCGCCATGTTGAACTTTCTTATTTACGGCCCCATCTTCACGAAATTTGGTAGGTGGCTTCCCTTAGCTAACCGAAACCAATGTACGTGCTTATTTCGGTGGTATGACGCCACTGTCAGCCGCCATATTGAATTTTCCAACATCACTAATTCTCCAACTTCCCGTATAGGTAGAAGGCTGAAATTTGCAAGGCTCATTCCTTACAGCTTACTTACAAAAGTTAAGCAGGTTTCATTTCGAAATTCTACGGTAATGGTCATAACGGTCAAAAACGTCCGCCATGTTAAACTTTCTTATTTATGGCCCCATCTTCTCGAAATTTGGTAGGCGGCTTCCCTCCACTAACTGAAACCAATGTACGTACTTATTTCGGTAGTATGATGCCACTGTCGGCCGCCATATCAAACTTTTCAACAGTCTTTGTTACTTATGGGCCCATCTTCAAGAAATTCTATCGATCAAAGAACTGTCACTTACCGAGTGGTTTCCATGCCCGGAGATACCACCTACCTTTTCCATTCTCTTTGTTACATATTGCACGGCCATATCAGGCTCACTCTTGATATCCGGAGGAACATTCTGTCTTATGTATTGAATGACTGGGACAGGTTCAAGGTGTGGACTGATGACGGTACAGGAGATAATTATACTACACAGGAGCACTAGAAGAGTGAAATGCTTAAGCCCTTCACCTATGGTTCTGCATGTGAGTTGATGGCTGCCGCTGAATTGTTCGGTTGGCGCTTTCAAGTGTACCGAAATGGCCAAATATTTTACACCTTTGGACAACCGCCAATGCCTCTTAAACATCTTAGATTCACAGGTGACGATTTCAGTAGTGGACACTTTGATGTTTATGAATGTTTAAACTCTCAAAAGCTGGATGTGATTTTATCGATGAAACCGGTTGTGTGCTTACAACTCTTGACAGATGCCAAATGTCACTTTAACACAACAAATCCTGCAAATACTGTCGTAATTGAAACAAACCATTAAACTCAAACCGATTATGACAGCAGCAATCCAAGCTGTGAGATTTGAGACAAGATTACTGTTCACATGGCCAACTGTAAGTTACATGCTCAAGAGTAAGCTCAGCGCACAGCTTGGTCATGTTACAACCAGAGGGCCGAACTGACAACATGGTATACAAAGAGATCCTTAACAAATAATTATTGGCATATTGTCCCACAGTTTAAAAAGGTTTAATTTTCTTCTTAATAAAAATTTGAATGCAGTACTTCACCGCTGCGAAGCGCGGGTATTTTGCTAGTTATTTAATACATTTAAATATGATGCTAATGTCTTTCAATTCATGCAGTTAAAAATTCATTTGGAATTCTGGCAACTCTAGATCACTGTTACAGCACTGTGTGTGATGCTTACCATGCAATTCAACAGGTCCCTTTGGGTAACTCTGACCAAGCCATGATATTATTTGTCATTCCAGAAAGACATAAATTGAAATCAGCAAAACCAGAAATAAAAGGGGTGCATAACTGAACTAGTGAGGCTTTGGAGGGAGTGCAGGACAGACTGGATTCTATGCTCTGGGAAGCATTCAGAAATGCCTCTGATGGATTAGATGAGTACGCAAACACAGTCAATTCATACATATGTTTTTGACAGAAATCATATTCTCCAAAGAACACAATTATCAAATAAAATAATGAAAAACCATGGTTTTCAAAAATTTGTAAATATTAAAAAAAAACTAAAGAGGAAGCTTAGAAAAGTTGAGATGAAAATGTTGTCACGCACAAGCGCATCGGGAGCAGTTGAAAAACCCGACGCGCACTGCGATAAACCAGACTGGGGGACAAAGACAGCGTACTAACCTCTCTCTCCTTTCTTCCATAGAAAAGACGAAACGACGTTGCCGTAAAACACATACACAATACACAATGGTCTCCACTTCCGGGTTCCTTTCTTCCTCGTGATCTTTGAGAGGACGGCCACCCGTAATCAGTGGCCGTGTGTGGAGTGGGCCACTATATTGGCCCCGTACCTGAAGGGTCAGACGCAGCGGGCTTATCACGATCTCTCTGAGGAGGAAGCCGCCCAATACCCCCTCCTGAAGGCCGAGATCTTTAAGTGCTACGGCGTAACCTCCGACCAGCAGGCGAGGGAGTGGCGGCACTGGCGATTCGACCCTAACGGTCCCCCTAGGGCACAGGCCTTTGAGTTCTGGGGCAAGATCAGGTGCTGGCTACGGCCAGACATCAACCAGGCTCGGCAAGTGGTGGAGTTGGTGGTCTGTGAAGCGTTTCTATACGCAATTCCGGAATATCTCACCTAGCAGGTCCGAAGATATCCCTTTAAGACTATGGACGGCCTTCTGGAGGTACTCGAGCACCAGCTGGTGGTGAACCGACTTGAGGAGGAGGAGAGGTCAGCTCGAGGGGCCCGACAGGGACGTGTGGCCATTCCAGAGGCCACCCACCGCGGTCTGGAGGCTCCAGCTAAGCCACGCGATCGACCTCCCTCCTTGCCGCGCTGTTTCAAGTGTGGTGAGCCAGGGCACATCGTCAGCACCTGCCCTCTGAACCATGAGCCGATGGACTGCAGCTGGATCCGGGGTGAGAGGTACTGTGCACTGTCAAATCCCCTGGCAGTAAAGAGCACAGGAGGAGTGTTACTTAATGGGCACTCGGTGGTCGCGTTATTTGATTCCGGGAGTAACATCACCATTGTTGCTCGCCGTTATGTCTTGCCGCGACAGTGGGCCGCTCCGAATACAAAAGTCACCTGTATACATGGGAGGACCAAGTCTTATAGGTCCGCATACTGTTGCATAACCTGGAAAGGGGAACCTAAACGAATGTTTGTTGCAGTGCTACCCGATCCCCCCTTTCCGGTTATATTGGGACATGACTGGTCGGAAAGCATACGTGATAAGACAAGCACCACTCCGGAAACCAGGTTGGGTCTGATCATGGAGGGACAGGGTCCCCTCCCAGCTGCTCCCACGCCGTGCACTTCGGCAACTGTTGATGACGTAGGGGAGACCTCCCCACAATTTTACTAGAGGAGGAGAGTCCGACACCTGAGAACGTGGCTCCCGATCCCCTCGCAGGTATGTAGCGAAATTAATACTCCACGCCCATGTCATTTAAAAGAGAACAGTGGAACGATGATTCCCTTAAGTTTGCCCGGAATGCAATCGTATCCGCAAACGACGTACCATTAGCTGATTCCACACCACTGGGCCCCCACTTTGTTTTAGATAACGAATTGTTGTATGGAGTGGCGGAACACGATGGTGAGGTTCAGAAGTTGTTGCTAGTCCCACGGACTAGATTCTGTAATGACTTCAGACGTCTCAATCAGGTCTCCAAGTTTGACGCCTACCCCATGCCCCGGATAGACAAACTTCTTGAAAGGCTGGGGACGACCCGTTATCTGACTACCCTGGATATGACCAAAGGGTACTGGCAAATTCCCTTAACGGCATCCGCAAAAGAGAAGACAGCCTTTAGTACCCCTAGTGGACACTGGCAATACAAGGTCCTCTCATTTGGGCTGCACGGGGACCTTTCAGCGTCTTGTAGACAGAGTGCTACGGCCCCACCAGTCCTATTGTGCCACCTGCCTGGATGACGTCGTAATTTTATCCGGCACCTGGGATGAAAATGTATTACAGGTGTACACGGTTCTTCTGACACTAGCAAAAGCTGGCCTCCGCATCAGCCCTCATAAATGTTCATTTGGTTTGAGCAAGGCCAAGTATTTAGGCTACTTGGTGGGGGGAGGACTCGTGAAACCCCAGTATAACAAAGTCAAAGCCATTTTAGAATGGCCCCGCCCGATGGTCAAGAAGCAGGTGCAAGCCTTCCTGGGACTAGCTGGGTATTATCGTCGGTTTGTACCTCGGTTTTCTGATAGGGCAGCACCTTTGACAGAGTTAACAAACAAGCGGGCCCCTTTCCAAGTGGTGTGGAATAATGATGCGGAAAGAGCATTCAGTGACTTGAAAAAGGCCCTTAGCTCGGCACCTGTTTTGAGAACACCTGACTTTTCCCGTCCTTTTCTCCTCCAGGCCGATGCTTCGGACACAGGTCTTGGCACCGTGTTGAGCCAAAGCATCGATGGTGTCAAACACCCCGTCATGTACCTGAGCCGGAAACTGCTGGACCGGGAGACCAGATATGCGACGGTCGAACGGGAAGCCATGGTCATAAAGTGGGTGGTAACGTATCTGAGGTATTACCTCCTGGGTCAGGAGTTCACCTTGGTAACGGACCATGCCATTCTCCAGTGGATGGCTCTGCATCGGGAGTCGAATCCCCGGGTCACAAGGTGGTTTTTGGACCTGCAGCCCTACAAGTTTGCTGTCACTTACTTGCCGGGGTAACCTGCAGGCCAATGCTGATGCTCTCTCCAGGATACACGACCTCTCGGTTCGGTCCGCCCGACCCGATGGGTCTGGGCTAAGGGGGGTGTCATGTAATGCATGAGCGCATCGGGAGCGGTTGAAAGACCTGACGCGCACCACAATAAACCTGGCCGGGGGACAAAGACAGCGTACTAACCTCTCTCTCCTTTCTTCCGTAGAAAAGACGAAGCGTCATCGCCGTAAAACCAGGAATATACAACGGTCTCCACTTCCGGGTTCCTTTCTTCCCTCTGGTCCCCCAAAGATGACGTCAACCTCCCACAATCCATCACGCCTTCCCAGCAACCATCACATCTGATTTCCAGTTCATCCCTTTATATTGTCTCCCCAACCCGCTATCTTTGTCCTATGATTTTGGTATTCTTATGTCTGAAAGAAAAGACCTAATTTTTTGTTACAGTATACGGGGCAAAACCCCAAACCTTTATGAGAGTGTCTTGTGCTTCTTTCACAATGTTTACAAAGTAGCTAAATATCAACAAGACAAAATCATTAAGAATGCCAGAAGCAAATACAAGGGTATCTGGAACAGATTTGAGCTTCTGCACAAATGATTGTTTGTCTGCCTGGAATGCTTTTAAAGGGATCACTTTTAAATGCAAGGCCCCCTGATGCAGATATTCCTTCTCTACCTGACCAGTTGAACAGTTTTTATTTCAGGTTTGAAAAGCACAGTCCACCACTTAGGGCATCAAGCCATTTGACTTATCACACTTCCCTTTCTCAGCGTTTTGGAGCAGGATGTCCATTTGCTCTTCTGGAAACAAAAATGCCCTAAAGTTCCTACCTGTTTTAAAAAAATCCACAATCATTTCTGTACCTAAAGACCATATCACATTGGGCGGCTTTTCCAGCAATTTTCAGTTGTAGCCTACATTTACAATAATATTAGCCAGTTGTTGTCAGTAGAAGGCAATCACCTAATTTAAAGTCATAACAGAGGATAAATAAAATTAAAGGGCAGTTATTGCTGCTGAACTCACTGCCACTGTTAACCCTTTGTAAAGCTCTATATAATCAAGCAACACTGGCTGTTAGAAAAAGTTACTACATTGAAGAGCAAGTTCTTGTACTCTTGTGAGTTCAAATCTTGGTGCTGCTTCTCATGATTTTCCTGTTCTTGTCTTTTTAACTTTTTACCTCTGTTTAAATTATAATGATTCTCATTAAGGCAGAATGGTGGCTCTGAGGCTAGGGATATGCGTCAGCAATTGGAAGGTTGCTGTTTCAAATCCCGTAAACACCAGAAGTGACTCTGCTCAACTCTGCCCTTGAGCAAGGCCCCTAACCTGTAATTACTTCATCCTGGGTATGACGTTAACTTGCATCCAGCCCTGCAAACAGGTCCTCCAGCTTATAGGATTGGCACTCCAGTCACCATATAAAAACTCACACTGTTACAGTGTGGCATTGAGGTGTCAATCCAGGTGGTTCGTTATGTGGTCGGTGCAGCAACACGTCCTTGGCACGTGCGCCTAACATCTCGTTAGTCCTATAATGGACTGATTCTGTGGCTGGTTTCATACTTGTGCCCAATGCTGCAGATATAAGAGCCACTTATATGAACTCTGAATTGCATTAGTGAGAAGGGGGGAATGTTATGTCTGCTCATCCTCTTACATACATACATGTTTTTTTGCAAGAAACAGGGGTATCTTCAACTTATCAGCTACCTGAGCACTACCCTTGAAGCCTTGGTCACAATAAAACAACTACATATACATACATCCAGACTCACTTATACCAGCCCACTGTTGGACTTGTCATGTATTATCTTTGTTTATGAAATGCTGCAGAAAAATAAAATCAAAAAAACTATTTATCCATCCAATCTTCCATCCGATGTCTGAACTTGTTTTATCCGTTACAGCGCTGCTAGTAGCCAGAGACTATTCCTGTGAAAAAACCCATACAGATATGGCCAGAAAGTACAAGATTCACACAGGCAATGACCAGATTAGAATCTCAGTCTAAATTCCTATAGTTGGAAAGGATAATAAATAAACACAACACAGTACTACCACAAACAGCTATCTTCATTTTATACAGTGTGGCAGCATCAAAAAGCTTACATTTCCAGTTTTTCTCATCATAATCTACAGTATTTAAAGATGACTGAATCCAGTTTTCCAGTGCAAAGCATTTATCTGAAGTTTTCATGGTACTTTTCTCCATTTTACAGTGGTCTGAGCTTTCAGCTAGGCTTTTGTTACTCCCTCTGCAGCCAAGTACTGTTTAGCTAAACTGTTTAATTCTGCTCCTACATTTTTGTCAGCTACAAATCAATACCTTAAATAGCACAGTGTAGCTTCAATGAGGAAAAGCTTTAGTGATTAACAGCCATCAAGCTTACACAAGCACCTAAAGTCATATATGAGTGTAATATACATAAAACAGAATTAGATCATTTTTTAGGAACATTAAGAATTCTATGGGGAAATATAAATTCTTAGCAAATCACCATGGCTCAGAATCCTCTCAGTAGTATTTAGTGCTTTGCTATTGTGCAGCTAAAGACTATTGTGTGGGAATAAATTCATCAAAACCAAAAGCACCTGTTATAACCTACATTAGCAGAAAGCTGACTTTAAATAAATTGTCATGTTTTACGCATTACTGTACACTACAGTTGATAATTTTTCCCTGTTTCTGTCATTATGGTTAGTGTAAATATTGCAAACACCTGCAGAGTATTTTCTTTTTTTGAAAGTGCCACTTTTTTGTTTTAGTTCTTAAAAACAGTTTTGTTATTAACAACTCTCATATTAACTGTTATTCTTATTTTTTCATAATCATGAAATTAAAAATGTACATGTTGATTCAATCATTTGCTTTTAATGGAATATTAACATTTTAAAATTAATCAGTTTGTTAGATTTCTAGAGACACCACTTCAGCATTTGGACAGCATCAGCTTACCTTATTGCTTTACTGTGTGCATAGATGATGCACCTGCTGTGATTCAGCATCTTTTCAATCAATCATATTTCTTTGGCAGCCGAGAGCCACAGAGAAAGATAGAGAGAGAAGGAAGAAATGCAGTGGTTCTTATTAGTTTTAAAAGTAGATAAATATTCCTAACTTTAGCATATTGAAACAATTACCATGTTAAAATAATTCCCTTATAAAAACGTTCATTGCTTGATGATTGAAAGCATAACTTTACTAATCTATACAGCTGCAAGAACCTTTATTCCTCTCTCTTTCTGTATATATATATATATATATATATATATATATATATATATATATATATATACTGTATATATATACTGTATATATATATATATATATATATATATATATATATATATATATATATATATATATATATACTGTATATATATTGTTGCAGATAACACTCTTGTCCACCTCTTCATCCCTCAGGTACCACTCCAGACACCAAGTAAAAGTCCAATACTTCTTTATTAAATAACAATAACGTGCACAAAGCACCCTCCACACTACTCATAAACTAAATAAACAACAATAATACTCTCTCCTCCTTCGCCCCTCTACCTCCCAGCTCAGCTCAGTCTCAGGGCTTTCCCATAATCCTTTTATACACCCTGACCCAGAGGTGTTCCTGCCCAATCAGTCCACAGTTCCTTATTCAGGGTAAACAGTCCTTTTCTTCAACCCAGGAGCACGCCGTTCCTTCCTGTCACGTGACCGTGACATACTCCCGGGTTATAGGGCACATAAGAGCCCACGAGCCCCCCTACAGCGACTCCTGGTGGCCCCCAAGGTATCCAGCAGGGCTGTGTATAAACACTATATAGTCCATGAGGCCCTGCTGGAACCGGGGGCACGATCATGCTGTCGGGAGAGCTCCTCCTGGCAGCCTGGGGGTGAGGGCCGGAGTAAGAAACCGGCAGTCCTCCACAATATATACAGTATGTTTGTATATATATATATATATAGTGACCACCATGCGCCCCAAACTCCTGATCCCAACAGGCAGAGACACAAGTTTCCCCAACACACAGTTTATTTTCCTGTGGCAATGCTCTTCAGGTGTCTCTTACCACAAGAAAACAGTACAAAGCATGGTTCACAATCACCAAGCACAAATAAAGAACAGTCTTCCTGTCTGTCTCCTTCCACCTTCACTCCTGGCAAGCGTTGTCCTCCTCCTTCTCCCGACTCTGGGCTCACATAATGTAGGCAGGTGCCTCCTTTTATGCTGCACCTGGGGAGTGCTCTGGGTGGCTCGTTAATGAAGTGAAAAAAGAAAAAAGAGAAAGAGAGGTTAGTACCCTGCCTTTGTCCCCTGGCATGACTTGTTGCGATGTGTGTTGGGTCCTTCAGCTGCTCCCCATGCGCTCGTGCATGACAGTATGTATATATATATATATATATATATATATATATATATATATATATATATATATATATATATATATATATATATACTAATAAAAGGCAAAGCCCTCACTCACTCACTCACTCACTCACTCACTCACTCACTGACTCATCACTAATTCTCCAACTTCCCGTGTGGGTGGAAGGCTGAAATTTGGCAGGTTCATTCCTTACAGCTTCCTTACAAAAGTTGGGCAGGTTTTATATCGAAATTCTACGCGTAATTGTCATAACTGGAAGCAGTTTTTCTCCATTTACTGTAATGGAGATGAGCTTGAACGCCGTGGGGGCGGAGTTTCGTGTGACATCATCACGCCTCCCACGTAATCACGCAGTACATAGAAAACCAGGAAGACCTCAAAAAAGCGCTGAAGAAAACATGCATTATATAATTGAAAAGGCAGCGAAACAATAAGAAGCGAGCGAGTGACATATACAACCATATTCATGAGTTCTGCTACTTCGGAAACAAAGCACGATGTAAACCTACACTTTAAATTAAGTTCATAGACAGGCTGCCGCTGGCGTTTGTAATTTAGTGCCTGCCCATATAAGGCCGTCCGTCAGCGGCAATCCAATAGCAAACTGCCACGGGTAAATATTCACGGGTGAAGGACTGTGCTTCTCAGAGGAAGATGAGATGGTCAGGGTAGTGTTTGACACAAACTCAGCGAAACTGCGAGAGAAAGTTTTAAGTGCCAGGACTAAGGTAACATTAAATACAGCCATGGACATAGCACGAGATGGCACCAGCACAGCTGGGAACCTTCGATGCATGTACACTGAGTGTCTCACGTGAACTGACGCAGTGCACAGATAAAAAGCAACAGTTCCAAAGAGGGCTGAACAAAAACCGAATTACACAATTGAAAAGGCAGCAAAAAATATGAAGCGTCTGATACATACAAGCATATTCATAAATCCAGCTACTGCAGAAACAAAGCACACGTTGGAAAAAGTCAATGTCCCGCTAAAGGAAGACAGTGTAAAAAAAACCTGTGCATGTAGTGTGTCAGGTCTCAGATAAAGAAGACGACGAGCTGTTTATTGATGCAGTAAGAAACGAATCGATGAATGAAACCTGTTATCTTTACAACGATTGACAAACACGGAATGTAACTTGAACACAACACATCCTACAAATACGAACCTGATTGAAAGAAATAATGATAATCAAATCCTTGATGACAGCAACACTCAGTAACACTCACAAAACAAATACTGTATATTGACAGTCATGTTACGTTATTTTTAAAATGTTCCCTTTTCTTTTTCTAGCTTTTTTAACACATTACTTCTCCGTTGCGATACGCGGGTATATATATATGTATATATATCCCGATCTACATACTCGAATAATGGATACTTTATTCGCCATCAATGATTGTTTTGGTAAAGCCGTACTCAGTGTATTCATTAGATGAACGGTAAAAAAGTAAGAGCGAGGGGAGGATGGCTTATTGAGGCATGCAGGCTGTAGTGCGCATCAACTCTATCTGAATTGCGTGATCACATTTGAAAAAATATATCTTTTCAAGTTCTATTTAGTCCATATGTGTCAAACTCGAGGGCGGGCCACATCCGCCCGGCGTGTAATTATATCCGGCCCGAGATCATTTTATATACTGTATTATTGTCATTAAAGCCCGAGTATATGAAGCGCTGGTAACACAATAAACTACAGATCCCATAATGCAGCGCTTCAGCTGCCTTGCCGAACACTTACCGCGTTAATCAAGTGTAGCTTATGATGCTGCAAGTTATTGCGAAGCTAGCTCACACGATGCTGAAGAGAAAAGTTCATTCTGAAAATAGAGCCTTTAAAAACCGATGGGAGGCTGAGTATATGTTTACTGAACCCGTGTGTCTCATTTGTGGAGCTAATGTGGCTGTAATTACAGAATTTAATCTAAGACGGCACTATGAGACAAAACATCAGGGTAACCTGAATGCAATGCAGAAGATACAGAAAGCAGAATAATTAAATAAGAATCTGGTAGTTAATGACTCCACCCATAATTTTGCTGTTTAAAACTGACACTTAATAAATCTAATTGCAAAATTTACTGTTATAAAAAAATCAACAATCAACAATTTTTTGCAGAATTATTTTTCTTCTATAATCTCTTTGTTTTCATGTATTTACACCAATATCAAGCAAAATGATATGAAAGGAAAAATTTCATTTCTATCTTATTTCTCACATTATAATTCCCATCTCACAAATCGGCAATGAAGCACCCTCTTTGTCAAATTTACATACCATTAACCTCACTGAGTAACATTCAGAGTGATAGCCTGACCAAGTATTTAAAACTTAATGGTTTGTGATTGCAGTGTTTTTGAAACTATCCATGAGAATGCCCTAAATGATATGTTTGATATTCGTCATTGTTATATTTTTTGAAATCAAGATATACATTCATTTGCTATTTGAAATTGTGTTCTTAAGTGAGGTAATTTATTAGAAATGTAAAAAAAAAAAATACTATGCGCATTATTGTTGTTTATATTGGAATCAACAGGCACACACCACCCAAAAATTATATATTTTTTATATGTTACTTGTACTCCATCTAGTTTGTGATATTAGACAAGAAAACATGTAATCTCTTGTTTTAGTGGATAAAGTACATGACAAACATTCTAATTGAATGGGACACAATAATGATCAGTGCTGGACAATGAAAAAATGTCCATGAGAAAAAGATCTTGCATAACTCACATTACATAATACAAATGTCCATTATTCATACATATTCTCAAAGCATGCCAAATTTAATGGATTTTTTTCAAAAATATTAATACTGACTGCTGGAAAACGCAGCATATAAAATAAACAAGAAAGACGGTTTCTATAACTGTGAGCACTGGAATTGAAAATCCTCCACACCTCCTTATTCATTGATGAAGAATTCTGTCTTCAGTTGAGGAATGAGGAAGGTATGCAGCCTGAAGCTACAGGCTTCAGATGATTGGTAAAGGTGACTGCGATTACCTTCAATGGGGCAGGTGAAAACCAATCCACCTAACCTGCATGTCTTTGGACTGTGGGAGGGAACCGGACACAGGGAGATCATACATAATCTATGCTGGTGGGGAACCTGGGATGCAAACACTGGTCTACTTACTGCAAGGCAGCAGCGCTACCACTGTGACACCCCCTTTAAGGGGGTGACTAATAATAATTTCAATTACATATGAATCATAGAAAGCATCAAACTCGTATTTACAATCAGTCACGATAAATCTTGACAAATCAATTTGGATTGAACATACTTGTTTGACTATAGGTGAATTGGGGCACATGACTAAACATAATCTGAATTCATGCAGTGTTGTTTCACATGCAATATACTCTGTCAAAATTTCTTTGTCTTCTGCTGGTTAAAGTGTTAATTTCTTAGCAAAAAAACTCTTTTAATTTGGCACATCAGCTATTTTTTTTTGTGTGAGGTTACATTCTTGTTATCTCTCTTTTGTTGGGTTGTTTTATTACATTTTTGACGAACTGTGTCATTATTTTTGGTGTATTCTACCTTTGAGCCACACTGAACTATAAGTTGATAGTTTATTACTCTTCCACTTTCTCCTACTCTGACAAGTGCTTGAAATCTAGTGAGATCTGGATTTAACTGCATCTTTTCGTACAATTTAATGTCTCTCATTCTACTATGATGCTGTCCCTAATTACCTTTTCTAGTAATGCTCTAAAACTGCAGTATTTAGCAAGCATATGGGCAGCTGTTATAAACATGTTTCTCCTCTTTGCACATATTAAACTGAGCTCGTATAAAGATGACGTTCCATTTGCTAACATGATATACTTCACACACTACTTTTATTGCCTCATAATTCTTTGTCTCCTCAGCAGTGAGAGGTAAGACATACAGAATACCGTCAGTACTCTCTCCCATTACATAAAGTACTTCACTTGACGTACAGTACTTGGTCTTTCTTTAAGTCTCAGTGCCATTTTTAAAAGTTCTAAATGTTTTGTCCTTCCTGCTTTCTTACTTAGATTGTTAAAACTTAAATGTGTGAGCTATACCCGAACTGCTACAGAAATGCTTGAAATGTTATAAACTTTATAGTTGTTAGTAGTGTTGAGACTTGTCTGCTTATACATATGTCAGTTATCCACGTACTCCTATGCAAACTAGTGTGGAAACAGTACTTAGGCATCCAAAGGAGGAGGTCAAATGATCAAAATGAGCACTTTTATGGAGTGGTTAGAAAATGTTATCACAGCAATTACTCTAATTTTCTTCCTAGCAGTCAGTCATTATCCAACCCGCTATATCCTAACACAGGGTCATGGGGGTCTGCTGGAGCCAATTCCAGCCAACACAGGGTGCAAGGCAGTACCAAATCCCAGGCAGGGCGCCAGCCCACCGCAGGGCACACGCACACATACACCCACACACTAGGGACAATTTAGGTTCGCCAATGCACCTAACCTGCATGTCTTTGGACTGTGGAAGGAAACCGGAGCACTCTGAGAAAAACCATGCAGACATGAGGAGAACATGTAAACTCCACGTAGGGAGGACCCAGGAAGCAAACCCAGGTCTCTTCACTGCAAGGCAGCAGTACTAAAACTGTGCCACCGTGCCGCCTCCTAGCAGTTGTGCATCATAATATTCATTTATTTATGGTAATTTATGGTAAATCACTGTTTAATAAAAATGTAAAAAAATTGATGGTAAACAAATTTTAACATATTTGTTAAAATTCTACAAACAATAATAAAGTATATATGAATTTATGAATAAACACTGTGCAAACTGCATGGGTAATGTGTTGTTTTATTTTTCAGGGCAAGATCTTTATAATAATATTCTTTGTCTTTAAAAATTATAACAGATACTTGAAATCTTGCTTTTTCAAAATGTTTAATCAAAATGCTAAAACATATGATTTAGCAGCAATTTATGCAACGCATCCGGTTCATTGCTGCGTATGCAGGAACTTTTTTTTCTAGCTAATTGGCCCACTTTATACACCTGTTGATGTCATCAATGCATTGTAATGCAGCTCTTATGCACCTGTCTGATTTACAAGTTGCAACATAAATAGAATATTTCAATAAGAAATATAAGGAAATTCAACAATTTACCTTTCAGCAGGACAGTGATCTAAGACTAAAGGTAAAATGTATTTAAATGAAATTATATAGAAAAGAAAAAAGATACATTTACTTGAGTTGATTATTTAAAAGGCCATTAGAATTATCATTTTAGCTTGAGTGACTTTACAATGAAAATTATGTCAAAATTGCACCAACCTGATGTGCACAGTTGTCAGAAACAAAGACTCACAGCAGTAATTCAGTTGAGTGTGGGGCATTCAGCATACTTTAGCATACTTCAGCAATCAGCATATTTTATTTGTTCCTTTTTTTGCAGTTTTTGATGAAATTTTACTTACCTAATGGGTAAGTGTTCTGTAGGGGGCATATACTTAAGCAATCAACATGTTTTTTCTTTGTAGGCACTGGGAAAAATGTACTTATTTCAAACAAAAATTTGTTAGTCATCAACAGTCAATACAAATGTTCAATTTCAAAAGTATAGGCATGATTTAAAACAACACCTTATGAGATAATTAGAGGAAGTATTCAAATGTGTAAAGCACTATGAAATTCCAATGTACACAGTTCACACTCAGACATAAGGGCACTAAAGTCAACTTTTCATGTAAATATTGGCAGTAACAGGTCAAGTACCTTTGTGCATACTTTGCCTATTTATATTCCAACTTAATGTTACGGATATACAGTATATTTCTAATACCTTTTAGACTAAAAGGTAGGCATTCTTCATTATTTTAGAGAATATGAGATGTGATCAGACTCTACTTACTAGCATTATCTATCTACAGACACTAGAATAGCTTTAAGATTTTATTTTTCAAGGATGATTATTTTCACTGTTTGATTTCCTTTGGACATACTAAAATAAGGATTAAATACTTACAATGTCATTTGTTAACATGATTTTTTCTTCTAGTTCAATAAGAATCTAATTTGCAATAGTCATACTGTATTGCAAATTGTATATATTTTCACCTAGCTTTATATTAACAGTTGGGGGAGACTGCAAAGAGATGCACTTTTAACTCACTTCTGCTTGCTCAGGCAGCGACACCGTTAAGGTTCTGAAACTCAAACATGGGACCCCAACCCTCACAAAGAATGGAAAACAACCATCTTAGCCAGCTAAGCGAAAGGAAAACTATGTTAGCGCAAGTGACTAATTGGGCTTCTGACTGTGACGGTATCCCTTCTTACCTTGATTCATCTGATTCCATATACACGACGTTAAATATTAAAATATGATTGATTTAAATGTTTAAAAAAATTAACATAACATTGACAAACCTTTTCTTTCTCTATTTTGGAATCATGAGCAGCTGGAGCCTGTCGGGAAATATTGCAGGAAAAGGCCAGAAGAGGACACCACTCCATTGCATTTCCTCCACACTCACATTAGCAGTCACAGCGGGTCAATTTAGATTTGTCAGTTATTGTCACTTACACACCTTTGGAATTGTGGGAGTAAAAACAGAGTATCAAGTGGAAAACTCATGCAGGCAAAGGAAGAACATGCAAACTCTACATAGACTACATTTGCACACAGAACTATAGCCTAGTACTTTGGATTCATAAGGTAGTAGTGCTACTCACCGTGCTACAGTGCCACCCCTATTTAATAAAACATTTTTTTAATTGTGTAAAGTTACCCAGCAGCAAAACTTTTGCAGTTAAACAGCATTTTCTTTCCTGTCTCCTGCTAAAAATGCATTTTTTTTCAAAATGTTCACCATCTGATTTAGTGGATTCTCATAGACTTCACTGAGATTCTCAAGTGGTGGAAGAAAAAAATACAGAGAAGCTCAATATAAAGGAAAAAGCTATCATCTCCATTACCTAAATATAGTTGTCATTTATATATTTGCAGCAGATAAACAGACTATTAATAATAGAAAACAATTCTGTCTTCAGCAAAAGACTTAACTCAACATTTCTGAATCCCAAAGCCAAACATTTTCTCAAGGTTTAACATGCATGGTGTTTATTTTGATGACACCAAATCAACAGTGATAGACTTCCATCATTGTAGGAAATTGTGAAGTGCTTTTCATGTCACAGCAGGCCTCTCTAAATCACTAATATAGATCTGTAACCATGGAGAGCACATTTGTATTTCAATCCATATGACTATAAATCTTTAGTTTTAAAAGTGTTTTTTTTTTTCCTTAGGGAAAACCTAAAGTGTAATACATACGCAGCATATGTAACACTTTACAGTACAGTACATGACCAGGTGTTGTTTTTGGGATGGGAGCAGAAAATGTCCTCCACATGTCTGTATGAAAATGTTCAGACCACTAGGGATAGTATGTCCTGATCTGGTACTGTGTAACATAGGCAGAAACACCATGAGATTGAGAGATTGAAAGTCTTCATCCCTCTTTGCATGCATACACAGCTCTTGAAACTTATTCTCTGTCCAGTGATATTGGCTTGTTCACTTTTTTTACCTTCTACGTAGCACCAAGCATATTCATGTAGATCCAATCACTTTTTTCCAGACCCTGTTCTGTCTCTTCCTCCTGCCATCTGAGTGCTCACCCCACTTTTCTCCTGGCTTTAAATTCCATCCTGTTATCAATTTCAGAGTTAATAGTTACACTAGTTTTTTGGTTTTTTTTCCAGTGGCACCAGTCACTCTAGTATCCCCTTATATTCTTGTGATCTGAGCCTTCCATTGCTTTTCTGGGGCTGGTCTTCAGGGCAGCTCTCCACCTCTCTGTTCTATTAGAGAGACTGCAAAGTCTAATATATTTATTACAGGAAATATTGCATGTATGCAGTAACAGCTATCTTCTCCAAGTCTTCTGATTTTCTCCATAGCAGAACATACTCTGTGGCATCTGGAACTTTTAGTGCCTTTCCCATTATTATTTTATTTATTATTATTTATATATATTATATATATATTGTGAGCCGGAGGGCTGATCGCACCCCAAATAGATACAGACGCCCCTGGGAAAACCACAAACCCTGAAACACTGACTACCCTCACATTGCTCCATATCCTTGCACTATAACGCGTAATGCAAGCCTCGCACAGTACTCCGCCGATTTAAAGCCTTGCGCAGCGCCTGTCAGTTTTGGAATTGATTGTTTTCTTTTATCTCTCTCTGCTCCTAGCGGAACTGTCATCTCTGACTTGTCATGGAGCACGTTTAAGCTCATGTGTTTGCGGTGTTTGAATAAAAACACTTCTTGTTTCTACGACCTCCTGTGTCTCTGTGCAAATCTGTGACCCAAGCGTGACAATATATATAGGACTGTGTATTTCAACAATAATGTTTTAAAAATCCAAATAACTTTACAGATCTTCATTGTAAAGGGTTTAAACAATGTTTTCCGTGCATGTTCAATTAACCATAATCAATTAATTAACATGCACCTGTGGAATGGTCGTTAAGACCTTAACAGCTTACAGAAAGTAGGCATTTAAGGTCGCAGTTCTAAAAACGCAGGACGCTAAAGAGACTTGTCTACCGACTGTGAAAAACACCCAAAGAAAGATGCCCAGGGTCCCTGCTCATCTGTGTGAACGTGCATTAGGCATGCTGCAGGGAGGCATGAGGACTGCTGATGTGGCTAGGGCAATAAATTGCCATGTCCGCACTGTGAGACGCCTAAGACAGCACTACAGGGAGACAGGAAGGACAGCTGATCATCCTCGCAGTGGAAGAGCCCGGATCTCAATCCCATTGAGCACGTCTGGGACCTGTTGGATCGCAGGGTGAGGGCTAGGGCCATTCCCCCCAGAAATGTCCAGGAACTTGCAGGTGCCTTGGTGGAAGAATGGGGTAACATCTCACAGCAAGAACTGACAAATCTGGTCCAGTCCATGAGGAGGAGATGCACTGCAGTACTTCAAGCAGCTGGTGGCCACACCAGATACTGACTGGTACTTTTGATTTTGAGCCTCCCTTCATTCAGGGACACATTGTGAAACATTTTTAGTTTATGTCTTATGGTGTTGACTCTTTTACTGTTCATACAAATATTTACACATTAAGTTTACTGAAAGTAAAAACAGTTGAAAGTCAGAGGACGTTTCTTTTTTTGCTGAGTATATATATATATATATATATATATATATATATATATATATATATATATATATATATATATATATATATATATATATTATATGTGTTATGTGTGAATATAGAGTGTAGTTTCACAGAGTAGCTCCATCTCAATATGCCACTCAAGTCAAAAGATGACCTCCATCTCTGGGTTCTCCGTTTATATCAACCTACTCATGGAAGGGGAAGTGATTTTGATGCCCAGTGGGAATGGGGCTTAATGTCATCTCCAGGCGACAGCACAGAGAAAACAGAAGACTCAGTTAGGGGCAGCACTCCCTCCTACCCCAGCAGTGGTATTACTCCACTCCTCATAGCCCTCTCGTCATGAAACATGCATATGTAACTATATTACGTATATAAAAAAAGTCTATATTATGTATAAATATTAACGTCTTCATGTGGAAATGTGTGTGTCTGTCCAGCCCAGAGATGAGAGGTGGAGTATGGGCTTCACCTCTGAGGAAACAGAAAACTTGTTTAGCTGCTAATAAGACAAGCGAGGACAGCACGTCAGCAAAACTAAACATCAGAAGAAAGACAAAGTCGCTTAGCCACTAACATCAGCAGTCCCTTTTACTTTTCCTCCCACCACTAATGCACAAGCAATGCAAGCACATTGGCAAAACGAATCCTCCTAGGAGAGAGATGGCCAGAGTAGTTCTTTTCAAATACCTGACATCTCTACATTTCAATTTTTTTTCTGACAATTTCAATAGTTTCTAGGACCCCAGGCTTTTTGCAGCATGGGCTTACACAGCTAGTATATAAAAAACGTCTACGCATGGAAGTGTGTGTGTCTGTCTGTCCGGCCCAGAAGTGCAAGGTGGCCCTGAAGTGTCAGGCTACAGCTTGAAGCTCCTAGAGCTGGCAAGGTGGCCCCAAATTAACAAGTCAGAAGAATAAAGAAGTATGGGGATACATAGATAGACAATGGGGAGGTGAGCACGCCCACAAGACAAAACCGCCGACCCTACTTTTCAATTTTTTTCTGACAATAGTTTCTAGGAGCCTGGGCTTTTTACAGCACAGGATTACACAGCTAGTATATATATATATATATAAACACATGATTTAAAGTGGGCAGCACGGTGGTGCAGTGGTAGCGCTGTTGCCTCGTAGTTAGAAGACCTGGGTTTGCTTCCCGGGTCCTCCCTGCGTGGAGTTTGCATGTTCTCCCCATGTCTGCGTGGGTTTCCTCCGGGCGCTCCGGTTTCCTCCCACAGTCCAAAGACATGCAGGTTAGATACATTGGCGATTCTAAATTGGCCCTAGTGTCTGCTTGGTGTTTGTGTGTGTCCTGCGGTGGGTTGGCACCCTGCCCAGGATTGGTTCCTGCCTTGTGCCTTATGTTGGCTGGGATTGGCTCCAGCAGACCCCCGTGACCCTGTGTTCAGATTCAGTGGGTTGGAAAATGGATGGATGATTTAAAGTTATGGTAAACTTCATCTTTGATAAACAAAGCTCATGTTTTTTTTAAATACTTATACAGTATTGGTAGTAAAGCAACTCTCTCATTACATTTGATTTGAAATCATTTAAACCATAAAAAATGTTAAATATTCTAAATATCCATTCACCTTCATTGATGTGTGTATTCTATTTTTAAGCACTTTTGATTCAATCTACGTGAGGGTTTACTAAAGTGAAATTCAAATGCTCAATCAAAATGTCTTTTTTGTTGTTATATGCATGAGATGACTTCAAACAGTAATGACTGTTACTATACCTCCTTCACCTCTGATTTACATAGCTGACAAAGGAACTTGTTTCCTAGTAATGGGCAGTAAAATAGAGCAAATGTGAAAAACAGGATAAATAAGCTTTAATCTATAAATTTTCAAATAGCTAATAATTGAAATCAAACAGAGTGTTCCAATTCATTTCCTACATCCTAGATCATCTTATTGATCTGTAAGTTTATGAAGTTCAGCTACATATTTAATAAGTATGCCATTGTCCAGGATGTGCAATTGCTTGTTGTTTCTGCAGAGGATTTAACTTACCTCTTCCTCCTCCTCCTCCTCCTCTCTCTGTTTAGCTCATCTGTCTGATCTTAATTAGCTATACCTTTCCAATATCAGCAGCTTTTGGAGCTCATGCTTCTGACATCAGATGTGGGCAGAGTATAGCACGGCATGCTTGTGTAACCTAGAAACAGCTTTTAAAACTATAAATTGTATATGTACTTTATAGTAGATGAAAACTGGTTCTTATCTCTGTTTTAACAGGAAAAACATGCATGGTCAAGCACAACCTCATACAGCAGCATTCCTAAAACACATAAAATACTGCAGAGCTTTTTACACTATTATTAAAATATTTAGGTACATATTGTCTAAAAACAAAAAAATAAAGAGACAGGAGGGATGTTTCAGTAGCCAAGTAACATAACATACTCTTTTAGCATAGAAAACGAATACATGTCTTTGTAAAAGTCCTATAAAATATTACAAGAAGAGTTCTGCTCCATGTAGAGCATACAGAACATTTCATGTCTCACAGATACAAAATTTTCGGTGGCGTACACATTCTATCTATCTATCTATTGAGCTTGTTTGTGTATTTCCTTTTGTACATTGGTCATCCTTCCTGGCTAACTGGTGCCTCTGTGTAAATGAGCCTGGGTGTGCCCATGAGTGTATCCTGTAATAGATTCCTGTTCCATCCTAGACTGGTTACTGCAGTGTTCCTATTGCTGTCAGGATAAGCCTATCCTTACACTTTCACACTTTCAGGGTCACTTTGCTGAGTACTTCTCCCCCATCTGCATATTTACTTCTTTGGATACTCTAGTTTTTCTAAAGCAATGGCATTGCATTTGGTTAAATTAAAATTGACAAAACATGTGAAATGTTCACTATGTGTTAGGTAACTAGTAACTCTCAATTTGCCTGCTGTAATGTATTATGGGTATGTGCATGAACGTGCCTTTTAGTTAACTGGCACCCCATTTAAATTTGGTTCCTGCCTTGTAACCTATGCTGCTGAGACACTTTGAATTTAATGTGCTTTGTGGCAATCGATTCTTTGTGGGGGAGCTCATGAAACGTTGTTTAGTGCCATATGTAATTTTAAGGGAGACTGAAGAAAAAAATCTGTCATAAATGGAAAGTACTAGCTCAACTGTTACTCACACCCACTCATCAGTAAACAAAAAAAAATTACAGAGGCAACATTTCTACATGCTACTGTGATATACAGTAGATTAGACAGGCTCAGAAATGATTGAATGAATGAATGTTGATAATTATATTCATATAATACGCATTTTTAGATAGCCCAATAATAGGTGGGAAAAGCTTAACTGTTATGGGGGTATGTTATGGGTATGCCCTCCATATTTGATCAAATTTTGGCATTTTGAAAAGGATAAGAAATTTTCAGCGTATTCTTTTTTTGTCTTATTTTTTTCCCCAGGCAAAGGTTACCTCACAAAATGCAGAAAGGGAGTTCAAACAATGACCCTATGCAAATGACATACTAAAAACAAGATTATGTAAGGTTGGTTAATTTCTCATACAAAATATCTCTGGTTTTCATCAATTCTGGTAATCTGCAAATGTTATATATTTTACATAGTGGGAATTTTTTTTCAAGTCTAAAGTGCTTCAGATAAGCAAAATTGCATTTATTCAGGCTTATTATACATTAGCATTGAAGACTAAATTGCATCTTAGTGTCTCTTGTTGCTAAGAGGAAAAATCTTATTTTGATTTTTAGACAGCATCTGTAACTAAAGAGGTCTGAGGTATTTGCATTAGGGAAAGCCTGAAGGAAAATTATATGACATAGAGTTGTAGGTCTGTAATTTAAATATTTTATAATTACCAGCTGTGGATTTTCAACACTAGGCGTCATGTGCACTATTTTTCAGAACATACTGATGCGTTGTATAGAAAGCATTTCCTGTCCATATCTAACAATTACAGAAACTGACAACTGGTGTTTATCATAAATGGTGCTTTACTTAGTGGGTCTAAACCCAGACCTAATGCACTTTCATAGTTTGGAATACATTAATTGCTGGCTTTGACAATAGATTTTTGAATCACTGTATTTCCATGTCACCTTATATTTAAACAATGTCTATAATTAAGAAAAATATTAGATTGTTGCTTTATGCAATGTTTTTCTGTGTGCTGCACCTTAATTACTTTGAACTAATTTAAGCCCCACTAGTTCTAACTTCATCCCACAATGACTGACACATTCTAAAGAATGGTGACATTATGATCATTTTTATTTCAGTATCTTTATATGGGGTAGATCATTAGCATAGTGGTGAGTGCCTGGTTTTTGCATGGGCAAACAGGTTCTTTATGTTTTAGCCTTTGACAATTGCCTAACACTTCCACAGAGCACAGACCTCAAAGCAGCTGACAAAAAAATTAAAATACTCAAATATCACAGTGAAAAATAGCATAGCTTAATTTTAACATTTTAAACAAACACCTGTTAAGGTGTAAGTAAGTCAGGCATCATCAGAACAATAGTCACTAGTACAACAAGGTCGTGACTGCATTTTTTATCTGGTTTTCAAAAATTAGTCCAATAAATGATGCAGTTGACATAATCTTCCCTTCTAATTAATCGTCTCCTTTTTTTAAGTAGAGCATTCTGGCAAGTATTCTTTTATTATTATTTCAAAAAAATCTATATATCATAAATTCATAGTGCATGCTGAAATACTTTTATTTGTGTATTGTGGTTGAACTAGGCAATGCAGGGTCTCTGCCAGCCCGGTCATCCCAATTTAATTCAGTCACAAAAATGTAATGAAAAAGGGATGCTATGCAAGACATTACAAGCAAACCATCTCTGTCTCTGAAGTGACAGGGAGCTCTTTTCTATGGTACGGTCTACTCACAACTGACCGCCTCCTTCCAGCATTGGCTGACTTTATAGCTGGGAGCCTTGAAGGGGTGGAGTCAATTGTCCTCACTGGCTGTGTTCTCAGTGTTGTGGAGGAAGGAAAAGTGCAAAGGTTAGCTCCAGTGTCCCCTCTTGAACCAGTGTGGTATTACATTCTTCAAATAAGCCCAAAGGGTGACCAACAGATGCACCCATGCATGACAATGTATAAATGCAAACAAAAGGTATGTGTGCAAATGTAGCTGGTCCTTGTCCTGCTATTGTGCCAGAGACATGGCTCTTCTCTGTGTTGTATTCAAATGAAAATTAAATGACCATACCAGTTGAAACCCTTTATAGCTGAAGACTCCAATATGTCTGAATAAGATGACAATAAAAATACAATTAAAAGAAGTCAGCTTCTTCTTACTCTTAACACCTCTCTTTAGTCAAACCTGCTGTGACTCACTGCATTAATTTATCAAACTGCAATATATTAAATTGCTATATATATTAATATCACATACAGATAACAGTGCACAAAAACATTGTTATATGCATAATAATAAATTTTAAAATTTTAAAAATACAAGAGCCCATCTGAATAAGATAACAGCAAAAATATAGTTTAAAAGCTTGGCAAAGCTTGTAGGTAAACAGGAAATGATTTATACAAGGTTTTCATAAAGTTACATAGACTGGAATTTGAGAGGCCCACAACTGTGCTACATGTGGGCAACAGGAATGACAATATATATTATAAATGCAATGGGACACACTGTCCTACGGGAGGCAACATCTGTAAAGCATTTAGGGGTTTATAATGGCACATTTTCATCATCTATCCATCCATCCATCCATTATCCAACCGACTACATCCTAACTACAGTGTCATGGGGTCTGCCCGATCCAATCCCAGCCAACACAGGGCGCAAGGCAGGAAACAGGCAGGCTTATCTACTAGCTAATAAAATGAGTTTGATGAATTGAATGATCTCCTCTCATTTGTCAAATTTCTTATGTTCCATATTCTGAAAACCCAAAAACATTTGGAGCACATGCTCTATCCTAAGACTGTTCAAGGAGCACTTCATCTATCTATCTATCTATCTATCTATCTATCTATCTATCTATCTATCTATCTATCTATCACCTTTTATAGTTATATATATATATATATATATATATATATATATATATATATATATATATATATATATATATATATATATATATATATATGTCTATGTGAGAAAGAAAGCATGAGACTTGGTCCCAATCCTGTATATTCTTCTTCCTATTTTTTCAGCTTCTCCCGTTAGGGATCGCCAGAGCAGATATCTTTTTCTGTATCTTCCTGCCCGCCACATTTTGCTCTGTCACACCCACCACCTGCATGTCTTCTCTCACCACATCCACAATCTTCCTCTTAGACATTCCTCTTTTCCTCTTGCTTGGCAGCTCCCCCCATTAGCATCCTTCTCCCAACATACCCTTCCATCTCTGCTCTGCACAAATTCCAAATCAACACAACCAACACACACCCCGCTCTGGCTTTATCTTCAAACCGTCCAATCCTGTATGTTACTTTTGAATATTTATTTATTTATTTATTTATTTTTATATTTCACTTTGGGTACACGTTAAACTATTATTTTGTCATTTAACAAAATATAAATCCTAAGACATGATAAGCTAAATTGTGATATTTTTCACTTTCTGTATACTTATATTTTATGTAGGCAGAGAATTTTAGATTATGCAGAGAAATTCCACCACAAGCAATCATTTCAATGTTTATTTTTTATGCCCAAGCACAGCCCGACTTCTTTAAATATTTCTCCATAACGGATTACCTAACCCATTTCTACATAAAAAAAATGATATTGAACGACTGCCAGTGTAATATATGTACAGGTTTCAGCAGTGAATACTGCAAACGAACTGATGATGTCTCACTTCATAAACTTCCAGCGAAGCACCTCTAGATCACCTTAAACGATAACTTCCACCATCTGTTTTAAAGTTAGGAGTCGTTAAAGTTGAGTTATTAGGAGTTGCTGAGACTTAAACTATCGCGTCTCTTAAACATTCATGCCAGGAAATGGATTCGACTATTACAAGTAGCAGAAAACAAAAAAATGTTCACTGATGACGGGTAATCAGCAAAAAAGCTCGGTTTAATGGTAGTTGAAAATCTGTAGACGGATTTAGGTGGTCATTACTATGCATGTATCTACATCAGTTTTTCAAACTCACATTTAGATTGTAGTATCGCGGGTAGTTTTTTTCCAGCTCGTGTAACGTAATTTCAGTGAGCGTATGTTATTTTTTATTAAAGCGTTTTGTTTGTGTAACTCCGTATGCACGGTGACTTGACACCCAGACGCCCTCTATTCAGCACCTTGAGTTTGATTAACTGATCATTATTTGCGTCGGGAACATAAATGCCTGGGTATTGATCAATGAAATGACACACTGACTCACGCACACACCCATCCACCCACACATACACACGCGCGCGCACCTTGGAGTGAAACGGAGGCAATGTGCCACTTCAAAGGCTACCGACAAGTCATTTATGCACGTACGCGTGGACTGCACAGCCTCAGTTCTAAACTACACATTTTATTGAAGCATAAAACGGAGACCATTCATGCTCTACATTGAAGTCAAGAGCCCACTAATAAAGCCAAAAGGATGCCTGGACATATTCGTGCTGTGTCTTTGGATCGTGCAGTATTTAAAGTAGCCACTAGATGATCTCTTGCATCTACCATTGTATACCGGGAGTGTGTTGCAGAAGCATTTCAATATTGGATGCCCACAATAAGTAAGAGCTGCGAGGAATTTCACAAAAAATATGCCAGTTATGTCACTTTCTCAAGCACGCAGAAGAACTCAATACCTGGCCGTTTAGCCGCCTTCAGGTTTGCTCGTAATGGTGCGGTACCCTAATAACGTGTGGGAAATTTGCGCTCCTATTTTTCTCCAGGGCAGAAGACGCACGCACTTCTTTCATATTACCAGCTTATTCTTTAAAGACTTCTTGGTGGATATTTCGGCAAGAAACTGATCGGATATACCCTGGCTCTCGAAAAGCTCCATAGGAGGACTGGTTCATACTTTGCCATCATCATCAAAAAGAAGGCTTAGTGGGAAAGATGAAAAAAGGCGCATCTCTTTTGCTTAAATGTAATGAGGATGCAGAACAGATTTCGACCGGACTTTTATAAAGGTCGCATTTGCTGTGTTCAAAGAACGTGGATATATTGTATCTAACGACAAGTATGCGACCGCCTGTTAGAATGTATTGCTCTCGGTGTGCTGCTGTGTGCGTTTTAGTTGTGCTTCTCTAATTGTGCTATGCGCACCCGCGCAGGCGTGCTGGGGGGGATTCTGCAGCTCTGGCTCTGCTCACATCGGATTAATAATAAAGAAGAAAGTGTGGAATATGCACCATGAACATGCGGGATAACTACTTTTGTGACCGGAGTAAAGGGATATATACGTGCCCCTGAAAATCATCCCAACCTGTAGACAAGTACAGTATGTCTGGGAAAGCCAAAGGGGAGCCGTCTGAGGGTGCAGCCTCGAAAGCCAAGGTAAAACAACAGATCAAGACGATTGTTGAGGATCTGGAACTTGTCCTGGGGGATCTGAAGGATGTCGCCAAGGAATTGAAAGAGGTGAGTGGTCTGGGGTTCCTTCAAACGAGAGAACTTTGCTGCCAGTTTAGGAACTTTTTGGGCCGTTTTACATTTCGTGCATTATTTACAATTCACGGTGCTGTTGTTTTTGCTCAAGAAAAAAAAAAAAGAAAACGCGCAGTTTATACAATCCAGTGCATTGGCGCACTGCCAAAAATATCAGCCTTCAAAAAAAAGAGAATTGTAATCGACTGGTTGTCAGTCCACTGGTTTACCTAATAATTTGTTATGACTAGCCGCCGCTAACTTTGAGATTTATTAATATTACATTTCATGTTGTGATTGATGGCAATGGCGAAGCATAGCAATTCTTGTTTTTTTAAGAGTAAAATCGTGCTTTCAGTACTTAACCGTTTCGATTGCAGGCTCTGTCTTTTTTGCAAGTAAAACATAGTATGTCTCTGACTATGCTTGTATTTCTTAACTTGTTGATTTAGAATTGTTTTCTTGTCATTGAACAGGAATAAATGTGCGATTAGTTCAGTAAAACAATAGCAATAATCAGAAAATATTACTTAGTAAACTTCTTGCCTGTGTAATGCAGTGTTGTCCTCTCTCTCATCCCTCTTGTTTTGGAGCCGCATATCTTATCCGCCAGTAATTTGCACGCACGCGCATATTTATATGGTGATATAGATAACGGTACACTTCACCCCGATCGCCAAATATTGTAACTTTTCAGATCTATGCCTCTTACTTAATTTTCCGATCGCTGGTTCCACTTCCACTCCATCTCCTCCACTTCTTACAATGCAAGTTAAACAGCAGTCCCCGCAGCTATTTTTTATAATGTCCCCTCTCCAGTGATGTCTCTCTGTATACCGCAACACTTCCAGTGCACATTCGTGAGTCATGATGCTTTGTTTTTTGAAATGCTATTGCATACATCCGAGAAATACCTGCCTGTTTGCATTAACTCAAAAAAAATGCTATTTAGAGGCAGAATTCTGAGGTAATAGGCTTTGACAGAAGCCACAGCTATCACATACAATTTATGACATAAAATGTTAAATAGTGTGGCTTGTTATAAATAGTTTTGCCATATTGTCAAAGTTTAAGTCTGCTGTGCACGCAAGTCTCCGTAGTGGTTTTTGGTTGCAATACTGACACCTTCCTTTAGTGGGCGACTTGAGCCCCACCCACATTAGCCTAACCCTTTAGGTTCATAACCTTTCTATTTCTTTCATTCTACCACCTAGAAGGAATAACTGTAGTTGAACGTAACTATCAGTTTGTTTAGTTAAAAATGTGAAGTTGCAAAAACAATGATGCATCTTAAGGGATTCGTAAACAATGCCATACAATTATACTGTATAAAAGATCTTGGTGCATCAGTGTTTCATCTGTTGTAAGAAGACTGCATTTTCAGGTTTGCAGAATGATTCAACAAATAAAAAGAGACGTTTAGGAAATTGTTATAAGAAATATTACTACTGCACAGCAACAAGAAAACAGAGCTCCTTATTTCATCATATGAAAAAGCTGTTATTGTAGTGAATTATAAAGCATGTAAGGAAATTTGTTTTATCCCAGACTAATAATGAATGTTATGTGATAGTTGGGCATAGAAAATTGGTTGAATTCTTTTATTCGGAAAGAATCAAGTAAACTACCACAAGCACTGGGCTGTTTTTTTTTTTTTTTTACTAGGTAGCTTGGAAATGTATGCTTTTAAAAATCCCATATTTTAGTGTACCGCAATGTTTAGTGAATGTTTATTTTTATAAGGTTTCAAAGAAATTACATCCCACACATGAGGCATTGCCATGCTGTCAACGCTGATTCTGGCAGCCTCTGAGTAAGTTCTTATTCTATTACTCTGCATAAAACCCTTCTGACTAGAACAGTGAATTCATGTTAGACATGTGTGTGCCTTTCTTGTGATGTTCACAGAGATGTGCTTTTTTGCAAAGAAGCTAAAAATAGAATAAATGCCTTTAGAGAATTTTTAAAAATTATTTTCCTTAAGTGAGCAGCTTATTGGACCATGCCATGTTTGAAGTATATATCTTTGTTTTATGGTCATTTGTATTATGTATGTGTATTGTGGCAGACATGTCAATTGAATGCTGAATTGAAATTGATTGCATATTGTATTTAATTTATTAACAGCATTTATTAGTAATATGTGCAGGATACGACTGATCAATCAGAATGGGGAACTGTTATTTGTACTAAGATATATTCATGACATTGTGTTTAAGGACTCTTGCAGCAATGATGGCTGGTCGCAAGAGTTTTAATCTCATACAGCACAGTATGATCAGTGATGAGGCAGGCAGTGGTGCTGATTCATTGGTATGAAATGAGAATATATCACATCCATGATGTCATCTCTCCAAGGGAAACTGGCAGGAATGCACTTTTGTTAAGGGTTAGGTTAATTTTTTAGTAATACATTTATTCAAATAACTAATGAATGTGCCAGAAGGATCCTATAGTAAAACTCAGGCAGGAATCAAAATACAGAGGTAACACAAATAATTTAATTAATAAAATGCAAATCACAAAATGTTAGTGTATATATAAAAGTGTTTGGGGATTAGCATAATTTTTTGGTTATTTATGTGTAATGGATTACATACAGGAACCAATTTTTAACACAATTAGGCATTTTGGCAATATTTGTATATTTTTTTGCATTTAGATCGTGCTGTTCATAGGCATGCATGTCTAGGGCACAAAACAGTTTTGTTCTTACACAGTGGCCAAAGGAGAAGTAACAGGGGCAGACTCATGAGTCGTCTGAGTTGCTTTGTGTATATGTACAGTATATTACATTTTTTTCATTAACTGAGTTATCTCAGTAGATAATTGCTGTAACATCTTCAAGGGTCAATATTTGAAAAGGAAAGGTGTTTTTGCAGATCTGCATATTTGGTATATCCATTCATTATCCAACCCGCTACATCCCAACCACAGGGTCAAGGGGGTCTTCTGGAGCCAATCCCAGCCAACACAGGGTGCAAGGCAGGAAACAAACCCTGGGCAGGGCGCCAACCCACCGCAGGGCGCGCACACACACACCAAGCACAGACTAGGGACAATTTAGAATTGTCAATGCATCTAACCTGCATGTCTTTGGACTGTGGGAGGAAACCGGAGTACCCGGAGGAAACCCACGCACACATGGGGAGGACCCGGGAAGCGAGGAAGCAGCGCTACCCAGTGCGCCACCATGCCACCCATATTTGGTATATCTTCTGTATAATAACTGTGTTTGCAATTACAAACCAAAAAGTAAAATATTGAATGTTCTGTATGTGACATCATATTTATGTTGTTACTTTGGGGTATTTTTCTGTGACTCTAACACAAAAATTTAATTGCTACTGATATAGAAATCTATGCCATTGCTTATTTAATTTAATATTACCCTCATACATTACAAGTGTGTTCATTGTAGGGCACATGTTAATACGTGAAACCACCGTCATAACTGGGTTCACTTTGGAAAATTATAAGCTTAACTATTTCCCTGACTACCTGTACACTACAAAATAATGATCTTTGATATGAATCTGAAGTAGTTATGATGGCAACGGTTTTAGCTTACAGACTCACAGCTCTGGGAGATCAAATCTGATTTTGGGCTGGTCATCATCTGTCTCGAGTTCGAGTTTGAATGTTCTCCCTGTTTTTGTATGGGATTGTCCTAGGAGTACTCATAATGTCCTCCCACAGCCCAAAGATATACTTGTTATTATGATTCTCATCTTAAAATTAGCCCTGTGTGAGTGAGCAAGGGTTTGTGCATGAGTGGGCCTTGAGATGAACTAGCATCTTGTCAAGACTTGGTTCATACTTTGCATGCTCCCTGAACAGTCGGCAGCAGCATATTTTTCATCTATTTGGCTATACAAACTAGCACTCAAAAGTTCATGTTTGTTTGTCAGAAATGTACAGTACTTTTAAATTGATTTAAAAAATAAAGACAAGATATTAACATTGCTGCTAATGGCTATCACTACTAGAAATGACTGGTTTTTAATGTATTATTCACAAATGACTGCAAAAGGCCCATTTTCAGCAGCCATTTTTAGTGGCCTATTAGTAAACTTCCTTAGCTTATTCTAAATTAGTCATGTTTGTAATTGCATTAGCGCCACTGACACTTGCTATTCTGTTAAATAAAGCAATAAATTGTTTTTTCTTTGGTTGCATAATACTGGCATTCCTAAAATTCATTTCTGAATTCAGAAATGTAGAAAACAAAACAGCTATCTCAAGTAACATGACAGCCTATTGTTTTGTTGTGTTTTTTTTTGTTTTTTTTTTTTTGCAAAGTGAAGGTTATTCCATGTGACAGATTGCCAAGAAACTGAATATTTCATACAAATGTGTCTGTTATTGTCTTGAGAGAAGACAGCCAACTGGATCTAACCAGAACAGAAAAGAGGGGGAGACCCAAATGCACAACTCTATAGATGGATGAGTACATCAGAATCTGTAGTTGGAGAAACAAATATCTAATAGTTCTCAGTTGACTTCTTCATTAAATACGCACCAAATAACAGTGTCATCTGTAACAGAGAAAAGATGACTCCAGGATTTTGTCCATAATACCATACAATGTCTGTATTCTTTTTCCCATTTTAACCTTTTCTTTTTATTTGCCAGTTTTTAGATATGGCTTTATTCTTTGAAACTCTGCCTTTTAAGCTAGTATCCTGAAATTGTTTTGATATATAATAGTGACAGCTTTCAGCAATGGCCAGTGATAACATTGTAGGTTCAGTGACAGATTATAGATAGCAAAGAATATTGTAAGAACCCAGGGTTGAGTGAGATGGAGGAATGGATTTAGCACTTTACGTAATGTGGTGGTATTTAGCTGTGAAAAGCAGTATTGGTTTGATCCTCGACTCTTCTTCCATATCACATACTGTATGTCTCCCGTAGCATCATTAAACCCCTTCTGCTTCATTCCAGTGCCTGCTTACAGTATACATGATGCCAGCCCTACCTCTGTCCTCTCACCCAGGGCTAGGGGCAACACATATTGCCATACTTTCCCTTAGCTCTCTGGTCAGACTGAAGAAAAGGAACCACATCTAAGACTCCCCGGCTGCCATACACTCAAGTTAAAGGGCTTTCATTCAGTGCTGTGTCTACACACACCAATCCCTGGAATCCAAACTCCCTCACATCACTTACAAATCTGCTTTTATGACCAGATTCCCGAGGTAACATCAGCAAATTAATTCATAGTGTTGGAGATATGTTTGGCTCCACAGGTGAACAAGAAGTACATGCTGAGGTCTCCAAAATCTAGTCACAGATGGTGCAGATGGTGGTACTAAGTTTAAGAATTTATTGTTCAGTTTTTAAGATACAAGACACTGACAGAACTGTTTTTATTATTCATTAGTACTATTATGGTATAAAGCGCAAAAGATATGATATCATCTGTGAACTGGTTTTGATTATGTTCAAAATTAAATTGATCCAGACTGTTGATCTAGAGTGTTTGAAATGTTCCGTTAAGTGTTTCTCTGCATCAGCACTCTTTCACAAATGGAGTTAATACACTGGTCTACAATACAGTAATTCATACAATCCATTTGTTAAGTGCGGCATGGTGATGAACCCGAAAGATGGTTGTGAGGGTAAAATTGACCAGGAGAAGAAGTCAAAGAATTATACAAAAAAGGAGTAGGAAGAGACACACAAAGATCAGAACCAGGAGGACATAAAAAAACAAATGTAAGTGAGTCAAAAAGGAAAGAAAGGTAAAAAGTGTGGTCTAGGACAATACAGATGTCCATAACGTGAAATTAACTAACACTAATATTTTTTCTTTCTAACTGATGCTAAGGCTTTATTTGAGATTTTGATTGGACAATGCCTGATAGAGTTAGATGACATAACGTTACAAAGAAAGGACTGATGACAGCAGATCTACACTGTGGTGAATAATGCTATAGCATCTTAAAAATAGGTCATCAAAATAACTCCCATAATGACGTTGCTTAAAAAAAAATAACCCTAATATAAATCTAATAGCCTTAAAGAAAAAGAGAGATAAGTAAAATTAAAGTGAAACTGAAAAGTACATATCACAAAACCGTAGAAAAAAAATACAAATTCTCAAAGGAACATACAGTTTGTTTTCTTAGGAACAAGGATGATTGTTGTCCTTTTTAAGAACATGGGGACCATAGATTCTCTCATCAAAATATTAAAGAAATCAGCTAACTGATCATTACAGACTTTTAAAACATGCCTTTAAATTCCATCTGGACCAGATGCCTCATAGACATTAATTTTTTAAGGCCTTCTTCAGTCATGTATCTTGCAAATCTATAGGTTATTGAATGACGGGCTGCTTGGTATTGTAATGAAAGCAGCATTGAAGCTGTTAAATTCATTGGGGAGAGATGATATGGATGAGATTTGATTAGGTTTTATTTCATAATCTGTTATAAACAGTTCTTAGGTTTGCATGAATCATCACTACAGCAGTCTCTAGTTTATCCACATACTAATGTTTAGTCTCTTTAATTGCTTTTCTGATCTTGTACCTGCATGTCTTGCATGCTTCCATATGGTTTTCTTCAAATGCATCCAGATCTGGTGAGGTCTCAAAGCATGTTCCACTTTATACAATAAAAGCAGTCCTAAAGTTTCACCTCTGCCTTTTTAGTTTCTGTTTTTCCTAATAAGCAGGCAGCAGTAGTACTGAAAGGTGATCTGACTGTCCAAGGTGAAGACACAGTAGTGGGAGATATACCTTTTTTATCAGGGTAAAGTGATGTTCCAGTGTATTAGCACCATCACGAGGCGATAACATTCTGGTGATAAATTTGCTTTTTTGAAGTCCCAGTAACAATAAAGTATTTCTCAAGATGTAAACATTAGTATTCAATAATAATAATAATGTACAGACTGTTCAACACATAGTCGATGTTGGACTGTGGAGGAAATATTATTGGTGACCAGAAAAATTCTGGAAAACTACCCTAAAAGATAAATCTGATAGCAGTTGGTCATTAAATACTCTAGGCTCAGATTACAGCTTTTAGAGACAATTTTAACATTTGTGCATCATACTTTATTTATCGCTAAAACACACTCTTCTTTTATGTGACAATTCAGTCCAATCCATGCAAAAGACAATGTATTGTGCCATCAGGTGTTTCCTAGCTCTCTTTTTTATATTCGTTCTTGGTTGAGTTATGATGATTGTGTTGGGTTTTTATAACTGATGTACAGTATATATGAATAATTCATATCATAATATGCACGAACAATCTCTCTGTGACACGCTAACACTGAGTACTTTCAGCCAACAAATTATTTAGCAGAGGTGTGCCAAGAAACACTACTGGGGCCCTTTATACCAACAGTTATCAATTGAAAGCAAGGGAAAAAAGTTTAAACGAGTTCTCTTTGCATCATGTTTCTGTAAAACTAGATACCAACCATTTCAAAACATCTAATGTTGCCTGGAACATTTTCTTCTGGTATTCAGTACCTAATGTTTATCACTATGCATTGTTCTACTTGTAAGGTTATGATGCATGAAATGTTGATGAGGTCCAACTGCTTGAATTAATGATTCTATTCTCTTCTAGAAAACATAGTGAAATCAGTCATTCCCAGGAAAAAATACAGAGATTCATTTTAGTCACATTTATTTCATTTTGTAAATAAAGTGTATGCAAATATTTGTGCATTTCCTTCACTTCTTTTAGCACATCTGATCAAATCCTGCCAATGTGGGACACATCCTTTTGATTTCCTTGTTGAATATGACAGTAATAATGGTCTTTCTTGTACTTTCTTTAGTATATGTGTGTTGTTGCAGTATTATAAGAATGGTATGTGCTGTATGTGGCACCATTTTATGTTCTACTGCTTTCAGTTTTTGGAACCCACTAGTGTAAGTCACTTTATAAAGCCTACAGTTCAAATGAACAAGAAAACAAAATATAGAATACCACAAGTAAGATATAAAAATCAAAACATAGTAGTAATTTGAGAAATGCACTTTAGATATGGTCATCATTTTTTATGCAGTTACCATAAAAAGAACTGGTAGTATATGCAGTTTGATATCTCTTCAAAAACCTCAAGTGGGTTCCATGCAAAATAATTAGATACATTCAGTATGCCAATTAATATAAGACTCAGTTTGCAAAGCTTAAGTTTACACTTTGCATGATACACACATTTGCATTCTGAAATTGTTGATTTAATATTATAAAATAAGAATAATGAAAAAAAGAATATCTAGTAGTGATGGGAATCACCGGGATCCCAGGATACAATATTATTCCATTACCTGGTGCCCTAATCTGATACTATTGTGATTTTCCTTTTTGTTTTAAAGTGCATTAAGTTATGTCAGCAACTACAGAAAACCTTCTCTCTTTCTCTCTCAGTTTTTAAAAGTGAAAATGGATTCCAAGAATTGCAGCATTGTTAACAGTATGACCAGAAATGTCAAGTTACAGTACATATTCAAAAAACAGGTACATAATCTGACCATTGCAGTGGGTGAATACTTGTAAACTGTATAGTTTATAGTAGAAAGGTCAGCCAATAATTGAGATTAGCGTGTGTCATATTTAAAATAGTATTTAAACATATGTAAATAGATTTTTAAATTCTAGGAGCTAGTGCTGGGCGAAATGGAAAAATCATATATCACGATATGGATTATTTTATATCACAATAACGATATATATCACGATATACCACCCACAATAAAGTACGTTTTCAGTTATTCTCTGAAAAGTTTGACAAAAATATCATTGCATACTTTTTTTTGCAACTTTATTTTGAAGTGACATTTAACTGAACTGTCACAAATGAGAAAAATACATTTTAGTTTAGCAATATAAATGTATCAACTGACAACAGATGTGGTGGACGTAAAGCTACAGTAGCCTTCACATTTTTTTTATCCACATCATAGTTATTTAAATAGTATTATCAAAATAAGCTTTATTTAAAAAAAAAAATTAAAGTGCACAACCATTTCAAGTCTCTGAGCAGAAAAGCACTCAATTATAAAAAATAAACACAAAACATTTTTCAACCTTGTAGTTCAAAGTTTGCAAATCAAAATAAAGTATCAAAAGTAAATATCAGAGTTGAACATAACACTGTTTAAGGCATTAGCCATGAATAAAATTGCAAACATAAAAGGCTACTTTGTAAAAGTAGAAAAAATGTCTCTGTCAAATTTTTATTCTTGATTATCACTTATATAAAGGGTAGAGTATGCATTGCATAGCGACAAGACATTATCATACATTTGTCATAGCCTATTTAATGCAATATTTTCTTTAGTAATTGATAAAATTAGGTTAGAAACGATAGAAACGATAGAAGAGAAATAGGACGATAGACACTTTTCTATCGTCCCCACGATATATATCGTCATATCGCCCAGCACCACTTGGAGCTGTACACACATATCTGTATGTTGCCATGAGGTAAATGTAGACCATTAACTTGCTAGTTTATTCAATAAGTTATTCAACTTTTAAACATAAACAAAGCTTGTTGAAGACTGTGCAGTTCCTTGCTAATTAATCTTGAGGAAAAAAAACTTCAGATACTTTGCATTTGTTTATTTTGTTTGGCTCATGGAGCTTTGTTACAGTTCAGGCAGAGCTGAACTATGACAAATTAGGAGGAATTTGCAAAAACTGCAGGCAAACCTAAAAAGTGGTTTGAACTGAGGTTGCATTTCGACTTTGTGTTTGAATACATTAGTCTGTTAATTTTAAATTCAGTACCAAATCAGCATTCTAGTGCTCCTTTTAGCTGAAGTTGGATAGGCTGTCATTCTCTAGCATAGTACTTAATTTTAATGCAACATTGTCTACATATTCAATATTTGACATTAAGCTCTTTTTTAACTGCAGCATTGTATAAACCAAAATGAACTCAAAAGCTTGACTTAAACATAAACTTAAACACAAGACTTTCACTGGATAGAGCATTTGCAGAAGCACAAATGTTTGTGATATACCATGCTTTTGTGAGGAGATAGATTTTGTTATCCAAGTTGTAAAGAAATTAAAAAAACTTTTTATTTCATCAGACTTTTCCATTCTGCTAACAGTACCAGTGCTACATAGATTGTCATATCAATACAAGGTGCAAAAAAAAAGCAAAACTTCACAAAAAGAATTCAAGCAAATATCCTTAGTGTAGCAATAATATATCACTATGAAAAATACTGCAATGCTCTAGTGAATCAATTTTATCTCCACCTCTATTAATTAATGTGAAATGCAAAAAGAATACCAAATGACTTTATAAAAATATTCTTATCTTTTTTAAATGTAAGTTTTTCATGAACGTTTTTGGAAGGTTGAAACAAATATCTATCATTGTTCACTACAAAAATGCATTGCAACTACAATCCCATGACAACCAAATGTCTTCTAGAAAGAAATCCTGACAAAATCCAAACAATACTAATTTGATACTGTTATGAGCAAGATTTGACCAACAAAATACACGTACTTTTTTAATCTACTAAATCATTTTAAAAATAAAAGAAAATTAACATTATTTGGTAAATTTGGTCCTAATTTCTGCACAAGATCAGTTAATTCTCATTCAGAATGCATAATTTATAAGAATCAATGATTTTATTCAGAGAATGCAGCATTAGTAAGTAAGTAAGTAAGGCATGCTATAGGAACCATCCCCAAAACTAATTTGAGGACATTCGCATGTCCTTTAAATGGATATTTAATTAGGCTTTTTGTCTGCTATTTATTTTTAAAGGTTAGAAGGATCTCAATCTCAATCTTCTTTTTCGTGCAGGACTTGCCTTGTTTTACATTCAGTAGTTAGAATCTCTCTTATGCTAAATTTCACTCTGCCTGTCTTGACCTGATCACTATTCATAGCTTGTAGTGGCCAGTCAAGTAAAAGTCAAACCCATGTGAAGAGCTTTTTAGATATGCGTGATCTCCTGTTTCTGTGCCTCAAGCACATTCTATAGATGCTGAGGATGAGGTGACTGCTGTAGGGCTCAACAGAATACAAAAAAGGATTAAATGCACGTAGTAGTGAAAATGTACCTTCTTTTACTATTGATAAAAAAAAGAAAAACTATAAATAGAAATATGTTGCAAATTGGCAGGGTTTAGGGGACTGGCATGGTAAAAATAGTTCATTTCACTTTTCAATGTAAACCCTTTCTACACCAATAACTATACTGTCAATCTTAAATATTACCTGTAAAGCTGACCTTGGTATTTCCATGAGTCATTTACTTTACATAACGTAATGAAAAAAAAAATCTTAAGACAAACTGAATAATGAAAAAAGTCATTTAGAAGTTTGTATTAATATAGCCACGCATATCCATTCTAAATTATAGTGTACCTTCCTACATGTTGATATAAGTGTAGTGTAATTTTCTTTTTATGTATAATGTAATTACACAGGATATTGTTTTGATGTATGTAATGTATAGTTTTAGTTGCCAGATAGCTAAATGCAGATTTTTCATTGTTATTATTTACTCAATGTATGCTTGCAGCATTTGCATCTTTATTTGCCTATGCTATAAATAAACTATAGCAATAACCTGTTGTGTTTGGTTTATTACAGAGAACTTGTTTCAGCGTATAATATGATGATTCGGTGTTTAATCTAAATCTCAGTGTGTTACTCTATTTAAAAAAATAAAGCCACAGGAATAGACCACGATTACAATTGCAGAGTACAGGCTCTTCTTCTTTCTAGTCTTCTTTATGAAATAGTCACAGCAAGGTTTCTTTTATTGTGACATGAGATGCATAGGTTACTGTCTAAAGGCGTAAATCATTCATAATACAGCTTTACCTGTTTTTTCTAAGTCTGTCATTTCAATGAGAAAGATTGTTTTATAAGTAGACTCTGAGGCTAGGGATCTGCACTGACAATCGGAAGATTGCCGGTTCGAATCCCATAAATGCCAATAGGGACTCTGCTCTGTTGTGCCCTTGAGAAAGGCCCTTAACCTGAGCACTTTGAGTAGTGAGAAAAAGTGTTATATACTGTAAATGCAAACAATTATTACTGCACAAAGTAAAGATAAACACATCCAGTGACTTCACATTTAATATTAAATGTAGTAAGATTCATGATTTGTTTTAGTAAGTAACTGACAATTTCAACTATGGTTTTTAAGGCTTTAAATTCAGCAGCCTCTGATTTTTTAAAATCCAGTTTCTTTTAAGTTGTTTTGCACTTGCCTTACTAATTACTAGACTTACCTCAGTCTTTGCCTTCAGTGCCAATATACTGATGCTCCTCTCTTGGATCATCATTAATGATCTAACTGTTTGCATAAGGACTTAATTAATTAAAATCAATTATTGTTATTCCAATATTATTCTTGATTGAACTATTTTTAAACTAAAAATTAGGGTTTAGCATAGTAGTAGAATAATATAATAATGGGTTTTCTTCATTAAATTAATTATTTTAAATCTTGTATTTGTCAGAAGTAACTATATGTGACATATTAGTATACAGTATCTTCTGTGCTTCAAAAATGGTCAGATCCTTTAAATTTAATCATACATACATTGTTCCAAAGGTCTCTTCATTGACTAACTTAATAATTAAGATATAATGTTTACCTTCGCTGCAGGCTGCAAACAGAGGAGCCAGTCCTGGATGCCATTCCCTTAGATGATACAAATTAAATGCATGCACACACATGCAATCTGTACATTGACTGTAGATGAAAGCTGGACTCCCTGACAAAACGCACAGAATAACCTTGCAGACTCCTCTCAGAAGACAAACGTAGCTCAGAACAGAGTCAGAGACCCATGAGCTATGACGCAGCAGAACACATTGTGTACTACTAGAGGTTTGTTTAATTATCAAATCATTCTTCAAAGTAGTATTAAGAAGTTATTGTTCTTTTATTTAACCCCATCCATTGTGTTTGACCATGTAAATGTTCTCAAGAAATTATTTGTGGAAACTGGTCTTCTTTGCCAGTTCATAAGCCAAACCATGAAATGATTCTTTCTGACACTTAAGAAATTTATAAACTTCCTAATCTACTGTTACCTCTTTGCTTTTTGTGTCATTGGTAATTACCTGATTTTGAAAACAAAAAACACTTTTTTTTGGTTACTCGGTCAAACTGGATCTGATTAAATTATTTTGTTTATTCTCTTTAATTTAAAGAAAGTGAGTCCACATTCTATTTTTGCTTGTCTGATTATTGCCACTAAAGCTGGAGCCTATCAGAGCAGAATCAGGTGCAAATAAAAAAAAACTATTGTTTTTTTCGAAAATACACTCGTCTGGTTGAAGGGCACAGTAAGTGAGAGTGTATCATGGCAATATCACTTACCAAAAAAGTAAAATTTTCACAATTGGTTTTCTACCTTGAGAAGTATCTTTGTGTGAGAGGAATTCTTAGTTTTCAGTCTGGTTTATGACTTTTCATTTTTTCTTTAAAAAACACCTGGGTCTGATGAAAACATTGCAATGTCTTGTAATATTGTACTTTAAATTCAATATCTAGAAGCTTCTTGACATTCTAGTTGCTTCTAGACATTCTAGACAAACATCTAGAATCTAATTTCAAAGATAATTTGTTTAGTTACATAAATGTACACACTTTCTTGCATTGCAGTATGTGAATATTGACATACGAAGTGTGATCAAAAGGTGAATGTTTAAATAAAAAAAAACCTTTAAAATAAAAAAAAAATTACAGTAAAACACAAATTGCCATTAATCCCCCTCAAAGTACTCCCCCTTGCTTCAAATGCACTTATCCCATCGTTCGTGCCATTTTCTGAAGCAGTTTTGCAAGTCCTATTTCGTGACTGTCTTTAGTAGGGCTGTCATGGCTGCTTTGATGTTCTGTGCATCAGTCGAGATCCAACATCAAGGTGATGATGGTTGTGTTTTTTGACTTTGATGGAACTGTGCCAGCTGAGTTTGTACCCAGGAACACTACAGTGAACTCTGAATATTATAAGGGCTTATTGGAGCATTTAAGGAGCGATGGGCATAGAAAATGACCTGAGAATTGGGCAAATGGTTTCATCCTCCATCATGATAATGCTGCATGTAACACATCGCTTCTGGTACAGCAAATGCTGTGAAATTCACCATATTTTTTGATCATACCTTGTACACTGTAGGAGGTTTTATCTTTTAATGTTTGTTACTTTTTTTTCCTCATATCCACTGGCGTCACCATATTAGGTTCTTTGGGTTATGGTCTCATTTCGCATTTCCCTTTTTGTTTCTACACAACACAGGTAATCTGCAGTAAAATCTATTTTACAAATGACATGTTGTATATTTTCTAAATGTATACATGTGGAAATGCAACTTTATGTATATTAATGCATTTCTACTGCAGGAAAATGCATACAGCAGGTGGAAACTTACTCGCCATTCCCTAGCAACCATGTTTTTCTGGAATGTACCCAATTTTAACTGCGTCTCTGATTAAAATTGGCAAAATGGGCATTGTACTACCAGAACACTAGAAAATATGTCTTATATGTCTTATAACTCCATAATATGTGTGCATGTGGCAGGATTTTGCTCCAGTTAACTTTTTTATTAGAAAGGTTTTTGGCTTTTTGTGTGCATTTATCAGTTTATTACTCCGATTATATATACTGTATATTGTTGTTGTTAGGTTGGTACTTGTAGTACGTGGTTGGGCCGCTAAGGCGATCTACAAGTTACACTCCTCACAAGTCAGTCTGCCAAGTGCCATCAGTCTGGAAGGTTGTGCTTGTGTTCAGTGAATTGTATAAAAGTAGTTTTGTGCAAGCGTTGTTTTTTTACAATGGGCGATTATCGTGAGCAACGTGCGGCAGTGAAATTTTTTCTTCTTAAAAAAAGTGTTGCAGAAACTATTGTTACTGAAACGGTATGACAACCCTGAACCACCCACTCTAGACACCGGATTTAGCTCCGTGTGATTTCTTTTTGTTCCCTCGGATGAAAAAAGACTTGAAAGGAAGACGTTTTGTTGACATCGAAGAGGTAAAACAAGAAACAACCAGAGCATAAATGGGCATTACTTCAGACGAATTTGAAAAATGTTTCGAACAACGAAACAAATGGTTAGATAAGTGTATTTCTGACCAATGGAGAGTACTTTGAAGGAGACTAATTGTAGTTTTTACACAAGTCACTTAAGTAGCAGAGGGGGTTGTTAATCAGTTTCAGCTGCTGTGGTGTTAATGAAATTAACAACAGATGCACTAGAGGGGCAACAATGAGATGACCCCCAAAACAGGAATGGTTTAACAGGTGGAGGCCACTGACATTTTTCCCTCCTCATCTTTTCTGACTGTTTCTTCAATAGTTTTGCATTTGGCTACAGTCAGTGTCACTAATGGTAGCATGAGGCGATACCTGGTCCCTACAGAGGTTGCACAGGTAGTCCAACTTCTCCAGGATGGCACATCAATACGTGTCATTGCCAGAAGGTTTGCTGTGTCTCCCTGCACAGTCTCAAGGGCATGGAGGAGATTCTAGGAGACAAGCAGTTACTCTAGGAGAGCTGGAGAGGGCCATAGAAGGTCTATAACCCATCAGCAGGACCAGTATCTGCTCCTTTGGGCAAGGAGGAACAGGATGAGCACTGCCAGAGCCCTACAAAATTTCTCTCCAGCGGGCCACTGGTTTGAATGTCTCTGACCAAACAACCAGAAAGACTTCATGAGGGTGACCCAAGGGCCCCATGTCCTCTAATGGGCCCTGAGCTCACTGCCCAGCAGCATGCAGCTCGATTGGCATTCGCCATAGAATACCAGAATTGGCAGATGCACCACTGGTGCCCTGTGCTTTTTACAGATGAGAGCAGGTTCACCCTGAGCACGTGACAGAAGTGAAAGGGTCTGGAGAAGCCATGGAGAACATTATGCTGCCTGTAACATCATTCAGCATGAGCAGTTTGGTGGTGGGTTAATGATTGTCTGGGGAGGCATATCCATGGAGGGTCACACAGACCGCTACAGGCTTGACTAAGGCACCTTGGCTGCCATTAGGTATCAGGATGAAATCCTTGGACCCATTGTCAGACCCTATGCTGGTACAGTGGCTCCTGGTGCACAACAATTCCTGGCCTCATGTGGTGAGAGTATGCAGGCAAGTCCTGGAGGATGAAGGAATTGATACCATTGATTGGCAACCACACTTTCCTGACCTAAATCCAATAGAACACCTCTGGGACATTATGTTTTGGTCCATCCAATGCCACCAGGTTGCACCTCAGACTGTCCAGGAGCTCAGTGATGCCCTGGTCCAGATCTGGGAGGTGATCCCCCACAACACCATCTGTCATCTCATTAGAAGCATGCACCAATGTTGTCAGGCATGTATACAAGAACACAGGGGCCATACAAAGTGCTGCGTACAATTTTGAGTTGCTGCAATTAAATTTTGGCAAAATGGACTAGCCTGCCACATAATTTTTTCACTCTGATTTTTGGGGCGTCTTTGAATTCAGGGCTCTGTAGGTTGATCATTTTCATTTCCATCAAACGATGTGGCATCCTTTCATTCCTAACACATTACCCAGTCTATATCAGTATAGATATCCAGGAGGATTTCTTTTTCCCATTGAGATCTGATGTGTTTTAAAGTGTTCCTTTAATTTTTTGAGCAGTTTTATATATATATATATATATATATATATATATATACACATATATATATATATTTTTTTTTTTAAAGAGAACGTTATTTAAATAAAAAGCATTAGGCAGACATATGTGGAATTTGAGCATCAAAGTACACTATGTGTGTTAATATGCATGAAAACACATGAAAAAAATAAACTTGTTAAAATGTGTCTCTGAATACACACCAGTCAGGCCTTTGTTCTACCTTGGGTAGATGGGATAGAGCTGAGGAGAAGTAATCATTAAGTCTAGCCAAAGTTCAACAATGGAAAAACCTATAAATCAATTTGTTTAAACCAAAACACTTAACTAACGAAGGCAAGAATCTAAAGCCAGAAACGCTAAATCTCAGTAAACAGACTTGATGTGTTGTTTTATATCCTTAGCCTAGGACAATCATTAAGTGCAACATGCTGACCTTTATACCATTGCATCAGTGACGTCAAGCGCTGTACCCATCTGGACATCCTACACCATATTGGTAGTAATCAAACCATCAACAAAACTTAGTGCTAACAGTAACTTAAAGTAAAATGGAGCCATTAGAGAAAACTTTTTTATAAGCAAATAAAGAACTGTAATATGCCTTTCATGGAGTAATAAAACAAATTAAAACCCAAAAATAAAATATAGACATGTATGTGTCCATCATAGCTTTATATACATTCTTTTATTCACATTTATATTTATTTTCAAATTTAGGTTGCCATTATCACTGAGAAAGTGTACATTTGTTTGTGCGGTTGCATGTCTGATATCTTCATTTCCTTTGATTCTTGTACTGTACATGTTTAAAATTACACCAACCTAAACTGACCATCATTTTTAATCCCGAAAAGTGGTGAAGCTGATTATATCCGTCTAGTCTTTATAAATGGACATATGAACTTTTAACACCTCCTTAAAAGTGCTGCAGTTTTATAAGGAGACATTTATGGTGTCCCATTTCTAATCAATAATTTGTATTAAATAATTTTTACTCACATATAATATGATTCTCTTTAATGCATGTGTAATTAAAAATATATATGTTCTGCAGTTGGCAGTTATCCTTTGAAGTTCAGTAACAATAAATAAACAGAAATTTCATTGCATTAGTTTACAGTAGTGTAACATTAGACAGAACTTACAATTTGGCTTTACTCAGGGTCCTATAACAAAGTATTGAAAACTAATATGTGAAATCTGTGGATTCAAATTGTCCATATTCTATTCTTAAAGGACAAAACAGACTGTGAAATGTATCATTTTGGATGAGCACTCCTTTTACTGTATGCTGACCATTCTTCCTTTATTTTAGATTGACACAAAGTTATTTTATCTTACCCTGGGGCATCAAACAGAAGCCTTTTTTATAATCTTTGTGAAGTTTTATAAGTAGACATCTGCTCCAGCCATGCAACTAATTGCTTGTTCAGTGACAGTATCAGTACATATTACCACACAGGCTCCAGTCGACCAACTGTTATGTACAATATCGGTATAGAAAGTAGGCATTTTAAAACATAAAACTTATTATAAGTTGATCTGGATGGGCCGTGGCAGACAGCGACCAAATCGAGTTTCACTCTTGTCAGCTGAAAACAAATGCACAAATGCAGTTGCCTAAGGAATATTAACATTTGACACTGTAAGTTGTCAAAAACATTGCATGATCTGGTGAATTCCAGTCCCTTCTTATTCATGCAAACAATGGCAAAGTTACCCTGGTTTTATCTGAATAAGAAGTTGTAGAATATGCTTTAATTTGTAACTAACCTATTGTAATGTTATCATTAAAATCAATAAAAGAAAAAAAATGACAAGAATACTCACCGTCTACTTGGACATTGACAGTGCAAGCTAAAGATGGTGACATAAGAATTTGAGGTGTGTTGTTTGATATACATTTGACTCCTTAATACAAGCAGATCTATATTTTAAGGCACAAGATATGTGGACATGTTTCTGAATAGGGTATACATTTGTAATCGTGCATACCTCTCTAAAAATGGCCTGAAAAATCCTGCAATAGTTTTGAAAATATAGCTGTGAATTTAGTTCAATTCAGTGGCCTGTTCAGTTACCAAATCTCAATATAAACGCAGATCTGTGGAATGAGATAAAATGAGCAATCTGTGATAGAAATTACCTCCATCTAATTTATTCCGATTACCAGACATATTTTGTGTCAGCATCTCACTATTTTGACACTTTGAAGCGTCCATAGACACCAATTTTAAGATATTCCTGGGGGTAGATTCAGGATCAACTTGTTATTACAGCAGAAGGGCATCATTTAAGAATACTTTCTATGTATACAATGTACAACTGACAAGACCTACAAAAAACCTAATGTTTATAGTATTCAAAAATAAACTTTAGGTGACCTTTTCAGTAATGTTACCTTTCCTTGTTTACTGGAAAACAGTTAAATGAATTGAATGATCATAAAGAATAAGCCAGGGAACTATTTGTTTATGTTATTTCAAGTTCATTAAGGTGCAATTAAAACAGCATTTTTTGAGGATTTTTAAAATTTTATTTTTACACCTTTAAAAAAATTGGTAAAAGTTACCATTGTTGAGAGACAACTTCAGGATTCAAGATGAGTTCACATCAGAGTAAAATAAGAATTTTCTTGTCATGCAGGTTCCTCCTTTTTTTTTGACTTAATTTGCTCCTGTTTTTTTATCAGATGTCCCAAAGATGTTCTGAGTACATTGATAAAGTAACTCTGAATTCATATTGAATCTTCCTTCTTAGGCTGTAGAATATTTGCCTGACAAAAAAGCTTGGCACTTTGATCTTATGGATTTAAAAAATAAAAAACAACTTTTTTGTGATTTGAAGACCATAAAAACTGGAACTTTTTATTACTGAAAAGAATGCTGAGCTGTTTTGCAAAGAGTGTACAAAGTTCTAGTTTACTTATATTTTTGATGTGCACTTATTTACCTTTTTTTGCACAAGACAGTTGCCATTTGCAAGCTCAGTGTACTGTACTAATGTATCATAAAAATAAAATATGAAAAAAGTAATACAGTTGTATCATATTATCCATGTAAAATGAACAGGTGAATACCCTTAATGCAGCATCCCGGGCTTGAATTATGCACATATTTGTTGCCTGTGTGGACCCTGCATGTTTGTCCTGTGCGGGTGTTTCACCAGACACTCTGACTTTCCTCCCATGAGTGTAAATTAATTGTCAATTCTCAGTTAGCAACTGTTTTATGTCAAGTCAATGTATAGCTTTAATACGGAGATTTCTATAGTTATTTATATCTTATCACTAAAAACAAAGTTTTGATGGTAAAAACAATTACCTGCTGCTTAGTGCTCTGAAGAGCAGTGATGGGGCAAAGTAGTAGAATGTGGATCCATGGTCATTCATAGGTCTCTTGGAGAGGCCTGTGAGTGATTAATGAGTGTGTCTCAGATTCAACACCAAAGCAGTCATCTGAATCTGCAGAAGAGAGAGAAAAGCACAGAGCAGTTAGTTTAAACAACCTGCTTGCATATACATGTGTCATATAATTTGTGGCGTAGTGAAATTTCACTGTTTACTTACCTGTGAAGTGAATGAGCAGCCGATGCAGCGTGGTTGCAAACACACTGGAACTGAAGAAAATTATAGCGAAATTACACTTGAGCAGAGGTTGATGCCAGCATACAAATCTACATCATCCAAAATAGGTGAATCCCCTGGAGACTGGTTAAGATACATGGAGACTGATTAAGGAAAAAGGTTAGCCATATAAAACTATACTGACAATCCCCAGGGGTTGTCTTTCAAGCAGTCTTTGGGCTAATAGAGCTGCTGAGTCAGTTGAGCAGTAACAAAATGTGATTCATTTTGCATATATTAACAAATTTACATATGACTGTACATATTTTTGGTGGAGGTAATCTGTAATTTTTGTAGTTCACTTATCTTGTTACTGTTTTTGTGCTAGATTTTTTTTTCACTCTTTGTTTTTGATTATTTTCTGTCCAGCCTTCATGAAATGTATCAGTAGAAGGAGGAAGAAGAACATTTTGTCTTTATTACACTTACTTTTCTTGTTTTTGCTAATGTTCTTGCAGTGAACTACGATACAGTTTATATATTTGTAAGACATTACTTTGTAAATAGTTTTGACATGTCTGGGATAAACCATAAAATCTGTTTTTGAACAGTTATTTTTGTCTGCGTTAGCCATCCCCTGGTCTCTCAGTTATGACTACAGATGCCCAGAGTCTAAGACTGTGCAAAGATGCCTTTACACAGTGCATCTCAGCCACATGTGAAGGTAAGCATATGCGTATGATGGACTAGTATCCTGACTAGGGCTGTTTTTTAATAGGAACTGGTGTGTTGTAATTCTGAATTGGAATAAGTGGCTTTGTAAGTATATAGATATACATATATTATGTTTCTCAAAAATAGGTGGAATACTTTGTGTGTTCCTGAACTCATGAAAGGTTGCTAGGCCTGACTAGGTTGTAAAGTGCCAGTGTAATAAATGGGGTCCCTGCAGCACTTGCCGACCTAAAATAAAATAAAATCCTTTTCTCACTTCTGACACCGGCTCTCAAATGTATCTGATCCCCCACCCTCCTGTCAGTTGAACCCTGATCCAACTCTAGTGCCGACTCTAAGTTCAGTTGCCTGTTCGCTGAAAGTTGGTGTTAATCCCCACCTCATAAATATTCCCGAGGTTAATTCAGTCCCCTCAGAAGCACCCCCATAGATCTAGCATTTCTATTGAATAGAGACAACAAGACAGAGCTCTCTCTACTGTTTTCAGTTGTCCTTGTTACCCACTAGATGTCTACAAAATATGAGTAAGGTTCAAAGCATGACTTAAGACTATTATAGTTACACTACTGTATATGATTATAAAAAGCAGTTGTAAGATACATATTATCAAATTGTATTATCCTTAAAGTGTTGCATTTAGTACATAACCATTACTAGCATTGGAAAGCTCTTTAGATACAGTACCCATTTTTTTCTGGTGCAAGGAACCCCAAATTACAATAAATAACTCTGGAGACAATATGTTCCACCCAAGCACTGTTTTTGTCATGTTTAATGAAAATGATAAATGGAATATGTGGTTATAAAACATGTATTTCTTTGTTGAAAGACATGTGTGCTAACCATCTCACCACCAGCAATTTCTGTGCAGAGCTGTTTCTATGTTGGCAGATCATACTGTGATATTTCATACCACTCACTTTAAGCCAGAACGTCTCTGAATACCCACCCACTGTATGCCAAATTTCAAGTCTATGACTTAAACAATAACCAAAAAAAACAGAATTTTAGCTGTATATTATACTAACTGTGCTGCCTGTCAAAGATGGGTTGGAATGGATAGATAGATAGATAGATAGATAGATAGATAGATAGATAGATAGATAGATAGATAGATAGATAGATAGATACTTTATTAATCCCAAGGGGAAATTGTAAGTAATCAATGTAGACCCCAGTGTTATGATTTCCAGTGCACCCTCTACTGGAATGTATTTTGTAATGCATGTAGTAATAAAATGCATTACTACAAAAGTTTCTGATACACTTTTAGTTGGAATGAAGAATGCAATGCATATGTTCCTGTTATATGCCATTTTGTAAGGAATTCATAAAAGCAGTGTTAATGTTTGTGATGCTCCATCTGTTGGAATGTCAAAGTTCTAACAACTGGACGGATCACACACATACACAGACACTTAGCATTTTAATATAATATAATATAATATAATATAATATAATATAATATAATATAATATAATATAATATAATATAATATAATATAATATAATATAATATAATTCCAGACATGGGAAACTAGAGTTTTTCCTTGCATCATCTGATGAAATGCAGGAACCAACCCTACTCTGAACAGAAGTTCATCATAGGGCACACTTACAGATACTCCCACATACTGTCACCCCGGAACAATTTATTTTATATTATATTATGTGAAAACTTAACACTCTCAATCTCAAGCCAGGTTACCCGAATGCAGGTTCACAGAAAGGCTAGAATCTTTGCATCAGTTGCAAAGCAAGAACCTAACCTGGATGGGGCACCAGTACATCATACCACCCATTCATGTATACTCACACAGGGGGTCCCCTTAGGGCCACTAGTTAACCATATTTCATCTTTGTGGGGATTTGTGAGAAAACTGAAGTGCATGCAAGTGAACATTTGCAGACATAAGAAGAATATACAAACTCCACACACCGAACATGTTGAATCTTTGTGGTGGCAGTGCTAACCATTGCATTACCATTGCACAACACAAAATAAACTTTTACTTTATTAAAGTGATTAGTTTATAGACGAGCCTCAAGTATCATAAGAAGAAAGCAGGAACAACTGAAAATAGAAACATAACAACAAGACACAAACAACCTAAATAGACTTAAAGCTCAATATCTCAGCAGTCATTTAATTTGTATTGTCATCTGTACATTGTGACACTTGCACAATTTACAAAGCAGAGTCATTCCTATTGTTACCAGGCACGTACCTGATACCATCCAGAAATGGATTTTTATCCATTGTTTTTCCTAATCCATTTAACGCACCTCCTCTACACTAACTAAGCAAAATATCTCCTTACAAAGCCAAGGATAACCCTGATTGACCCCTTTCATCAAAAGCCCACTGAAAGCTTTTCAATTCCTTTTGACTCAAACTATTAAGCAGGCAGGCTAGTGAAATGTCATGGAAGCAGATGTGTTTTTTTTTTTTTTTTACAAACAATAACTACTTGGGCTTCTTATTTTATAGGGGTTGGTTTCTAATATTAGGATGTGTTGCCGTTTACCTCCCCCCTCTTGACACAGCATGATATAAAGTGTCTCGAGGGAAGCAAGTTCATTGATTCAGTAATGGGCTGCAGTCAATGTGAACAAGACAGATTGAGATAGTGAACATGTCATGCAAGTACACTGAAAACATGCAGAATTAGATTGAGGTTTTAGAATTCCAGGAGCACAGCAAGGTGTCTGAGACATCTTTTACTCCCCTCAAGGCATTTGTGCACATTCCATATCTAATTGTTAAGAAATATATTCCAATGTTGTTTTGTTGGCTCTTGTACTGAGGTGTAATATGGCTCTTCCTTATAATGCCTTATATATGTAATCAGTAAATGTTTGAACAAGTAGTGTACGTCATTTTGTGCTGTTATAATACATGGAAGTTTTGAGAAATTAGGTAAAAGTACTGTATTCCATTCAGTATCCATTGTTTTATTCCAGGATATGTATTGTGTCAAACACAGGTCATTACAGTACTAATATACTAATTTAATGTTTAAGATTTGAGGCATTAATTAGACTGTGTTCTGTTCTTGGTGACATGCTTGCTAAGACTATAAGTGCACTTTTCATTCAAATTGCTTATCCATTTGTTCTAAAATAATTCAGATGGAAATCTGGTATGAAGCATTTTTTTTACTGTGTACATCAAATAATCAGAGAGAAACGGAAGCTAACATAGTCAATTCTTATCTACTTTTACTTGATTTGATTGAAAAGAACACATAACCCAAAATGCAATTTGCAAAATGGAAAAAAGTACAATGGAAACATTTTCAAGAATAGATGGGTGGACTTAAATATTGTTTTTGCTCAGATGTTTTACAGTATTGTGTGCAGCCAATTTCATTTTATTAAGTCTTTGGATCCAATGTAGTCACTTACTATGCAGGAAGAATCACCTAATGGCCAAAGGAGTTCATGGGAAATCACACTTGACTTAGTCCCCACTTCTTGCTTGCTTTTTCATCCCAAATCAAATGGCTATCCTGGTTTTCAAAAAAATAAATGTACAGTTAAATTTTACTTTGCTATACTATGCAGTGTGACATGGAGATCACTATTGTGATTGGTGTGAAAATTCATTAGGAAATTTGGATCAAGATAAATGCCTTAGGTTTGCTGTATTTCTTTTACATTTTGTAAAATTTATGATTACTGTGACTGTTCTTACTTAATTATTGTAGCTTAACAGAATATATATATATATATACATTAACTTCTCAAACTGCACTTATCAAAATGCAAATAAACACCTTTTGTAATTGTACTTACCATACCTGCAATCTTTACTTCAAGTAAATTGATCTGAGATGGAAAAATTGGCCCAAATCCCTTGAGATGCTCATCAGACTGTGAAATAGATGCGCATCAATGCAAACTTCTCATGCATGGGCTCACTGCTCCCTGAACTGCCTTTGTTAAAACACTATTTTAAATCCATTCTTTCAGACTGATTTCATTGAAACCTTTCATGAAAACTATTCAGGCTGAGATCTACACAGCCATGACATTCATGTTACATAACTTTGAAAATAAATTACAAATTGCCTTGGTCCATAATATAATGTTGGTATATACAGTAGTAAATATGAACAGGTCTAGTAAATATCACCCAGAACAGCAGTTCATACTGTACAGTAACTCTAGCCCTGGTGACGCATGTTGGTTTTCATCCCAACTGGTGTCTTAATTAGAAGTTAACTTCAGTTGTTAATTTATGGTATCATTGTAGTAGATGGCTTATTCCTGCTCACTGGCTGCAGTCTCAGAATTTACAAGTACTATTGGACATATCCTTGATCTGTAAATAGTCATAGGGCTTAATGAAAAAGCATTAGGTCAGTCATGCATTCTTTCTCTCCTTGATTGTTCCTTTATTTCATTGTTCATTGTTGTTTCCTTGCCAGTTGCTAGATACACATTAGTGCCAATAATAAGGTCACCAACACTGGAACACTCCACTTGGTAACATTTTCTGCTATTTCCATTCACCATAAAGCAGATGCTTAAAACAAAAAAAGAGAGGACAAAATAATAAAAGAGAAGTACTGTAAGATTGTTTTGCCATACAAGGTTCTATGTGATGCTATTCCCCCTTTATACTCCTTATTGTGTAGATCAGGGGGCAGCAACCTTTCAGCGGTGTCGTGCTGAAGCTAAGTTACAATGTTATTCCACATGGCGACGTAAAAATCAAGCCGCTACTCGTTTACCAATTTGAGAACCCTTGTGCTTTCAAGCAACACAATGTAAACAAAGCCAGATTGCCTGTAATGTGGAGGGCAGACACGAAGGGGTGGGTCACAAGGACCTTGTTTTTGGAATGGCTGCATGAGGCTTTCGCTCCTGCCGTAAAGCGATATCTCAAAGAGAATAACCTTCCTAAAAAAGGCCTTCTTCTGATGGACAATGCACCGGCACACCCTCCAAATTTGGTTGACAATATGGTCGAGGAGTATGACTTTATTAAGGTCATGTTCCTCCCCACCAACACAACTCTCTCATGCAGCCCATGGACCAGCAGGTTATTTCAAATTTCAAGAAACTGTACACCAAAGGACTATTCACCAGGTGTTTCAATGTAACCGAGGAGACATCTTTGACCCTGAAAGAGTTCTGGAAGAACCATTTTAATATCGTTCATTGCATCTGCCTCATTGATACAGCCTGGGAAGACGTCACACACCACACATTGATCTCGGCCTGGAAGAAACTTTGGCCTGAATGCATTCCTGAACAAATTTCAGAAAGCTTTGAGCCTCCTGTTGTGGATGAGATTGTGTCCATGGGCAAGAGCATGGGTCTTGAAGTGGACAATGAGGACATCGAGGTTCTGGTCCTGGATCACAAGGAGGAGCTGACGTCAGAGGAACTCACTGAACTCCAGCAGGAGCAGCTTAGGATGCTCACTGAGGAGCAGTCCTCCGTGGAAGAAGAGGAAAGGATGGCTATAAAAAGTGATGCGATAAAAGCTATCATGGAAAAATGGAACGAGTGCCAGGATTTTTTCGAAAAGAACCACCCTGACAAAGCGGTTATGAAACAGAGTGATAAACATGATGAACGACAATGTCGTCTTGCATTTCTGAAAAATTTAAATGCGTAGGAAAAGGCAAGTCACATTAGACCACTATTTCACTAAGTCTGATCCACCAGCTAAACAGCTAAAAACACCAGAAACCCAAGAAATCACAACAGAGAAAACACCTGAAGGAAAACATCCCTCCATCGCGGAGCCAGACTCAAAACTGTAACCTCCTCTCCACCCAGTTCCTCCTCACTTCATGCAAGGTTAGTTTTCTTGATGGTTTATGGTTTTTGTATTACGGATTTTTCAAAAGTTCATTTTTCAGTTCGTAGCGTGAATTGTTGCAATGTTACTTTTCTTTTTTTTCAAATGTTCGTTTTTTTCCCTGTGCTTAAAACTCATTAAAAAAAAAGTGTTTACAGGGAGTGGTTCGTAGCGTGATTTGTTGCAATGTTACTTTTCTTGGTGGTTTATTAAATTACAGATTTTTCAAATGTTCCTTTTTTCCTCTGTGCTTAAAACTCATTTTAAAAAAAGTGTTTACTCTACAGCGATCGGGTTGTAAGGCTATTAGCGTGAACTCCTGAAATGTTACTTTCTTGGTTGCTTGTGGTTGGTTTTTAAATAAATTTCGGATTTGTTCAAATGTTCCTTTTTTTCCCCTGTGCTTAAAACTCATTAAAAAAAAGTGTTTACAGCGATCGGGTCATAAGGCTATAGTGTGAACTCTTGCAATGTTAGTTTTCTCTGTTGTTCAAAGTTTTCTCTGTGTTATTCAATGTTTTTACATTTAGTTTACTATTAGATACAACAACAACAACAACAACATTTATTTATATAGCACATTTTCATACAAACAGTAGCTCAAAGTGCTTTACATATTAAAGAATAGAAAAATGAAAGACATAATTATAAAAAAATAAATCAACATTAACATCGAATAAGAGTAAGGTTCAATGGCCAGGGGGGACAGAAAAAACAAAAAAAACTCCAGACGGCTGGAGAAAAAATAAAATCTGTAGGGAATGTAGATGTGTATTCTATCGTATAATTAACTATATTTGTGCTTAAAAATCTTAAAAAAATATATATTTACATACAGTTCGTACGGTCTGGAACAGATTAATTGTATTTACATACAATCCTATGAGGGAAATTGCTTCGGTTCACGACCAGAGTTTTGGAACGAATTATGGTTGTGAACCGAGGTTCCACTGTACTTAATAATAACAAGAGGCTTGCTTTAATGTACCACGGCCTGCATTGAACACATGGTTTCCCTTTACATTTGAGTCATATACGCAAAACATAGGTGGGAACATGAATGGGTGTGCTGTAATTAAAATATAATTTTTTACTATATTTCAATTCAGAGTGCCATTGAAAATTATTCCGCATGCCACACTTGACACGCGTGCCAAACACCAGCACCAGAAGTGACGCCATCTGACATGCCGGTACCGGAAGTGAAGTCATTGGATGTGCAGGAGCCGGACGTGATGTCATTGAGGGAGCAGGAGCCGGAAGTGATATAATCGAAGGTGGGATTTCCCGAGAATAATCTGCAAGGGATTGAGAAAGACAGTCAGTGCACCCCTTTACTTGTCTCCTACTTGCATGTGCGTGACACTCCATAAAAGGGGTACTTACACACATCTGTTCAAGCAGTATCTTAAAAAAGTTAAATATACTAGAAGGTTTGTTGCAGAATGAGAATTGGAGAAATTTTTCTAATTAAAAAACCATCTTTCATTAATAATCGGATGAGCAAATCTTTAAGAAATTGGTTTCAAAGAAAACTAGCAACTAGTGATAAGAATCACAGGTCTAGTTTGTTTTACAGTAGTTACATTAAATCACTAGGCGATTTGCATTTTATTCTTAACGAAAATGTTGAAATTTTTTCAGCTTAGTTCTTTGGAGGCAATAAAATTAATGAACAGTCAGTTTCAGGAAACATATTAAAGTAACATAAATAGCATACTGTATTAAGCAAGTGTTACATGGAACAAAAAATACAGTATAGTATGGACTTAGGGATGGCAATTACCAGGGGCATTATAATGTGATAGAATCCTGATGCTTGGGTTAAGATACTATAATCTTGCGCATGTTTTAAAATATTGAGTTTTCATATCTAGATCTGTAATATATTGCAATGCATTTTTTTTTACTTAGTTTAAAAACTAAAATCATGTTTCTATAGACAGAAATGTTTTAGTGTATAATGGCTAATATGAAAAATCATTTTCTAATTTTACTCCAAGAAGTCTCCATAGTAAGAATGGGAATACTTAGTTACTGTTTTTACCAAAGACGACAATACATTATGTAAATTAGCTGTTGCTAAGACCTTGTGTGAAGAACCCTTGTGGGTATAGTAGGACAGTCAACTAGTTTTAAATAAAACGTTTAAGTTCTAAAATATTAGTTGAATCTATGCATAAATGTACATTGTCATGAGCAACATGTAGGCATTTAACTTATTTTATTTTTTAACGTATTTTCTCAAATTATTCTGCTTAAAATAAAACCAAATTACTGCTGGTTCTCTATTTATAGAATAAAATTCCATTAAATTTTGTAATTTTGCTGATTTGAATGCATATAACTGCTCAATACTGATTACTTACAAAACCAAATTGGTTGGATTAGCTTGTTCAGCCTTGAACTTCATAGACTGATGTGTCCAATCATGAGAAAAGGTATTTAAAGTGGTCAATTGCAAGTTGTGCTTCCCTTTGACTCTCCTCTGAAGAGTGACAGCATGGGATCCTCAAAGCAACTCTCAAAAGATCTGAAAACAAAGGTTGTTCAGTATCATGGTTTAGGGGAAGGCTACAAAAAGCTATCTCAGAGGTTTAAACTGTCAGTTTCAACTGTAAGGAATGTAATCAGGAAATGGAAGGCCACAGGCACAGTTGCTGTTAAACCCAGGTCTGGTAGGCCAAGAAAAATACAGGAGCGACATATGCGCAGGATTGTGAGAATGGTTACAGACAACCCGCAGATCACCTCCGAAGACCTGCAAGAACATCTTGCTGCAGATGGTGTATCTGTACATTGTTCTACAATTCAGCATAATTTGCACAAACAACATCTGTATGGCAGGGTGATGAGAAAGAAGCCCTTTCTGCACTCACACCACAAACAGAGTCGCTTGTTGTATGCAAATGCTCATTTATACAAGCCAGATTCATTTTGGAGCAAAGTGCTTTAGACTGATGAGACAAAAATTGAGTTATTTGGTTATAACAAAAAGTGCTTTGCATGGCGGAAAAAGAATACCGCATTCCAAGAAAAACACCTTCTACCTACTGTCAAATTTAGTGGAGGTCCCATCATGCTGTGGGGCTATGTGGCCATTTCAGGGACTGGAACCCTTGTTAAAGTCGAGGTTTGGATGAATTTAACCCAATACCAACAAATTCTTCAGGAAATCTACAAAGGCATTCATGCAGAGGTCCAATGTTCTGGAATGGCCGTCACAGTCCTCTGACTTGAATATCATTAAAAATCTATGGGAGGATTTGAAGCAGGCTGTCCATGCTCGGCAGCTATCAAATGTAACTGAACTGGAGAGATTTTGTATGAAAGAATGGTCAAAAATAACTCTATCCAGAGTCCAGACACTCATCAAAGGCTATAGGAGGTGACTAAAGGCTGTTATATTTGCAAAAGAACGGCTCAATTAAGTATTGATGTAATATCTCTGTTGGGGTTCCCAAATTTATACATCTGTCTAATTTTGTTATGATGCATATTGCATATTTTCTGTTAATCCAATAAACTTAATGTCACTGCTGAAATGCTACTGTTTCCATAAGGAATGTCATATATTAAAAAGAAGTTGCTACTTTGAAAGCTCAGTCAATGATAAACAAAAATCCAAAGAATTAAGAGGGGCGGCCAAACTTTTTCATATGACCATATATGAAAATCCAACGTCTGTCTGTCTCTCTGTATATCTGTCTGCTTTTCACGAGAGAACTACTTAACGTTTTTAAATCGGTTTTCTTTCTACAATTTGCTTGAACATTCCGGTTGATTTTGTGACCTCTCCCATTGCGCTAAGTATCATAGTTCGCTTGCAGTACTGATTTATTTACGCAAAATCAAAAGACACACAGTGGTCCGAGGGGGCAGGGCCCTCCTAACTCACATGCCAGCCTCGGTGCATATCTTACATCTTACATCTTATATCTTTGCCTAGGTAGGATGTATAAGTGTTTATGTAGTCAAGTGATTATCTAGTCAAATAACTTCTCTGTTATAACAACTTATTTACATGTTCAGAGACTTTTGCTTTAGGAGTGCCCTGTATGACAGCACATTAAATTTTAACCATATGATATAAGGAAACCATTTGTTAGGATGCCAAGTGTTTAATAACCTGTTTGCTCAATGAATCTCACTGTTGTAAAAACCTTCTTTTGTAAAGAAATTTTGAGTGTGGCTTCTTTTGCTCTATGAAGCGATGTAAAAAGACTTTGCAGTTTTTTCAGTTTAGCTAACAATTCCTCTGTAGTACTCACTTTCTCCTCTTCAGATACATTTCTGTATTTTTAAGAAGTCCTTGGTCTCAAAGTGATGGCTGAAGTTGTAGTCTTTAAATGCAGTGATGTACTCTTTACATACCAAACAGATTGCTTTACTGTTAACCTCCTTAAAAACACTTAGGAGTCCAGGACTTGCCGAATGCTATGCTTTTTGCATCAACTTTTGTTTTTTACCATTCATTTTTGTTGTGTCTTTGCACAAAATGCAGAGGGGATGCAGATTAAAAACTGGTATAATTTTCCTTTATTCATTATAACATGTACAATCACTGTATCACCCCTTTCTCTGATGCAATCTCCTGCAGTGTTCCTTTTTACAGCATATCCCATGCTTTCTGATGCAATCTCCCACAATTTTTCATACATATCAATTTTAATCTGCGCTATGATGCAGACTGATTCTCCAAGGCAAGTACTTGCTGTCTGAGCCTTCCATGTGCCACACAGAACTAGACCAGAAGCCGAATGCGGGCCATGGGCTGTAAAATTTTCAGGTCTGATTTAGAACCTTCAGTTTACCAAGCACACATCTTTGCGATGTGAGGGAAGCTGAAGTATTCAGAAGAAAGCCTGTATGGCCATGTATGCTAATCAGCAAAGACAGGGACCAAGTAGAGCTTAAGTCTGAAAATTCCAGAGGTGTGAGGTAACTGTGATAACCATAGTGCTCCCCCTAAACCCCAACTCCCACCCCCCACCACAAACCAAGGTACCTTCAATGGACTTTACATTAATTTTGCCTTCCTTTGATACTGGTTTTGTATCTAAGCACCCAGTCAACACTGCTAGAATTTTGCAAGTTGTTTTGCATCATTGTATTGCAGGATTGATTTAATTTTGAATTAAATAGCAACATTTCTCATTGCTGAGAGCAAATCTCTAGGAGATGATATCACAAAGTCTCTGTTAGTCCAATAGTTGCTTTTCTTTGGTGCCTAGATTGATGCCATTTCTGATTAAACACATTTATTTCCCTGTCTCGTAATATAAGCTGAAAAATAATTAATATGTGACAATGTGTCTTTTTCACTTAACAAGATCTATTTAGAATTAGCTTCAACCTAAAATTACAATTGATTAACATGTGAGGAATTTGCATGCTGTTTAGAATTAATACAGATGAGAAATGATAAGATGCATGGCTATCTTTTTTTTTTTTCTTTTTAGTTTTTTTGAATGATTTTGTGTGCAGTAATACCATACTTGCTAGGGCATTTTTATATTGTGTTCATGTGCAAGTCATACAAAATTCAGTATTTACATAATTCTAAAAAATAAATATTGACAAAAATAATTTTTCATTCTAAGAATAGGGGACAGTCTGCTATGATGGTATTTATGTACAGGATTAAACATTGATGCTTCCTGTTCTGACACCTGAATATGATGTGAGAAGGAAGACAGAAACAATTAGATTTGATTATATTTTACTAAGAGCAGGATACCCCTCTACTGTGCATACTCATTTTGCTTAATGTTTCCACTAATGAGATTTAGCAGTATGTCGGAATCCTCAATGGAAGTGTTAATAATTTTGTTCCGCTAGTGGTTTAGCATTTATTAAATGCAAACCTCTGTAATGTATGCAACACTGTCAAATTGTTAGAGCAAAACAGACAGCACATTAGTTTTTCATATTTAGTCAATATTAAAGACCACACACCTGCATTGTTTTACAAATAAGTTAAAACCTTGTGTCTAATGACTGCACCAAAGAATTTTATGGGTATGGCAAACCTTTTCTCTTTAAGTAATATCAGCACATAGATTATGAATATTAAACTGAGTGAAGTAAAATCATTTTCATGAATTCTTTAAGCAGATATAAATATGCTTCACAGAATTTCATCAGTGTAGCACTTTTTATTATGGTATACAGTATGACATTCTTTATCACAACAATGAAATGATAACTGAACTCGAAATAGTGGAGCATTCATTTTCTGTTCCACTGCTTCAAAGTATTTTTTTTTTGCCTTTTATATAGTCTGTCATTTTTTTTATAATTAACAAAACATTTATTGTTATCCTAGCACTTTTTACTTATGTGCGTAACTTGCGTTTAGAGACTGAGTGAGAGAAAGCCTGCTCCAGGAAAGAAGAAACCATTCAGAGTGGTGGTAGGGAACTGTTTGGCTTTTGACATATAGTAGTTACATACAGTAGATTTGTCACGCTTCCTTTCATTTTTAGCAGTAGGTTCCTTGATCTGGTGTTACTAGTTCTGCATAATCAACATTTCAATTAACCAGTCATATGCATGCATCCGTTCTTCAATTCAAAACCCAAGTGAATGCGTTTCTTGGTTATGCAATTTTTCTAGAAGTGTTAATTTAACAATCTTAGAAATAAATGCATTTCTTGTAATAATTAACATATGGGTTATGTGACACTAGATTTTTTTCCTCCCATGAATGTTTTTAATATCATTTGCCATTGCACAGAATTGGTCACAACAGACACCTATTCTATCATAATCATTTTAATTTCTGTTCTCCACGAAAGCACGAGATTAAAAATGTTTCTTAGTCATCACTATAAATCACCCAGTGTAAAAAACACATACAAATATAATTTTTGGCTGGAGTGTTCCTTTACCTCTCCATTATGTCTTTCAAAAATTTTATGTTTTAGAATATAAACTATAATTATCCATAGACCCTTGACAATCAGCAACTAACAAAACCAGCAATATATCAACATAAGTTGAAATCTATGGAAGCTACTTTAGCCACCACTAGCCTATCTGAGCTTGATTTTTAACTACATGATATTGTAAAGTACTATTATACTATAAAATAACTTACTTACAAAAATATAAAAAAAGTAAAAATGTGCTGTTTTTTGTCTTTGATGTAAACAAACAGTAAACAAACAAATACTAAAAATGCACCAATTTTTCAGTAACTGATTCCTCGAATGCATCTGACTGTTACACCATGTGTACTTTTTTGAACGTGTTTCTTATTGTAGTCATTCTTTTGTCAAGTCAGGTCAAGACAAGTTGGGGAGCATGCACTGGTACAGTGCGTTGCTGCACCCACTACACGACGCAGCAACTCACGATCCCGGTTGGCAACCCCCCAGGCAGACACGTGGTCCAGTCCCACCCTCCGGAAATGACCCTCTATCTGCCGCAGCCAGGTGTTACGTGGTCAACCCCTTGGCCTGGTCCAGCCACTCAGGTCCCCAACAATGAGAATCTTACAAGCTGAATCACCCTCGGGGAAACATGCGACATGGCCGTAGGGCCATAACTGACACTCCCTCACAATGCAGGTAATGTGCCTCATTTGGGACTCCATGAGCAACCGCTCATTCGACACAAATTTCAAACCAGTGGTACCCAAGGATTTTACAGAAAGACACAGTACCAAAGGAGTCCAGTCTTCGTCTCAGGTCACTGGATAGTGTCCATGTCTCACTACCATATAGCAAGACAGGAAGCACCAGGACTCTAAGACTTGGACCTTTGTCCTTTTGCATAGATATCGGGAGCGCCACACACCCCTTTCCAGCGACCACATGACCCCCCATGCTCTCCCAATCCATCTATTGACTTCATAGGAAGAGTCACCAGAGAAATGAATGTCACTGCCAAGATAAGTAAACTTCTCGACAAGGTCGACACTCAAACAGACATGCTGCTGATTGCTGTGTCCAAGAGGCCATTAAAGGCCTAGATCTTGGTTTTTATCCAGGTCACTCGCAAGCCCAGACACTCAGACTCCTCACTCAGTCTCTTGAGCACCCGGATCAGAGCCTCCATTAAGGAATGTAGAAAAAAAGAGCATATACAGGTAGCAGTGGTTGAAAGGGAATATTGAACTTTGGGAGAAATTCTTCCTCAGTTGTTTATACTACACTGATCCAGATTTAGGAATCTACGTGGAATCATCGTTGGGCTTTTGGAGGAAAACCCAAGAAAATTTAGAAAATAAAAAAAGCCAGGAATCAAAACTGCATCTAGACTCATTGAGGAGGCTGCATGACCTACTGCATCACCATAATTCAGCTGAAAACTGTATTCAAAAATAAAAAATACATTTCATTGCATATGAAAAGAAAAAAAAATCAAATATTACAAGAAATCTTCCTATAAAGTAATTTCGAATGGCAAATAGTGTTCTCAGAAATGACCTTATTAAGAAAGGATGAAATAGAAACATTTAAATTCTTTTCTTTATAATTTTATAATTTGTAACTATTTATTCCTGTTTAAGGTCACAGAGCCAGAGGCATACAAATAAAACCATATCTAATGAATGAAAGGTGTTTTTGTCCATGCCGGTGATCTAAAAGCCACCTTTCACATATTTTTTCTCTTCATCATTTGCTTACAAATCAAAGGATCTTTTGAGTATTTGGAGACTGAAAGAGTACTTTACCTATTATAAAAACAGATTTACTTGTGCAGAACAGTAAAACACAATTAATAACTGCCAGTTTAGTGCATAGCAGGATTTGAGAGTGCCATTTATCATAGATGCTTTTCATATGTATAAAACATTTAATTTGTGAAAGCTTTCTCAATTGAATTAAAAAGGTACTTGCATTTCATTTATTTTTTTCCCTCTGGCAACGTGTATACATTTTTGTGTATAATTGCAATCCACTTTTGAAGGATAGCCAGTTATTGCCCCAAATTATGAGTAACAGGGACATTCCTGTATAGAAGCAGGGTCAATCGGGACTTTGGACCATATTGGCATGTGTAGAGACTCTCTTCGCTTTTTCAAAATATGTAAAGAGTTATGGTAATTTTTATACTGATATATTGAATTCCAAGTGTTTTAAAAGATCCAGATTTAAAATTTCATCCTGAAATTTCTAAGGTTATCTGGATCTGTACCACTTGTTCCTGAAAATCTAAGAATTAATCTTTCAATTTTCAGATGTTGTGCTGCATGCAGTCAGTTTCCGATTTTGATTGATAATGATTGATTATCCTTACTGGCAGATAAGTATTTCACCATCTTCAGGCTGGCAGAAAAAAGAGCTGCTATAGTATTAGCTATGGATTCCACTAAATACATTGACAAGTGGAAGAGCCAGGCACTAGACAAGAATTGTTGAGGCAGTTATTTCTGATCCACAACATATATGTGTAGATTTTTTGACCAGCACTGTAGCGCTTACCACTTAATGTGCATTAAAAGGTTACAACAATACAATATATACTGGCTACTTTAAATGCACAGCAGAATTGATATACATAGATATTATACAACTGGCAGCCACTGACTCATTGAGGAACATAATGTGCAGATTGCCTGCATACATGCTGCCTTTATTGTGACTACTACCAATCTTGTATTTAGATGGAACTATTTTTCTTTCAATAAAAATTGACTTTGCCAACATAATGGTGTAATGCAGCTGCTTTCATCCCCATTATAACTAATTTGCATGTATAAGAGTTTAAGGATATATATATATATATATATATATAATTATGAAGTATTTTTACATAATTTGTATACAACCATATGTCATGTGCCTCTCTCTATATATAATGCAAGGCTGACTAACTGATTGGCTGATTCACTTACTCACTTATCAACTAAAATACTATTTTCTGTTTAGTTAAAAAGCTAAAATTTGGCAGGATGGTAATCTGGAGCAACAATGTCAACTAAGAAAGGGTGTTTAGAAATATCAATAATGCTTTGAGTGGTTTGATTGAAATTAGGTAATGTTATAAAAAAAAAGAAAAGAACATTTGCCACAAAATGTTTTTTTATTTGTCAATATTTTTTGGTAGTCATGCTCTAGCAAGCAGCCTATTTTAACACACCACTTTCCTTCTCTGCTCAAAACTGATATGTGATCACACTGAGAAATGGGGTAGCTAGTTTAGAGAGATAAATGTGGTTGATGGTGAGTGGAGGAGAAGAGGTGCCCTGCACAGGATAAACACACTAGGTGATGTACTACTTGAAAAATAAGCTGTGAAGTGAATGAAAAAAATTTAAGTGAAGCTCACCTAATATGTAGGCTTTGCTAATATATCGCATCCTTTTTTCGGCTCAGCTCTGAAAAGTAATTGTGGATATAAATAGGGCTGATGGCAAATGAAGAAGAGGTGTCCTGCTCAGGACAAAGAGACTGGGTAATGTATTGCTTGAAAAATTAGCTGTGAAGTGGATTAAGAACAGTTAAGCAAAGCTCACATAAGATGTGGTTAGCAACTGTGCTATAACTCTTTGCTGTATGCCAGACACTGTGGCTGTCAGTGACTGTAGGTGTTGCTTTGCTAGAAGCAAATGTTTAAACGCTAGCAAAGTTAGCAGGTTTTCGAGCAGTAGAGAAAACAACCCCAAAATTAATAAAAGTAAATTCAATGAATAGGCCTCATAAATGTGCAGCATGTAAATATTGTTGCTACTTGTAATAAGTTTAAATAAAACAATTCACATTTAGCAGTTTGAACATACAACTGACAAAAAACAAAAAGAATTGCTTGACTAACTATGTAAACAAATGAAAATCATATACATTTCACAGTAATAAGCATATCAACATATTATTACTTCTGATTGCCCATTTCAATTCAAAAGAAAAAAGTTTCCTGTAAAACTGTGTTTTGTAATGACCATCACCAAAAGCCAAAGTGAGACAGTGGAAAAAGCAGGAATTAATCTACAGTAGAAATGCTTTACCTGCAATTTTATATAGCATGTTCAAGAATAAGGAGCTCCAGTGAACTAATAATATTAGCCACTGGTTAAAAAAAATAAAACAAAATATAGTACACAGAAAAGTACTTAATTAGTTACAGTATATAGTACTTCTGATGCATCTGATTAACTGATGGTACAGTCCCAAAACACCACACAATGCACACAGCAATAATCACCCCAATTCAGTCCTTTCTCAGTCCTTAGCCACCTTTACTCACCTCCTGGGAGCTTTGTCCAACTCCCTCTCCCGACTCTGGCTCCCAGATTGCTGGAAGGCAGCGCCTTTTATTCCTGCCCAGATGTGCTTCAGGTGTCTAATGACGTCCTTCCGGCAGCACTTCCTGGTGTTCCCTTTGTCCTGTCCTTTGCCCCGGAAGCACTCCCGGCGTCCCTGGCAGGTTCCTCCGCCATCTTGCCGAGTGTGGCGAAAGTAACTATTTCCGAGTTCTACGAGGCTTGAGGCGCCCCCTGGCAGTGGCCACAGGTCCCAACAGACAAGAAGCTCTTTGTTCTTCTCCCGTGGTCTTCTCCTGCTCATGGGCGGTTGCACCCTCATGGCCTGGAAGCTATTCTTGCGACCTTCCAGTCCTTTTAGGCGTTCCTGCCAGGTCAGAACCCCAGTCGTCTGTGACAATATATATATTTACTAGCAGGAGTGCCCAGCGTTGCCCGGGAATCTATAACCGGTGAATTTCCCAAATGAAAGAAACAGAACATAGAAATACAACAAACATTTTTCTGATTGACATTTTATTGCAAGTTCCTCCACTCTGGATTCTGTGTTCTGTGGCAGTTCAGACACCTTTGAAATAGACTTTGTTGTGGCATCTGAAGTGGACCTTCCAATTCTACGTCTTTTTTTCGCTGGCATGGGTATACTAGTGAAAAGCAGGACAATTATAATGTGTGACATAGTATTACTTACGGAATAAGCTCCACAGTAAGATGAATTTACGTTATTAACAATACGTTGAAAAGCAAACAAATAGCACCAGTCAGATAGAAAGAGCAACACTGAAATCGTATTGTCAGTTGGAAAGTGAGCAAATAGCACCACAAATACGGAAAGCCAGTGAGAAAGAGTAGCACTGAAACCGTAATGGGAAAAATGGTGGGGAGGGGTGCTGTGTTTGTAAGGAGCATCTGTGTTGAACCGTGATGCCATCTAACGGACATTGGCGATGGTAACTACAGAGAGAACTGACATACAACCGGTGCTGCTTTTGGGGAAAATGGTGGGGGAAGGATGCTGTCTTTTTTAAGGCGTGTCTCTGTTCAAACATACGGATGGACGTTGGTGAATGAAATACAGCACTATCAGTGTGTGTGAGAGTGTGACGTGTGGAAAACACGGGTGTGTCATGCGGTCACGAGTACTGGGTCGTTCACGTTTTACATCCACACGGCTGTTCCCCTTCACCCGATCAATGCAGTCGGCCTTCTCATAATTGGATACTTCCGCTATCTCTTGGAAATATAAAGAAACATGGGTAAAGAGCGACATACGGAGACCAAAGCTGCCGCTTGATGGTGCCACGGTGAATGTCTGTTGTAACGTGCGGCCATCTTGTCGATGATAAGTACGGGGACATGTGGCGAACGTTGTGTCAGTGAAAAGGTGCCATGTGGTTCACCACGAACATTTTTCCGAACCAAACTTACCCCATGACCTTCTCCTGGTCACAAATTAGCCCCATCCCCAGTTGGGTGCCAATCGGATGCCCGGTGCAGACAAACAAACATACATACATACATCGACTCTCCTTTATATATTAGATATATGTAATATAAAATTCATTCTTTTACCATAATAAGCTCTGAGCAAATTCATTGATGACAGTATTGTTTAAGATTGTGAAGAGTTGACTTTCTTTCATATACTTCTGGGTAACTTTGTTATGAATCTGAAAATTACACTTAATTTTTGCTAAGAAGTCAACTATGTTTGATTTGATTTTACTTTTATCATAAACCTACTGACAAAAATATGAATTTTTACATGTAGCCAATTTAGAAGGTAAGCAAACACAGTTTGTCTTTATCTCATTTTTTTCTTGCTGCAAATTATTAACATAAACAAAGAAGGAATGAAATGCAACAATGGCAAATTCAGTCAGGAATTACAAGGAAACATGAAGACTAAATGAAATAATTACTACAAGTTCAACAATCTAGCACTGACTTTTGTTAATTAGTGCATCTGAAGGTAATAAGTTCAACTTCCCTGAGAGACTTAATATTTAAAGTGGGTGAAAGAAAAAAAGCAAATTAAACCATTACATTATTAACTGGGTGAATGCTTCACAACACAGAATCTTCAAATGCTAAAGCAATAGTTGTTAAAGTAACTAATTAATTGCTGCAGAAAACAGTGATTCATGTCATTAATATTGCTATCTGCAAATAACCTTAAATGTCTGCCTGAACTTCTTCACTGTTTTGTTTCATCTGCTTGGAATGCTTGACATTTTTGGAAACAAGTGAAACAAGGAGTGCATATAATGTTTTAAACCCTTGGTAAAATCCTAACGTCATGTTTAATCAATCACCCTGTATGTAATTCAGCCATTGCTTAATTAAAGAATTTTTTGAGTAAATATGGTGAATTATCAGTTACTTTTGCTCACCTATAGATACTTTGCTGTCTTTTATACTATTAAAACAAATGTTCAAATGTAATGACAGAGCTGATACTGCTCATTCTGCTGATGATAGCAACAGATAAGTGCATTAATTATGTGGGCAATTTGGTGAAGAAAAGGAATTCTTTGTAAAATGAAACAATTTTAAATTGACTCATGCGTTTTTTCACTGTATCAAAATGCCTGTATCTAATATTATAACTTCTGTAAAAGCCTTGATCCAAAGTTTTTGCTAAACATATATTGCACATCAGTCATAATAATTGCATTATTATATAGTCTTTTTAGCCTTTTTTGTCTCTGGCTATCTGTTGCCAGGTAGGCTAGTTGTCTCAACATCAGTCATTAGATAAAAAAGCATTAACCTTGTTGAATGCTCAGCATCAGAGAAGTAAAAAAAATATAAAGGAAAATGTATGTTTTACTACAATGACTTTGTATTTTCAACAATGGAAAGTAAAATTAGATAGATAGATAGATAGATAGATAGATAGATAGATAGATAGATAGATAGATAGATAGATACTTTATTAATCCCAAGGGGAAATTCACATAATCCAGCAGCAGTATACTGATACAAAGAAACAATATTAAATTAAATAGTAATAAAAATGAAAAAAATGAAAATAAAATTAATGTTAGCATTTACTCCCCCGGGTGGAATTGAAGAGTCGCATAGTTTGGGGGAGGAACGATCTCCTCAGTCTGTCAGTGGAGCAGGACAGTGACAAAAGTCTGTCACTGAAGCTACTCCTGTGCCTGGAGATGACACTGTTCAGTGGATGCAGTGGATTCTCCATGATTGACAGGAGTTTGCTTAATGCCCGTCGCTCTGCCACAGATGTTAAACTGTCTAACTTTAATCCTACAATAGAGCCTGCTTTCTTAACAAGTTTGTCCAGGCGTGAGGCGTCTTTCATCTTTATGCTGCCACCCCAGCACACCACCGCGTAGAAGAGGGCACTCGCCACAACCGTCTGGTAGAACATCTGCAGCATCTTACTGCAGATGTTGATGGACGCCAACCTTCTAAGAAAGTATAGTCTGCTCTGACCTTTCTTACATAGAGCATCAGTATTGGCAGTCCAGTCCAATTTGTCATCCAGCTGCACTCCCAGATATTTAAAGGTCTGCACCCTCTGCACACAGTCACCTCTGATGATCACAGGGTCCATGAGGGGCCTGGGTCTCCTAAAATCCACCACCACCTCCTTGGTCTTGCTGGTGTTAAGGTGTAAGTGGTTTGAGTCGCACCATTTAACAAAGTCTTTGATTAACTTTCTGTACTCCTGCCCACTCCTGATGCAGCCCACAATAGCAGTGTCATCAGCGAACTTTTGCACGTGGCAGGACTCCGAGTCATATTGGAAGTCTGATGTATATAGATTGAACAGGACCGGAGAAAGTACAGTCCCCTGCGGCGCCCCTGTATTGCTGCACACAATGTCAGACCTGCAGTTCCCAAGACGCACATATTGAGGTCTGTCTGTAAGATAGTCCACAATCCATGCCACCAGGAGTGAGTTTTGATTATGTATTGCGATAGTTTGTCTTCCTGGTTTTTTCATCTTCAGGTTCTTTCCTTTGCTTTTTGGCTTGTCACATTTTCTCCTGCTCTTATCAGTACACTCATTAAAATGCCATCTCACTCAAATGTAAATCTAAAATAAGCATTTGTGTTTCTTTTACAAAAGGTTACATTGAATATTACACTACCATTCTATATGGTGCAAACTGATAATGATAATACAAAGGGTCATATGAAAATACAATTTCCATTTAGGGATTAATATACTGTAGTGTACCAAATACCAAAATAACAAAAAAAAAATCCACTTTTTTCCAAAGGTAAAAACTACCTTTTGAAATTTTTAGGTCAGTTTTTGTTAAAGCATTACAGCTTATTTTATATTGTACTTTAGATGAAGCATTTTTCACATCTTTAAGAGCTACATATAAATATTAACATCAAAATAAGTTTAATTTCCTGTCAGGTATAACCTAATGTGCCATGTATCTGACATCTGTGGAGTCATCTGGCCTTATCACTGAGGACAGTTTTAACATAAGCAAACCTATGGGAATTATATTTCAAGATGTCCTTAAATTCTCTGACATGGCAAAGGGAAAATGTTAAATTATTTATCTTTTTCCTACACTTTCAAAAATCACTTTGGTATGGTTCGTTTCAGGCAAGCTTTTATTCTTTAGAAATAATAATAAATTGAAAAAATAACTCCAGTATAGGTTATTAGACTGTCAGATCACATTATGGGTTTTTGAAGAACTGTGCATGTGCATTCAGAATACATTAATGTATCAAATGCTTCTACTTTAGGTTAGGTAGATATGTAGAAATGCTAAGTTTGTTAAACTAAACTTAAAAAAATAAGAAATAGTGGATTTCAGAAACAAATTAGTATAAGGCAAATAATTTTCTTTACGTTTTAGGATATTTGGACACTGTGGATATTTATGCGGCCTTACAGCGCAAGGGATTTGAATTAGATTCCAAGTCTGGTCACTGTCTGGGTGGATTATGACAAAGAATGTGTATGCTTTTTAATAACTTTACCCTGCAAAGGACTGGTGATCTATCTGGGTTGGTTCCTACCATGTATGTTATTTGATCTTGACATTGTAAACTTATAAATTTGGTTCAAAATTACTTTAAGGAAATGACTAACTGCATACATTAGTATGGTAATGTTAGATTTGTATAACATTTTATTGAAATCACTTGTAATTTACACATATTTATATGTATGTCTACATATAAATTACTTTGTATCTAGTATCTAAGCACAAGTGGAACTCCTGCTCATATCAGACCAGCTTTTACAGAGGTTATAATATTAGATACAGGCTTAGTTTTGCCAGTCAGTAAAACAGTCAATGAAACAGCTAGTTTTAATTTTTATAAGAAGGTTTAATCAAGTAAGTCCACATAAATATGGAGAGAACAGGAAAACTCAACCCAGGAAGCAACCCATCCAGTAACTAAACCTTGGTTTTGGTTCTTTTAGGTGTCAACACCAGCAGCTGTAGGCTACCATAGTTCAGATATTCAACACAGACTCATGGAAGAAATTTAATTAAGAATTGTCTTGGAAACATATTTTACTGCTAGTAATCTGCATTCATTCTGTTACTGTTTCATGTCTTGAATTTAAAAGTGAATGCAAAATTAAATTTGCCAGTTTTGCTAACCCTGTATGCTTTTTTTATACTTTGGCGTGTTCAAACTTTGCTCTAAAAGCTCATAGGTGCCTGTCCTTTTTAACTAAACACACATGTTGCACAATTTACAAGACATTTAACAGACATTGTACATGAAACTGACACAGTACCATAATAATATTCCAGAAATTAATACAATTTTACAAAGAGACAAATGGATGGATAGATAGAACTTTATTTAATGGTGGTCCGTTCTTGAAGTAATGTTTCTAGTCTAGCACACTATAGCGTGCAAAAGCACATTGGCCATCACAGAGTTGTAGAAGATGTGAAGGATATCAGTACACATTTAAGGAACACAGACTCTTAAGGAAAAAGAGCCTGCTGTGCCCTATCTTATATATTTCATCTGTGTTCTGAGACCAGTCCAACTTTTCATTATTAAAAATATTATATTATATAATATAATTTAATTTCAAAGATCTTTGTAGTTTTGGTACTGACAGAATGCATCTATTGCTCATTTCCTCTTATGTAGAAAGATCTTAACAAAGGGTTCTTTTGGTCCTCATAACACTTCAATAGATGTTTCTTATCTCTGTACAGTGTGGCTTATTGACATTATGGTCAAATAATTTGTTAATATGAAGGATTCACAGCTCGTATACTAAATATGTAATATCAAGAGAAATGTGTCTCAATTAAGCCACCTCAGACCACTCCAAAATGAAGTTTTGTTATGAAGTCCCAAAAATGTGTTTGTTAATGTCTTGTTGCATACTAGTAAATGAGTAATAGACACATTATTGCAGTTAACTAAAATGTTACAGATCTTTAAATTTATTAGTCATTCTCTTTTTTGGTCAATAAGAACATATTTCTGTTTCCAAATGTAAATTGCTTGTTTCAGCTGTTTAAAAATTTTAAAGGGCAACTATCAGCAATTTTCTTCTTTATTGTCTTTAACTTTAATAAAGCAGATTTAGCAATATGTCTATAGAGCAAGAGTCATGTTACTAAGGATTAATGGGCACAACAACACCATCACAAGTCCCAGGTTTAAATAATAATTTATGTTAACAAATATCTTAACACAAGTTATTTTCAAGCACAAACACAAGTACAATTCCTTCTTCTTTCTCTTCCTCTCCCTCCACTCCTCTAGGTGAGCTTCATCCTCTGCCTGCTGACTCTAACTCTCCAAATGGATGTGAGGTGACTCATTTTATACAAGACCTGAGAGTACTTCTGATAGGTTCACCGACAAAAGCTCGATAGACATATGAGCGCCGACAAAACCGTGACGTACAAATGAGCACCAACAAACCCGCTAACTGGTTTTCGACAAATGCGCAGCGACAAAATCGCCACGACAAAATCGCGATAGAGGCCAAGAGAGTGAGATGCGTGCGTGCGCATTATGTACACATTATGTGCTAGGTTATAACTGTTATAACTGTTGATGGCATGCCGTGAACAAATGACTCAGTCGAGGGTTGGCATAACGCGTCGTATACAAAGCGGAAATACCAGCAGTCAGGCAGCCAGCAAGTCTAAATACGCTCAACTATCAAGACGTCTTGCTGCAATTCTTCCTACATATGCAGGGTGTGATCTTAAAGACTATCTGCGTGCTGCGTCTCATAATATTGACTTCTAAAATAAACATTATTATATATGCTTTAAACTAGAAATTCATATTTAATGAAACTTTTGCGATTTTGTTGGCGCGATTTTGACGCCGCATTTTAATCGGCGCTATTTTGTTGGCACTCATATGTCTGTTGTGCAAATGTCGGGTCACACTTCTGATACCAGGGCATAGAAGCCTGGGAAGCATTTCCGGGTTAGGCGGAAGCTGTCCAAAGTAGGGATAACTTTTTTCAGCTGAGCCCTTTGGTAGCACCCAGGGACACCAGCAAAGTTGCCCTTCGAGACTGCAACTCCCATGATAATCTTTAGGTGTCCAAATTGGGATGCGAACATAGAAGCATTTCCACCTCCCTTATTGGCAGATAAATTGTCCCAATCCACCCACTACACCTTAATTACCCCAACTGGGATAGGAATCATTAGCCATCCCAATTGTTTCTTCCATTACACTGTCCATCCATTATGGCCTCCTGGCCTGGTAGGGCAGCACTCTCCATCCCAGTCGGGACTCCATTCCTTTTGTGTTTCCATTCACAGCAATTTTTTTAAAACTTAAATAATAGGAGTCAATCACTGGGATTTCAAATTTAAATAACGGTCTACATTTTTTAAATATTAACATGTGTAAAGAACAAGCAAAACAGAAAATACAGCATGTGAACATTTGTAAATAAATTCAGCTATATTTTGAATGCACCAAATGAAAGAATAAACATTTTATAGTAATTTAGCAATATAGTTTTAAACCTATTTGCTTGTATAAAAATGTGTATGTTAATAAAAGGTGGGAAAAACACAGGAATCTCTTTATTTACATCATGAAACTCATTAGTTTTATTTGGGAAAATTACTGCTGGTGCTACAGCTGACTCCTGGTGGCAGTCTGAAGCTTGCACAGCCATTTCCAAGTCAATTTTTCCATGGCCTAATGCCATGAGGCCATGCCAGCATCTTTAGGAAACATGCTCAAACTGAAACTGCAGCTTTGATGTCCTTCCTTTGTGGTTTAAAACTAAGCAGCTCATCTGGATCACTGCTTTTTTGAAGAAAAAAACAAAAACATGTTTTTGAACAAGCAGAAATCATCTTTTTGACCTAATCAATCAACAGAGAAAAATAAGCAGATAGTTAAAGTAATATAAGATGTAGTGGACATTACTTTACCTGGACATGAACAGGCAACAGAATTCTCTCTAGTTCTCTTACATGACTTGCATCCATTTAATAAACCGCAGCTCAATGTAAACTGAAACTTTCTTTTGCATTTTAAATGTAGGCCACTGCGGTGGGCTGGCACCCTGCCCGGGGTTTGTTTCCTGCCTTGTGCCCTGTGTTGGCTGGGATTGGCTCCAGCAGATCCCCGTGACCCTGTAGTTAGTATATAACGGGTTGGATAATGGATGGATGTAGGCCAACTTTCTTTGTAGCTCAGTGTGTTATATTAAATGCAAGAGCAATATAACATAAAACATCCATCCATCCATCCATCCATCCAACTAACCCCAGGCAGGGCTGGGCACACACACACACACACACCAAGCGACAATTTAGGATCATCAATGCACCTAACCTGCATGTCTTTGGACTGTGGGAGGAAACCAGAGCACACCCATGCAGACACAAGGAGAACATGCAAAGTCCACACAGGGAGGACCCGGGAAGTAAACCCGGGTCTCCTAACTGCGAGGCAGCAGCGCTACCCACTGCACCACCATGCCACCCTAACATAAAACAGTTAAAATCACATAATGAGGGTAGGAGTTAATCCTGGCCGCATCAGGCACAAGCCAGGAACTATCACCTGCCATGGTGCCAGTACATCACAGGACAATAGGGGTATAACACTAGTTAAATTTTTAGAACAGCATTATTCTTTATGGAATGCTCTGCTTTAGATAATGTATTAATAAGAGCTAATATTTCAGGTAGTGTGGACCACTTACAGTTTGCAGATTGCTACAGCTGGTACACAGAGGATGTCATATCCTTTACGCTTCATATTACCCTAGCACACCTGGAATAAAACCTGCTCTTTCAGAGTTCTGTTTATAGAATATAGCTCAGCAGTTTCACACTATTTTCCCTCAGGATTGATCACCAGACTCCTTGGTACTTAGTACCATCCTTTCCTGCTTGATTTTGGACTTCCTAACGAAGCTCCAGCATGTGCAGATTACAAGTATGACTTCCCCCACACTGGTGGTTGACATAGATACCTCCAGAGTAATCTGATGACCTCTCTGCTGTACAACATCTATACCTATAACAGTGTTGCCAGGTATAAACACTACTCCAAGCCACCTCCTTAATTCGTCTCATCAAAAATAATGATAAAACACCTTTCAGTAAAGACCTTTGCAACGTGACCAGTGATGGCTGGACAATAATCTCTCCTTTAGGGTCACAAAAAATAGCTTGTAATAGATTTCTGGAAACAGGAAGCAGACCTCACTTTAAACTATGTCAGAGGGGATAATGCGGAGAGCATCAGCATTTGTAAAGTTCTTAGAATCACATGATCAACATCTTGGCTGTTACTAAAAGGGATTACTTCCTTGGATATCTGAGGAATGCTCAGATGTGTCCATGTTTGCTCAGGACCTTAAAGTACAACAGAGCTGCAGATGTCAGCTCTGTATATTACTGGCACACAGCTTCCTTCATTCAAGATATGCAAAACACGCACTGTCTTAGAAATTTGGAAAAGAAATGTAGAGTAGTGGCAGTGGCACTGGGCGTTAGGCTTAAAGGTTGCTGGTTCATATCCCACTATGGACTCTACTATGTGACTTTAATCAAGCCTCTTCCCTTTGCTTTAGTTGTAAAAATATATGCACTCTGAACCTGTAAAGTTCATTAGATGTAATGGGCCTCAAATGGAACAAGCCTGCAGTAAAGCAATTGAAAGCTTCACTAGTCATTTGAGCTGACAAGGTGGTTGCTTTCCACACATGCGGTGGAGGGAGAATTTGTGCCTAAATGCCCAGTGGAATGTGCTTCCTGAGCAAAGAGAATTTGGTTAAATGGATTATGGTGTCATACAAATATTATAATATTAATGATAAATGGCAAAACACAGCATTAAAGTCCTGCACAGACACTGCTTTCACTCATCACTTTTGGCATGTTGCAACCATTATCACTTGTAACACTAGATGCTGGGACATTTTTTATCCTCAGGTCATAAAGCTACTTTGCAGCTGTGTGAACTAACAACTGTATGAGTGGACCTAATGCGTACATCTCACACATATCATCTGATGTTGTAGTTCAATGTATGCTGTTAATTTCAATGTCTGTTGTTTATATTATGCTACTGTCATGAAATATGTAAGTATGATCTTAAACTTGAACTTAATGTTTAATTAATGTATCTTGCATCTGCATTCATCATTACCTAAGTTTACTAGTATAATTTTTGTGCAGTAAAGGTTCACCTGTAAACCATACTTGCTGTTTAGATTTATTTTGAATAAATGTGTTTAATTTTCTTATATGTAAATTGCAGTTATATGCTACTTACTTTGAAGTATCCGGAAGCTATGATTAAAAAAAAAAACAGTTGATGGTTATAGTTCGCACTACTGCCTGAGTGCTCCAGAGCTCTGGATTTTACATTCCACACCCCCAACATAAACTCTAAATTGGACCCTGCCAATGTGGGTATGTTTGTGTGTGTCTTGCAATAGACTGGCACCTTATCCAGGGATGGTTCACATTTTCTGCCCAGTGCTTCTGGGACAGGCAGCAACTCCCCATGGACTAGAGGAACTGGAATATAAAATGTTTTAAGAACGATAATGAAGCGTGGATATTCTTTTGAAAGACAGTCAGAGAGTTGTTTAGTTGACAGACAAGATTAGCAAATATATTTGAAGTAGGAATGGTTCTCATTTTCTGTCCAGTGCTTCTGGGACAGGCAGCAACTCCCCGTGGATTGGATAAGTGGAATATAAAATGTTTAAGAACGATAATGAAGCGTGGATATTCTTTCGAAAGACAGTCAGAGAGTTGTTTAGTTGACAGAGAAGATTAGCAAATATATTTGAAGTTAATTGGAAAGCTAAATATAACATTCTTTTAATACCTATAATTGGCATTCTAAGATTCTAAAATTTTGGATTTTTATCAGAAACATTGTTTTTAAGAGACAAAATATTTATTTTATTATCACATGAATGCTGGCTGTGATGCTTCCTGATCCATGATTATTAGTTCAAGCAATTGAGAGGATAATACTGCCCATATTATTATACTTTTATAAATACGTTTAAGCACCCCTTTTGGCACAGTACAAGAAATAAAGAACATTCCATCAAAGATAGTCTGCCATATTGTGTAATTTGTTTGTTTTTTATATAGGACAGTGTGCAAAACAGCAAATGAAAATAAAAGGATAATCATTTACACCTTAAACATGACAGCAAAATCTGTCCCTGTGTGAATATTTTGATTAATATATGGTAATAGAGTCTTTCTTCAAATTATAACATTTCATTTTTTTTATAGAAACTGGCATGTTCTTTAGAAAAGACAGCATGACCGACATTTTTAATTTAGTTTTATACAACCCATTTCAAAGCATACATTCTTTTATCTTTGAGCAAGTGTTAATTTGCAGTATTGATTTGTTTATTGGGTGTAACCAGCAGTGCAGATAAGCAGGTGTAGTTAGACTGGAATTGCCTCTAGCACCCTATGACCTGTAATGGGATTAAAGCAGGTAAAAAAAAAAAAGAAAGAACTAATGAGTATTGATTTTACTCCCACGGCTTCAACCTACTTTCACTGCTAAACTCTACATGTTATATCTGATGTGATAACAGTGGCTTGTGAGAGCCTAGTACAACTGTAATAATATGAGGAATACTGCTCAGATTTACCATGTTTTGCTTGTGTCAGTAAAATAAAACATGTTGAAAAACAGAGGCTCATGAGAATCTGAAATGGAATGATGCTTTATTTTTTGACAAACTTAGAGTTCATGTACAGCATGTAACTCACAGAAACCACAACAAAATGTTAAGTCTGAATTGTGTGTTTTTTTTTTTGTTTAAATAAGACAGATGTCCATAATTTATATGGCATTTCAGACTTTTGTTAATCCAAATATTCCTAAAATGTGAGCACATCTACAAGTCTGAAAGGGTTATAAAATGTTTTAACATATTATTTCATTTCAAAGTAAAATACCTTAATGCATTCATTGATAGTTCTCCCTTCTGCAGTCCAACCATGATGGTGAAAAGAGAGGAAAGTTAACAGTGCACTTCTTAAGTCAAAAATCCTGTATGTGGAAATAGGAGGGTACATTAATTATTAATGGAGAAATTACTAATTTCTAATAGAAATGTGCCATGAATTACACACTATGTCAGTATCAATCATATAAAGCTCTAGCTGTAGGTATCAACTGGTGTGAATTTTCTTTTTTTATTTTGAGTAATAAAATTCCAAATAATAGAACATATTGAAGGAACAAACGGAGTTGTGAAAAGTTATCTAGCTAAAGTAAAAACCGAAGAACCAGCTGAGCCAAGCATTAAAACCAAAATGCTAACCCAAATCATAATTAAAGGAAAAGTAGCAAATGTTTTAAAACTGCCTTGGATATTTTCCCCTAACTCACACTAATATTACTCATTTGTTCATCTTTGATTCAGTACTTGGATAACAAATTATCAGTAGGTGTGGCTTAATGGTTAAGGCTTTGGACTTCATAGCCTAAGGTTGTGTGTTCACATACCACTATTAACACTATATGACCATGTCACTTCACCTACCTGTGTTCAAACTGGAAAAGCAAATGTCATCAATTGTATAATTGTAAGTCACTTTGGATAAGGGTGTCAGCCAATTAAGTAAATGTAAAATGACAACACCATTTAATGTTATCACTTTCTTCTGCCTGAATTCATTATAAATTAAATTTATAATTTAACTTATAAATTTTGTGTCACGTGATTAGCAACAGGTGTGTCAACTGTGAACAACATGGGCACGGCCATGCAGTGAGTGACACAAAATGGCAGCGACCAAACCAGACAAAATAAGGTCTTCAGAATAAAGAAAAAATGACATGCACAAATTCCTAAAAAAGCACAACTCAAACCAGGGAAGTTTAAAACCTTCTGAGATTTTTCCTTGGATTTCTAGCAAATTATCTTCCCTTCTGTCTCAATTTTTAGACTGAATACAAAAAAAAAATGTCACAGGGAGTGAGGTTTAGTGAATAAGGGAGGTGTTAAGCATCCATCACATTGGTTTTGGTAAAAAAAGCTCTTTGACTTGAAATGTGTTGTGGACTGTTGTGGTGCAAAATGCAGTTTTGCATATGTCACTACTCTGGATATTTTTTCCCGATTCTTTTCTGCAGATGCCCTAGCACTTCAGTGTAATGCTGTTGATTAAAAGTCTATTAATGTAGAACTCTTTATTAACATAGATAGATAGACAGACAGATAGATAGATAGACAGATACTTTATTAATCCCAAGGGGAAATTCACATACTCCAGCAGTAGCAAATGATAAAAAATAATATTAAATTAAAGAGTGATAAAAATACAGGTAAAACAGACAGTAACTTTGTATAATGTTAATGTTTATCCCCCCGGGTGTAATTGAAGAGTCACACAGCTGTCTGTCAGTGAAGCTGCACCTCTGTCTGGAGATGATACTGTTCAGTGGATGCAGTGGATTCTTCATGATTGACAGGAGCCTACACAGCGCCCGTCGCTCTGCCATGGATGTCAAACTGTCCAGCTCCATGCCTACAATAGAGCCTGCCTTCTTCACCAGTTTGTCCAGGCGAGAGGCGTCCTTCTTCTTTATGCTGCCTCCCCAGCACACCACTGCGTAGCAGAGGGCACTCGCCAAAACCATCTGATAGAACATCTGCAGCATCTTATTGCAGATGTTGAAGGACGCCAGTTTTCTAAGGAAGTATAGTCGGCTCTGTCCTCTCTTGCACAGAGCATCAGTATTGGCAGTCCAGTCCAATTTATCATCTAGCTGCACTCCCAGGTATTTAGTCTGTTCCCTCTGCACACAGTCGCCTCTGATAATCACGAGGTACAGGAAAGGCCTGGGTCTCCTAAAATCCACCACCAACTCCTTGGTTTTGCTGGTGTTCAGGTGTAAGTGGTTTGAGTCGCACCATTTAACAAAGTCCTTGATTAGGTTCCTATACTCCTCCTCCTGTCCACTCCTGATGCAGGCCACGACAGCAGTATCGTCAGTGAACTTTTGCACGTGGCAGGACTTCGAGTTGTATTGGAAGTCTAATGTATATAGGCTGAACAGGACCGGAGAAAGTGCAGTGCCCTGCGGCGCTCCTGTGTTGCTGACCACAATGTCAGACCTGCAGTTCCCAAGACTCACATACTGAGGCCTGTCTGTAAGATAGTCCATGATTCATGCCACCAGGTTTGAATCTACTCCCATACTCCGTTAATGTCAATAAAGTGCATCCGGAAAGAATTTACAGCGCATCATTTTTTCCGCATTTTGTTATGTTTTGTTATTTATTCCAAAATGGATTAAATTCAATTTTTTCTTCAGAATTCTACACACAACACCCAATAATGACAATGTGAAGAAAGTTTACTTTAGGTTTTTGTAAATTTATTAAAAATAAACAAACTGAGAAATCACATGTACATAAGTATTCACAGCCTTTGCTCAATCCTTTGTCGATGCACCTTTGGCAGCAATTGTAGCCTCAAGTCTTTTTGAATATGATGCCACAAGCTTGGCACAACTATCCTTGGCCAGTTTCACCCATTCCTCTTTGCAGCACCTCTCAAGCTCCATCAGGTTGGATGGGAAGCGTCGGTGCACAGCCATTTTAAGATCTCTCCAGAGATGTTCAGTCGGATTCAAGTCTGGGCTCTGGCTGGGCCACTCAAGGACATTCACAGAGTTGTCCTGAAGCCACTCCTTTGATATCTTGGCTGTGTGCTTAGGGTTGTTGTCCTGCTGAAAGATGAACCGTCGCCCCAGTCTGAGGTCAAGAGCGCTCTGGAGCAGGTTTTCATCCAGGATGTCTCTGTACATTGCTGTAGTCATCTTTCCCTTTATCCTGACTAGTCTCACAGTTCCTGCTGTTGAAAAACATCCCCACAGCATGATGCTGCCACCACCATGCTTCACTGTAGGGATGGTATTGGCCTGGTGATAAGCGGAGCCTAACTTCCTCCAAACGTGACGCCTGGCATTCACAGCAAAGAGTTAAGAGAATTTTGTTTCTCATGGTCTGAGAGTCCTTCAGGTGCCTTTTGGCAAACTCAGGCAGGCTGCCATGTGCCTTTTACTAAGGAGTGGCTTCCGTCTGGCCACTCTACCATACAGGCCTGATTGGTGAATTGCTACAGAGATGGTTGTCCTTCTGGAAGGTTCTCCTCTCTCAACAGAGGACCTCTGGAGCTCTGACAGAGTGACCATCAGGTTCTTGGTCACCTCCCTGACTAAGGCCCTTCTCCCCTGATCGCTCAGTTTAGATGGCCGGCCAGCTCTAGGAAGAGTCCTGGTGGTTTCGAACTTCTTACACTTATGGATAATGGAGGCCACTGTGCTCATTGGGACCTCAAAGCAGCAGAACTTTTTCTGTAACCTTCCCCAGATTTGTGCCTTGAGACAATCCTGTCTCGGTGGTCTAAAGACAATTCCTTTGACTTCTTGCTTGGTTTGTGCTCTGACATGAACTGTCAACTGTGGGACCTTATATAGACAGGTGTGTGCCTTTCCAAATCATGTCCAATCAACTGAATTTACCACAGGTGGACTCCAATTAAGCTGCAGAAACATCTCAAGGATGATCAGGGGAAACAGGATGCACCTGAGCTCAATTTTGAGTTTCATGGCAAAGGCTGTGAATACTTATGTACATGTGCTTTCTCAATTTTTTTTATTTTTAATAAATTTGCAAAAATCTCAAGTACACTTTTTTCACGTAGTCATTATGGGGTGTTGTGTGTAGAATTCTGAGGAAAAGATTAATTTAATCCATTTTGGAATAAGGCTGTAACATAACAAAATGTGGAATAAGTGATGCGCTGTGAATACTTTCCGGATGCACTGTAAATGTGATCATCATTGTCTTGATGTTCAGTGTGACCTAATATGCTTTAATTCAGACTGTAGAAAAAGTCATATAAAAGTCACATGCCAATTGTAGAATAAATTTCAGAAAAACGCATCTTGATCAACTCAAAACAGTGCTACTCGGCAGACATATAAACAAGACTGTAGGCATGCTATACGTACCAGCATAGTCGATGGGTACACCCTGCTCCTGTGCTATTTGCAGATTCCAAGAATTTTTGAGTCCCCACTTATATGTACATACAGGGCAGAGCTTTGGGTCTTTTGCTAAGGATCTGCAATAGTATCTGGAAGATTACTGGTTCAAATCCCATTACTGCCGGAAGGGACCCTACTATGTTGGGCCCTTGAGCATGGCCCTTAACCTGAAAATTGCTCCACGGGTGCTGTACAATGGCTGACCCTGCAGTCCGACCAAAAAAAAAGGTCATGCAAAAAGAAATTTTTCCTTCAGGGATTAACAAAGCATATTGATGTTAAGTAAATAAAGCTAAGGCTGACACTATAGTCATGCCACTATAAAAAGCAAGATTAGATTTGTTTAGATAAACAGTAGCATCTGATTTAAAAAGAGAAATTATTAAAAGAAAATCTTAAAAAAACTCCCCTGTTTTATTGTTTTTTCATAATTAATACACCACACTTTTATGAAAAGTGTATAAGACAAATTTCTGCTTTTTTATTTTTTACTACTGTTTAATATGATCAGAGGAAAATACTTCTGATTATCATTTTAATGAAACTCTACAGTCAGATTACTTTAGGGTATTGTAACTTGGTTCGCTAAATGTGACTATAAAAAGAACAGAAAAAAGCATCCTAGGTTTAGATTATAACATGGCTTATAAATGGATTATCGACAGTTCATAATGTCCTAAAATCCTGAATGATGTTAGCAACTGACCTAGGAAACAAAAATGAAAAGTGATTGACAAATATTTCTAGGGCATTCTCTATTCAGAATCATAAACTAAAGAACTGTCATAATGGAAGAGGACTGCAGTATCAGTATTTCATTGAAACCCCTCAATCTTATAATAATTAATCTTGAAAATACCTAAAAGAGACATTTTGTGGTATAAGAAGAAATGTTTAAAGTCATGTCAAGGGCTAGTCTGGATAAGTAGAAAAAAGTAGCCTGGATATAGTGATCAAAAATATTCCTAAAAAGCACACAATGAGTTTTAGTACCAGCATAGCCTGTCCTAGTGACTAGAAATCACTTTGCAATTGTCATGGGTATTGTGTGAGTTATAATTAAAATGAAGAGAAATGGTTTCCCACAGACTCATTAGAAAATCTTAAACTTGAGCCATGCACTGCTAGAATCTGTAATCCTGCCAAACTCTGATCCTTTATTAGTAATAACATGATTTGCATAAAATTATAAGATATTAGATGAAAATAACAATTAGTTTGCATTTCATGGTTCTTTAAAAGGAAGGAAAGTTTGCATTGCCTTGCTGAGATACCCTTTATGTTGCCATCTTTAATGACTACACTAACACTGAATTTTTTTCTTCTGTTGCAAGTTTTTTCATTTACACTTTTAATATGACATCAATATGCTCCAAAGCATATTGGGGACAAGTTATATATGAGCCTATATAACTTGAATTGCTTGTATTTTTGTGGGTACACTGTTTGCCCTTCCTCATCCAGGATGTCAATTTGAATGGCCACTCTGAACTGGTATTTTGTGAGTGAGAGTGTTTGTGTAAATGAGTGTGTTTTGTGAACTGCAGTAATTACTTTGTGGTTGTTCATATTAGTATGGTCTCTGCCCCCCACAAACCTGAATTGGAATAAGCAGGTTTGCAAATAGATGGACAGAGCTTAAACAACTTACATTCTTGGTATTGCTAGTGTGAATGTAATTGCTTATATTTTTGCAAGGAGAAACAATATCAACAAAAGTCTAAATGTAAATGCATAATTCTCATAGTTGTAATCTTTTCCATCCGTGCAATCTTACCATGCTTATCGAGTATACTGTAGGGCCGTAGGGAGCCAGTGATCCTAGCACTGTTGGGTACATTGCCGGAACAATTCTGAGGCAGCAGTACATTTTAAGGCAAACAGTCAATTAATGCACACGCATTCACTCATTCTGTCCCAATTTAAAGTTGCCAATCAATTTAACACACAGATGTTTAGGATATGAGTGGAACTGGAGTACCCATAGGAAAACCCACTTAAGACACAGAGAGAGTTTGTAAATTTCTCATTCTCTGTTTCTGGATTCCCTTTGTTCAGAAATTTCATGGTTTTCTTTCCCTGTGCCTCTTAAACAAGATGCTCATCCACCTGTTCACACTCTGGATTTAATAAGGCATTACGAATATGAGGGAATTAAGGGACCACTGAAAAATATGTTACAGGATGTCATAACACAGCTACATTATAGACACTATCTATTAAAATGATCTCTTATCTATTATTATCTATTTTAATCTATCTATTAAAATTGCAAGTGTACTTTCATTTTTCAAAATATGGTAGTGTATGTTAAGTCAACCATCAGTATTATTATTTTAATGTCAGCATCTATAATGCTGGTTTTGTTTTTTAATCATACATAGTAAAGGAGTGGAATCAATGGAACATAACAATTTTAAAATTCCATTTCATTCCATAATAGTTTTCAATGAAAGTGCTTATTTGTACCACTATATCACCAATCTCCAACTCTGTGTACGGGGAATGTGTGTGTGTTTGCTTTTCAGTTTGATTTGGTTTCATATCATTTACATGTCACTTTCCTTTCAAGAAATCTTTTATGAGAGCAAATGGACCAGGTGATCTTCACTCATGCTTCACATTTACAATGCCACCCCATAATCTTGCTACTCAAAAAAAAAAACTGAATGCAGCAGACTATTCAATTCTCATAAGTATTTTCTTGAAAATGTCAACAAGATGGGACTTTCATGTTTCTCTGGTGCAATGAGAAAGATGCTAAGGAGGTTACAGCATTATGCAAACTTTTGTTAAGGGAAATAATAACAAGAATGGATAACAAAGGGTTAATACTTACCATCATTTTGGACCTTATACAGACTCTCACATTCAGCTTCCACTCTACTAAATGGCTTGACTGATCCACTTATCCATGTGCCCATACTATGCCCTAACACATCTTTTTGCCTATAATCCATCCTTTCCAATCTCCCTCTGTTTCTGGATTCTTGTTTTTTCTCAAACAAATTCCACTGACTCCAAGATCAACTAGCCTGAGGAAACTTTAAGCCCCTATCCTGGATTACTTTAGTGACTATACTTATACTTGTAAAGTTAAAAGTGCTTCTTGTAAGTCCTGTGGTCATGTTCTTTGAGCTTCTCTGGTGGCTGCATGTTTCTAATTCTGAGCTCCCTCCGTCCTTTAAAGTTTCAGGGCCTCCACATAAACTTCTGATGACCTATAATTTGTAACAATTAGCTGTGGTCCATATATACAGCTTACAAGGTCTCGTTTATTGCCACTGGTTTACTGAGGCACTTTAATACCAAGAATTCCTGGCCATCTATTTCAATAGACACCCTATACTGGCCACTAGTGGTGATTGTCCTTCCGTACTGACATGATATGTAGCATTTTTGCCACTGTGGACCTGTTACATGGATCATCAGGACAAGCTTCTTCTGTATTCTGTGTTGAGATATACAGTACTTTCATCTATTGATGGATTTCTGTACCTGGCAGGAGAGTTTATCATAGTGAAAATAAGTTAAAGGTATTAACAATGGACCAGTAAGGTTCCATAGGAATACCATGCCCAGTGATATTTTATATGTTACTTACCCATGCCTTTTTGTAGTGATTGTAAAGAATAATGTTAATATGTTTTCAAGTTTAGAATAGAATAGGTATCTATGGTGACAGACGCAGGAAACAATATTAAAGACATGCAAAAATCTCACATTACTCGTGCAGCATAATCCACATGTAAAGTCATTCAGTCATATTCTCACAAATTCCAAAACACATGTATTTTAAATAAAATATTTTTAAATAAACCACCTCCGGACAATGTACTTGTGAATAAAAATGGAATGCACTCAAAAATGAACAAATAAAGAATTTTCTTCTTCGGTTGAAGACCTGGAAACATTCAGTGTTAAAAATTTACAATAACAAGAAATCAGTAAGGGGTTCAAAATGCATTTTCTAGGCACACTGTATGAATCCAATTTGATTTTATACTGAGCATTAAGTGCCGGCAGACAACTTACTTCTTTCATTTTAATGAAAAGTAAATTGCCAACATCACACAGAAAAAAAACACTTTAATCTTCCATCCATCCATTATCTAACCCGGTATATCCTAACTACAGGGTCATGGTGGTCTGCTGGAGCCAAACCCAGCCAACACAGGGTGCAAAGGCAGGAAACAAACCCTGGGCAGGGTGCCAGTCCACCGCAGGGTACGCGCACACACACATACACACACCCACACACCAAGTACACACTAGGGACAATTTAGAATCATCAACGCACCTAACCTGCATGTCTATTATTGATAAAAAACATTTAGCTTGTGAAGAGCATACTTACAATTACCATTTCCTTTGAATGAAACAATAATAACATCAAAACAAATATGTTTCACTCCCATGTTTGTACTTCTTACTAATAGTCACTTAAATAAATAAGTTCATTAAGAGGAAAACTAGCAAAAAATAATATATGTTTATAGAGCATCAAAATTAATTTCACACCTAAAGTCCATGTAAAATAAAACGTCAGGACTACCACTTGCTTTCCCAAAACATGCAGATATATGACAAATCTCTCATTTTCACCATTCTTTTCTTGTACAGTCATTACTTAAATGAGAGTTAGTTTAAAAATGAAAAAGGAGAAACATAACATGTGGTATGTCTACATCATCAGTCTGTTCATTTTTCCAGACATGTTTTCCTGTTAACTAAATAAAATCCCATTTAAACGCAGGGAGAATATGTAGACTCCATTCAAACAGTGGCAGGACTAGGAACTGATCACATATCAGTGAGCTGTGTGGCAACAGTTCTCAGCACTCTGTTGCTATACTACCTATCACAGCATCTTGTTGACCAAAATAACACAAGGAGATTTTTCCAGCCAAACAGAAACAGGAGAATATAGGTTTTCTTCCCTTGTGTCACCATTTTAAAATTATATTAGTAGACCTAAAGTACATAGAGCCCTGTCAGTCTGCCAGATTTTCACAACACAATTATGTTACTATGGGAGTACACATCTCATATGTTAAGATACTGGAAAATCTGTTTTGCTGCTTCCTTTGCTCGAGTTTGCTTCAGTTGTTCATATATTATGCAAGTTCTTCACCCAAAATGTTAATGAAGGAAAAAGAGTTAATGCTAAAGCTTTAGTAAATAGCTTTGGAAAATACTGCAGTCTCAAAAAGAGTGTCTGACACTTATCTGTAATGTATGAAAAAGCAATATATACAATTATTTTCTAATGGTAAAATGAACATGAATCCCCATATGATTTAGTTATCATTTAACAAATTTTTTGTTTGATTACATATACAGTATATTATACGTTTTGAAGTCATACTTGTATGTCACTAGACAAACTCTCTTTATTGGCTCTGTTTGTGTTGGTAAATTTAGCTTATTTTCACCAGAACAGAAAACTTGCTATCTGGGTACTAAACCTATGCCTATTTAAAAAAGTCAATTTATTTACCTTATTTACTTATTTGATATTAAATTAATTGCATCAGTAACTTTCAGTGCCACCAGTTTATCAATAATATCTTTTTGTTAGCTGCAATACCCTAGGGTATTCTTAATACATCTGGCCTTATTGATCAGATTTAATATGTCACCTGAAATTTTCACTGGTTTGCTTTGTTAAAGGACTACTATAGCTTTAGAAATGTTTAGAAACCTCTTCAGGAAAGTAACAGATTATAAAACACAAACCTAAACTATATTTCATCAATAGAAATTAAGTGAATATTTTGTGTTTATTTTATTAGCTTGTTCAAAATATATACTATACATTATATAAATAAAACTCATCTTTTTCCAAACCTTCTTTTTTCAGTTCATTCTCATGGGGACACAATTCCAGTAGCATAGGTAGGAATCAATCTTGTACGGGGCACGAGTCCATTGAAAGTAATTCAACTATTGATGTGCCTTGAAGTAAAGACAGAGAGATGTAAATTACTGCAGGAACCAGAAGATGAACTTTAGTCAGAAACCAAGCAAGGTCTGTAATTAAAGTTCAATCCTACCTTTTACCAAAACCTCAATGTAAAACCATAATGCATACTTGAGAAAAGAGTGAAGTCAGAAAACCAAATCAAACGATCATACAGCATAGCCCACAGCACGGGTAAAGTAATTCAATCCAGTCTCAGATGACCCGGGGTGCACAGAAGTGACATTGTATACTGTTGCACAGTTGACGATGCTCAAGTTAAGGTATGGTAAGGACACAAATTCCACAAAGTGATGATGCCCTACACAAGACAGTGTGACATTGAAAAAGATGTGAAAATAAATGTTTCTTTATTCATGCTTCGGTGATGGGCCAGGTTTTCTCCACACACCTTGAGATACTTCTAGGAGCCACTAGAACCCGGAATCATCAAGAAAATACCCGTGTATGAGCTAAGATGTGACACTTTCAAATACATTTTTAAGGTGCAGAACAAGATTCAACATAAGACAAATTTATGGCAAAAAGGAATTTTGAATAACAGTGCATAATAAACTCTGGAAATTTGTAACAAGAAACCAAATCATGACATCTATAACTTTCTTAAATGCATGTCAGCAAAAGTAATGTTTTTATCATCAATCCTGTTTTCTGTAATATACTTTAAATATAGTTAGGTTGACTCGTCATGGAAATCTGAAGGTTTTGAAAAGCACAGTTAGTGTATAATGTTTTAAATTTTCTTGTTAATGTTTAAGAGCAATCTGTTTTAACATATTTTGAAGTGCCACAGTCAAAGTATAATCTCTCAAACACTAAAATGAATAAAATAACTTCACAATTATTATTAAACAATTTTCTAACTGTACAAACAAATCAAAAAAAAGTGTGATTTCAGAAATTTGAAGGTATATGCAATATTTCCTTTTGCATAAAATAGCTACAACCTGTAATAATTAAGTATAAATAGTGTGGATGAAAACAAGGATGTTGGTACTTTTCCACTAAATAGTAGTTTACATTGTATTTTCAAACAAGGATGTTGGTACTTTTCCACTAAATAATAGTTTACATTGTATTTTCATCCTGACGTGGTATTTTCTGTAACACCCTTGTATTTTTACAGATTGTTAAAAAAAACTACAGCAGTAAAATCTTTGCTTGGAAAAAAAAACAAAAAAAAAACTTTTAGTAATAATTTAGACATACATCTAAAATTCCTTTTTTACGTGAAATGCTAAAAAAAGTGGTCATTTAATAGCTAAATGATTAAATACAAATCCTATTCTTGGAAAGTGCAAGTCAGGTTTTAGGTCTAAATTAGCACAGAAGCTGATTTGGCCAAAGCAGTCAATGACTTAACCACTAATGCTGATGCGGATAACATATACAGTATGTCCTTGTTCTTTTAAGCTGGAGCTCTTCTTTGCATACTATACATCACAACATTCTCATAAATCCACTTAGATAGTGGGTTGGCCTTTCTTTGACTGGTTCGAATCATGCATAACATTTCTTTTTAAGTCTTGGTGACTGTATGCCAGAAATGCATGATACAATATATGCTGTGCTTCTGAGATCAAGTCTAGAGCCTCAGTTAATCTCACTTTAAATTAACTTTACATTAAATCAGATAATTTTTAAACAAAAGATAAAGTACTATAACTATACCAACAACACACAGCTATGTACTGCATGTATACTGTATCTATAGCGGTAGATGACCTTCAGACTCTTCATCCCATGATTAATTGTCTTACTAGCTTTAAACAATGAATTACATTTGCTGCCCATTTCTTTTAAGATTGATTTTAAATTACTCTTAATTGCCTATAAGGCTTTCAACAATCCTGAATCTTTATATATTTTGGAATGTCTGTCCCCACACCATTCTGATTATAACCTCAGATATTTGTACCCTGGCTTACTCAATATTGTGAGAGTGAACCATAAAAGAACTGGTGACATGTCCCTTTGCTTTTATGCATGAAAAATCTGAAATAATTTGCCAAAAGAGATACAAGGCTGGTAATGAGCAACTGAAAAAATCTGCTTAAAACATGATTTTTAATGTGTCACTTCATCTTTTTTGGGCCGCACATCTGTTGTAAAACTAATACCTCATAATCACATATTTTAAGCTTTGCATTTATTTACATGTACAAATATATTTTCATAGGATACAACAATTATTACCATCAATGTACAATAGCAACGTTTGTGTTTTCTACATTTTCAGTACTCTTGCTTACAGTATATTTTTCTTTTTATTTATCTTTTACATAAAAAAGGAAATTTGATGTTTTTGGTTATACCAGCACTTTGTGTTAAAGAATTTTTCTTTCACTTTTACAGTCCTTTTTTTAAGATCTGCTTCTCCTCTACTCCTCCGCTTTATGTTGTTAATAGCATCCATTAACTTATAAGATATGGAAGTCCCATAAAGATCTATTTTAATTATCACGTTATGTTATTTTAGAATTATATTATTAATTTTTTGTTTATTTTTGCCTCTATTATTTTCTTAAGAATTACTTTTTGTTAATTACAGTTTTTATAGGATGTGCTGCTGGTTGTTGCATGTGTTGTTTTGTACCGGCTATGCGATTATACTTGATGTTGTTCTCATCTCATTTTCTGAAACCACTTTTTCTGGTGAGGGTCGCAGTGGCAGCAGGCCAAAAAGCTCATCCCAGACTCCCCTGTCCCTAGCTACAGATTCCAGAACCTGATGTTTTTGCTTATTATATGTTTGCTGTTATTTGTAGACATTTGTTTTTAAGTAAAGTAACATATACTGTTCTGTCACTGCATTTTAAAGTTTTGCCAATTGCAGAACTAGTTATAATTGTTATAATTGCAGCAAGGTATAATTGTTATGTTGTAATATATGTACCACAGAATTTAAAAAGTTCTTTACTGGGTTATAGACTACTAAATTTAGTCATATATCTATATGTCACACACACAGAAATTTAAAGAAATCAGTTTTATTCACTAAGCATTTTAAAATAATAGATGAATAATTGCCCCAAATAATACTTAGTAACAGTAAACTGAAATGAGTTAAGTATCATTGCCTACAGGTCACATTAGTTTTGCACTGCCATGAAGGAAAGCCTGAGTTCCCCTTTCAGCTCAGGTTCAGATGTCTTATTTTTGCTTATTTTATTAATTTTGTAAACTATCAATGTGGATTATTTAATTTTCTTGTGTCAGTGTGTGTCCTGCTATGTTTAATGTACATAGTGTCCCAAAAAGAATATCTGAGTTTTAAAGAGCTGTAACTTGGCGGCCATTCATCGGAGACTGCAGAGCAACCTAGTGGGATCTTGAGGAATTAATCTAGTTTTATTTCATATATAAAAAAAGTATATCGGAGTTTCAAAGAGCTATATTTATTGAATTATACAAGCATATACAAAAACTGTTCTATTCATGTGTTTCCCACATTGTCTATAAATGTTCTATGTGCCCCCCCCATGAGTAACTGTAACAATATGGAGGCGGTATTCAAATTTCTACCAAACTCTCTCTAACATATCGGGATTGATGCTCTGAATGGCAGCTGTTATCTTCAACTTCATTTCGTCCAAAGACATTAGTGGTTGGAACACCAATCCTTTGATGTATCCCCAAAGGAAAAAGTCATATGGAGTGATATCTGGGGATTTTGGAGGCCAATGGTGGAGTGACAAATCTTGATTCCCAGATCTTCATATCCACTGTTGGGGATAGGTCTCATTTAGGAAATGCCGCACAGGAAGAGACCAGTGAGGTGGTGCCCCATCCTGTTGAAAAATAAAATTGGCTAGTTCTTGATCTTCCGATTGAGGAAACAGCCAATGTTGCAGCATTTGCAGGTACACAGCCCCTGTTACTGTGGTTCCTTCAAAAAAGTAAGGCCCGTAAACTTTCGACTTGGAAATTGCGCTAAAAACATTTGTACTGGGGGAGTCTCGCTCATGTTTGATAACTGCATGAGGGTTTTCTTCACTCCAAATTCGTACATTATGAGGATTTACCTTCCCGGTAATGTGAAACGTGGCCTCATCACTGAAGATAAAGGAACAAAAATCTTCATTGGTCTCCAAATTTTGCTAGATGAAAGTTAAAATCTCCCCTCGTCTAAGGGCCTGAACCAACTGCAGACGATATGGTTTCATAACCAACCGGTGTCAGATAATTCTCCATACACTTGACTTTGGTATCTGTAACTCATGACTTGCTCGTTAAATTAAACTGATTTCGAAGGGCTCCGAGTGAATGCAGTGAATGCAGTTTGCACTTGGGTGACATTCTCAGCAGAGGAGGAAGTTCGAGGTCGCCCAGTGCTTTTACCTTTGCAGATACACCCAGTATCCCAAAATTGCCGGTATCATCGATGAATGTTATTGTCATTCGGAGGGTCAGTCCCATATTTTTGACGAAATGCCTGCTGCACAGTAACAACTGATTGAGTTCTGGCGAATTCACAAACGCAGAAAGCTTTTTGTTGTGGCACAGCCATAACTGCAAATGTGACTAATCAAAACAACACACTATCTACCGGCAACGAAATGAAACTAGATTAATTCCTCAAGACGCCACTAGGTTGTTCTGCAGTCTCCTATGAATGGACGGCAAGTTACAGCTCTTTAAAACTTCGATATTCTTTTTGGGACACTCGGTATTTCATTGTTGGTTTCCCAAGAAGTTGGGCCACAAACCATCACTGCATTGGACTGCCCTATAAAGACTGAGGAACACCCACAACCCCTTGTGGTACATTGAATGTATTTGTGGTGGTGGGACAGAGTTCTCATGAGTTTAAAGTTTTTTAATTATTTTTGAATTACTGGATTTTTGTCCATCTGCTCCTTTTTGGACTTCATATACTAGATTTCTGATTGGGACTTTTTTGCCTTGGATTGCCCATGCTTATTCGGTAGTAATTCTCCGATCTGTTTTTTTGTTTTTATAAGGTCAATACTGATCAACAATTTCATGTAACTTGATTGACCGATTCTGACACTGATTCCAGTTTTTTTTTCTTTATCCCTTTAAAAACGTTTTTACACTAAGCTCCTGCATAACCAGACACATAGAAGCCTTATGTTCTTGGTATTTTTATAATGAAACTATAGACCACAGGTGTTAACTATTCATTTGTTATTAACAAAATGAAATTCTGTAGGCTTATTGTTCAGTGACCATAAAAATATAAAAAAAAAATTCCTTAAAATACATACTTAAACAATAAAATAGGTACAAAAATGTATAACCATAATACATATAGCATAAAAAAATAAAATCCTTTTTATAATTACAAGCTGTCGAATTATTTTTTTCTGTAACGTACCTATCTGAAAAAAAAGTTTTTAACATTTCTCTAACAAAGAAAAAAAAATATTCCGAGGCACCGTTGCAACCCAGGGAGGCTGCCATCTAGCGTCCAGGTGGAGATGCTGGGTTACCCACCCTTGTCCCCCTAGCAGATGTGGTGAAGGGGCATCCTGGCACAATAAATATATATATACTGAAACACTGCTTATGTACTTATAGGTTTTAATAATTTTTTTCTTCAGTGTATTAGCTAGACATTCATAGTTCTTGAGGTTTGATTGTAAAATATGGATTACCATTTTAATTATGTAGTACTTGTTTCTTACCAGAACATATACTATTTATGACACATACAAATATATAACAAATACAGTATAAATCTTTTAAAAAAGTTGCAGACGTTTCAAATGTTCATAAGTTGTTTATCAACTAGACACAATACTGACATGCTTAGCAGGTTTGTAAGTAAGCTTTGCTGTTAAGCTAACATGCCTATTATATACAATACTAAGCAGCAATTTCAAATTCTTTCTTTTCCTTTTCAAATTAAAAATGCAAGCTGTTGCACTTGAAACAATCTCACAGTCCAAACTGAAATCATGTCCATTTTAATTTAATAAAATAATAAGGTCTGAATTAAGTACAGTAGTTTTTCTTGCCATTTGTCTAAAAGCACAGGACTACATCTCTGATTCTGTTTTCTCAATTTATTACTCCACTTTCTTTAACTTTAAGGCTAAGCTCTCTGATAAAACAAGCCTTGACTACTCTTTGTTTACACTGTAGAAAGCTTGCAACAAAAAGAAAAAGAGAGATAGATGCACACTGGCTCAACTACTGTAATACACTTGAGTAAAGGAGCACTACAACAAAATTACCATAAAGCTTAGAAAAGCATGGCCTGAAAAGATCTGATTTTGTGACCCACCAATTTACTGATTGCCGAATAAGACCTTTTTAGTGGAAATTGGCCGATTCAGATTGGCAGCAGATTAATCAGAGCATTTCTAATTTTCGCGTATTCCAAGCTTCGTTGTTTTACAGAGCTTTTTTGAAAATAGATCTTTTATTTTTAAAGATTCTTCCTCATCCTTTTTGTGTGACTAGCTGGGGTTGGCAGTTTCTCTTTCTAGTGGGCAATCTCAGTTATTATTTGGAAGTTTTTGCTTTGGAACTCTCTAGTTCATAACACCAATATAAATGAATAAAGCTAGAGGATCACTAGGAAAACCTAAGTCCAATACAAATTCCAAAAATCAAGTCAAAAGTAACATGCAAAACAGCCTAAAACTCTGAATACATTTTGCAGTGCGTAACACACAACACTTAATTGAAAATATCTAGAAACTTGGACATTGCTAATACGGCACCACCAAATTAAGCAGGGCGGAAATAATGACATTGGCAAATGTTGCAATAAACAGTCAGTCAGCATTCACAAACTTGCAGCAATTATAAACCAAAACAAGATCATTGCAAAAGATAAACATAAAATTGTGAACAATATTTATTCACAAAATAATAACAGAAAAATACATTGTGTCTACCAAACTAAGATTTACAGCAATAATAATAATATGAAAATAATCTTAAATCATAAAAACAGTATGTCTTAAAAACTAAGAAACACTATGAGTCTAGCTAGCCATCTGGAACAAGAACAAAGTTTATTTTACACAATGCAGAGTGATGATATTATTTACATGAGCACTGGAATTTTTAACTTGTGGATATGCTGCCTTGTTAATGAATTTTAATGTCTGTGTGAACCAACTTTAGAAAATGTGTATCAGCTTTTTTTAAAATGTAATATATGAATAAAATATTTCTTTCTTCTAGAAGGCAATTATTGTTTGAGGTTTGAACACAAATTTAATGCAAATGTGATGCATTTCTAAACTGGTTATGGCCAATAATATTATTGGCATGGAGGACTTAGAAGTGTGAAAGTAGAGATTAACAAAGGAAAAAAGTAACTGAACAGTTAAAATATGCAACAAAATTACAGACCTTTCAGCACATAAAAGCATTTAGCAAAGGAGCATAAATACTGTCTACGGTGGGCTGATGCCCTGCCCAGGGATTTGTTCCTGCCTTGTGCCCTGTGCTGGCTGCCCTGTGACCCTGTGTTAGGGTATAGCGGGTTGGACAATGATTGACTGACTGACACAAATACTGTTTTGTTGGTAAATAGAATTACTAGCAGACATTACACCATCAACATGGAACAACTTAATGGTTACTTTTGCATAACAGAACACAAAAGGAACTCAACTAATCTAAAAGCCAAGTGCATTTCAGTGAATAGTAGGTGTTGTTTTCTCATGAGAAATATTATCAGCTTGATTTCTTTAATATTCTTTAGAAAAGTTTTAATTTATAGTAGATGAACCATTTAAAATAAATATAGCCTTTGAAATCTGAAGTATTACTATTATAACATTTTGCATTAATGCTACTAAGTTTAAAGTTAGAGTAAATAAGCTCTTAGCAAAATAAGTGTTTGAAGTAGTACAGATCTACAGAGAGCCATACCTTCTTAAAAATACTATTTATGATGAAAAAGAGTTAGCTAGTTGTGGATTAACTCATCCATCCATTATCCAACCCACTATATCCTAACACAGGGTCACGGGGTCTGCTGGAGCCAATCCCAGGCAGCACTGGGCGCAAGGCAGGAACAAATCCCGGGCAGGGCACCAGCGCACCATAGGGCACACACACACACACACACCAAGCACACGCTAGGGACAATTTAGATCGCCAATGCACCTAACCTGCACATCTTTGGACTGTGGGAGGAAACCCACGCAGACATGGGGAGAACATGCAAATTCCATGACGGGAGGACCCAGGTCTCCTTACTGTGAGGCAGCAGTGGTACCATTGCGCCACCATGCCACCTGGATTAACTCATATACATTGGTAAAATTCAAAGTTAAAGGGTGTAAAAGTATCTGGTTTGGAGCACATTATAATGTAGGGTTCATATTTTCAATTAAGGTAATGGATCTTTTTTATTAGTAAAGTGTTTCCCTGCAATATATAAGTAAATAAATGTAGTTAATTGATATGTGTCAAACAACAAAGCTTTTCAAACAATGAATTCACCATATACATCAATGCTTAATAACCTTTGATACTTTGTATTATTTTTAAAAAGTTTCATTTTTTTATTTTCACCTTAGTATTTTTCACACATTTTATTTAACAAAACATAATGTGCTTCTTAAATGATTAATGGAATAAATATATTATAATATGTAAATTGTATATAAGAAATGAAAAATGTTTAAATTGTACTAATGTTTTATGAACTACTGAATTATATAATTTACAGTAAGTATTTTTTTAAATGTAAAATGGGGTAAAGAGTAAAATTTTCCACAGTTATCATTAATTCAATGTTTTCATATAAAACATTTATGATTGTACAACACAATGAAGATGAATTTTACAAAAGCATAAATGAAGGAAAAAGTGAACTTAATGGCTACAAATTTGAATGGAATGTGTTTAAAAATTGATATATATTATATTGAAAAGATATGGTATATGGTGGGAATTCTTGCAACTCATTACATGTCTAAATAATCTGTAAATTTTGCAGTGCCTTGAAATGTATTAGTGCTTTTTCAACCAGAAAGTAAGTAAAGGTCTCACATTTTAATAAAACTGAAGGCAAACCTTCATTACACAAGGGAGTCAATTGGAGGGTTTTCTTGGCAGTATAGTTAAGTATACAGGCATATTGATTTTTTTTTTTTTAGTGTAAGGCTTCCCAAGTGTCCTATAAGGAATGCTTTCTTTGTTTAGCAATGCTTTTATCAAAGATAAACATTTTTCATGCATGGGCAAGATACTAACTATGCAATTGAGGGAGACAGAAGTATGTTCTAATTGTGCAGGCAAATCAGGGCTGATCAAACCGTTCGCCTTATCATGAAAAAATAGCCTATTAGATATGTACATTAATGCTTATTTTCAATTATTTGGTATAAAAGTACTTTTTTTTATAATTAGTGCTATGATCAAGTTACAGTAAAGGTAAATTGTTATGGAGGAGTAAAGAGGTCTTTTTGGGAAATGTTTTTGGTATATATTGTGCCTCACATAGGGCATGTGTTTTATTTGCAGTTGCTTGGAAATAGCAATCACAGTCACTTGAAGCGCTTTAGGTGTAATTGCACAATAAATCAACAGTTACTTTTCATTTGCAAAGCAGTAGGTTGCTGAATACTTGCATAGTCTTTTTGATTTGTCATCCATTCTGTGTATAGATTCTGCTTGTTTGGCCATTTAATGACTACTACAGCTGCTACTAATTCTAATTTTTTATTTTTATTGATTTTAAGGGGTTTACACAACAGTGAATCAGACATACAGTACTATATCAAATTCAGAATGCGGATAGGTATCCACTTCCCTACTCATTTAGAAAGCAAAGAAAGAAAATTAATTAATAATTTAAATATAAACATCCCAAAGGTTACATTGCATTCATTTTTGATTAATTTAGTACATTAATAAATCCTTGCCAGATTCTAAAAAATGTTTCTATTATTATTTCCTATAAAGTTGTTGTACCTGTTCAGGTACAAACTAAACCATGCAACTTTTCAAAGGTTCATCACACTAAGAGAACTTTAAAGGCATAAGCAAGAAAGGCTAAACAAACTTGAATAAATTACCAGACAGGTGAGGATTCAAACCAGAAACTGAAAAATTAATACTCAAGAAAAAATAACTTTCACAATGTTTTCTTTTGTTTTCATGAGAACTGAAACCAGAAACTGAATTATAAATAGTCAAGGAAGAATAAATTTTGCAATGCTTTCAAAGCTCAGAAAACAAATGACTACGTGGCTTGCTCTTAAATAAGGATAGCCATAACAACACGTCCTGAAGTCCGTGGAAAGAAGGCTCGGTGCACATCTCTTACAGGTGCAAGTGCAAGAGAAGAATAATAAAAAAGATAAATAGCTTGTATGCTCACATACTTCTCTGTGTACATGTAAGAATTGCTTAGATTTTTGTTGTACATACACTTGCAAGCTTATGTAGTTTTTATTGATTTAAATAACATATTTAAACAGAAAATGCATCTTTATTCACAATATTTTGGTAAATACTTGTTCTTTATTGGGAATTAGTTTTCCTTCTTTTTCTGTATCATGAACTGCAACTTTTGTAAAAACTGGTAATGATAAATAAACACCTAAAAATATCTAAACTTTTCTGAGCAATGGAGATGGAGGAAATGACACAGGTGCTTGGATGCAGAAATGTAATATGAAAATAAATGAAATAATACAATTATAACTCAGTTCTGCATTGGCTTTAAAATCTGTTATGCTATATGTTGCTTAGGAATATACAAACAAAATTCAAATTTATAAAATATGAAGTGTCACATATGAACGGTACATATATATATATATAAGAATTCCTTTTATTAAATCACAGGTATACAGTTTAATGCAAAAGTTTGGACAACCGTGTCCAAATTATATCTTTTGTTGACATGTGAAGTAAATAATAGTAAATACAACTTTGAGAGCAAACAAATTAAAACCATGTATTTTCATGAAAATGTTAATATACAGCTGCGGTGGGTTGGCACCCTGCCCAGGATTGGTTCCTGCCTTGCCTTGTGCCCTGTGTTGGCTGGGATTGGCTCCAGCAGACCCCCGTGACCCTATTCGGATTCAGCGGGTTAGAAAATGGATGGATGGATGGATGTTAATATACAGTTACAATTTATTTATTGAACTGAAAAAATGATAAAAAAAGAAAAGAGTAAATGTGGTCAAACAATATGAAGATTTGTGGTGTGTTTGTGTGACTAGGCAGTTCTCATTTTCTGATTATGCCCTTTTCAATCCATGATAAAAGTAAATTAGATTTTTTCCAATTCTGTATAAAATGGCAAGCGCCCATTCGATCTGTTCAAGGCCACACTGGACAGTTACAATCATAGACGTTTAAATGACTTCCTTGATATGGAACATAACGCATAATTATAATAAATAAGTCTCAAAACCATAGTCCATTGGAACTTTATCAATAGAAATTTAATAAGTGTCTCTCAAAAATTTAGCCACTGAAGCAGTTTGATACAAATTTTGGTTTGATATCTCAAATACATAGCTGAATATTTATAATCCCAAGTTTTTCAAGAGTGTTTTGAAAGAAGAAATTTAATTATGAAATACAGTTTTATCCTGAGAACGTCAGGGTGGGGAGAGAAATGCATGTTCTCCGTTCAGTATTATTAGTAGTAATCCTGAATACTGAGGAACTTTTAACCTGAAGATCAACAAGCGCAGAAGCACAATAAATTATGGATGGTAATAGTTTATGTAATGATTTTGATATAAAAAGTCATTAGTAATACTCATTCAGCTATCCATTTTTCCCAAACTAATTATACTATTAAAGAAACTTAGACTCAGTAAAGAAGATCAAAGATTTACAGTACAATGATTTTCATACTCTTAGTCATTATTAATCATCTATTTGGTTGTGTTGAGAACTCATTGTCTCAACAGAGACCTGGGGCCTCCTGCATAAAGCCATGCATAGAATTCACACTAAAACATGGCGTACGGACAAAAGTCAAAATGTGTGTATGCACAAAAAAATTCAGATGCAGAAAACCATGTGTAAGCCAACTTTCACACACTTCCACTACAAAAATCCCAGTCAGCCTGAAATGTAATGCTTGTGCACATGCCTGCTGCCCCTCCCAGAGTCCTCCCAGAATTACGTCTCTGAATATGCAAATCAATATAAATATTCCCTTAAGTTCAGCGTTCTGTGAAAAGACAATGACAAAAGCATAGGGAAAAAAGAAAACATACTAAATCTATTTGTTGGTTTAAGCAATTGTATAAACAACAGAAGAAAGTTTATCCAAAGTTTAAGTTCATACAGTCGCACAGTGCCCTAAATAAAAAAGAAATGGTCAGATATCTCCATGAAAAGACGAGTTGTAGCCCACCATCTTAGTGTCATATGGAAGCTTATTAGGATACAGAGAAAACAAAAAAAATAGGGACACCACATTGAAAAAAAAAAAAGTTTGAAATGTCAACTTTAATCTTGAAATTTCCACTTTAATCATGTTGTTTATTTTCTCATTAAAGTAGAACATCATAAACTTCATCTTAAAATCATTTAATTTACTAGGTTCTGAAATCCCATAGTAACTAAAGTAGCACATTAAATGCTTCATATTCTATGTGTTCTTCTATGTACTCTACAGTGGTGTTTGAAAATTTGTGAACCCTTTTGAATTTTCTATATTTCTGCATAAATATAACCTAAAACATCATCAGATTTTCACTCAAGTCCTAAAAGTACTTAAAGAGAAACCAGTTAAACAAATAAGTCAAAAATATTATACTTGGTCATTTATTTATTAAGGAAAATTATCAAATATTACATATTTGTGAGTAACAAAAGTATGTGAACCTTTGCTTTCAGTATCTGGTGTGAACCTCCTTTGCAGCAATAACTGCAACTAAACGTTTCCAGTAACTTTTGATCATTCCTACACACCGGCTTGGAGGAATATTAGCCCATTCCTCCGTACAGAACAGCTTCAACTCTGGGATGTTGGTGGGTTTCTTCACATTAACTGCTCGCTTCAGGTCCCTTCACAACATTTCTATTGGATTAAGGTCAGGACTTTGACTTGGCCATTCCAAAACATTAACTTTATTCTTCTTTAACCATTCTTTGGTAGAACGACTTGTGTGCATAGGGTCGTTGTCTTGCTGCATGACCCAACTACTCTTGAGATTCAGTTCATGGACAGATGTCCTGACATTTTCCTTTAGAATTATCTGATATAATTCAGAATTCATTGCTCCATCAAATAAGGCAAGCTGTTCTGGCCCAGATGCAGCAAAACAGGCCCAAACCATGATACTACCACCACCATGTTTCACAGATGGGATAAGGTTCTTATGCTGGAATGCAGTGTTTTCCTTTCTCCAAACATAACACTTTCATTTAAACCAAAAAGTTCTATTTTAGTCTCATCCGTCCACAAAACATTCTTCCAATAGCCTTCTGGTTTGTCCACGTGATCTTTAGCAAACTGCAGACGAGCAGCAATTTTTTTTTGGAGAGCAGTGGCTTTCTTCTTGCAACCCTGCCATGCATACCATTGTTGTTCAGTGTTCTCCTGATGGTGGACTCATGAACATGAACATTAGCCAATGTGAGAGAGGCCTTCAGTTGCTTAGAAGTTACCCTGGGGTCTTTTGTGTAAAAATGATATCAAGAGCTCCAAGACGATAGCGCTTAGAAATCTAAATCGACTTAAAAGTCAGTTGTCATCATATGTAAATGTGCACTCTCTTCTATTGAACTAAATTGAATTCCTTGATTGTATGGTATAATGAGATTCAATATGCAAATCCTCCATAAACCTATTTTCTTATAAAATGATAAAATAACAGTAATAATAACATGATAAAAAACAAAGAAAAATTTACAATATGAAAGCAGGTGGCTCAGGTTGTGCAATTTTACAACTGTAGTGCAAGTTTATAGTGAGGTAATTGTACTTATATGTACAAACAGTTCTACCGGGAACACTTGATGAATTGATTGAGTGCGTTTAGAGCTCTTGGGATGAAACTTTTTCTGAACCTGCGAGGTCCGTACAGGAAAGGCTCTGAAGCGTTTTCCTTATGGGAGAGTTCAAATAGACTGTGCCCATGGCTGGGGCAGCATGTGCTAGATACTGTATCCTGATAATTATTTCTGCTCTCGACACAATCAGCCGTAGAACTGCTTTACAGCTGTGATTCCACACTCAGATACAGTCGGTTAAAATACTAAGAGTGGTGCACTGAGATTAATAACGGTAAAGTAGCTATGGTATTTGGAATAGTTTGGTCATTCCGTGCATCATTATATTCTTACAGGTTCATTATAATCAGATGCCTTAAACTAAAAAAACAATATATGGTGAATGTCAGTGTATTTGATAAAGCTGTGTCAGGGACGTGAATCTAAACATTAAAGGGAAACCACACAGGAAACAATAGCACTTCTTTGATGCTGGGAGCCTCCAGTTTGCAAAACAGAGCAGAGAATGTGTGTACGCAATGGTTTAAGCTGGCGTGGGAATGTGCATGGCTTTATGTCAAGTTTAGTTTTTACACATCATGATGTGAGTGAGGAAACAGGCGTACCCAACATTTTAGACCATTAAACAATGAAGAAAACTCTGTTATCGGACAATTAACTAATCAAGCACCCATTAATGATTATATTGAAGAATTAAAGAATCGAAAATTCAATTTAGTTTGCTTTTGTATAGCACAATAATTGCTGGCTCAGAGTGTTTCAACAAGGTTACAAGTAAAATATAATTATAAGCTTTACAAATTACTAATTACTTTGATGCACACAATTGAAGATACTGGTTGTTAACTGATTGATGTGAAAGCATCCTAACAATATATGTCCATAGCTGCGTGTGGTGTCCGGCACAAAAAAACAACCCAAAGATTCCCTACCATTTTTACTATGTTGGTGAACTTGCAGACGTTTCAGCTAAGCTGGCTGGGTCAGTTGGCCAAAAAGGACATACTGTATAGTTGAGTGAAGCTGTAGCATAAATTGAGCAGGACAGTCTGGAATCTGTCTCAGGCAAACATATGGTAGCTTGTTTTGAGAACATACTGTACATTGTGCATGTACCACAAAGCTGAGTTTGTCTGCTTGGATCGAATTAAAAGTTGAGGTGCATGCAATCAATCAATCAATCAACATTTATTTATATAGCACATTTTCATACAAAAAAATGTAGCTCAAAGTGCTTTACAAAATGAATAGAAAAATGGAAGACACAATAAAAAATAAACATAAGTCAACATTAATTAACATAGAATAAGTAAGGTCCGATGGCCAGGGTGGACAGAAAAAAAAAAACTCCAAAAGCTGGAGAAAAAAAATAAAATCTGTAGGGGTTCCAGACCATGAGACCGCCCAGTCCCCTCTGGGCAATCTACCTAACATAAATCAAACAGTCCTCATTGTATTTAGGGTTTTCATGGAAGGACCTGATGATGATGGTCCTGATCTACTGCAAGTCACACTTGCATAAGCTTCTACATCTTCTACACACCAACTGCTGAGGTTGTGCTTCAGTGCGAGCTGAGCAGAGCAGACTGCTCCACACACGTCTTTCGTAGTGAGCACTAAGGTGTGTGCAAACACCGAAAAAATGTAAAAGTGCATGCATGCGGCATCTAGTGGCTGTGGTTAAGTGTGACCAGAGCAGACTGCTCCATTCTATTATTGGTGAGGTATAGCTATCTGACAATGCAGCAGGCAAAAACAAAATCTCCAATCAGTTGCATCTCTAAAGAAAGAAATTTCTTGGTAGGGTCGGTTATAAGACAAAATCAAAGTACAATGTCAGACCGAGGCTGAATTAAATGAAAGAAACTGGAAGTGTACACATTCTTTTATTTATTCATTTTTTTCATCAAACTCCTTTCATGTCTAAAATGGCCACAGTTTTGTGGCATATGGCATATTGACGACCTGTCCAGGGTTGTCTCCTGTCCTGTGCTGCTCTTAATGATGACCCCTTATTACTCCCACTTATTCTAATAAAGGGTTAGGGGGTTTATGAAGGTTCTCCCAGCACGAATGGAGACAAGCCAAGAACTTGCCCTGGATGAGACAACATTCCATTACAGGACAATTATTATTATTATTCATTGAACTTTTTTCAAGCTTGTTTTGTCCTGGTCAAAGTGACAAAAGTTATAATAATAATATTTATTTATTAATTATTATTATTATTATTATTTTTATTATTATCATTTGTTTACATCAGTTCATCCATTTATTTTCTCACCCACTTTTCTAGTTCGGAATCCTAGAAATTATTGTTTCATTATGTAGAAACATTTTTTTTAATAAGTATAGTACTGTATTATCTTAACATTAATTAATTTTGCCATGCCAGCACATACATTTAATCCTGAATGTAATTTGTGCTGTTTGGTTAGTATACCTAGAGGTTATTTGTTTATTGTGATGCCTGTTCCATTTGTGTTTAGGCTTTTAATAATCACACATTATTTTTGTTGATGAGAGCTGATTATCAAATCTCTTTAATATTAAATGGGTTTCAGTTATGTTTAGTTTAACATTACATAAACGTAGGTTTTGGGTGTGGTTAATGACACCAATACTTTCATTTGTACTGTATATAAACAAAGCAAGGTAGAAAGGAAATTGAATTTCATATAGTATAAAGGAAGTCAATAACAGTCAGTTTTCAAATTATAAATTGAAAATGTACATTTCATGTTAATTTAAACCCATTACCCATTGTATACTATGCAGAGGCAAACGATCACACCTCAGTCTGATGGAGATACTTTCACTCCAAAGATTGACCAGGTTGCCTAGCAACAGTGCCACCCTTTTGCCCCCCGCTGCTGCCAACCTATGTGTTCATATGTGTGGCTCAACAGAATGATTTTTTAGTTTAAATTTTATTGAGTCTTCATCACTGTCTTTTTATTTATAGAACTGTTCTGATTGTGCAACGAGAGTTTTTACAGGCCATTAAAGAACACTCCCATTTTCATAACAGTAGCTGGACTTTTTACCTTCAGGGGCTATCTCTGTGTCCTGAATGAAGTTTTAGTCTGGTTTATCACTAATGTTTAATAAAAACGGTACTAACACATAATTATTATAATATTATTATCAATTCCAGGGCTGATACACAATATAAGAGGAAAAAAAATCATATTTTTTAAATAACTGGATTTAATAATAGTAATAATAATTAGTATGCCAATCTAAAATCTGCTAAATCCATTTTAAGGTCACATGGGGCCAGAGCCTGTCCTGGTAGCTATACATAGGGCAAGGCAGGAAATATCTCTGAACTAAGTGCCAGTCTATAATAGTGCCCAGACATTCACACACCCATGCTCACACTCATATGGTGCCAATTCAGAGTAGCCAATTAAGTTAATCTGCAAGACTGCAGAGATTTGAGGGTAAATAATTAACACACTACATTAATAGTTGTTAATATTAATGCCTCATGTTGATCTGAAAATTGGGGGCAGGCTCGGGTCCTCAGCAAATCCTGCATTACATACAGTATATGAGTTAAAAAATTGAATGGATGAATGAAATAAAGGAGTAAAACATGTACAGTATACCGTATTTTTAAATGATTAAACCGTTAACACACTGGCTTAACTGGCTTTAGCATTTAAATGAAAATATACTTCATGGAATATAAAGTGCCCCAGAATGTGCTATTTTACTGTATTTACTTGCCAATACAGATTCAAGGAGGGGTATAATTTTGCTTTCCTTATTTTTGCACCATTTTTGCCACAGTGACTTAATTTTCCTTCCAGAGAATCTTATGTCATCTGACAGTCGTAAAATTACTTATTTATTCAGTAATAATGTGGCATCTAATTCATGGATCCCCTGTGGCTGCAAGTTTTTGTTCCAACTAATTTCTGTTTTTAATTGAACTCCTAATATAATTAACCAAGCAGTTGTTTCCCAGTTTCTGTGTTTTTTGCGGTCAATGTAGAAATTATAAAGCTAACTTTGGTACATTTTAATTAGACTGCATCTAGCATTTCTGTGTGTCGAATGTGGATAATTTAGCATTTTTTTAACTGGGATTTTACTGTTTTTATCATCCTGATGATTTTCACTCAACTTTTCCAGATATTTCTGTGATTTAGTCCATTATTTACTAACACGCACTTTAGTGGATTTGACACTGAAGTAGTTGTAGCCTTTCAGCATTCAGGGCTCTTTGCTGTGCTTGTTGTTAATTGTCATTATCAGAATACAGTTAAGGGAGCAAACTACACAGACAAAAGGCAAATTAAAAAAAACATCATGCAGTTCAGCACTTAAAGGTAGAGCAAAATATGAATATTTCTAAATGTCTTACAAATATAAAAGTCATACTGCTATGATTTTCTAAATGTAGATTAAGAAAAGAGAGAAAAAAGCTAATTGAATGAAATCAATTTAGAATGACGCACTGTGAATTTGGTGGAACACAACCCTGCAGCCACAGGGGGTCCACAGGACTGAGATTGAGAACCACTGGTACAGAAGATAAAGCACACCGTTGAGTTAACCTGAAAAGCAAAATAAATATTAAGAAGGCTCAAGTACAGTATATAAAAAGATATATGTTTACATATTTAAAGAAATTATTGGAGACCAGGGTAATATGTACAAACAAACAGAAAACAATAAATCATATTGCCCCACTGGTCTTTTTTCACACCATGTCAATCCTTTTAATATTGTGGAGTGGTCCACTTCTCAACAAAGAATCAAATTATGCACTCCCTACTCTCCAAGCACTAAACCATATTCAACTCACCTTTTAACTCCAGGTTGGAGGAGGTCTGGAAATTATTGTCAGGATAAATCTCTTAATCATGTCGTGGGTCAATATTGTGCTCTGGAAGCCTTGGATGATCCTGTTACAGCTCCTTCAAGTGGCTCAATGTAATACTGCAGAGGACTCACGTGTTTTTCTTCCCTATTGCCAGTTGTCCCATAGTAGCTCTTTTGACTTGCTGTCCTAATCATTATGTGGCACTTTTTACAATGGTTTGTACCTTTTCACTTGTTTCTTTATATTAAAATCTGAAATGCTCAAGATCTGTTTTCTTTTAAAAACATTGTCTAATTTGAGGCTAATTGGTTAAAAGCTTAGATCGATTACTGAAGAAAAATATACTTTTCAATGCCCTGAGAAACTGCAGAAGGGTGGAATACGAATCATTTCAATGGCTACATAAGGGGAAAGGTGAGCAGCTGACATTTATTATACCTTTTAAGAGATTCAATTTGGACTTGACTTAGGCATCATAATATGTAGTGGAAAGGTTAAAAATTACCAAGCTAACATTTGAAGCTTGAATTGAAATGTTCTAGTAGAGTAATGAGATCATATAGTTTAAAAGGCCTCTTAAAGATAAGATCCTACAGATAAAGCCAGTTGAAAGGGTAAGAAAGAGTGAATCAAACTATAATTGGTAAAAATGTTACAAACAGTGCTCCAGATTTAAATAGTATAATTTGGCTGCCCGATGGTCACTTTAACCTGCACATAGCTGATCACTTGTGCTGTTCACATACAAATTAATGCTTACTACTGTTTGAGAAGAAATGACCACTTAACTTTAAGGTGATTATTCCACTGTGCATCTGTTGTTGTGCCCTTCACCTTGCATGTCTAATTGGGTTTGGTTGACCCCTGCAAAGTTTCATAAATTCAGCTACCAAGTGGATACTTGCAAAATGTCTTTACCCACCTCAATGGATAGCAAATGGCTGAATCTGATATGTCACCATAAGGTATACAGTTACTTAGTAGTGTGCAACGTTTCAATAGGTCAATGTGCATTCTGTTTAGTGACATTTCATTGCTAATGTCATATTATTTAAGATAATGCCACATATACATTTAATGCAATTTCATTGTTATTTAACATTTAAGGCTATGTATTGCAAAATAAGAAAAAAGTCAAGATGTTAAAAGGGCTTTTTTTTGGCAGAAATGCAATATTTGGTGGCAGAAATTCAAAGCAAAAGTGAAAGATGAGCTTGTGCTTTGCCTAAATTAGTGCTCCTCAATGACTCACAGGTTAACATCCAATTTTTTATTGTGTTTGCAAGTTTGCAATATGCTCATACCCAGGCAAATGTATTTTTTTTATTTATAATATACTGTATTGTTTTTTCTCTTGACAACATTAAGTGTTTCTTGCTTATTTTTATTTACATAATTGATATAACCCCTTAATGCTGCTGAGAAAGGCTCCAACTCAATGTCGACTTAAACTTGGATTAAATAGATTTCGAATATGGGTGGATATAATGGTGCCCACACTTGTTTCAATACAACTGTGGGTGTGAATGAAACTTGGAATTTAAAGCTTGTCTTACTGGACTTGTATTATTAAGGAAAAATGTGCTTATTTTCTATAATGCCTAAAATACATAAAGTCCACCAATATCAAAAATTTTGCTACGGATAGCAGAATGTGTATAAACAAAGAAACAAAAAATATTTGAAAAAATATTCTCATTAATTCATTCATTTTCTACACCCATTTATTCCAAGGTCTGACTGAGTACTATCAGGCACAAGGAAGGAGCCAACCCTTCCTAAATCTTTATCCCAGCGCAACCTTAGACCATTCTTGAGTATGAGTCAATCTAACTTTTGTGATTTTAGCATATAGGAGGAAGTCAAAGTACCTGAAAAAACATATAGAAAGCATACACAACAAGAAAAAATTCCAGGAATCTTTGCATCCAAATAGCAGTAATCAGCAACACAAAGGTCATGATAAAGGTAGAGAATCCCCTGGTGTCTCTCAGAACCTTTAATAATGTCAAGAACAGTCTATTAACAACTATTAAAACAGGAATGATTTCTTTAAACCAACATACTGTACATTGTGGAGTTGATCAGCGGTTGAACGCTTGGTAATAAAGATAATGAAAAATTAATTAAACCTTACTACCTCAAAAAGCTTTCCTATAAATGCCTTCCTTACTTTAAAACTACTGACTGTATACAACAAAAAAGCATGCTGTGATCTTCAATCAAACTGGAGAATGGCAATAATTTAAAGAATGATAAACAGGCTCTTTTTCTGTGTTTTTGAAGTTTAAAACTAGTCTGTCTTTGGCTTGTTTGATTGCTGGCTCAATGGTAGAATAAAAAAAACTTTGTTAAGAATGCATCCCTTTAAATAATGTAAATAAATGTAATTTTAGTAACTAACTGCATAACAGCTTAGTCCTTGGTTGCATTATGATTGATTCAAATATTGAAAAAGCCATTCATAATAGGTTCTTGCCGCTGTACTAACAATACCTTTTTATTACCTCATTCTTTTCATTGGTACTGTGTTTATGCGAATAATACTTCGCTGAAAAGAATAGTGGAAAACTTTAATAAATCATTGATCTGTCACCAGGGTTTTGCTGTGCTATGTACTGCAATTTCTCTAATAAAAAATGGTCCTCATTTATCATCTATTTATGTATTTAGTTACAGTATAGCTGTATATGTGTATATGTGCATAGTATATATATATATAGTATATGTGCTTGCAAATATTAGTTAGAATGGGTATATGTATAAAAGAAAAGTCTGAGATAGCAGAGTGCCATACATCCTGTACATGCACATAAATACTGTAAATGCCAGCTGAAATCAGGCCTCAGGACTCACTGTTCATAAGCAAGTTTACAGAGAACATCATAAGGCATATGCAAGAGCATTGAGAGCTACAAGATCACAGTTTTATTCGAATATCATTAACAGTAGCTCTGGAAATTCAAAGCAACTATTCTCTACCATTAATCGCCTATTGAAACCACAATTTCAATCTCATCTGGAAGCTACAGAGGAGAAATGCAATAACATCATTACTTTCTTTAGGAAAAATGGATATCATCCGCTCGTCTCTATCGAGTTCCTCTGCACTACCTGTCTTGATGGATGACCCACAGCCAGGGAATTTGCAACCTTTCAGCTGTTTCTCTAAAGTTACACAGCAAGAGGTTGAGGTCATTGTCAGAAAGATGAAACCATCAAATTGTGCTCTGGACCCTTTTCCTACAGTTTTGGTTAAATCCAACCTTTGTGCTATAAGTCCCCTGATTACCAGGATAATAAATCACTCTCTCCAGACGGGATATGTTCCCGCTACATTGAAATCTGCTATCATCAGTCCACTTTTAAAAAAATCCACCTTGGATCCAGAAGTACTTGCAAACTACAGGCCCATTTCTAACCTCCCGTTTCTTTCAAACGTACTGGAAAAAGTAATTGCTGCACAGCTTCAGTCTCATCTAAAACAAAGTAATTTGTTTGAGAAATTCCAGTCTGGTTTCCGCCCCTGCCACAGCGTGGAAACAACTCTGGTTAGAGTCACGAATGACCTGCTGATGTCGGCTGATGCTGGTTTTCCATCTCTTCTCATCCTTTTGGACTTGTCATCGGCCTTTGATACTGTTGATCATAACATTCTGCTTCACAGATTACGAAAAACTGTTGGACTCTCTGACTCTGTTTACAACTGGTTCTCACCTTATCTTACTGAAAGAACGGAGCATGTTGCCCTGGGAGAGGCTAAATCCGCTATACACAATGTCACCTGTGGTGTTCCTCAGGGCTCTGTGCTCGGTCCCATTTTGTTTATATTGTATATGCTTCCCTTGGGCTGTATCATCAGCCAGCATGGTATTTTATTTCATTGCTATGCAGATGATACTCAGCTCTACCTCAGGATAAATTCAACCTCCTCGTCTACTCTGCCATCATCCACTTTGACCATCTGTTTGGAGGAGATAAAGCCATGGATGAAGCAAAATTTCCTGCAGCTGAACAGCTCTAAGACTGAAGCTATTTTAGTAGGCACCCCACACCAGATTAGGTCATATAACATCACCAGTATTACCTTTTCTGGTCAGGATATTCCATTGTCAACATCCGTTATAAACCTTGGGGTTAAAATGGACTCTCATTTGATGTATGAGGCTCATGTCAAACATCTGTGTAAATCGTCTTATTCTCACCTCAGGAATATAGCAAAACTGCGTCCAGCACTCACGTTTGCTGATGCAGAAAAGTTAGTCCATGCGTTTGTCTCCTCCAGGCTGGACTTCTGCACTTCTCATTGGGACTACTGGAAAAACCCTTCAAAATCTGCAGTATATTTAGAACAGTGCTGCTAGGATCCTGATGAGAGGGCGTAAATACGATCATATTACGCCCATTCTTAAATCTCTTCACTGGCTCCCTGTTTCATTTAGAATTGATTACAAGGTTGCCCTTTCTTACCCACCAGTGTATTTATGAGGATGCCCCTCCCTACCTCAATGAACTTATTTCCTTACATACATCTACACGCAACCTTCGCTCTGCATCAGTACATCTTTTGAAAACTCCTAAGACTAGACTTCATACCATGGGAGATCGAGCTTTTTGCTCAGCTGCACCCAGACTGTGGAATGCTCTCCCGGAGTATCTGAGGACGCCACAGACTGTTGATGCTTTTAAATCTGGTCTTAAAACTTATCTTTTTATCAGAGCTTTCGGGTCGAATTAATTTTGTAGCACTTTGAGATTTATTTCAAATATAAAGTGTATTATAAATAAAATGTATTATTATTATTATTATTATTAAATCTTGCCCATATGCGTAAATGCAATGACCATATTAACACATTTCAATGTGATAAAGGGAAAATAAATCAAATGTATACTGTTTAAAAGCTTACAAACACAGCACGGATTTGGTGGAAATGGTATTTTCTATTTCTTATTTAGTGTGTTTTCTTATTTTACTTATTTTAATAATTAAAATGATGAAGACGTTTCACACAAAATACCTGGCCAGTTACTTCTCTAATTCCAGAGGCAACTTCTATTCATTTGATCTTATCTGTTTGCTTCCCTTTTGATTTCAGAACTTGTTCATCATGCCTTCCACTCAGTGAACAATTACCTTCTTCTGAATTCTGAGCTCAGCTATATTCAGCAAGCAGTGACAGCCATGGATTCGTTTCCAGGATGTTTGCCAATTATTTGGATGTTCAGCATCAAAGCTATGACATCATGGAGCTACCACATTAGTGTAGTTATTGGTGTAGCTAGTGTAGTTACTACTAGTACTTCAGCAGTAACATTACATACATTTGAAGGTTTGTGCTTCAGGAACTAATTTGCTCTGCCTGTTTTTGCCTTTGGACTTAACGTAGGAAATCATTGGCCCTACCAAATGGCCTTAAGAACATGACTATGCCTGTCTGTTGGCTCACCAATAAAACTCCCTGATTTTCACTGCCCAAGTTGTAAGATAACGAACATAAATTATGAGACTCTCTTTCCTAAGGAATATACCTGTCAGGTCATCTACATTTGATATGCCTTCCCTGACATGAGAAATAACAGTATGGAGTGCATCCCTTGCTGCATTGTCCTAATCATACCAATTAACAGAAATGTCACTCCCATGCTCTCTAGATCTGGTCCAGAAGGGATATCCAGGTCATCCATGTCTCTTTTCCAGGCTAAACAGTGAGAGATATTAGGGCACTTATTAAAACATCACAAAAAATATTTAGTTCACCTGCAAGTGCATTTTGTATGTCTGTATGCATTTTCTGAATGCATTTTCTAGTGTATCTTACACTACTGAATGCTGTGAAAGCAAAACAATGCAATTACAAATACACAGATATTACTTATTCATTTGTTATTTTGCTACATGTAAAGTTTCTCTTCACAAGAGTATTCACATGTCCAGTTGCATGTGCGATGTGTTTTTTAGGTAGTCAGATGACTGGCACTGTATGGAGTCAACAAGAGATGTGTATGGTGGAGTGTACCCACTTAGGTTCACTCTTATGGAGTCATTTAAATGTTTATCTGTCAGTCTTGTTCTAAACTTTGATTTCATGACATTCGTGTCAGAAAAGGTAGACACACAGAGGTATGTAGACCCAAACAAAGCAGACATTTTCAGAGCTGCTTGGAGAAGATTCTTATAGTTATCTGGCTTTACTAAGCTCCAGAAATACTGAGAATGCTATTGAGACTTTAGCTGCACATTATTTTGAAGGTTTACTAATATATAATATATAAAATCCAATGTCTGTCTGTCCGTTTTCACGAGAGAACTACTTAACGGATTTAGATCGGGTTTTTTTTCTATAATTTGCATGAACATTCCAGTTAATTTTGTGACGTCTCTCATTTTGCTATGTATCATAGTTCGCTTGCAGTACCGATTTATTTGCGCAAATCTGACAAAACACACAGCGGGCTGTGGGGGGTAGGGGGGGTTGAGGCTTCCTCACTCAGTCGCCAATTTCGGGGTGTGTTCCTTAACTCCGCTTAGCTTGCGAACAAGAAAACAATTGAATTCAACTTTGTTTGATGAGTATGAGTCCAGATATTATATTAAGTGTATGCCACATTGAAAAGATAGATTGCAATTTAGATTGTAGATCGTGATTTTGTGTTAAAAGGATGATTTTTTGGAAAGATCGCCCAACCCTAATTTGACTAATCAAGTTTCCAAATTTATGTAGGATTCATTAACCCTTTGGCAAGCTACTTGGAAAGGGGTTGCGACCTACCAGTAGCTCATGAGTGACATGTTGGAGACCCCTGGCTTAGACCTCCTTTAATGAAACCCTAAGCTCCTAAGGTGACACCCCCCCACAACCAACCTTCTGAACCTACTAGACATCCATCCATTATCCTACCCACTATATCCTTACTACAGGGTCTACTGGAGCCAATCCCAGTCAACACAGGGTGCATGGCAGAAAAAAACCCCAGGCAGGGTGCCAGCCCACACACACACTAGGGACAATTTAGAATCACCAATGCACCTAATCTGCATGTCTTTGGACAGAAACCCACGCAGATACGGGGAGAACATGCAAACTCCATGCTGGTAGGACCCGGGAAGCAAACCCAGGTCTCCTAACTGCGAGGCAGCAGCGCTACCACTGCACCACCGTGTGAACCTAGTAATCCAGAAAAATATTAGAATTTAGACCAAATTAATATTAAACAGTTTAGCTCATTCATTTAAGAACAAAATTAAATAAAAGATTAAATAGAAAGTATAGGTAATAAAAAAGTACTATTCTTACAATTCAACAACAGTGACACAGATTTAGACTTTTCTGTCTGCTTTCAAGGTGATCTATCTTTTAAAATTTCATTCTACTAATATCAGAAATTATTGCTTTAAATTGTTTCAGTACTTCTATTTCTTAACTTTTTCACACCACCTGGACTTTGCTTTCTGAGAAAGTGTAATGCTTGAAACAAACTGTTTTGTTTTATGTCATACAGTGCATTTTTCTTATAATTACTGTACACATTTCTCTGCATAGTTAATATTTACTTTATTTCTAATTACATGTTTCATAAACTTCATACTATCATCTGAAAACACTGTTATAACTAAAAAAAATATTCATTATTTCAAAGCATAATGCTAGAGTAATGAAACAGTTCAGTGATTTCTTCAGAACCACACAGGAAACTGAAAAACTGCTTAGTTCAAGTTTTCAAGCAAATCTTATCAAGAACTTAGAAAAATTACTTAGTTCAGATCTTTTTTTTTTTTTTTTTTATTTATTAATTTTATTACAATCAATACATAACAATCAAGTTTTTACAAAAAAAAGAATTATGCTAAGAACAGATCGATCCCCACCCTTGAGAGAGAGAGCAAGCCAAACGGTGTAAAATTTAAGGCTTGTAAAAATACCTAAATCAACAAATTCTCTGTGCTTTATAAACTTATTTTAAAATATTACTGATTAGATCCTGCCATGTTTTGAAAAAGTCTGTACAGATCCTCTAACTGAGTATTTGATTTTTCCAATTTTAAATAATATAACACATCAGTTTCCCACTGACTTAAAGAGGAGAGTTTGGGTTCTTCCAGTTTATCAGAATAAGTCTGCGTGCCAACAGTGTAGTGAATGCAATCACAATTTGTTTGTCTTTCTCCACTTTAAGACCCTCTGGAAGAACCCCAAACACAGCTGTTAATGGGTTAGGAGGGATTGTGAGTCCAAGGCTGTCTGAGAGGTAATTAAAAATTTTTGTCCAGAATAATGTTAATTTGGTGCAGGCCCAGAACATGTGACCTAGTGAGGCTGGGGCTTGGTTGCAACGTTCGCAGGTTGGATCATGCCCTGGAAACATTTTGGAGAGTTTTAGTCGAGACAGATGTGCTCGATATATAATTTTGAGTTGTATAATTGTATGCTTTGCATATGGAGCTTGAGTGAATTCTCTGCATTGCTACTTTCCACTCCTTTTCTGATATATTAATTGAGAGGTCATTTTCCCAGTGTCCTCTTGGATCTTTGAAAGGAAGGGATTGTAAAAGGATTTTATATATTGTAGAGATGGAGTCTAACTCCTTGAAATTGAGCAATATTTTTCCAGCGTGGATGAGGGTGCAAGATGAGGAAAATCTGGAAGGTTCTGTTTAACAAAGTTCCTGATTTGAAGATAGTGAAAGAAATTTGTAGCTGGAATGTTAAATTTGGAATGTAATTGTTCATAGGATGCAAAGACGTTGTCTATATAAAGATCTCTAAGCAAGTTAATTCCAAATTTTTCCAGATATTAAAAACTGCACATGTTTGTGAGGTTGAAAGAGGTGGTTCTTTGCAGGGTGCCACAGAAAGAAGCTTCTCCGTCTTAAAATGCTTTCTACATTGGTTCCAGATTCTAAGTGAGTGGAGCACAATTGGGTTATTAGTGTATTGCCGATAACGTGTGTTTATTGGAGCACAGAGCAAGGAATACAAAGAAGTACTGCAGGATTTTACTTCTATTGCGGTCCATGCCTGTGTATGTTCTTCTATTTGTGTCCAGGTTCTTATCGACTGTATATTTGCGCCCAGTAATAAAACTGGAAGTTAGGTAGAGCCATGCCGCCTTCTGCCTTTTGTCTTTGTAGGGTCGCTCTTTTGATGCGTGGATGTTTAGAATTCCAAATAAATGAGGTTATTGTTGAATCTAATTGCTTAAAGAACGATTTATTAATGTATATTGGTATGTTTTGAAATAAAAAAAGGAGCTTAGGAAGAATATTCATCTTAACAGTGTTAATTCTTCCAGCTAGTGTGAGATGAAGGGTTGACCATCTATGCAAGTCTTGTTTAATTTTTTCCATGCAGACGACGAAATTTTGTTGATAAGAGCTTTATGTTTACTTGTGATGTTTACCCCGAGGTATTTAAACTGTTCTGCAATGATAAAAGGAAGGGTGTCTAATCTAATATTATATGCTTGAGAATTCACCGGAAAGAGTACACTTTTATTCAGATTAATTCTGAGACCAGAGAGCTTTTGAAATTCTGTGAGTGCTGCTAAGACTGCAGGCACAGAATTTTCTGGGTCCGATATATACAGTACCATGTCATCTGCATATAATGAGATTTTCTGTTCCAGTCCTTCTCTGCTAATCCCCTTTATCTGATCAGTATTTCGACAATGTATTGCCAGTGGTTCAATGGCAATTGCAAACAGCAGTGGTGACAAAGGGCATCCTTGTCTTGTGCCACCCTCTAGTTTAAAGTAGTCTGAGCAAATGTTATTGATGCAAACTGAAGCTTCTGGGTTAGTATACAGTAATTTAATCCATGCACAAATGTTGGGCCAAACCCAAACTTCTCCAAAATAGTAAAAGGTATTTCCATTCAATCATGTGAATGCTTTTTCTGCATCCAATGATAATAATATTTCTGGGGTGTTTGATTTAGTTGGTGAGTATATTACATTAAACAGGGTCAAGATTTGAAGATAAGTGTCGGCCCCTAATAAATCCAGTTTGGTCTTGTGATATTACTGAGGGAGCACTTTCTCCATCCTTCTAGCTATGATTTTAGAGAGTATTTTAACGTCGTTATTCAGAAGTGAAATTGGTCTGTATGATGCACATTGTAATAAGTCCTTATTTTGTTTTGGAAAGACAGTGATTAGTGCTTGGCGAAAGGTTTGTGGAAGAGATTGGTTATCTCTGGCTTCTGTAAATGTTGCTAATAGGAGGGAGCTAGCTGAGCGGAGAATTTCTTGTAAAACTCTGCAGGGTAGCCGTCAGGGCCTGCTGCTTTTCCACCTTGGAGTGACTTTATAGCATCCAGTAATTCTGATAATGACAGAGGTTTATCGAGTTCCTCCACACTAAAAGCGTCAATTTGTGGTATCTGTAATTATCCAGAAATGCATTAGATTGTATATTGTCTTCTTTAAACTCAGTAGTATATAGGGATTTATAGTAGTCTCTAAAAGTGTACATTATATTTTTGTGTTCGATGATTTTATCTCCGTTCGTGTTAGTAATTACCGAGATTGCGTTGCATTCTTGCTTGTGAATTTGTTGCGCTAAAAGCTTATTAGCTTTCTCTCCATGTTCATAATAATGATGTCTGGATTTGTAAATTAGTTGTTCAGTTTCTTTAGTTGTCAAGAGGTTTAATTCTGAATGTAGAGCCTGCCTCCTCTTATGTAGAGTCTCGCTTGGTAGTCTGGCATGTTCTTCATCTATTTTAGTAATTTCGCTTTTTATCTCTGCTACTTTCTTCGCTTCGGATTTATTTCTGTGGGAAAGATATGAGATAATCTGTCCTCTTAAGAAGGCCTTAAGAGTTTCCCAGAGTATTCCTGCAGAGATCTCAGGGGATGTATTTGTCTCTAGAAAGAATTCAATTTGTTTGGATATAAATTCAGTACAATTCTCGTCAGCTAATAGAAGCGGATTGAGGCGCCATCTGCGGGGTGAGTGTATGGGGCTTAGTAATTTCAGCTCCAAGATCATTGGAGCATGGTCTGAAATAACAATAGCATCGTATTTACAAGATTTAATCTTAGGCAAGAAGTTATTATCTATAAAGAAGTAATCAATCCTTGAGTAGCAATGATGTACTGGTGAGTAGAAAGAATATGTTCTTGAATTTGGGTTTAAAAACCTCCAGGGATCTGATAAGTTGTGATCAGTTATAAACTTTGTAATTATCTTTGCGGTGTTAGTTGCCATTCCCCCTGTGGAGGAAGTCTTATCTAAAAGTTAGTTCAGATCTTTATAGGGGAATTGCAGAAAACCTCACATTTCAAAAGCTGATATTTCAAAGTGGATTTTGACAGAAAATTTACTATTTTTATTGTTGTGCTCAGTTCATTGCTTAATCTTTACATTTTCCAAAGTGACAGCCGCATCTTCACAAGCCAGTCTGAATATTTTTCAGGTAAGTCTGTCCAGTCCATTTCTGCCCTGATTTAGTTGTTAGGCTGAGCTTTTACTAGTGACTCTGAGTGGTCTATTTTCCTGACATGGCCTAATGTATCTCTATTTCTCTGACTTTTTGGGATATTTCCTGCCACCTGACTAGACCCCAAACCCATTGAGTTGCAGGAAAATTGTTATTAAAATGTTTGGAATTTTATGACTTGAAGAAAAAAATGTTTTAATCTCAGAAGTGGAAAAAATAGTCAGAATGTAGTATTAATAAAATAGGTGTTCAAGCTTCTTGAGTCAACACTTGTTAGAAACACATTTGGCAGCAATGATGTTTCAGTTCATATGCTCATTGTCTTGCTAAAAGTAGAATTTTCTCAATAGACTGTGATCATAACCCCTAAATCTTCCTGTGCATGGCACCATATTACATTTTCATTAACCTTTTGTTGCCTGTTAACACATGGATTATCTGAAGCGTAATTCTTCTGTGATCATTTACAGTATACTAAGGATAATATTATAAGTATGATTTCAAATGTTTTGATTGTACCACACATACTAATTTGAACCAGATCAAAAGTTCCAGAGTTCTTGTAACAGACTATTAGGTATTTCCCCATATGTTCATATGCGGAGGTGCTCATTAACATGTGTGTTTTCTACATATTCCTTGTGCGTTGTGGCACATTAACACTCATAAATTCCTATATTTTCAAGTTTTAATCCCACGTGTAATTTTGTGTTTGAGTAATGGTCTCCAGCGAAAGAATGATTTCACATCATGTGCAGACACTCTGTTGAGCCACATGTCATGTTTTGTTACTGTTCTGGTACTATAAATCCTGCTTTACTGATTATGATAGCAGTCTTGCCTATTGAAATGCTAAAGTTGCACCAGATACAGATATTTGCCATGTTCTCATCATCATCTGAAGGACACAGGAAAGAGCAGTTGCTACTGAATGGCATGGGGTGGGCTTCTTGGGTTGTATGTTTTCAAATAGAAAAAACACTTGATAGGCACAATGTGTCTATGTGGGGAAATATGTGGCTTGTCAAATTTTTTTAAAAATGCACTCTTCTCCATTGCCTTGATATGAATGGCTGCCAAAGACTATAAGTGATGCAGCTGTTGTGTTGCAGATTACCTGCATTATGCAGAAATAGTGGAAGAAAACACAGAAGTGTGATTGTGCCTTAACAGAATCATTGTAAAAGCCATGTGCCACAACTTATGACAATGTTTTTGCCATTGGCTTATTTTTGGTCCCTTCTATTACTGTATTTAAGGAGTCATTATGGCCTTGTTGACCAGACAACATTTTCTCTATTCACAGTAATCTCAGCAGTTCTTTTCAAATACTCTTAGGACTTTCAACAGTCTGCCTTAGGATGTTTTTGCTAGTTTTGGAATGGTGGCCACGCTGAAGCAATGTCTTTGCTGATGACACATTGTTTCTATTTTGACCTGACAGTGCCGGGAGTGACATTCAGATACACAGCCATTTTCGTAAGAGTTTTTTTCTGAAACCTGTTTCTTTTAAATGGCTTTATTCTAAAGCTCTTTTGGGATTAATAAAGTATCTATCTATCTATCTATCTATCTATCTATCTATCTATCTATCTATCTATCTATCTATCTATCTATCTATCTATCTATCTATCTTTTGCCATGTTTTTTGTGGATATGACCTTTTGACTTATTTTAGTACAACAGAAACAAATTGATTCTTTATATAAAGATAATAAAAATAGCTAAAATAGGCAAAGGTGAGCATCTTTTTAACTCTTTATTTGATTGTTAAGTAATTATTGTTATTTGTCTAAATATGAGTATATTTTAAATATTTCACCTTTAATATATTTTGAATATGTGACTTAGAGAAAGCACATGACGGAATGCCTCAAGAGGAGTTATGGTATTGTATGAGGAAGTCGGGAGTGGCAGAGAAGTACGTAAGAGTTGTACAGGATATGTATGAGGGACGTAAGACATTGGTGAGGTCTGCAGTAGGAATGATGGATGCATTCAGTGTAGAGGTGGGATTACATCAGAGATTGGCTGTGAGCCTTTTCTTATTTGCAATGGTGATGGACAGGTTGACTGATGAGATTAGACAGGAGTCCCCTTGGACTATGATGTTTGCTGATGACATTGTGATTTGTAGCGAGAGTAGGGAGCAGGCTGAGGAGACAATGGAGAGGTGGAGATATGCTCTCGAGAGGAGAGGAATGAAGGTCAGTAAGAACAAGACAGAATACATGTGTGTGAATGAGAGAAAGGTCAGTGAAATGGTGAGTACTTGGGATCAACAGCTTAGAGTAATGGGGATTTTGGAAGCGTGGTGAAAAAGAGACTGCAGGCAGGGTGGAATGAGTGGAGAAGAGTGTCAGGAGTAATTTGTGACAGACAGTTATTAACAAGAGTCAAAGAGAAGGTCTACAGAAAGGTAGTGAGACCAGCTTTGCTATATGGGCTGGAGACGATGGCACTGACCAGAAAGCAGGAGACAGAGCTGGAGATGGCAGAGTTAAAGATGCTAAGATTTGTATTGAATGTTATGAGGATGGACAGGATTAGAAAAAGGTACATATAGAGGGTTGGCTCAGGTTGGACGGTTGGTAGACAAAATCAGAGAGGCAAGATTGCGTTGGTTTGGACGTGCAGAGGAGAGATGCTGGGTATATTGGGAAAATGATGCTAAGAATAGAGCTGCCAGGCAGAAAGAAAAGAAGAAGGTCTAAGAGAAGGTTTATGGATGTGGTGAGAGAAGACATGCAGGTGATGGGTGTGATAGAGCAAGATGTAGAGGACAGGAAGATATGGAATAAGATAATCTGCTATGACAAACCCTTATGGTAGCAGCCAAAAGAAGAAGAAGATATTTTGAATATTAAGTTGCTTTTTATGTGGCAGTATTCATCACTTAAATAAATACAGCTTTTTTTACATTGTAATTGTGGCCTTGAAAGCTGACTGACAGAGACAAACTCCTTTTAATATAGCAAAATAAAAAGAGCTGGCTAAAGGCTCAAACAAAAGTAACAGCTATGATTGGCAAAACAGGAAAGGATCAGGAGCTTTTTTTTCCCCCTGGCAGTTAGGAGGAAGGAAATAATAATATAAGCATCAGTGTCCCCTCTTGTCCCATAGTGGAACTGCTTATCTCACCAGTGTCAGAGAGGTGGTCATCAGGTGTGCATGATACATACTATATTACAACATTCTCATACCCAGAGTGAGAGCCTATCACAGTTATGTCAGGCAATATACTTTGAACAAGAGGCCAATCCAAAGCAAGATCCAAACACAGGCACACACACACAGGGCCTATTTGGAAACTGCAATAAATCTAACTTGATTATCTTTAAGATTTTGTTATCCAGATGAACTGGACAAGATTGTCCAAACTATGCACTGACAATGACTCAGGATATGGCATTTGCAAGACATCGGCTGTAACCACTGCATCATCATCACCATTCCACAGTTTAGGGGCCCTGTAACTAAATGCTCGACCTCCCACTGTTATTTTATTAATCCTTGGAATCCTAAGCAGACCGGCATCTTGAGATCTTAATGTGTGCTCTGGTGACACAGTAATAATTTGCAAAAAGTGCTGTAACATTATTCTTGCTATAGAAATATTATGCAGAGTTGTATACATTATAATACAAAATGAAAAATAATAAGACACCTCACAAGGAAATAAGCAAAATGTAATAAAAATTAATGCTAGACTCATTATCCGATCTGATTAATCTCTAACACGAAAGTTGATCTTCTTCTGCTTATGTTTATTTACTTATTCTACATCTTCTTTGTTGTAAAGTCTTTGAGGTATTTATGATAATTATGTAAATTTTCTGAATATTGTTTTGTTTATTCATTTTTTGTTTCTGTGGTTTTTGTGTTGTTTTCCTAATGTTCCTTGTACTTTGTGAGAGGAACCCCGAGAGCTGAGACCACCCTGATGTCACCACTGAAGGACCACCCTCAGCCTATATATAAGGGGGAAGCTGGTCCTAGAGTGGTTCATTAATTTTTTTTTGCTATAACAGTTTTGGTTATGTTAAAGCAAATGAGGCCTGCAACCTCAGCCAAACACAGACAGGAAGATGTCAGAATAGATGCACAGCTGTTTACAGTAGTCTTTTCTGTGAGTATGCCTTAAGGATGTCAACATCTAGGCCTGTAACTTTAGTGGTATTTAATCTCACATTTCTCTCACTTCATCTCCGGTCATTGGAATTTAGTTACCCAGGAGGAGCTAAGAGCTTTATTCTTTGATTTAAAATCAGTGTGTAAAGTCTTAAACTCTTCTGACAAGGACACATCTTTGGTTATAACATATTATATGTGAGCAATTGTGCACAAACACTGTTGTTCTGAGTTGCTAATGAAGCAGTTTTTCATTCTGTTTTGTACTTGTATGTTGGAGTTTTTTTTCTGAGAAACTCCTTTTTACCAGAGTTAAAAATGTACTTATGGGCTTTGTGCTAGGAACTACAGTATTTATACATGATTTCTGATTAAGAAGTGTTCCTACCTTTTTGATGGTTACAGTGTGCAATAAAAATGCTGACTTCCATAGCACACATACTAGGCCTGTGTGAGGTATACAAGCTAAACTGTGTATAAGAGGGTGTATAACTTCTTTATTAATGACAGAAGTGACATTCTATGGGTTTCCATAAATAGCAATATACCACTATAATATTAATGAAACTGAAAAATTGCATCATAAACAAAACACCATTTTAGGAAATGCTGAGTGAGACAATATCTTGTAAATCCTCAGTTATTTCACAGTATAGCTGTGCACATTCTCTGAACCTTTTATTACTATAAAGATACAGATTTAATCATACAATTATTGATTTTCAGTGCAATTTACTTCATGATGATTTAACCTGGCTGTTTTCCACTAGCCATAACTTTACTGTGTCAACTGAAATATTCTGCAGCACTGGTGTGTAATCATTTTGGAACATCAGCAAATGATCTAAGGTGTCCAACCCACCAGAGCAAGATGACATTCTGTTCTATAATGAACCATTCATTTGTTCTCTTTACTCCTTCATCTCAAAAAAGATTTAGTACTTTCCCAGGCAGCAGTGGTCATAAGTAGGGAATCCATTCCCGGGCAGGTTTATCCATTCCCAGGAATTCGGGAATCTCGCATGCCATTCCCGGGAATCCCGGGCTCCCGGGGATGACACAGTGCACGGGCATCTCACATGTGAACGGTTTTAGAACGACCAACACTTCTTTTTAATAAAACTACTGTAATATGTTGACACCAATAAAAGACTAACCTTAACTACAAGCAGTTCATGCTGTCATATATTGTAAGTACATGTATCTAGTTCAGGGGTGCCCACATTTTTTCGGCTTACGAGCTACTTTTAAAATGTATATATATATATATACTAATAAATATACTAATAAAAGGCAAAGCCCTCGTTGACTGACTGACTGACTGTGACAATGCGGATTTGGCTCCACACTCCTATTGCTGTTTGGAAGCACTTGAACCCAACACCGTCAATAATTTCACTGAGTTGAGCTAAACAGTGAGACGACATGTGAGCAAGGGGATGGTTCAAAAAGGTGCATAGTGCTTTTATTAAAAATCAAATCAACAATCAAAAAACAGTGTTCAATAAAGTGCAGTGATTCAAAAATAGTTCAACAAATAATCCATAAAAAGAAAAATGTGGAAGTTTAAAAATCAATAAAAAGAAAATCTTCTTAAAACAACAAGGTTAAAACGTTCAACAGAAAACAGTCTTTAAAATCATTAGCAAGCCCAGTGTCTTTCACTCCAGCGTTTCTCCTGCTTCACCCATCTGGGACCCGCAACAAGTGAGACGCTCACTTTGCAGCTGACCTTCTTTATACCTGCTTCTGCTGTCAGTTGCCTTACAGATCCTTGGCTCTAGTCGGCCCCTCCGGACAGCGACTTGGGAATTCCCCACGAACAAGGCTCTCACGCAGGGAACACCACGTCCCAAGTCCCGACTCTTGCTACCTTCCGCGGAGAGTCTTGCACCTTCCTGTCACTCCCGCCCTTCATATCTAATTCTACGGTAGCGACCACAACTTCTCCCAGATGTTGGCCAAACACCCAGGCTGCCTTCAGCTGCCTGGGAGCATTCACTCGCTCGCTCGCCAAATTCCTGCTGAACCGACTTGCTCTCTCTCCTCACTGCTTCCTGCAGCAACCTCCATTTACTTTTTCTTTCCGATTTGTTCTCTGATCGATCTTTCTGTTTTTTCCTTTTTTCTCTCTGATCTCTCCCAACTGACTCACGCTTCTTTTAAACAGCGAGGGGCCATAGCAGCTGTAGCACATTAGCCACGGGAACAATCACGGATGTGGGCAGTCCCTCACCTGTGCACTAAGCCGTGAGCGTGGTGATCATTTATTTAAATGGCCTTTGCTAAACGAGCTGTGAACCCATAACATTACACTGACTCACTCACTCATCACTAATTCTCCAACTTCCTGTGTAGGTAGAAGGCTGAAATTTGGCAGGCTCATTCCTTACAGCCTACTGTACTTACAAAAGTTAGTCAGGTTTCATTTCGAAATTCTACGCATAATGGTCATAACTGAAACCTACTTGCGTACATATATACGGCCATAGCCTGCAGCTCGGTCGCCGTGTGAGGCCGAGTTGCATCCTTCATCGTCACGCCTCCCATGTAATTGAGTGCCTGCCCATATAAGGCCGGCCGTCAGCATTACACAATTGAGAAGGCAGGAAAAGAATATGAAGTGAGTTAGGCATACAGGCATATTCATAAGTGCAGCTACTGCTGAAACAAAGCACGGTGTAAACCTTTAGTTTAAATTAAGTTCATAGATACGCTGCCGCTGGCGTTTGTTATGCCTACAATGAATACAATATTCGCAAGATACGAGTTTAATGAGAAGACGCAGGGTATAAACAAGAATTTTGATCACTTTGTAACAGAGTTAAAATTGCTGTAACGGAGTTAAAATTGCTGGTGAAGGACGGTGCTTATGCAAACGAATAGGAAAGCAAGGTGTAAAGCTTAAGTTTAAATTAAGTTCATAGACACGCTACCGCTGGCGTTTGTCATGCCTAAGATGAATATGATATTCGCGAGATACAAGTTTACTGAGAGGACACAGGGTTTAAACGAGACTTTTGATTACTTTGTAACAGAGTTAAAATTGCTGGTGAAGGACTGTGCTCATGCAAACGAAGATGAGATGGTCAGGGATAGAATAATGTTTGGCACAAACTCAACAAAAGTGCAAGAGAAACTTTTAAGTGCCTGGTCTGACCTAACAGTAAACATTTGCTGGTGAAGGACTGTGCTTATGCAAACGAATAGGAAAGCAAGGTGTAAAGCTTAACTTTAAATTAAGTTCATAGACACGCTGCAGCTGGCATTTGTCATGACTAATACGAATACGATATTCGCGAGATACAAGTTTAATGAGAAGACGCAGGGTATAAACGAGACTTTTGATCACTTTGCAACGGAGTTAAAATTGCTGGTGAAGGACTGTGCTTATGCAAACAAAGATGAGATGGTCAGGGATAGAATAGTGTTTTGGTTCATCAGGCGTACACACTCACTGCACACCCTCTTGGGAATCGAACCTCAGACGTCAGAGGCGAAGCCACGGGGTGTGGTTCATTTATTTGACAGCATGTAGATCGGGATAATTACATTCATGGCATTCGTAGTCTGAATCACAATCTGATTGTATGGGTGCATGTGAGATGACCAGTGTGTTAGTTGGAAAGAGATCTCAGACTGGCCACCTTGTATGTCAATCAAGTGGCAAATGCTATAGGGAAGATATATGATAGACTAACATTTTAAAAAAATAATTTTTGAATGCAGCGTGATCTACCTGATCAGATACAGATACACTTGTTCTAAACAATGCCCGCACTTGCCATTGCTCTGAAATACCGCGATTTCAGCTTTTACTGATGCATCCAGTTTCTTATCATTCTGTGATGGCAAGTTTCTTGGCACAGATAATGCACATGCAACAGACTAACGCATTGCAATTTCAAGTTGCTGTTCAAAGCTGTTGTCTTACAGACGTCAATGAAGTCTGCCCTGTCCAGAATGCCCTGGCATTCGTGAGCTGCAGTGTGCAGACTCTTCCCAGTCCACTGTGCTCAGTCTTAGTGGGAGCTTGGAGTCTGACTGCTGCTGGTTGACTGAATCAATCTGCAACACATTACACCGTGAGCCAAAAAACCGTGCCACTTAATTATTTTCAATTATAACTCTGTTATTTCTTGATGGATTTTTACACTTTTACACGCTATATATGCGAGTTTGGCTGTTCCCGGTTTCCCGGGAATTATAGCAGTTTCATTCCCGGAAATGCGGGGATGAAAATGTCCGGGAATCCCGGGCTCCTTGGAATGGATTCCCTAGTCATAAGACAAAACAAAATACCAATCCATCCTTGGATGCTCACAAAAATGAAAAAATCTACAGGTGTGTTTAGGACTAAGTGGCAATTATTGAAATGAAAGAAACCTATAAATACATGAAGGCAGCAGGAATATCCAATTTCAGAAGCCATTAAAGAACAAACCAAAATCAAAGACCCAAGTGAGACAGACAAACATATAACACACTAGGGTTATGATGTGATATTGCTGCCGCTTGCAAATCTTTATGTGTAAACATTATAATTTGGAGTAGCTAATGCTAGTTTCTGACCCGAAGTGACACAACACAAAGAAGTTTGGAGCCAATGTGTTTCCTTTTTACAATTGAATGTTCCATTGGGGATGGTGAGCTCTTCATGCCTGTTTTGTACTTTTCGTAAGCAGCACTCTTATTTTAGTAAAAGGACTGGAAAAAATCTATGTTAATTTAGGTAAGTTAAGTTATAGTGTCTTGGATTTCTTTCCTGACTTCCATCACTTGTGAATTAAAAATCACTTGCTAAATGAGACAAAAGTCCATCAGAGGATATAACTATGCACAAACCCACACTCACCCACATTAGGGCATGTTTAGAGTTGCTAATTAACATAAAATGTATGTCTTTGGTTTTGTGGAGTTTAAGCTGGAATAAGCTAAAAAAAACACTCCCACGTACTATGTTATTTTCATGCATACTTTTAAAATTTTGAAATGTTAAAATAAAAATAACAAGAAGACTTCTATGTTGAGGAATTTACTAAGCTAGCACTGTACTTTTTTCTGATACTATTTTATAAAAGGATGCTTTGGGTCTGCTTTGTATTTCTTTACTCAGTGCATGTTGCACTCTGTGGGAAGTCATCCAGTCTGCAGGCCGTATCATTCTTCTATCACAACAGGCCATTCCCACTGTGCTAAGAGAGCTGCTGATTCAATATTTGTAACACTTTATAAAGACTGTTGAAAAGATAACCTTCTATGCATATGACACCCACACTGTTTTGTTTTTTTTTTCTGCAGTTGCTGTCTAGCTCTTTCCTTCTGAGATGATATAAGTGATATATCTTCTCTTTGAATATTTTGAATGTCCATTCTTTTAAAAAAATCATCTGTGTTTTGGTAGCATTCTGGGAAAAAGTACTTACAATTAAACTAATCAGGAGAAGCTTTCTGCTGCTTTCAAGTCATACTTGTATTTCCAATCAGTCATGTGCTGTTTATTCAGTTTATTTGAAATGATAGCTGGATGGATGGCAAGCAATTATTTATTTTTATGTAAATATGTTCAATTTTTATAGTTTAAAAGATTATTCAGTTATTATAGAGATTTTGACCAGCATGTCACATTTATCAAATAACATATATTTGTTAGATTCAATGTATATATTTTAAGAACTGATGTTAAAATCTGATACAAAAAATGTTGCACAATAATAGCTTCCTAAGTTGGAATTCCAAGTGTTCTTTGACTTTTATGTTGTTGTTCATGATAACAGTGCATAATTCCCATGTAAGTTCTGACTCAAGTCATATGAGTCAGGAACATGGACTGCTAGTATTGAAAATTTACCGAAAGATGAATAATACATTCTAGGGGTGAGGTAGTCTCAAAGGGCCAGATATGATTTTCAAATGCTAATACACATCTAGTGACATCCCTTTAAAAATTATACAGTGAACAGCAGTGAAATCCTCTGCTGCAAAGGCTTACACCCACAAAGCTTCTTCCCAAAAGACCTGTCCTAATATTTCTCCAGTCCACGTGTTTCAAACCAACGTTGGGGTTTCAGGGTGAGAGCAAAAGATACTGAACAAAAGACTTGACAAAGAAAGAAAATAAAAAGCTAAAATTGTTGTTATCCATTAAGAAACTCAATTGCTCAAGGTAAGTGAATCTTAATAATTTGCACATTGTAATGAGCACTGTGGTAGTGGAGACAGACAGACACACACACACACATAAGTAGAATACTAAGCATCTGACTTCACACGATTGAGAAGTGCCTCTGTCTGCTACAATATCTGACATTGTAACTCTGTGGCTGTTTGTTATCAGCTCTCGTAATGGCAGTCCTTTTGATGGAGTGTGGCGCACTATTTATCTCAAATGCATATTTTGCAGTTCACATTTTCATGAATGCAGCTGCCAATTCTTTTAAGCATACATCTACTCCTACACCATTGTTGTAATACTGAACAACAGAGAACACACACAGCATCTGCGACAACGTATCGCTAATGTTTACCATTCATCCATTGATACCATCGAATGCCAATATATGTTCTGAATGATTTTTCCCTTGCACAGGTTGTTTATTTTTAAAACAAACGTGCATATATGTCTAATAGGGTTTTTATAGGAGACTTTTCAACTGTAGATGGTTTATCGTCCGAAGGAGGAATAGGAATCGAGAAAAGCAGTATGGGGGTGTATGGGAGGCCGCAGGCAGCGTGGGGAAGGGTTTGGAAGAGCACGAATAGGAATCGAGAAATGCCGTGTGGGCTGCGTGTGGGGGGGACCGGGTTTGAAGAGGAAGCAGGACGGACCAGAAGAGAAATATATATAAGAGATATTGTGATGTGCAGGCAGTTTGTGATGCGCTGTGGAGAAGTAGTAAGGGTGGAATGAATGCTGTAAGTGATGGGACAGGGTGAGGGGCTTTTGTTTTGTGAGGGGCGGACATGGCTGTTAGTAGATGAGTGACATGAGAAGT